>NC_091790.1:73750000-74375000 GCF_041296235.1 Equus asinus | reverse complement strand
CCTTGCAGCTCTAGGGCAATGTAGCACACGCAGAGCAGAAGTTCTACTTCAGCCAGATCAGGCCTGCAAAGAAACTGCGTTTCACAGGCCTTTGTAAGAGATGTTCCCTGTAGGCTGTTGGAGCACTGTGCAGAGCTAGTTGTTTCTTAGCTTCCCAAGGAGCTGGAAGCAAGATGCTTTGGGGCCCTTCGCACCCTTTGCAAAGAAAGCAGCACTTTGTGCCTTGCAGCTCTAGGGCAATGTAGCACACCCAGAGCCGAAGTTCTACTTCAGCTAGATCAGACCTGCAAAGAAACTTCGTTTCACAAGCCTTTGTAAGAGATCTTCCCGGTAGGCTGTTAGAGCACTGTGCAGAGCGAATTGTTTCCTAGCTTCACAGAGAGCTGGAAGCAAGGTGCTTTGGGGCCCGTTAATTTTATACCCTGCTACTTTGCTGTAGTTGTTGATTATTTCTAATAGTTTTTCTGTGGATTCTTTGGGGTTTTCTAGGTATAAGATCATGTCGTCTGCAAACAACGCGAGTTTTACTTCTTCGTTACCTATTTGGATTCCTTTTATTTTTTTTTCCTGCCGAATTGCTCTGGCCAGCACCTCCAGTACTATGTTGAATAGGAGTGGTGAAAGTGGGCACCCTTGTCTTGTTCCTGTCCTCAGAGGGATGGCTTTCAGCTTTTGTCCATTGAGTATGCTGTTGGCTGTGGGTCTATCATATATGGCCTTTATTATGTTGAGGTACTTTCCTTCTATACCCATTTTACTGAGGGTTTTTATCATAAATGGGTGTTGGATCTTGTCGAATGCTTTCTCTGCGTCTATTGAGATGATCATGTGGTTTTTGTTTTTCATTTTGTTGATGTAGTGTATCACGTTGATTGACTTGCGGGTGTTGAACCATCCCTGTGTCCCTGGTATAAATCCCACTTGATCATGGTGTATAATCTTTTTGATGTATTGCTGTAATCGGTTTGCCAAAATTTTGTTGAGGATTTTTGCATCTATGTTCATCAGTGATATCGGCCTGTAGTTCTCCTTCTTTGTGTTGTCCTTGTCAGGTTGGGGGATCAGAGTGATGTTGGCTTCATAGAATGTGTTAGGGAGTTCTCCATCTTTCTCAATTTTCTGGAACAGTTTGAGGAGAATAGGTACAAAGAACTCACACTGCTTAACAACAAAAAAACAAACAACCCGATCAAAAAATGGGCAGAGGACATGAACAGACATTTCTCCAAAGAAGATATGAATATGGCCAATAGACACATGAAAAGATGTTCATCATCGCTAATCATCAGGGAAATGCAAATCAAAACTACACTAAGATATCACCTTACCCCCGTTAGATTGGCAAAAACATCCAAAACCAAGAACGACAAATGTTGGAGAGGTTGTGGAGAAAGAGGAACCCTCATACACTGTTGGTGGGAATGCAAACTGGTACAGCCACTATGGAAAACAGTATGCAGATTTCTCAAAAAGTTAAAAATAGAAATACCCTACGACCCAGCCATCCCATTACTGGGTATCTATCCTAAGAATCTGATATCAGATATCTCAAGAGTCCGTTGCACCCCTATGTTCATCGCAGCATTATTTACAATAGCCAAGACGTGGAACCAGCCTACATGCCCAGAAACTGATGATTGGATAAAGAAGATGTGGTATATATACACAATGGAATACTACTCAGCCATAAAAAAAGACGACATTGGCCCCTTCACAACAATGTGGATGGACCTCGAGGGCATTATGTTAAGCGAAATAAGTCAGTCAGAGAAAGACGAACTCTATATGACTCCACTCATAGGTGGAAATTAGTATATTGAGAAGGAGATCTGATCGGTGGTTACCAGGGAAAAGGGGGGGTGGGGGGAGGGCACGGAGGGGGAAGTGGTGTTCCCACAACATGACTAACAAAAATGTACAACTGAAATTTCACAAGCTTGTAATCCATCATAACATCAAGAAACAAAAAAAAAAAAAAAAAAAGATGCTTTGGGGCCCATCTGCCCGTATGGAAAGAACACAGCACTTTGTGCCTTGCAGCTCTAGGGCAATGTAGCACACGCAGAGCAGAAGTTCTACTTCAGCCAGATCAGGCCTGCAAAGAAACTGCGTTTCACAGGCCTTTGTAAGAGATGTTCCCTGTAGGCTGTTGGAGCACTGTGCAGAGCTAGTTGTTTCTTAGCTTCCCAAGGAGCTGGAAGCAAGATGCTTTGGGGCCCTTCGCACCCTTTGCAAAGAAAGCAGCACTTTGTGCCTTGCAGCTCTAGGGCAATGTAGCACACCCAGAGCCGAAGTTCTACTTCAGCTAGATCAGACCTGCAAAGAAACTTCGTTTCACAAGCCTTTGTAAGAGATCTTCCCGGTAGGCTGTTAGAGCACTGTGCAGAGCGAATTGTTTCCTAGCTTCACAGAGAGCTGGAAGCAAGGTGCTTTGGGGCCCGTTAATTTTATACCCTGCTACTTTGCTGTAGTTGTTGATTATTTCTAATAGTTTTTCTGTGGATTCTTTGGGGTTTTCTAGGTATAAGATCATGTCGTCTGCAAACAACGCGAGTTTTACTTCTTCGTTACCTATTTGGATTCCTTTTATTTTTTTTTCCTGCCGAATTGCTCTGGCCAGCACCTCCAGTACTATGTTGAATAGGAGTGGTGAAAGTGGGCACCCTTGTCTTGTTCCTGTCCTCAGAGGGATGGCTTTCAGCTTTTGTCCATTGAGTATGCTGTTGGCTGTGGGTCTATCATATATGGCCTTTATTATGTTGAGGTACTTTCCTTCTATACCCATTCTACTGAGGGTTTTTATCATAAATGGGTGTTGGATCTTGTCGAATGCTTTCTCTGCGTCTATTGAGATGATCCTGTGGTTTTTGTTTTTCATTTTGTTGATGTAGTGTATCACGTTGATTGACTTGCGGGTGTTGAACCATCCCTGTGTCCCTGGTATAAATCCCACTTGATCATGGTGTATAATCTTTTTGATGTATTGCTGTAATCGGTTTGCCAAAATTTTGTTGAGGATTTTTGCATCTATGTTCATCAGTGATATCGGCCTGTAGTTCTCCTTCTTTTTGTTGTCCTTGTCAGGTTGGGGGATCAGAGTGATGTTGGCTTCATAGAATGTGTTAGGGAGTTCTCCATCTTTCTCAATTTTCTGGAACAGTTTGAGGAGAATAGGTACAAAGAACTCACACTGCTTAACAACAAAAAAACAAACAACCCGATCAAAAAATGGGCAGAGGACATGAACAGACATTTCTCCAAAGAAGATATGAATATGGCCAATAGACACATGAAAAGATGTTCATCATCGCTAATCATCAGGGAAATGCAAATCAAAACTACACTAAGATATCACCTTACCCCCGTTAGATTGGCAAAAACATCCAAAACCAAGAACGACAAATGTTGGAGAGGTTGTGGAGAAAGAGGAACCCTCATACACTGTTGGTGGGAATGCAAACTGGTACAGCCACTATGGAAAACAGTATGGAGATTTCTCAAAAGGTTAAAAATAGAAATACCCTACGACCCAGCCATCCCATTACTGGGTATCTATCCTAAGAACCTGATATCAGATATCTCAAGAGTCCGTTGCACCCCTATGTTCATCGCAGCATTATTTACAATAGCCAAGACGTGGAACCAGCCTACATGCCCAGAAACTGATGATTGGATAAAGAAGATGTGGTATATATACACAATGGAATACTACTCAGCCATAAAAAAGACGACTTTGGCCCCTTCACAACAATGTGGATGGACCTCGAGGGCATTATGTTAAGCGAAATAAGTCAGTCAGAGAAAGACGAACTCTATATGACTCCACTCATAGGTGGAAATTAGTATATTGAGAAGGAGATCTGATCGGTGGTTACCAGGGAAAAGGGGGGGTGGGGGGAGGGCACGGAGGGGGAAGTGGTGTTCCCACAACATGACTAACAAAAATGTACAACTGAAATTTCACAAGCTTGTAATCCATCATAACATCAAGAAACAAAAAAAAAAAAAAAAGATGCTTTGGGGTCCATCTGCCCCTATGGAAAGAACGCAGCACTTTGTGCCTTGCAGCTCTAGGGCAATGTAGCACACCCAGAGCAGAAGTTCTACTTCAGCCAGATCAGGCCCGCAAAGAAACTGCGTTTCACAGGCCTTTGTAAGAGATGTTCCCTGTAGGCTGTTGGAGCACTGTGCAGAGCTAGTTGTTTCTTAGCTTCCCAAGGAGCTGGAAGCAAGATGCTTTGGGGCCCTTCTCACCCTTTGGAAAGAAGGCAGCACTTTGTGCCTTGCAGCTCTAGGGCAATGTAGCACACCCAGAGCCGAAGTTCTACTTCAGCTAGATCAGATCTGCAAAGAAACTTCGTTTCACAAGCCTTTGTAAGAGATCTTCCCGGTAGGCTGTTAGAGCACTGTGCAGAGCGAGTTGTTTCTTAGCTTCACAGCCAGCTGGAAGCAAGGTGCTTTGGGGCCCGTTAATTTTATACCCTGCTACTTTGCTGTAGTTGTTGATTATTTCTAATAGTTTTTCTGTGGATTCTTTGGGGTTTTCTAGGTATAAGATCATGTCGTCTGCAAACAACGCGAGTTTTACTTCTTCGTTACCTATTTGGATTCCTTTTATTTTTTTTTCCTGCCGAATTGCTCTGGCCAGCACCTCCAGTACTATGTTGAATAGGAGTGGTGAAAGTGGGCACCCTTGTCTTGTTCCTGTCCTCAGAGGGATGGCTTTCAGCTTTTGTCCATTGAGTATGCTGTTGGCTGTGGGTCTATCATATATGGCCTTTATTATGTTGAGGTACTTTCCTTCTATACCCATTCTACTGAGGGTTTTTATCATAAATGGGTGTTGGATCTTGTCGAATGCTTTCTCTGCGTCTATTGAGATGATCCTGTGGTTTTTGTTTTTCATTTTGTTGATGTAGTGTATCACGTTGATTGACTTGCGGGTGTTGAACCATCCCTGTGTCCCTGGTATAAATCCCACTTGATCATGGTGTATAATCTTTTTGATGTATTGCTGTAATCGGTTTGCCAAAATTTTGTTGAGGATTTTTGCATCTATGTTCATCAGTGATATCGGCCTGTAGTTCTCCTTCTTTTTGTTGTCCTTGTCAGGTTGGGGGATCAGAGTGATGTTGGCTTCATAGAATGTGTTAGGGAGTTCTCCATCTTTCTCAATTTTCTGGAACAGTTTGAGGAGAATAGGTACAAAGAACTCACACTGCTTAACAACAAAAAAACAAACAACCCGATCAAAAAATGGGCAGAGGACATGAACAGACATTTCTCCAAAGAAGATATGAATATGGCCAATAGACACATGAAAAGATGTTCATCATCGCTAATCATCAGGGAAATGCAAATCAAAACTACACTAAGATATCACCTTACCCCCGTTAGATTGGCAAAAACATCCAAAACCAAGAACGACAAATGTTGGAGAGGTTGTGGAGAAAGAGGAACCCTCATACACTGTTGGTGGGAATGCAAACTGGTACAGCCACTATGGAAAACAGTATGCAGATTTCTCAAAAAGTTAAAAATAGAAATACCCTACGACCCAGCCATCCCATTACTGGGTATCTATCCTAAGAACCTGATATCAGATATCTCAAGAGTCCGTTGCACCCCTATGTTCATCGCAGCATTATTTACAATAGCCAAGACGTGGAACCAGCCTACATGCCCAGAAACTGATGATTGGATAAAGAAGATGTGGTATATATACACAATGGAATACTACTCAGCCATAAAAAAGACGACATTGGCCCCTTCACAACAATGTGGATGGACCTCGAGGGCATTATGTTAAGCGAAATAAGTCAGTCAGAGAAAGACGAACTCTATATGACTCCACTCATAGGTGGAAATTAGTATATTGAGAAGGAGATCTGATCGGTGGTTACCAGGGAAAAGGGGGGGTGGGGGGAGGGCACGGAGGGGGAAGTGGTGTTCCCACAACATGACTAACAAAAATGTACAACTGAAATTTCACAAGCTTGTAATCCATCATAACATCAAGAAACAAAAAAAAAAAAAAAGATGCTTTGGGGTCCATCTGCCCCTATGGAAAGAACGCAGCACTTTGTGCCTTGCAGCTCTAGGGCAATGTAGCACACGCAGAGCAGAAGTTCTACTTCAGCCAGATCAGGCCCGCAAAGAAACTGCGTTTCACAGGCCTTTGTAAGAGATGTTCCCTGTAGGCTGTTGGAGCACTGTGCAGAGCTAGTTGTTTCTTAGCTTCCCAAGGAGCTGGAAGCAAGATGCTTTGGGGCCCTTCTCACCCTTTGGAAAGAAGGCAGCACTTTGTGCCTTGCAGCTCTAGGGCAATGTAGCACACCCAGAGCCGAAGTTCTACTTCAGCTAGATCAGATCTGCAAAGAAACTTCGTTTCACAAGCCTTTGTAAGAGATCTTCCCGGTAGGCTGTTAGAGCACTGTGCAGAGCGAGTTGTTTCTTAGCTTCACAGCCAGCTGGAAGCAAGGTGCTTTGGGGCCCGTTAATTTTATACCCTGCTACTTTGCTGTAGTTGTTGATTATTTCTAATAGTTTTTCTGTGGATTCTTTGGGGTTTTCTAGGTATAAGATCATGTCGTCTGCAAACAACGCGAGTTTTACTTCTTCGTTACCTATTTGGATTCCTTTTATTTTTTTTTCCTGCCGAATTGCTCTGGCCAGCACCTCCAGTACTATGTTGAATAGGAGTGGTGAAAGTGGGCACCCTTGTCTTGTTCCTGTCCTCAGAGGGATGGCTTTCAGCTTTTGTCCATTGAGTATGCTGTTGGCTGTGGGTCTATCATATATGGCCTTTATTATGTTGAGGTACTTTCCTTCTATACCCATTCTACTGAGGGTTTTTATCATAAATGGGTGTTGGATCTTGTCGAATGCTTTCTCTGCGTCTATTGAGATGATCCTGTGGTTTTTGTTTTTCATTTTGTTGATGTAGTGTATCACGTTGATTGACTTGCGGGTGTTGAACCATCCCTGTGTCCCTGGTATAAATCCCACTTGATCATGGTGTATAATCTTTTTGATGTATTGCTGTAATCGGTTTGCCAAAATTTTGTTGAGGATTTTTGCATCTATGTTCATCAGTGATATCGGCCTGTAGTTCTCCTTCTTTGTGTTGTCCTTGTCAGGTTGGGGGATCAGAGTGATGTTGGCTTCATAGAATGTGTTAGGGAGTTCTCCATCTTTCTCAATTTTCTGGAACAGTTTGAGGAGAATAGGTACAAAGAACTCACACTGCTTAACAACAAAAAAACAAACAACCCGATCAAAAAATGGGCAGAGGACATGAACAGACATTTCTCCAAAGAAGATATGAATATGGCCAATAGACACATGAAAAGATGTTCATCATCGCTAATCATCAGGGAAATGCAAATCAAAACTACACTAAGATATCACCTTACCCCCGTTAGATTGGCAAAAACATCCAAAACCAAGAACGACAAATGTTGGAGAGGTTGTGGAGAAAGAGGAACCCTCATACACTGTTGGTGGGAATGCAAACTGGTACAGCCACTATGGAAAACAGTATGCAGATTTCTCAAAAAGTTAAAAATAGAAATACCCTACGACCCAGCCATCCCATTACTGGGTATCTATCCTAAGAACCTGATATCAGATATCTCAAGAGTCCGTTGCACCCCTATGTTCATCGCAGCATTATTTACAATAGCCAAGACGTGGAACCAGCCTACATGCCCAGAAACTGATGATTGGATAAAGAAGATGTGGTATATATACACAATGGAATACTACTCAGCCATAAAAAAGACGACATTGGCCCCTTCACAACAATGTGGATGGACCTCGAGGGCATTATGTTAAGCGAAATAAGTCAGTCAGAGAAAGACGAACTCTATATGACTCCACTCATAGGTGGAAATTAGTATATTGAGAAGGAGATCTGATCGGTGGTTACCAGGGAAAAGGGGGGGTGGGGGGAGGGCACGGAGGGGGAAGTGGTGTTCCCACAACATGACTAACAAAAATGTACAACTGAAATTTCACAAGCTTGTAATCCATCATAACATCAAGAAACAAAAAAAAAAAAAAAAAGATGCTTTGGGGCCCATCTGCCCCTATGGAAAGAACGCAGCACTTTGTGCCTTGCAGCTCTTGGGCAATGTAGCACACGCAGAGCAGAAGTTCTACTTGAGCCAGATCAGGCCCGCAAAGAAACTGCGTTTCACAGGCCTTTGTAAGAGATGTTCCCTGTAGGCTGTTGGAGCACTGTGCAGAGCTAGTTGTTTCTTAGCTTCCCAAGGAGCCGGAAGCAAGATGCTTTGGGGCCCTTCGCACCCTTTGGAAAGAAGGCAGCACTTTGTGCCTTGCAGCTCTAGGGCAATGTAGCACACCCAGAGCCGAAGTTCTACTTCAGCTAGATCAGACCTGCAAAGAAACTTCGTTTCACAAGCCTTTGTAAGAGATCTTCCGGGTAGGCTGTTAGAGCACTGTGCAGAGCGAGTTGTTTCTTAGCTTCACAGAGAGCTGGAAGCAAGGTGCTTTGGGGCCCGTTAATTTTATACCCTGCTACTTTGCTGTAGTTGTTGATTATTTCTAATAGTTTTTCTGTGGATTCTTTGGGGTTTTCTAGGTATAAGATCATGTCGTCTGCAAACAACGCGAGTTTTACTTCTTCGTTACCTATTTGGATTCCTTTTATTCTTTTTTCCTGCCGAATTGCTCTGGCCAGCACCTCCAGTACTATGTTGAATAGGAGTGGTGAAAGTGGGCACCCTTGTCTTGTTCCTGTCCTCAGAGGGATGGCTTTCAGCTTTTGTCCATTGAGTATGCTGTTGGCTGTGGGTCTATCATATATGGCCTTTATTATGTTGAGGTACTTTCCTTCTATACCCATTCTACTGAGGGTTTTTATCATAAATGGGTGTTGGATCTTGTCGAATGCTTTCTCTGCGTCTATTGAGATGATCCTGTGGTTTTTGTTTTTCATTTTGTTGATGTAGTGTATCACGTTGATTGACTTGCGGGTGTTGAACCATCCCTGTGTCCCTCGTATAAATCCCACTTGATCATGGTGTATAATCTTTTTGATGTATTGCTGTAATCGGTTTGCCAAAATTTTGTTGAGGATTTTTGCATCTATGTTCATCAGTGATATCGGCCTGTAGTTCTCCTTCTTTTTGTTGTCCTTGTCAGGTTGGGGGATCAGAGTGATGTTGGCTTCATAGAATGTGTTAGGGAGTTCTCCATCTTTCTCAATTTTCTGGAACAGTTTGAGGAGAATAGGTACAAAGAACTCACACTGCTTAACAACAAAAAAACAAACAACCCGATCAAAAAATGGGCAGAGGACATGAACAGACATTTCTCCAAAGAAGATATGAATATGGCCAATAGACACAGGAAAAGATGTTCATCATCGCTAATCATCAGGGAAATGCAAATCAAAACTACACTAAGATATCACCTTACCCCCGTTAGATTGGCAAAAACATCCAAAACCAAGAACGACAAATGTTGGAGAGGTTGTGGAGAAAGAGGAACCCTCATACACTGTTGGTGGGAATGCAAACTGGTACAGCCACTATGGAAAACAGTATGCAGATTTCTCAAAAAGTTAAAAATAGAAATACCCTACGACCCAGCCATCCCATTACTGGGTATCTATCCTAAGAACCTGATATCAGATATCTCAAGAGTCCGTTGCACCCCTATGTTCATCGCAGCATTATTTACAATAGCCAAGACGTGGAACCAGCCTACATGCCCAGAAACTGATGATTGGATAAAGAAGATGTGGTATATATACACAATGGAATACTACTCAGCCATAAAAAAGACGACATTGGCCCCTTCACAACAATGTGGATGGACCTCGAGGGCATTATGTTAAGCGAAATAAGTCAGTCAGAGAAAGACGAACTCTATATGACTCCACTCATAGGTGGAAATTAGTATATTGAGAAGGAGATCTGATCGGTGGTTACCAGGGAAAAGGGGGGGTGGGGGGAGGGCACGGAGGGGGAAGTGGTGTTCCCACAACATGACTAACAAAAATGTACAACTGAAATTTCACAAGCTTGTAATCCATCATAACATCAAGAAACAAAAAAAAAAAAAAAAGATGCTTTGGGGTCCATCTGCCCCTATGGAAAGAACGCAGCACTTTGTGCCTTGCAGCTCTAGGGCAATGTAGCACACGCAGAGCAGAAGTTCTACTTCAGCCAGATCAGGCCCGCAAAGAAACTGCGTTTCACAGGCCTTTGTAAGAGATGTTCCCTGTAGGCTGTTGGAGCACTGTGCAGAGCTAGTTGTTTCTTAGCTTCCCAAGGAGCTGGAAGCAAGATGCTTTGGGGCCCTTCTCACCCTTTGGAAAGAAGGCAGCACTTTGTGCCTTGCAGCTCTAGGGCAATGTAGCACACCCAGAGCCGAAGTTCTACTTCAGCTAGATCAGATCTGCAAAGAAACTTCGTTTCACAAGCCTTTGTAAGAGATCTTCCCGGTAGGCTGTTAGAGCACTGTGCAGAGCGAGTTGTTTCTTAGCTTCACAGCCAGCTGGAAGCAAGGTGCTTTGGGGCCCGTTAATTTTATACCCTGCTACTTTGCTGTAGTTGTTGATTATTTCTAATAGTTTTTCTGTGGATTCTTTGGGGTTTTCTAGGTATAAGATCATGTCGTCTGCAAACAACGCGAGTTTTACTTCTTCGTTACCTATTTGGATTCCTTTTATTTTTTTTTCCTGCCGAATTGCTCTGGCCAGCACCTCCAGTACTATGTTGAATAGGAGTGGTGAAAGTGGGCACCCTTGTCTTGTTCCTGTCCTCAGAGGGATGGCTTTCAGCTTTTGTCCATTGAGTATGCTGTTGGCTGTGGGTCTATCATATATGGCCTTTATTATGTTGAGGTACTTTCCTTCTATACCCATTCTACTGAGGGTTTTTATCATAAATGGGTGTTGGATCTTGTCGAATGCTTTCTCTGCGTCTATTGAGATGATCCTGTGGTTTTTGTTTTTCATTTTGTTGATGTAGTGTATCACGTTGATTGACTTGCGGGTGTTGAACCATCCCTGTGTCCCTGGTATAAATCCCACTTGATCATGGTGTATAATCTTTTTGATGTATTGCTGTAATCGGTTTGCCAAAATTTTGTTGAGGATTTTTGCATCTATGTTCATCAGTGATATCGGCCTGTAGTTCTCCTTCTTTTTGTTGTCCTTGTCAGGTTGGGGGATCAGAGTGATGTTGGCTTCATAGAATGTGTTAGGGAGTTCTCCATCTTTCTCAATTTTCTGGAACAGTTTGAGGAGAATAGGTACAAAGAACTCACACTGCTTAACAACAAAAAAACAAACAACCCGATCAAAAAATGGGCAGAGGACATGAACAGACATTTCTCCAAAGAAGATATGAATATGGCCAATAGACACATGAAAAGATGTTCATCATCGCTAATCATCAGGGAAATGCAAATCAAAACTACACTAAGATATCACCTTACCCCCGTTAGATTGGCAAAAACATCCAAAACCAAGAACGACAAATGTTGGAGAGGTTGTGGAGAAAGAGGAACCCTCATACACTGTTGGTGGGAATGCAAACTGGTACAGCCACTATGGAAAACAGTATGCAGATTTCTCAAAAAGTTAAAAATAGAAATACCCTACGACCCAGCCATCCCATTACTGGGTATCTATCCTAAGAACCTGATATCAGATATCTCAAGAGTCCGTTGCACCCCTATGTTCATCGCAGCATTATTTACAATAGCCAAGACGTGGAACCAGCCTACATGCCCAGAAACTGATGATTGGATAAAGAAGATGTGGTATATATACACAATGGAATACTACTCAGCCATAAAAAAGACGACATTGGCCCCTTCACAACAATGTGGATGGACCTCGAGGGCATTATGTTAAGCGAAATAAGTCAGTCAGAGAAAGACGAACTCTATATGACTCCACTCATAGGTGGAAATTAGTATATTGAGAAGGAGATCTGATCGGTGGTTACCAGGGAAAAGGGGGGGTGGGGGGAGGGCACGGAGGGGGAAGTGGTGTTCCCACAACATGACTAACAAAAATGTACAACTGAAATTTCACAAGCTTGTAATCCATCATAACATCAAGAAACAAACAAAAAAAAAAAAGATGCTTTGGGGTCCATCTGCCCCTATGGAAAGAACGCAGCACTTTGTGCCTTGCAGCTCTAGGGCAATGTAGCACACCCAGAGCAGAAGTTCTACTTAGCCAGATCAGGCCCGCAAAGAAACTGCGTTTCACAGGCCTTTGTAAGAGATGTTCCCGGTAGGCTGTTAGAGCACTGTGCAGAGCGAGTTGTTTCTTAGCTTCCCAAAGAGCTGGAAGCAAGATGCTTTGGGGGCCTTCTCACCCTTTGGCAAGAAGGCAGAACTTTGCGCCTTGCAGCTCTAAGGCAATGTAGCACACGCAGAGCAGAAGTTCTACTTCAGCCAGATCAGGCATGCAAAGAAACTGCGTTTCACAGGCCTTTGTAAGAGATGTTCGCGGTAGGCTGTTAGAGCACTGTGCAGAGCGAGTTGTTTCCTAGCTTCCCAAAGAGCCGGAAGCAAGATGCTTTGGGGCCCTTCTCACCCTTTGGAAAGAAGGCAGCACTTTGTGCCTTGCAGCTCTAGGGCAATGTAGCACACCCAGAGCAGAAGTTCTACTTCAGCCAGATCAGACCTGCAAAGAAACTGCGTTTCACCGGCATTTGTAAGAGATGTTCCCTGTAGGCTGTTAGAGCACTGTGCAGAGCAAGTTGTTTCTCAGCTTCCAAAAGAGTTGGAAGCAAGATGCTATGGGGCTCATCTGCCTCTTTGAAAGGAAGGCAGCATTTTGTGCCTTGCAGCTCTAGGGCAATGTAGCACACCCAGAGCAGAAGTTCTACTTCAGCCAGATCAGGCCCGCAAAGAAACTGCGTTTCACAGGCCTTTGTAAGAGATGTTCCCTGTAGGCTGTTGGAGCACTGTGCAGAGCTAGTTGTTTCTTAGCTTCCCAAGGAGCTGGAAGCAAGATGCTTTGGGGCCCTTCTCACCCTTTGGAAAGAAGGCAGCACTTTGTGCCTTGCAGCTCTAGGGCAATGTAGCACACCCAGAGCCGAAGTTCTACTTCAGCTAGATCAGACCTGCAAAGAAACTTCGTTTCACAAGCCTTTGTAAGAGATCTTCCCGGTAGGCTGTTAGAGCACTGTGCAGAGCGAGTTGTTTCTTAGCTTCACAGACAGCTGGAAGCAAGGTGCTTTGGGGCCCGTTAATTTTATACCCTGCTACTTTGCTGTAGTTGTTGATTATTTCTAATAGTTTTTCTGTGGATTCTTTGGGGTTTTCTAGGTATAAGATCATGTCGCATGCAAACAACGCGAGTTTTACTTCTTCGTTACCTATTTGGATTCCTTTTATTTTTTTTTCCTGCCGTATTGCTGTGGCCAGCACCTCCAGTACTATGTTGAATAGGAGTGGTGAAAGTGGGCACCCTTGTCTTGTTCCTGTCCTCAGAGGGATGGCTTTCAGCTTTTGTCCATTGAGTATGCTGTTGGCTGTGGGTCTATCATATATGGCCTTTATTATGTTGAGGTACTTTCCTTCTATACCCATTTTACTGAGGGTTTTTATCATAAATGGGTGTTGGATCTTGTCGAATGCTTTCTCTGCGTCTATTGAGATGATCCTGTGGTTTTTGTTTTTCATTTTGTTGATGTAGTGTATCACGTTGATTGACTTGCGGGTGTTGAACCATCCCTGTGTCCCTGGTATAAATCCCACTTGATCATGGTGTATAATCTTTTTGATGTATTGCTGTAATCGGTTTGCCAAAATTTTGTTGAGGATTTTTGCTTCTATGTTCATTAGTGATATCGGCCTGTAGTTCTCCTTCTTTTTGTTGTCCTTGTCAGGTTGGGGGATCAGAGTGATGTTGGCTTCATAGAATGTGTTAGGGAGTTCTCCATCTTTCTCAATTTTCTGGAACAGTTTGAGGAGAATAGGTACAAAGAACTCACACTGCTTAACAACAAAAAAACAAACAACCCGATCAAAAAATGGGCAGAGGACATGAACAGACATTTCTCCAAAGAAGATATGAATATGGCCAATAGACACATGAAAAGATGTTCATCATCGCTAATCATCAGGGAAATGCAAATCAAAACTACACTAAGATATCACCTTACCCCCGTTAGATTGGCAAAAACATCCAAAACCAAGAACGACAAATGTTGGAGAGGTTGTGGAGAAAGAGGAACCCTCATACACTGTTGGTGGGAATGCAAACTGGTACAGCCACTATGGAAAACAGTATGGAGATTTCTCAAAAAGTTAAAAATAGAAATACCCTATGACCCACCCATCCCATTACTGGGTATCTATCCTAAGAACCTGATATCAGATATCTCAAGAGTCCGTTGCACCCCTATGTTCATCGCAGCATTATTTACAATAGCCAAGACGTGGAACCAGCCTACATGCCCAGAAACTGATGATTGGATAAAGAAGATGTGGTATATATACACAATGGAATACTACTCAGCCATAAAAAAGACGACATTGGCCCCTTCACAACAATGTGGATGGACCTCGAGGGCATTATGTTAAGCGAAATAAGTCAGTCAGAGAAAGACGAACTCTATATGACTCCACTCATAGGTGGAAATTAGTATATTGAGAAGGAGATCTGATCGGTGGTTACCAGGGAAAAGGGGGGGTGGGGGGAGGGCACGGAGGGGGAAGTGGTGTTCCCACAACATGACTAACAAAAATGTACAACTGAAATTTCACAAGCTTGTAATCCATCATAACATCAAGAAACAAAAAAAAAAAAAAAAAGATGCTTTGGGGTCCATCTGCCCCTATGGAAAGAACGCAGCACTTTGTGCCTTGCAGCTCTAGGGCAATGTAGCACACCCAGAGCAGAAGTTCTACTTCAGCCAGATCAGGCCCGCAAAGAAACTGCGTTTCACAGGCCTTTGTAAGAGATGTTCCCGCTAGGCTGTAAGAGCACTGCTCAGAGCGAGTTGTTTCTTAGCTTCTCAAAGAGCCGGAAGCAAGATGCTTTGGGGCCCTTCTCACCCTTTGGAAAGAAGGCAGCACTTTGTGCCTTGCAGCTCTAGGGCAATGTAGCACACCCAGAGCAGAAGTTGTACTTCAGCCAGATCAGGCCTGCAAAGAAACTGCGTTTCACAGGCCTTTGTAAGAGATGTTCGCGGTAGGCTGTTAGAGCACTGTGGAGAGCGAGTTGTTTCCTAGCTTCCCAAAGAGCCGGAAGCAAGATGCTTTGGGGCCCTTCTCACCCTTTGGAAAGAAGGCAGCACTTTGTGCCTTGCAGATCTAGGGCAATGCAGCACACCCAGAGCAGAAGTTCTACTTCAGCCAGATCAGACCTGCAAAGAAACTGCGTTTCACAGGCCTTTGTAAGAGATGTTCCCGGTAGGCTGTTAGAGCACTGTGCAGAGCGAGTTGTTTCTTAGCTTCCCAGAGAGCTGGAAGCAAGATGCTTTGGGGCCCGTTAATTTTATGCCCTGCTACTTTGCTGTAGTTGTTGGTTATTTCTAATAGTTTTTCTGTGGATTCTTTGGGGTTTTCTATGTATAAGATCATGTCGTCTGCAAACAACGCGAGTTTTACTTCTTCGTTACCTATTTGGATTCCTTTTATTTTTTTTTCCTGCCGAATTGCTCTGGCCAGCACCTCCAGTACTATGTTGAATAGGAGTGGTGAAAGTGGGCACCCTTGTCTTGTTCCTGTCCTCAGAGGCATGGCTTTCAGCTTTTGTCCATTGAGTATGATGTTGGCTGTGGGTCTATCATATATGGCCTTTATTATGTTGAGGTACTTTCCTTCTATACCCATTTTACTGAGGGTTTTTATCATAAATGGGTGTTGGATCTTGTCGAATGCTTTCTCTGCGTCTATTGAGATGATCATGTGGTTTTTGTTTTTCATTTTGTTGATGTAGTGTATCACGTTGATTGACTTGCGGGTGTTGAACCATCCCTGTGTCCCTGGTATAAATCCCACTTGATCATGGTGTATAATCTTTTTGATGTATTGCTGTAATCGGTTTGCCAAAATTTTGTTGAGGATTTTTGCATCTATGTTCATCAGTGATATCGGCCTGTAGTTCTCCTTCTTTGTGTTGTCCTTGTCAGGTTGGGGGATCAGAGTGATGTTGGCTTCATAGAATGTGTTAGGGAGTTCTCCATCTTTCTCAATTTTCTGGAACAGTTTGAGGAGAATAGGTACAAAGAACTCACACTGCTTAACAACAAAAAAACAAACAACCCGATCAAAAAATGGGCAGAGGACATGAACAGACATTTCTCCAAAGAAGATATGAATATGGCCAATAGACACATGAAAAGATGTTCATCATCGCTAATCATCAGGGAAATGCAAATCAAAACTACACTAAGATATCACCTTACCCCCGTTAGATTGGCAAAAACATCCAAAACCAAGAACGACAAATGTTGGAGAGGTTGTGGAGAAAGAGGAACCCTCATACACTGTTGGTGGGAATGCAAACTGGTACAGCCACTATGGAAAACAGTATGGAGATTTCTCAAAAAGTTAAAAATAGAAATACCCTACGACCCAGCCATCCCATTACTGGGTATCTATCCTAAGAACCTGATATCAGATATCTCAAGAGTCCGTTGCACCCCTATGTTCATCGCAGCATTATTTACAATAGCCAAGACGTGGAACCAGCCTACATGCCCAGAAACTGATGATTGGATAAAGAAGATGTGGTATATATACACAATGGAATACTACTCAGCCATAAAAAAAGACGACATTGGCCCCTTCACAACAATGTGGATGGACCTCGAGGGCATTATGTTAAGCGAAATAAGTCAGTCAGAGAAAGACGAACTCTATATGACTCCACTCATAGGTGGAAATTAGTATATTGAGAAGGAGATCTGATCGGTGGTTACCAGGGAAAAGGGGGGGTGGGGGGAGGGCACGGAGGGGGAAGTGGTTTTCCCACAACATGACTAACAAAAATGTACAACTGAAATTTCACAAGCTTGTAATCCATCATAACATTAATAAACAAAAAAAAAAAAAAAAAAGATGCTTTGGGGCCCATCTGCCCCTATGGAAATAACGCAGCACTTTGTGCCTTGCAGCTCTAGGGCAATGTAGCACACCCAGAGCAGAAGTTCTACTTCAGCCAGATCAGGCCCGCAAAGAAACTGCGTTTCACAGGCCTTTGTAAGAGATGTTCCCGGTAGGCTGTTAGAGCACTGTGCAGAGCGAGTTGTTTCTTAGCTTCCCAAAGAGCTGGAAGCAAGATTCTTTGGGGCCCTTCTCACCCTTTGGCAAGAAGGCAGCACTTTGTGCCTTGCAGCTCTAAGGCAATGTAGCACACCCAGAGCAGAAGTTCTACTTCAGCCAGATCAGGCATGCAAAGAAACTGCGTTTCACAGGCCTTTGTAAGAGATGTTCGCGGTAGGCTGTTAGAGCACTGTGCAGAGCGAGTTGTTTCCCAGCTTCCCAAAGAGCCGGAAGCAAGATGCTTTGGGGCCCTTCTCACCCTTTGGAAAGAAGGCAGCACTTTGTGCCTTGCAGCTCTAGGGCAATGTAGCACACCCAGAGCAGAAGTTGTACTTCAGCCAGATCAGACCTGCAAAGAAAGTGCGTTTCACAGGCCTTTGTAAGAGATGTTCCCTGTAGGCTGTTAGAGCACTGTGCAGAGCAAGTTGTTTCTCAGCTTCCAAAAGAGTTGGAAGCAAGATGCTTTGGGGCTCATCTGCCTCTTTGAAAGGAAGGCAGCATTTTGTGCCTTACAGCTCTAGGGCAATGTAGCACACCCAGAGCAGAAGTTCTACTTCAGCCAGATCAGGCCCGCAAAGAAACTGCATTTCACAGGCCTTTGTAAGAGATGTTCCCCGTAGGCTGTTAGAGCACTGTGCAGAGCGAGTTGTTTCTTAGCTTCCCAAACAGCTGGAAGCAAGATGCTTTGGGGCCCTACTCACCCTTTGGAAAGAAGGCAGCACTTTGTGCCTTGCAGCTCTAGGGCAATGTAGCACACCCAGAGCAGATGTTCTACTTCTGCCAGGTCAGGCCTGCAGAGAAACTGCGTTTCACAGGCCTTTGTAAGAGATGTTCCCGGTAGGCTGTTAGAGCACTGTGCAGAGCGAGTTGTTTCTCAGCTTCCCAAACAGCCGGAAGCAAGATGCTTTGAGGGCCATCTGCCCTTAAGGAAAGAAGGCAGCACTTTGTGCCTTGCAGCTCTAGGGCAATGCAGCACACCCAGAGCAGAAGTTCTACTTCAGCCAGATCAGGCCTGCAAAGAAACTGCGTTTCACAGGCCTTTGTAAGAGATGTTCCCGGTAGGCTGTTAGAGCACTGTGCAGAGCGAGTTGTTTCTCAGCTTCCCAAACAGCCGGAAGCAAGATGCTTTGGGGGCCATCTGCCCTTAAGGTAAGAAGGCAGCACTTTGTGCCTTGCAGCTCTAGGGCAATGCAGCACACCCAGAGCAGAAGTTCTACTTCAGCCAGATCAGGCCTGCAAATAAACTGCGTTTCACAGGCCTTTGTAAGAGATGTTCCCGGTAGGCTGTTAGAGCACTGTGCAGAGCGAGTTGTTTCTTAGCTTCCCAGAGAGCTGGAAGCAAGATGCTTTGGGGCCCGTTAATTTTATACCCTGCTACTTTGCTGTAGTTGTTGATTATTTCTAATAGTTTTTCTGTGGATTCTTTGGGGTTTTCTATGTATAAGATCATGTCGTCTGCAAACAACGCGAGTTTTACTTCTTCGTTACCTATTTGGATTCCTTTTATTTTTTTTTCCTGCCGAATTGTTCTGCCCAGCACCTCCAGTACTATGTTGAATAGGAGTGGTGAAAGTGGGCACCCTTGTCTTGTTCCTGTCCTCAGAGGGATGGCTTTCAGCTTTTGTCCATTGAGTATGCTGTTGGCTGTGGGTCTATCATATATGGCCTTTATTATGTTGAGGTAGTTTCCTTCTATACCCATTTTACTGAGGGTTTTTATCATAAATGGGTGTTGGATCTTGTCGAATGCTTCCTCTGCGTCTATTGAGATGATCCTGTGGTTTTTGTTTTTCATTTTGTTGATGTAGTGTATCACGTTGATTGACTTGCGGGTGTTGAACCATCCCTGTGTCCCTGGTATAAATCCCACTTGATCATGGTGTATAATCTTTTTGATGTATTGCTGTAATCGGTTTGCCAAAATTTTGTTGAGGATTTTTGCATCTATGTTCATCAGTGATATCGGCCTGTAGTTCTCCTTCTTTGTGTTGTCCTTGTCAGGTTGGGGGATCAGAGTGATGTTGGCTTCATAGAATGTGTTAGGGGGTTCTCCATCTTTCTCAATTTTCTGGAACAGTTTGAGGAGAATAGGTACAAAGAACTCACACTGCTTAACAACAAAAAAACAAACAACCCGATCAAAAAATGGGCAGAGGACATGAACAGACATTTCTCCAAAGAAGATATGAATATGGCCAATAGACACATGAAAAGATGTTCATCATCGCTAATCATCAGGGAAATGCAAATCAAAACTACACTAAGATATCACCTTACCCCCGTTAGATTGGCAAAAACATCCAAAACCAAGAACGACGAATGTTGGAGAGGTTGTGGAGAAAGAGGAACCCTCATACACTGTTGGTGGGAATGCAAACTGGTACAGCCACTATGGAAAACAGTATGCAGATTTCTCAAAAAGTTAAAAATAGAAATACCCTATGACCCAGCCATCCCATTACTGGGTATCTATCCTAAGAACCTGATATCAGATATCTCAAGAGTCCGTTGCACCCCTATGTTCATCGCAGCATTATTTACAATAGCCAAGACGTGGAACCAGCCTACATGCCCAGAAACTGATGATTGGATAAAGAAGATGTGGTATATATACACAATGGAATACTACTCAGCCATAAAAAAAGACGACATTGGCCCCTTCACAACAATGTGGATGGACCTCGAGGGCATTATGTTAAGCGAAATAAGTCAGTCAGAGAAAGACGAACTCTATATGACTCCACTCATAGGTGGAAATTAGTATATTGAGAAGGAGATCTGATCGGTGGTTACCAGGGAAAAGGGGGGGTGGGGGGAGGGCACGGAGGGGGAAGTGGTTTTCCCACAACATGACTAACAAAAATGTACAACTGAAATTTCACAAGCTTGTAATCCATCATAACATTAATAAACAAAAAAAAAAAAAAAAAGATGCTTTGGGGCCCATCTGCCCCTATGGAAAGAACGCAGCACTTTGTGCCTTGCAGCTCTAGGGCAATGTAGCACACCCAGAGCAGAAGTTCTACTTCAGCCAGATCAGGCCCGCAAAGAAACTGCGTTTCACAGGCCTTTGTAAGAGATGTTCCCGGTAGGCTGTTAGAGCACTGTGCAGAGCGAGTTGTTTCTTAGCTTCCCAAAGAGCTGGAAGCAAGATTCTTTGGGGCCCTTCTCACCCTTTGGCAAGAAGGCAGCACTTTGTGCCTTGCAGCTCTAAGGCAATGTAGCACACCCAGAGCAGAAGTTCTACTTCAGCCAGATCAGGCATGCAAAGAAACTGCGTTTCACAGGCCTTTGTAAGAGATGTTCGCGGTAGGCTGTTAGAGCACTGTGCAGAGCGAGTTGTTTCCCAGCTTCCCAAAGAGCCGGAAGCAAGATGCTTTGGGGCCCTTCTCACCCTTTGGAAAGAAGGCAGCACTTTGTGCCTTGCAGCTCTAGGGCAATGTAGCACACCCAGAGCAGAAGTTCTACTTCAGCCAGATCAGACCTGCAAAGAAACTGCGTTTCACAGGCCTTTGTAAGAGATGTTCCCTGTAGGCTGTTGGAGCACTGTGCAGAGCAAGTTGTTTCTCAGCTTCCAAAAGAGTTGGAAGCAAGATGCTTTGGGGCTCATCTGCCTCTTTGAAAGGAAGGCAGCATTTTGTGCCCGGCAGCTCTAGGGCAATGTAGCACACCCAGAGCAGAAGTTCTACTTCAGCCAGATCAGGCCCGCAAAGAAACTGCATTTCACAGGCCTTTGTAAGAGATGTTCCCCGTAGGCTGTTAGAGCACTGTGCAGAGCGAGTTGTTTCTTAGCTTCCCAAACAGCTGGAAGCAAGATGCTTTGGGGCCCTACTCACCCTTTGGAAAGAAGGCACCACTTTGTGCCTTGCAGCTCTAGGGCAATGTAGCATACCCAGAGCAGATGTTCTACTTCTGCCAGGTCAGGCCTGCAGAGAAACTGCGTTTCACAGGCCTTTGTAAGAGATGTTCCCGGTAGGCTGTTAGAGCACTGTGCAGAGCGAGTTGTTTCTCAGCTTCCCAAACAGTCGGAAGCAAGATGCTTTGAGGGCCATCTGCCCTTAAGGAAAGAAGGCAGCACTTTGTGCCTTGCAGCTCTAGGGCAATGCAGCACACCCAGAGCAGAAGTTCTACTTCAGCCAGATCAGGCCTGCAAAGAAACTGCGTTTCACAGGCCTTTGTAAGAGATGTTCCCGGTAGGCTGTTAGAGCACTGTGCAGAGCGAGTTGTTTCTCAGCTTCCCAAACAGCCGGAAGCAAGATGCTTTGGGGGCCATCTGCCCTTAAGGTAAGAAGGCAGCACTTTGTGCCTTGCAGCTCTAGGGCAATGCAGCACACCCAGAGCAGAAGTTCTACTTCAGCCAGATCAGGCCTGCAAATAAAGTGCGTTTCACAGGCCTTTGTAAGAGATGTTCCCGGTAGGCTGTTAGAGCACTGTGCAGAGCGAGTTGTTTCTTAGCTTCCCAGAGAGCTGGAAGCAAGATGCTTTGGGGCCCGTTAATTTTATACCCTGCTACTTTGCTGTAGTTGTTGATTATTTCTAATAGTTTTTCTGTGGATTCTTTGGGGTTTTCTAGGTATAAGATCATGTCGTCTGCAAACAACGCGAGTTTTACTTCTTCGTTACCTATTTGGATTCCTTTTATTTTTTTTTCCTGCCGAATTGCTCTGGCCAGCACCTCCAGTACTATGTTGAATAGGAGTGGTGAAAGTGGGCACCCTTGTCTTGTTCCTGTCCTCAGAGGGATGGCTTTCAGCTTTTGTCCATTGAGTATGCTGTTGGCTGTGGGTCTATCATATATGGCCTTTATTATGTTGAGGTAGTTTCCTTCTATACCCATTTTACTGAGGGTTTTTATCATAAATGGGTGTTGGATCTTGTCGAATGCTTTCTCTGCGTCTATTGAGATGATCCTGTGGTTTTTGTTTTTCATTTTGTTGATGTAGTGTATCACGTTGATTGACTTGCGGGTGTTGAACCATCCCTGTGTCCCTGGTATAAATCCCACTTGATCATGGTGTATAATCTTTTTGATGTATTGCTGTAATCGGTTTGCCAAAATTTTGTTGAGGATTTTTGCATCTATGTTCATCAGTGATATCGGCCTGTAGTTCTCCTTCTTTGTGTTGTCCTTGTCAGGTTGGGGGATCAGAGTGATGTTGGCTTCACAGAATGTGTTAGGGGGTTCTCCATCTTTCTCAATTTTCTGGAACAGTTTGAGGAGAATAGGTACAAAGAACTCACACTGCTTAACAACAAAAAAACAAACAACCCGATCAAAAAATGGGCAGAGGACATGAACAGACATTTCTCAAAAGAAGATATGAATATGGCCAATAGACACATGAAAAGATGTTCATCATCGCTAATCATCAGGGAAATGCAAATCAAAACTACACTAAGATATCACCTTACCCCCGTTAGATTGGCAAAAACATCCAAAACCAAGAACGACAAATGTTGGAGAGCTTGTGGAGAAAGAGGAACCCTCATACACTGTTGGTGGGAATGCAAACTGGTACAGCCACTATGGAAAACAGTATGGAGATTTCTCAAAAAGTTAAAAATAGAAATACCTTATGACCCAGCCATCCCATTTCTGGGTATCTATACTAAGAACCTGATATCAGATATCTCAAGAGTCCGTTGCACCCCTATGTTCATCGCAGCATTATTTACAATAGCCAAGACGTGGAACCAGCCTACATGCCCAGAAACTGATGATTGGATAAAGAAGATGTGGTATATATACACAATGGAATACTACTCAGCCATAAAAAAGACGACATTGGCCCCTTCACAACAATGTGGATGGACCTCGAGGGCATTATGTTAAGCGAAATAAGTCAGTCAGAGAAAGACGAACTCTATATGAGTCCACTCATAGGTGGAAATTAGTATATTGAGAAGGAGATCTCATCGGTGGTTACCAGGGAAAAGGGGGGTGGGGGGAGGGCACAGAGGGGGAAGTGGTGTTCCCACAACATGACTAACAAAAATGTACAACTGAAATTTCACAAGCTTGTAATCCATCATAAGATTTATAAACAAACAAACAAAAAAAAGATGCTTTCGGGCCCATCTGCCCCTATGGAAAGAACGCAGCACTTTGTGCCTTGCAGCTCTAGGGCAATGCAGCACACCCCGAGCAGAAGTTCTACTTCAGCCAGATCAGGCCTGCAAAGAAACTGCGTTTCACAGGCCTTTGTAAGAGAAGTTCCCGGTAGGCTGTTAGAGCACTGTGCAGAGCGAGTTGTTTCTTAGCTTCCCAGAGAGCTGGAAGCAAGATGCTTTGGGGCCCGTTAATTGTATCCCCTGCTACTTTGCTGTAGTTGTTGATTATTTCTAATAGTTTTTCTGTGGATTCTTTGGGGTTTTCTATGTATAAGATCATGTCGTCTGCAAACAACGCGAGTTTTACTTCTTCGTTACCTATTTGGATTCCTTTTATTTTTTTTTCCTGCCGAATTGCTCTGCCCAGCACCTCCAGTACTATGTTGAATAGGAGTGGTGAAAGTGGTCACCCTTGTCTTGTTCCTGTCCTCAGAGGGATGGCTTTCAGCTTTTGTCCATTGAGTATGCTGTTGGCTGTGGGTCTATCATATATGGCCTTTATTATGTTGAGGTACTTTCCTTCTATACCCATTTTACTGAGGGTTTTTATCATAAATGGGTGTTGGATCTTGTCGAATGCTTTCTCTGCGTCTATTGAGATGATCATGTGGTTTTTGTTTTTCATTTTGTTGATGTAGTGTATCACGTTGATTGACTTGCGGGTGTTGAACCATCCCTGTGTCCCTGGTATAAATCCCACTTGATCATGGTGTATAATCTTTTTGATGTATTGCTGTAATCGGTTTGCCAAAATTTTGTTGAGGATTTTTGCATCTATGTTCATCAGTGATATCGGCCTGTAGTTCTCCTTCTTTGTGTTGTCCTTGTCAGGTTGGGGGATCAGAGTGATGTTGGCTTCATAGAATGTGTTAGGGAGTTCTCCATCTTTCTCAATTTTCTGGAACAGTTTGAGGAGAATAGGTACAAAGAACTCACACTGCTTAACAACAAAAAAACAAACAACCCGATCAAAAAATGGGCAGAGGACATGAACAGACATTTCTCAAAAGAAGATATGAACATGGCCAATAGACACATGAAAAGATGTTCATCATCGCTAATCATCAGGGAAATGCAAATCAAAACTACACTAAGATATCACCTTACCCGCGTTAGATTGGCAAAAACATCCAAAACCAAGAACGACGAATGTTGGAGAGGTTGTGGAGAAAGAGGAACCCTCATACACTGTTGGTGGGAATGCAAACTGGTACAGCCACTTTGGAAAACAGTATGGAGATTTCTCAAAAAGTTAAAAATAGAAATACCCTATGACCCAGCCATCCCATTACAGGGTATCTATCCTAAGAACCTGATATCAGATATCTCAAGAGTCCGTTGCACCCCTATGTTCATCGCAGCATTATTTACAATAGCCAAGACGTGGAACCAGCCTACATGCCCAGAAACTGATGATTGGATAAAGAAGATGTGGTATATATACACAATGGAATACTACTCAGCCATAAAAAAAGACGACATTGGCCCCTTCACAACAATGTGGATGGACCTCGAGGGCATTATGTTAAGCGAAATAAGTCAGTCAGAGAAAGACGAACTCTGTATGACTCCACTCATAGGTGGAAATTAGTATATTGAGAAGGAGATCTGATCGGTGGTTACCAGGGAAAAGGGGGGGTGGGGGGAGGGCACGGAGTGGGAAGTGGTGTTCCCACAACATGACTAACAAAAATGTAAAACTGAAATTTCACAAGCTTGTAATCCATCATAACATTAATAAACAAAAAGAAAAAAAAGATGCTTTGGGCCCCATCTGCCCCTATGGAAAGAACGCAGCACTTTGTGCCTTGCAGCTCTAGGGCAATGTAGCACACCCAGAGCAGAAGTTCTACTTCAGCCAGATCAGGCCCGCAAAGAAACTGCGTTTCACAGGCCTTTGTAAGAGATGTTCCCGGTAGGCTGTTAGAGCACTGTGCAGAGCGAGTTGTTTCTTAGCTTCCCAAAGAGCTGGAAGCAAGATGCTTTGGGGCCCTTCTCACCCTTTGGCAAGAAGGCAGCACTTTGTGCCTTGCAGCTCTAAGGCAATGTAGCACACCCAGAGCAGAAGTTCTACTTCAGCCAGATCAGGCATGCACAGAAACTGCGTTTCACAGGCCTTTGTAAGAGATGTTCGCGGTAGGCTGTTAGAGCACTGTGCAGAGCGAGTTGTTTCTCAGCTTCCAAAAGAGTTGGAAGCAAGATGCTTTGGGGCTCATCTGCCCCTTTGAAATGAAGGCAGCACTTTGTGCCTTGCAGCTCTAGGGCAATGTAGCACACCCAGAGCAGAAGTTGTACTTCAGCCAGATCAGGCCCGCAAAGAAACTGCGTTTCACAGGCCTTTGTAAGAGATGTTCCCGGTAGGCTGTTAGAGCACTGTGCAGAGCGAGTTGTTTCTTAGCTTCCCAAAGAGCTGCAAGCAAGATTCTTTAGGGGCCATCTGCCCTTAAGGAAAGAAGGCAGCCCTTCTGCCTTGCAGCTCTAGGGCAATGTAGCACACCCAGAGCAGTTGTTCTACTACTGCCAGGTCAGGCCTGCAAAGAAACTTCGTTTCACAGGCCTTTGTAAGAGATGTTCCCGGTAGGCTGTAAGAGCACTGTGCAGAGCGACTAGTTTCTTAGCTTCCCAGAGAGCTGGAAGCAAGATGCTTTGGGGGCCTTCTCACCCTTTGGAAAGAAGGCAGCACTTTGTGGCTTGCAGCTCTAGGGCAATGTAGCACACCCAGAGCAGAAGTTCTACTTCAGCCAGATCAGGCATGCAAAGAAACTGCGTTTCACAGGCCTTTGTAAGAGATGTTCCCGGTAGGCTGTTAGAGCACTGTGCAGAGCGAGTTGTTTCTCAGCTTCCAAAAGAGTTGGAAGCAAGATGCTTTGGGGCTCATCTGCCCCTTTGAAATGAAGGCAGCACTTTGTGCCTTGCAGCTCTAGGGCAATGTAGCACACCCAGAGCAGAAGTTCTACTTCAGCCAGATCAGGCCTGCAAAGAAACTGCGTTTCACAGGCCTTTGTAAGAGATGTTCCCGGTAGGCTGTTAGAGCACTGTGCAGAGCGAGTTGTTTCTTAGCTTCCCAGAGAGCTGGAAGCAAGATGCTTTGGGGCCCGTTAATTGTATCCCCTGCTACTTTGCTGTAGTTGTTGATTATTTCTAATAGTTTTTCTGTGGATTCTTTGGGGTTTTCTATGTATAAGATCATGTCGTCTGCAAACAACGCGAGTTTTACTTCTTCGTTACCTATTTGGATTCCTTTTATTTTTTTTTCCTGCCAAATTGCTCTGGCCAGCACCTCCAGTACTATGTTGAATAGGAGTGGTGAAAGTGGGCACCCTTGTCTTGTTCCTGTCCTCAGAGGGATGGCTTTCAGCTTTTGTCCATTGAGTATGCTGTTGGCTGTGGGTCTATCATATATGGCCTTTATTATGTTGAGGTACTTTCCTTCTATACCCATTTTACTGAGGGTTTTTATCATAAATGGGTGTTGGATCTTGTCGAATGCTTTCTCTGCGTCTATTGAGATGATCATGTGGTTTTTGTTTTTCATTTTGTTGATGTAGTGTATCACGTTGATTGACTTGCGGGTGTTGAACCATCCCTGTGTCCCTGGTATAAATCCCACTTGATCATGGTGTATAATCTTTTTGATGTATTGCTGTAATCGGTTTGCCAAAATTTTGTTGAGGATTTTTGCATCTATGTTCATCAGTGATATCGGCCTGTAGTTCTCCTTCTTTGTGTTGTCCTTGTCAGGTTGGGGGATCAGAGTGATGTTGGCTTCATAGAATGTGTTAGGGAGTTCTCCATCTTTCTCAATTTTCTGGAACAGTTTGAGGAGAATAGGTACAAAGAACTCACACTGCTTAACAACAAAAAAACAAACAACCCGATCAAAAAATGGGCAGAGGACATGAACAGACATTTCTCAAAAGAAGATATGAACATGGCCAATAGACACATGAAAAGATGTTCATCATCGCTAATCATCAGGGAAATGCAAATCAAAACTACACTAAGATATCACCTTACCCGCGTTAGATTGGCAAAAACATCCAAAACCAAGAACGACGAATGTTGGAGAGGTTGTGGAGAAAGAGGAACCCTCATACACTGTTGGTGGGAATGCAAACTGGTACAGCCACTTTGGAAAACAGTATGGAGATTTCTCAAAAAGTTAAAAATAGAAATACCCTATGACCCAGCCATCCCATTACAGGGTATCTATCCTAAGAACCTGATATCAGATATCTCAAGAGTCCGTTGCACCCCTATGTTCATCGCAGCATTATTTACAATAGCCAAGACGTGGAACCAGCCTACATGCCCAGAAACTGATGATTGGATAAAGAAGATGTGGTATATATACACAATGGAATACTACTCAGCCATAAAAAAAGACGACATTGGCCCCTTCACAACAATGTGGATGGACCTCGAGGGCATTATGTTAAGCGAAATAAGTCAGTCAGAGAAAGACGAACTCTGTATGACTCCACTCATAGGTGGAAATTAGTATATTGAGAAGGAGATCTGATCGGTGGTTACCAGGAAAAAGGGGGGGTGGGGGGAGGGCACGGAGTGGGAAGTGGTGTTCCCACAACATGACTAACAAAAATGTAAAACTGAAATTTCACAAGCTTGTAATCCATCATAACATTAATAAACAAAAAGAAAAAAAAGATGCTTTGGGCCCCATCTGCCCCTATGGAAAGAACGCAGCACTTTGTGCCTTGCAGCTCTAGGGCAATGTAGCACACCCAGAGCAGAAGTTCTACTTCAGCCAGATCAGGCCCGCAAAGAAACTGCGTTTCACAGGCCTTTGTAAGAGATGTTCCCGGTAGGCTGTTAGAGCACTGTGCAGAGCGAGTTGTTTCTTAGCTTCCCAAAGAGCTGGAAGCAAGATGCTTTGGGGCCCTTCTCACCCTTTGGCAAGAAGGCAGCACTTTGTGCCTTGCAGCTCTAAGGCAATGTAGCACACCCAGAGCAGAAGTTCTACTTCAGCCAGATCAGGCATGCACAGAAACTGCGTTTCACAGGCCTTTGTAAGAGATGTTCGCGGTAGGCTGTTAGAGCACTGTGCAGAGCGAGTTGTTTCTCAGCTTCCAAAAGAGTTGGAAGCAAGATGCTTTGGGGCTCATCTGCCCCTTTGAAATGAAGGCAGCACTTTGTGCCTTGCAGCTCTAGGGCAATGTAGCACACCCAGAGCAGAAGTTGTACTTCAGCCAGATCAGGCCCGCAAAGAAACTGCGTTTCACAGGCCTTTGTAAGAGATGTTCCCGGTAGGCTGTTAGAGCACTGTGCAGAGCGAGTTGTTTCTTAGCTTCCCAAAGAGCTGCAAGCAAGATTCTTTAGGGGCCATCTGCCCTTAAGGAAAGAAGGCAGCCCTTCTGCCTTGCAGCTCTAGGGCAATGTAGCACACCCAGAGCAGTTGTTCTACTACTGCCAGGTCAGGCCTGCAAAGAAACTTCGTTTCACAGGCCTTTGTAAGAGATGTTCCCGGTAGGCTGTAAGAGCACTGTGCAGAGCGACTAGTTTCTTAGCTTCCCAGAGAGCTGGAAGCAAGATGCTTTGGGGGCCTTCTCACCCTTTGGAAAGAAGGCAGCACTTTGTGGCTTGCAGCTCTAGGGCAATGTAGCACACCCAGAGCAGAAGTTCTACTTCAGCCAGATCAGGCTTGCAAAGAAACTGCGTTTCACAGGCCTTTGTAAGAGATGTTCCCGGTAGGCTGTTAGAGCACTGTGCAGAGCGAGTTGTTTCTCAGCTTCCAAAAGAGTTGGAAGCAAGATGCTTTGGGGCTCATCTGCCCCTTTGAAATGAAGGCAGCACTTTGTGCCTTGCAGCTCTAGGGCAATGTAGCACACCCAGAGCAGAAGTTCTACTTCAGCCAGATCAGGCCTGCAAAGAAACTGCGTTTCACAGGCCTTTGTAAGAGATGTTCCCGGTAGGCTGTTAGAGCACTGTGCAGAGCGAGTTGTTTCTTAGCTTCCCAGAGAGCTGGAAGCAAGATGCTTTGGGGCCCGTTAATTGTATCCCCTGCTACTTTGCTGTAGTTGTTGATTATTTCTAATAGTTTTTCTGTGGATTCTTTGGGGTTTTCTATGTATAAGATCATGTCGTCTGCAAACAACGCGAGTTTTACTTCTTCGTTACCTATTTGGATTCCTTTTATTTTTTTTTCCTGCCAAATTGCTCTGGCCAGCACCTCCAGTACTATGTTGAATAGGAGTGGTGAAAGTGGGCACCCTTGTCTTGTTCCTGTCCTCAGAGGGATGGCTTTCAGCTTTTGTCCATTGAGTATGCTGTTGGCTGTGGGTCTATCATATATGGCCTTTATTATGTTGAGGTACTTTCCTTCTATACCCATTTTACTGAGGGTTTTTATCATAAATGGGTGTTGGATCTTGTCGAATGCTTTCTCTGCGTCTATTGAGATGATCATGTGGTTTTTGTTTTTCATTTTGTTGATGTAGTGTATCACGTTGATTGACTTGCGGGTGTTGAACCATCCCTGTGTCCCTGGTATAAATCCCACTTGATCATGGTGTATAATCTTTTTGATGTATTGCTGTAATCGGTTTGCCAAAATTTTGTTGAGGATTTTTGCATCTATGTTCATCAGTGATATCGGCCTGTAGTTCTCCTTCTTTGTGTTGTCCTTGTCAGGTTGGGGGATCAGAGTGATGTTGGCTTCATAGAATGTGTTAGGGAGTTCTCCATCTTTCTCAATTTTCTGGAACAGTTTGAGGAGAATAGGTACAAAGAACTCACACTGCTTAACAACAAAAAAACAAACAACCCGATCAAAAAATGGGCAGAGGACATGAACAGACATTTCTCAAAAGAAGATATGAACATGGCCAATAGACACATGAAAAGATGTTCATCATCGCTAATCATCAGGGAAATGCAAATCAAAACTACACTAAGATATCACCTTACCCGCGTTAGATTGGCAAAAACATCCAAAACCAAGAACGACGAATGTTGGAGAGGTTGTGGAGAAAGAGGAACCCTCATACACTGTTGGTGGGAATGCAAACTGGTACAGCCACTTTGGAAAACAGTATGGAGATTTCTCAAAAAGTTAAAAATAGAAATACCCTATGACCCAGCCATCCCATTACAGGGTATCTATCCTAAGAACCTGATATCAGATATCTCAAGAGTCCGTTGCACCCCTATGTTCATCGCAGCATTATTTACAATAGCCAAGACGTGGAACCAGCCTACATGCCCAGAAACTGATGATTGGATAAAGAAGATGTGGTATATATACACAATGGAATACTACTCAGCCATAAAAAAAGACGACATTGGCCCCTTCACAACAATGTGGATGGACCTCGAGGGCATTATGTTAAGCGAAATAAGTCAGTCAGAGAAAGACGAACTCTGTATGACTCCACTCATAGGTGGAAATTAGTATATTGAGAAGGAGATCTGATCGGTGGTTACCAGGGAAAAGGGGGGGTGGGGGGAGGGCACGGAGTGGGAAGTGGTGTTCCCACAACATGACTAACAAAAATGTAAAACTGAAATTTCACAAGCTTGTAATCCATCATAACATTAATAAACAAAAAGAAAAAAAAGATGCTTTGGGCCCCATCTGCCCCTATGGAAAGAACGCAGCACTTTGTGCCTTGCAGCTCTAGGGCAATGTAGCACACCCAGAGCAGAAGTTCTACTTCAGCCAGATCAGGCCCGCAAAGAAACTGCGTTTCACAGGCCTTTGTAAGAGATGTTCCCGGTAGGCTGTTAGAGCACTGTGCAGAGCGAGTTGTTTCTTAGCTTCCCAAAGAGCTGGAAGCAAGATGCTTTGGGGCCCTTCTCACCCTTTGGCAAGAAGGCAGCACTTTGTGCCTTGCAGCTCTAAGGCAATGTAGCACACCCAGAGCAGAAGTTCTACTTCAGCCAGATCAGGCATGCACAGAAACTGCGTTTCACAGGCCTTTGCAAGAGATGTTCGCGGTAGGCTGTTAGAGCACTGTGCAGAGCGAGTTGTTTCTCAGCTTCCAAAAGAGTTGGAAGCAAGATGCTTTGGGGCTCATCTGCCCCTTTGAAATGAAGGCAGCACTTTGTGCCTTGCAGCTCTAGGGCAATGTAGCACACCCAGAGCAGAAGTTGTACTTCAGCCAGATCAGGCCCGCAAAGAAACTGCGTTTCACAGGCCTTTGTAAGAGATGTTCCCGGTAGGCTGTTAGAGCACTGTGCAGAGCGAGTTGTTTCTTAGCTTCCCAAAGAGCTGCAAGCAAGATTCTTTAGGGGCCATCTGCCCTTAAGGAAAGAAGGCAGCCCTTCTGCCTTGCAGCTCTAGGGCAATGTAGCACACCCAGAGCAGTTGTTCTACTACTGCCAGGTCAGGCCTGCAAAGAAACTTCGTTTCACAGGCCTTTGTAAGAGATGTTCCCGGTAGGCTGTAAGAGCACTGTGCAGAGCGACTAGTTTCTTAGCTTCCCAGAGAGCTGGAAGCAAGATGCTTTGGGGGCCTTCTCACCCTTTGGAAAGAAGGCAGCACTTTGTGGCTTGCAGCTCTAGGGCAATGTAGCACACCCAGAGCAGAAGTTCTACTTCAGCCAGATCAGGCTTGCAAAGAAACTGCGTTTCACAGGCCTTTGTAAGAGATGTTCCCGGTAGGCTGTTAGAGCACTGTGCAGAGCGAGTTGTTTCTCAGCTTCCAAAAGAGTTGGAAGCAAGATGCTTTGGGGCTCATCTGCCCCTTTGAAATGAAGGCAGCACTTTGTGCCTTGCAGCTCTAGGGCAATGTAGCACACCCAGAGCAGAAGTTCTACTTCAGCCAGATCAGGCCTGCAAAGAAACTGCGTTTCACAGGCCTTTGTAAGAGATGTTCCCGGTAGGCTGTTAGAGCACTGTGCAGAGCGAGTTGTTTCTTAGCTTCCCAGAGAGCTGGAAGCAAGATGCTTTGGGGCCCGTTAATTGTATCCCCTGCTACTTTGCTGTAGTTGTTGATTATTTCTAATAGTTTTTCTGTGGATTCTTTGGGGTTTTCTATGTATAAGATCATGTCGTCTGCAAACAACGCGAGTTTTACTTCTTCGTTACCTATTTGGATTCCTTTTATTTTTTTTTCCTGCCAAATTGCTCTGGCCAGCACCTCCAGTACTATGTTGAATAGGAGTGGTGAAAGTGGGCACCCTTGTCTTGTTCCTGTCCTCAGAGGGATGGCTTTCAGCTTTTGTCCATTGAGTATGCTGTTGGCTGTGGGTCTATCATATATGGCCTTTATTATGTTGAGGTACTTTCCTTCTATACCCATTTTACTGAGGGTTTTTATCATAAATGGGTGTTGGATCTTGTCGAATGCTTTCTCTGCGTCTATTGAGATGATCATGTGGTTTTTGTTTTTCATTTTGTTGATGTAGTGTATCACGTTGATTGACTTGCGGGTGTTGAACCATCCCTGTGTCCCTGGTATAAATCCCACTTGATCATGGTGTATAATCTTTTTGATGTATTGCTGTAATCGGTTTGCCAAAATTTTGTTGAGGATTTTTGCATCTATGTTCATCAGTGATATCGGCCTGTAGTTCTCCTTCTTTGTGTTGTCCTTGTCAGGTTGGGGGATCAGAGTGATGTTGGCTTCATAGAATGTGTTAGGGAGTTCTCCATCTTTCTCAATTTTCTGGAACAGTTTGAGGAGAATAGGTACAAAGAACTCACACTGCTTAACAACAAAAAAACAAACAACCCGATCAAAAAATGGGCAGAGGACATGAACAGACATTTCTCAAAAGAAGATATGAACATGGCCAATAGACACATGAAAAGATGTTCATCATCGCTAATCATCAGGGAAATGCAAATCAAAACTACACTAAGATATCACCTTACCCGCGTTAGATTGGCAAAAACATCCAAAACCAAGAACGACGAATGTTGGAGAGGTTGTGGAGAAAGAGGAACCCTCATACACTGTTGGTGGGAATGCAAACTGGTACAGCCACTTTGGAAAACAGTATGGAGATTTCTCAAAAAGTTAAAAATAGAAATACCCTATGACCCAGCCATCCCATTACAGGGTATCTATCCTAAGAACCTGATATCAGATATCTCAAGAGTCCGTTGCACCCCTATGTTCATCGCAGCATTATTTACAATAGCCAAGACGTGGAACCAGCCTACATGCCCAGAAACTGATGATTGGATAAAGAAGATGTGGTATATATACACAATGGAATACTACTCAGCCATAAAAAAAGACGACATTGGCCCCTTCACAACAATGTGGATGGACCTCGAGGGCATTATGTTAAGCGAAATAAGTCAGTCAGAGAAAGACGAACTCTATATGACTCCACTCATAGGTGGAAATTAGTATATTGAGAAGGAGATCTGATCGGTGGTTACCAGGGAAAAGGGGGGGTGGGGGGAGGGCACGGAGGGGGAAGTGGTGTTCCCACAACATGACTAACAAAAATGTACAACTGAAATTTCACAAGCTTGTAATCCATCATAACATTAATAAACAAACAAAAAAAAAAAAAGATGCTTTGGGGCCCATCTGCCCTTAAGGAAAGAAGGCAGCACTTTGTCCTTGCAGCTCTAGCGCAATGTAGCAAACCCAGAGCAGAAGTTCTACTTCATCCAGATCAGGCCCGCAAAGAAACTGCGTTTCACAGGCCTTTGTAAGAGATGTTCCCGGTAGGCTGTTAGAGCACTGTGCAGAGCGAGTTGTTTCTTAGCTTCCCAAAGAGCTGCAAGCAAGATGCTTTAGGGGCCATCTGCCCTTAAGGAAAGAAGGCAGCCCTTCTGCCTTGCAGCTCTAGGGCAATGTAGCACACCCAGAGCAGTTGTTCTACTACTGCCAGGTCAGGCCTGCAAAGAAACTTCGTTTCACAGGCCTTTGTAAGAGATGTTCCCGGTAGGCTGTAAGAGCACTGTGCAGAGCGACTAGTTTCTTAGCTTCCCAGAGAGCTGGAAGCAAGATGCTTTGGGGGCCTTCTCACCCTTTGGAAAGAAGGCAGCACTTTGTGGCTTGCAGCTCTAGGGCAATGTAGCACACCCAGAGCAGAAGTTCTACTTCAGCCAGATCAGGCATGCAAAGAAACTGCGTTTCACAGGCCTTTGTAAGAGATGTTCCCGGTAGGCTGTTAGAGCACTGTGCAGAGCGAGTTGTTTCTCAGCTTCCAAAAGAGTTGGAAGCAAGATGCTTTGGGGCTCATCTGCCCCTTTGAAATGAAGGCAGCACTTTGTGCCTTGCAGCTCTAGGGCAATGTAGCACACCCAGAGCAGAAGTTCTACTTCAGCTAGATCAGACCTGCAAAGCAACTGCATTTCACAGGCCTTTGTAAGAGATGTTCCCTGTAGGCTGTTAGAGCACTGTGCAGAGCGAGTTGTTTCTTAGCTTCCCAAAGAGCTGGAAGCAAGATGCTTTGGGGCCCTTCTCACCCTTTGGAAAGAAGGCAGCACTTTGTGGCTTGCAGCTCTAGGGCAATGTAGCACACCCAGAGCAGAAGTTCTACTTCAGCCAGATCAGGCATGCAAAGAAACTGCGTTTCACAGGCCTTTGTAAGAGATGTTCCCGGTAGGCTGTTAGAGCACTGTGCAGAGCGAGTTGTTTCTCAGCTTCCAAAAGAGTTGGAAGCAAGATGCTTTGGGGCTCATCTGCCCCTTTGAAATGAAGGCAGCACTTTGTGCCTTGCAGCTCTAGGGCAATGTAGCACACCCAGAGCAGAAGTTCTACTTCAGCTAGATCAGACCTGCAAAGCAACTGCATTTCACAGGCCTTTGTAAGAGATGTTCCCTGTAGGCTGTTAGAGCACTGTGCAGAGCGAGTTGTTTCTTAGCTTCCCAAAGAGCTGGAAGCAAGATGCTTTGGGGCCCTTCTCACCCTTTGGAAAGAAGGCAGCACTTTGTGCCTTGCAGCTCTAGGGCAATGTAGCACACCCAGAGCAAGTGTTCTACTTCTGCCAGGTCAGGCCTGCAAAGAAACTTCGTTTCACAGACCTTTGTTAGAGATGTTCCCTGTAGGCTGTTAGAGCACTGTGCAGAGCTAGTTGTTTCTTAGCTTCCCAAGGAGCTGGAAGCAAGATGCTTTGGGGCCCTTCTCACCCTTTGGAAAGAAGGCAGCACTTTGTGCCTTGCAGCTCTAGGGCAATGTAGCACACCCAGAGCCGAAGTTCTACTTCAGCTAGATCAGACCTGCAAAGAAACTTCGTTTCACAGGCCTTTGTAAGAGATGGTCCCGGTAGGCTGTTAGAGCACTGTGCAGAGCGAGTTGTTTCTTAGCTTCCCAGAGAGCTGGAAGCAAGATGCTTTGGGTCCGTTAATTTTATACCCTGCTACTTTGCTGTAGTTGTTGATTATTTCTAATAGTTTTTCTGTGGATTCTTTGGGGTTTTCTATGTATAAGATCATGTCGTCTGCAAACAACGCGAGTTTCACTTCTTCGTTACCTATTTGGATTCCTTTTATTTTTTTTTCCTGCCGAATTGCTCTGGCCAGCACCTCCAGTACTATGTTGAATAGGTGTGGTGAAAGTGGGCACCCTTGTCTTGTTCCTGTCCTCAGAGGGATGGCTTTCAGCTTTTGTCCATTGAGTATGATGTTGGCTGTGGGTCTATCATATATGGCCTTTATTATGTTGAGGTACTTTCCTTCTATACCCATTTTACTGAGGGTTTTTATCATAAATGGGTGTTGGATCTTGTCGAATGCTTTCTCTGCGTCTATTGAGATGATCATGTGGTTTTTGTTTTTCATTTTGTTGATGTAGTGTATCACGTTGATTGACTTGCGGGTGTTGAACCATCCCTGTGTCCCTGGTATAAATCCCACTTGATCATGGTGTATAATCTTTTTGATGTATTGCTGTAATCGGTTTGCCAAAATTTTGTTGAGGATTTTTGCATCTATGTTCATCAGTGATATCGGCCTGTAGTTCTCCTTCTTTGTGTTGTCCTGTCAGGTTTGGGGATCAGAGTGATGTTGGCTTCATAGAATGTGTTAGGGAGTTCTCCATCTTTCTCAATTTTCTGGAACAGTTTGAGGAGAATAGGTACAAAGAACTCACACTGCTTAACAACAAAAAAACAAACAACCCGATCAAAAAATGGGCAGAGGACATGAACAGACATTTCTCAAAAGAAGATATGAATATGGCCAATAGACACATGAAAAGATGTTCATCATCGCTAATCATCAGGGAAATGCAAATCAAAACTACACTAAGATATCACCTTACCCCCGTTAGATTGGCAAAAACATCCAAAACCAAGAACGACGAATGTTGGAGAGGTTGTGGAGAAAGAGGAACCCTCATACACTGTTGGTGGGAATGCAAACTGGTACAGCCACTATGGAAAACAGTATGGAGATTTCTCAAAAAGTTAAAAATAGAAATACCCTATGACCCAGCCATCCCATTACTGGGTATCTATCCTAAGAACCTGATATCAGATATCTCAAGAGTCCGTTGCACCCCTATGTTCATCGCAGCATTATTTACAATAGCCAAGACGTGGAACCAGCCTACATGCCCAGAAACTGATGATTGGATAAAGAAGATGTGGTATATATACACAATGGAATACTACTCAGCCATAAAAAAAGAGGACATTGGCCCCTTCACAACAATGTGGATGGACCTCGAGGGCATTATGTTAAGCGAAATAAGTCAGTCAGAGAAAGACGAACTTTGTATGACTCCACTCATAGGTGGAAATTAGTATATTGAGAAGGAGATCTGATCGGTGGTTACCAGGGAAAAGGGGGGGTGGGGGGAGGGCACGGAGTGGGAAGTGGTGTTCCCACAACATGACTAACAAAAATGTACAACTGAAATTTCACAAGCTTGTAATCCATCATAACATTAATAAACAAAAAGAAAAAAAAGATGCTTTGGGCCCCATCTGCCCCTATGGAAAGAACGCAGCACTTTGTGCCTTGCAGCTCTAGGGCAATGTAGCACACCCAGAGCAGAAGTTCTACTTCAGCCAGATCAGGCCCGCAAAGAAACTGCGTTTCACAGGCCTTTGTAAGAGATGTTCCCGGTAGGCTGTTAGAGCACTGTGCAGAGCGAGTTGTTTCTTAGCTTCCCAAAGAGCTGGAAGCAAGATGCTTTGGGGCCCTTCTCACCCTTTGGCAAGAAGGCAGCACTTTGTGCCTTGCAGCTCTAAGGCAATGTAGCACACCCAGAGCAGAAGTTCTACTTCAGCCAGATCAGGCATGCAAAGAAACTGCGTTTCACAGGCCTTTGTAAGAGATGTTCGCGGTAGGCTGTTAGAGCACTGTGCAGAGCGAGTTGTTTCTCAGCTTCCAAAAGAGTTGGAAGCAAGATGCTTTGGGGCTCATCTGCCCCTTTGAAATGAAGGCAGCACTATGTGCCTTGCAGCTCTAGGGCAATGTAGCACACCCAGAGCAGAAGTTGTACTTCAGCCAGATCAGGCCTGCAAAGAAACTGCGTTTCACAGGCCTTTGTAAGAGATGTTCCCGGTAGGCTGTTAGAGCACTGTGCAGAGCGAGTTGTTTCTTAGCTTCCCAGAGAGCTGGAAGCAAGATGCTTTGGGGCCCGTTAATTGTATCCCCTGCTACTTTGCTGTAGTTGTTGATTATTTCTAATAGTTTTTCTGTGGATTCTTTGGGGTTTTCTATGTATAAGATCATGTCGTCTGCAAACAACGCGAGTTTTACTTCTTCGTTAACTATTTGGATTCCTTTTATTTTTCTTTCCTGCCGAATTGCTCTGGCCAGAACCTCCAGTACTATGTTGAATAGGAGTGGTGAAAGTGGACACCCTTGTCTTGTTCCTGTCCTCAGAGGGATGGCTTTCAGCTTTTGTCCATTGAGTATGATGTTGGCTGTGGGTCTATCATATATGGCCTTTATTATGTTGAGCTACTTTCCTTCTATACCCATTTTACTGAGGGTTTTTATCATAAATGGGTGTTGGATCTTGTCGAATGCTTTCTCTGCGTCTATTGAGATGATCATGTGGTTTTTGTTTTTCATTTTGTTGATGTAGTGTATCACGTTGATTGACTTGCGGGTGTTGAACCATCCCTGTGTCCCTGGTATAAATCCCACTTGATCATGGTGTATAATCTTTTTGATGTATTGCTGTAATCGGTTTGCCAAAATTTTGTTGAGGATTTTTGCATCTATGTTCATCAGTGATATCGGCCTGTAGTTCTCCTTCTTTGTGTTGTCCTGTCAGGTTTGGGGATCAGAGTGATGTTGGCTTCATAGAATGTGTTAGGGAGTTCTCCATCTTTCTCAATTTTCTGGAACAGTTTGAGGAGAATAGGTACAAAGAACTCACACTGCTTAACAACAAAAAAACAAACAACCCGATCAAAAAATGGGCAGAGGACATGAACAGACATTTCTCAAAAGAAGATATGAATATGGCCAATAGACACATGAAAAGATGTTCATCATCGCTAATCATCAGGGAAATGCAAATCAAAACTACACTAAGATATCACCTTACCCCCGTTAGATTGGCAAAAACATCCAAAACCAAGAACGACGAATGTTGGAGAGGTTGTGGAGAAAGAGGAACCCTCATACACTGTTGGTGGGAATGCAAACTGGTACAGCCACTATGGAAAACAGTATGGAGATTTCTCAAAAAGTTAAAAATAGAAATACCCTATGACCCAGCCATCCCATTACTGGGTATCTATCCTAAGAACCTGATATCAGATATCTCAAGAGTCCGTTGCACCCCTATGTTCATCGCAGCATTATTTACAATAGCCAAGACGTGGAACCAGCCTACATGCCCAGAAACTGATGATTGGATAAAGAAGATGTGGTATATATACACAATGGAATACTACTCAGCCATAAAAAAAGACGACATTGGCCCATTCACAACAGTGTGGATGGACCTCGAGGGCATTATGTTAAGCGAAATAAGTCAGGCAGATAAAGACGAACTCTATATGACTCCACTCATAGGTGGAAATTAGTATATTGAGAAGGAGATCTGATCGGTGGTTACCAGGGAAAAGGGGGGGTAGGGGGAGGGCACGTAAGGGGAAGTGGTGTTCCCACAACATGACTAACAAAAATGTACAACTGAAATTTCACAAGCTTGTAATCCATCATAACATTAATAAACAAAAAGAAAAAAAAGATGCTTTGGGCCCCATCTGCCCCTATGGAAAGAACGCAGCACTTTGTGCCTTGCAGCTCTAGGGCAATGTAGCACACCCAGAGCAGAAGTTCTACTTCAGCCAGATCAGGCCCGCAAAGAAACTGCGTTTCACAGGCCTTTGTAAGAGATGTTCCCGGTAGGCTGTTAGAGCACTGTGCAGAGCGAGTTGTTTCTTAGCTTCCCAAAGAGCTGGAAGCAAGATGCTTTGGGGCCCTTCTCACCCTTTGGCAAGAAGGCAGCACTTTGTGCCTTGCAGCTCTAAGGCAATGTAGCACACCCAGAGCAGAAGTTCTACTTCAGCCAGATCAGGCATGCAAAGAAACTGCGTTTCACAGGCCTTTGTAAGAGATGTTCGCGGTAGGCTGTTAGAGCACTGTGCAGAGCGAGTTGTTTCTCAGCTTCCAAAAGAGTTGGAAGCAAGATGCTTTGGGGCTCATCTGCCCCTTTGAAATGAAGGCAGCACTTTGTGCCTTGCAGCTCTAGGGCAATGTAGCACACCCAGAGCAGAAGTTGTACTTCAGCCAGATCAGGCCTGCAAAGAAACTGCGTTTCACAGGCCTTTGTAAGAGATGTTCCCGGTAGGCTGTTAGAGCACTGTGCAGAGCGAGTTGTTTCTTAGCTTCCCAAAGAGCTGCAAGCAAGATGCTTCGGGGCCCTTCTCACCCTTTGGAAAGATGGCAGCACTTTGTGCCTTGCAGCTCTAGGGCAATGTAGCACACCCAGAGCAGAAGTTGTACTTCAGCCAGATCAGGACTGCAAAGAAACTGCGTTTCACAGGCCTTTGTAAGAGATGTTCCCGGTAGGCTGTAAGAGCACTGTGCAGAGCGAGTTGTTTCCTAGCTTCCCAAAGAGCTGGAAGCAAGATGCTTTGGGGCCCTTCTCACCCTTTGGAAAGAAGGCAGCACTTTGTGCCTTGCAGCTCTAGGGCAATGTAGCACACCCAAAGCAGAAGTTCTACTTCTGCCAGGTCAGGCCTGCAAAGAAACTTCGTTTCACAGGCCTTTGTAAGATATGTTCCCGGTAGGCTGTTAGAGCACTGTGCAGAGCGAGTTGTTTCTTAGCTTCCCAAAGAGCTGGAAGCAAGATGCTTTGGGGCCCTTCTCACGCTTTGGAAAGAAGGCAGTACTTTGTGCCTTGCAGCTCTAGGGCAATGTAGCACACCCAGAGCCGAAGTTCTACTTCCGCTAGATCAGACCTGCAAAGAAACTTCGTTTCACAGGCCTTTGTAAGAGATGTTCCCGGTCGTCTGTAAGAGCACTGTGCAGAGTGACTAGTTTCTTAGCTTCCCAGAGAGCTGGAAGCAAGATGCTTTGGGGCCCATATGCCCCTATGGAAAGAACGCAGCACTTTGTGCCTTGCAGCTCTAGGGCAATGCAGCACACCCCGAGCAGAAGTTCTACTTCAGCCAGATCAGGCCTGCAAAGAAACTGCGTTTCACAGGCCTTTGTAAGAGATGTTCCCGGTAGGCTGTTAGAGCACTGTGCAGAGCGAGTTGTTTCTTAGCTTCCCAGAGAGCTGGAAGCAAGATGCTTTCGGGCCCGTTAATTTTATACCCTGCTACTTTGCTGTAGTTGTTGATTATTTCTAATAGTTTTTCTGTGGATTCTTTGGGGTTTTCTATGTATAAGATCATGTCGTCTGCAAACAACGCGAGTTTTACTTCTTCGTTACCTATTTGGATTCCTTCAATTTTTTTTTCCTGCCGAATTGCTCTTTCCAGCACCTCCAGTACTATGTTGAATAGGAGTGGTGAAAGTGGGCACCCTTGTCTTGTTCCTGTCCTCAGAGGGATGGCTTTCAGCTTTTGTCCATTGAGTATGCTGTTGGCTGTGGGTCTATCATATATGGCCTTTATTATGTTGAGGTACTTTCCTTCTATACCCATTTTACTGAGGGTTTTTATCATAAATGGGTGTTGGATCTTGTCGAATGCTTTCTCTGCGTCTATTGAGATGACCATGTGGTTTTTGTTTTTCATTTTGTTGATGTAGTGTATCACGTTGATTGACTTGCGGGTGTTGAACCATCCCTGTGTCCCTGGTATAAATCCCACTTGATCATGGTGTATAATCTTTTTGATATATTGCTGTAATCGGTTTGCCAAAATTTTGTTGAGGATTTTTGCATCTATGTTCATCAGTGATATCGGCCTGTAGTTCTCCTTCTTTGTGTTGTCCTTGTCAGGTTGGAGGATCACAGTGATGTTGGCTTCATAGAATGTGTTAGGGAGTTCTCCATCTTTCTCAATTTTCTGGAACAGTTTGAGGAGAATAGGTACAAAGAACTCACACTGCTTAACAACAAAAAAACAAACAACCCGATCAAAAAATGGGCAGAGGACATGAACAGACATTTCTCAAAAGAAGATATGAATATGGCCAATAGACACATGAAAAGATGTTCATCATCGCTAATCATCAGGGAAATGCAAATCAAAACTACACTAAGATATCACCTTACCCCCGTTAGATTGGCAAAAACATCCAAAACCAAGAACGACGAATGTTGGAGAGGTTGTGGAGAAAGAGGAACCCTCATACACTGTTGGTGGGAATGCAAACTGGTACAGCCACTATGGAAAACAGTATGGAGATTTCTCAAAAAGTTAAAAATAGAAATACCCTATGACCCAGCCATCCCATTACTGGGTATCTATCCTAAGAACCTGATATCAGATATCTCAAGAGTCCGTTGCACCCCTATGTTCATCGCAGCATTATTTACAATAGCCAAGACGTGGAACCAGCCTACATGCCCAGAAACTGATGATTGGATAAAGAAGATGTGGTATATTTACACAATGGAATACTACTCAGCCATAAAAAAAGACGAAATTGGCCCATTCACAACAATGTGGATGGACCTCGAGGGCATTATGTTAAGCGAAATAAGTCAGTCAGAGAAAGACGAACTCTATATGACTCCACTCATAGGTGGAAATTAGTATATTGAGAAGGAGATCTGATCGGTGGTTACCAGGGAAAAGGGGGGGTTGGGGGAGGGCACGGAGGGGGAAGTGGTGTTCCCACAACATGACTAACAAAAATGTACAACTGAAATTTCACAAGCATGTAATCCATCATAACATTATTAAACAAAAAAAAAAAAAAAAAAAGATGCTTTGGGGCCCATCTGCCCCTATGGAAAGAACGCAGCACTTTGTGCCTTGCAGCTCTAGGGCAATGTAGCACACTCAGAGCAGAAGTTCTACTTCAGCCAGATCAGGCCCGCAATGAAACTGCGTTTCACAGGCCTTTGTAAGAGATGTTCCCGGTAGGCTGTTAGAGCACTGTGCAGAGCGAGTTGTTTCTTAGCTTCCCAAAGAGCTGGAAGCAAGATGCTTTGGGGCCCTTCTCACCCTTTGGAAAGAAGGCAGCACTTTGTGCCTTACAGCTCTAGGGCAATGTCGCACACGCAGAGCAGAAGTTGTACTTCAGCCAGATCAGGCCTGCAAAGAAACTGCGTTTCACAGGCCTTTGTAAGAGATGTTCCCTGTAGGCTGTTAGAGCACTGTGCAGAGCGAGTTCTTTCTTAGCTTCCCAAAATCCTGGAAGCAAGATGCTTTAGGTGCCATCTGCCGTTAAGTAAAGAAGGCAGCACTTTGTGCCTTTCAGCTCTAGGGCAATGTATCACACCCAGAGCAGATGTTCTACTTCTGCCAGGTCAGGCCTGCAAAGAAACTTCGTTTCACAGGCCTTTGTAAGAGATGTTCCCGGTAGGCTGTTAGAGCACTGTGCAGAGCGAGTTGTTTCTTAGCTTCCCAAACAGCCGGAAGCAAGATGCTTTGGGGCCCTTCTCACCCTTTGGAAAGAAGGCAGCACTTTGTGCCTTGCAGCTCTAGGGCAATGTAGCACACCAAAGCAGAAGTTCTACTTCTGCCAGGTCAGGCCTGCAAAGAAACTTCGTTTCACAGGCCTTTGTAAGATATGTTCCCGGTAGGCTGTTAGAGCACTGTGCAGAGCGACTTGTTTCTTAGCTTCCCAAACAGCTGGAAGCAAGATGCTTTGGGGCCCTTCTCACCCTTTGGAAAGAAGGCAGCACTTTGTGCCTTGCAGCTCTAGGGCAATGTAGCACACCCAGAGCCGAAGTTCTACTTCAGCTAGATCAGACCTGCAAAGAAACTTCGTTTCACAGGCCTTTGTAAGAGATGTTCCCGGTAGGCTGTAAGAGCACTGTGCAGAGTGACTAGTTTCTTAGCTTCCCAGAGAGCTGGAAGCAAGATCCTTTGGGGCCCATATGCCCCTATGGAAAGAACGCAGCACTTTGTGCCTTGCATCTCTAGGGCAATGTAGCACACTCAGAGCAGAAGTTCTACTTCAGCCACATCAGGCCCGCAAAGAAACTGCGTTTCACAGGCCTTTGTAAGAGATGTTCCCGGTAGACTGTTAGAGCACTGTGCAGAGCGAGTTGTTTCTTAGCTTCCCAAAGAGCTGGAAGCAAGATGCTTTGGAGCCCTTCTCACGCTTTGGAAAGAAGGCTGCGCTTTGTGCCTTACAGCTCTAGGTCAATGTAGCACACGCAGAGCAGAAGTTGTACTTCAGCCAGATCAGGCCTGCAAAGTAACTGCGTTTCACCGGCCTTTGTAAGAGATGTTCCCTGTAGGCTGTTAGAGCACTGTGCAGAGCGAGTTCTTTCTTAGCTTCCCAAGGTCCTGAAAGCAAGATGCTTTGGGGGCCATCTGACGTTAAGTAAAGAAGGCAGCACTTTGTGCCTTTCAGCTCTAGGGCAATGTATCACACCCAGAGCAGATGTTCTACTTCAGCCAGATCAGGCCTGCAAAGAAACTGCGTTTCACAGGCCTTTGTAAGAGATGTTCCCGGTAGGCTGTTAGAGCACTGTGCAGAGCGAGTTGTTTCCTAGCTTCCCAAAGAGCTGGAAGCAAGATGCTTTGGGGCCCTTCTCACCCTTTGGAAAGAAGGCAGCACTTTGTGCCCTGCAGCTCTAGGGCAATGTAGCACACCCAAAGCAGAAGTTCTACTTCTGCCAGGTCAGGCCTGCAAAGAAACTTCGTTTCACAGGCCTTTGTAAGAGATGTTCCCGGTAGGCTCTTAGAGCACTGTGCAGAGCGAGTTGTTTCTTAGCTTCCCAAGGAGCTGGAAGCAAGATGCTTTGGGGCCCTTCTCACCCTTTGGAAAGAAGGCAGCACTTTGTGCCTTGCAGCTCTAGGGCAATGTAGCACACCCAGAGCCGAAGTTCTACTTCCGCTAGATCAGACCTGCAAAGAAACTTCGTTTCACAGGCCTTTGTAAGAGATGTTCCCGGTAGGCTGTAAGAGCACTGTGCAGAGTGACTAGTTTCTTAGCTTCCCAGAGAGCTGGAAGCAAGATGCTTTGGGGCCCATATGCCCCTATGGAAAGAACGCAGCACTTTGTGCCTTGCAGCTCTAGGGCAATGCAGCACACCCCGAGCAGAAGTTCTACTTCAGCCAGATCAGGCCTGCAAAGAAACTGCGTTTCACAGGCCTTTGTAAGAGATGTTCCCGGTAGGCTGTTAGAGCACTGTGCAGAGCGAGTTGTTTCTTAGCTTCCCAGAGAGCTGGAAGCAAGATGCTTTGGGGCCCGTTAATTTTATACCCTGCTACTTTGCTGTAGTTGTTGATTATTTCTAATAGTTTTTCTGTGGATTCTTTGGGGTTTTCTATGTATAAGATCATGTCGTCTGCAAACAACGCAAGTTTTACTTCTTCGTTACCTATTTGGATTCCTTCTATTTGTTTATCCTGCCGAATTGCTCTGGCCAGCACCTCCAGTACTATGTTGAATAGGAGTGGTGAAAGTGGGCACCCTTGTCTTGTTCCTGTCCTCAGAGGGATGGCTTTCAGATTTTGTCCATTGAGTATGATGTTGGCTGTGGGTCTATCATATATGGCCTTTATTATGTTGAGGTACTTTCCTTCTATACCCATTTTACTGAGGGTTGTTATCATAAATGGGTGTTGGATCTTGTCGAATGCTTTCTCTGCGTCTATTGAGATGATCATGTGGTTTTTGTTTTTCATTTTGTTGATGTAGTGTATCACGTTGATTGACTTGCGGGTGTTGAACCATCCCTGTGTCCCTGGTATAAATCCCACTTGATCATGGTGTATAATCTTTTTGATGTATTGCTGTAATCGGTTTGCCAAAATTTGGTTGAGGATTTTTGCATCTATGTTCATCAGTGATATCGGCCTGTAGTTCTCCTTCTTTGTGTTGTCCTTGTCAGGTTTGGGGATCAGAGTGATGTTGGCTTCATAGAATGTGTTAGGGAGTTCTCCATCTTTCTCAATTTTCTGGAACAGTTTGAGGAGAATAGGTACAAAGAACTCACACTGCTTAACAACAAAAAAACAAACAACCCGATCAAAAAATGGGCAGAGGACATGAACAGACATTTCTCCAAAGAAGATATGAATATGGCCAATAGACACATGAAAAGATGTTCATCATCGCTAATCATCAGGGAAATGCAAATCAAAACTACACTAAGATATCACCTTACCCCCGTTAGATTGGCAAAAACATCCAAAACCAAGGACGACGAATGTTGGAGAGGTTGTGGAGAAAGAGGAACCCTCATACACTGTTGGTGGGAATGCAAACTGGTACAGCCACTATGGAAAACAGTATGGAGATTTCTCAAAAAGTTAAAAATAGAAATACCCTATGACCCAGCCATCCCATTACTGGGTATCTATCCTAAGAACCTGAAATCAGATATCTCAAGAGTCCGTTGCACCCCTATGTTCATCGCAGCATTATTTACAATAGCCAAGACGTGGAACCAGCCTACATGCCCAGAAACTGATGATTGGATAAAGAAGATGTGGTATATATACACAATGGAATACTACTCAGCCATAAAAAAGACGACATTGGCCCCTTCACAACAATGTGGATGGACCTCGAGGGCATTATGTTAAGCGAAATAAGTCAGTCAGAGAAAGACGAACTCTATATGACTCCACTCATAGGTGGAAATTAGTATATTGAGAAGGAGATCTGATCGGTGGTTACCAGGGAAAAGGGGGGGTGGGGGGAGGGCACGTAAGGGGAAGTGGTGTTCCCACAACATGACTAACAAAAATGTACAACTGAAATTTCACAAGCTTGTAATCCATCATAACATTAATAAACAAAAAGAAAAAAAAGATGCTTTGGGCCCCATCTGCCCCTATGGAAAGAACGCAGCACTTTGTGCCTTGCAGCTCTAGGGCAATGTAGCACACCCAGAGCAGAAGTTCTACTTCAGCCAGATCAGGCCCGCAAAGAAACTGCGTTTCACAGGCCTTTGTAAGAGATGTTCCCGGTAGGCTGTTAGAGCACTGTGCAGAGCGAGTTGTTTCTTAGCTTCCCAAAGAGCTGGAAGCAAGATGCTTTGGGGCCCTTCTCACCCTTTGGCAAGAAGGCAGCACTTTGTGAATTGCAGCTCTAGGGCAATGTAGCACACGCAGAGCAGAAGTTCTACTTCACCCAGATCAGGCATGCAAAGAAACTGCGTTTCACAGGCCTTTGTAAGAGATGTTCGCGGTAGGCTGTTAGAGCACTGTGCAGAGCGAGTTGTTTCTCAGCTTCCAAAAGAGTTGGAAGCAAGATGCTTTGGGGCTCATCTGCCCCTTTGAAATGAAGGCAGCACTTTGTGCCTTGCAGCTCTAGGGCAATGTAGCACACCCAGAGCAGAAGTTGTACTTCAGCCAGATCAGGCCTGCAAAGAAACTGCGTTTCACAGGCCTTTGTAAGAGATGTTCCCGGTAGGCTGTTAGAGCACTGTGCAGAGCGAGTTGTTTCTTAGCTTCCCAAAGAGCTGCAAGCAAGATGCTTCGGGGCCCTTCTCACCCTTTGGAAAGATGGCAGCACTTTGTGCCTTGCAGCTCTAGGGCAATGTAGCACACCCAGAGCAGAAGTTGTACTTCAGCCAGATCAGGACTGCAAAGAAACTGCGTTTCACAGGCCTTTGTAAGAGATGTTCCCGGTAGGCTGTAAGAGCACTGTGCAGAGCGAGTTGTTTCCTAGCTTCCCAAAGAGCTGGAAGCAAGATGCTTTGGGGCCCTTCTCACCCTTTGGAAAGAAGGCAGCACTTTGTGCCTTGCAGCTCTAGGGCAATGTAGCACACCCAAAGCAGAAGTTCTACTTCTGCCAGGTCAGGCCTGCAAAGAAACTTCGTTTCACAGGCCTTTGTAAGATATGTTCCCGGTAGGCTGTTAGAGCACTGTGCAGAGCGAGTTGTTTCTTAGCTTCCCAAAGAGCTGGAAGCAAGATGCTTTGGGGCCCTTCTCACGCTTTGGAAAGAAGGCAGTACTTTGTGCCTTGCAGCTCTAGGGCAATGTAGCACACCCAGAGCCGAAGTTCTACTTCCGCTAGATCAGACCTGCAAAGAAACTTTGTTTCACAGGCCTTTGTAAGAGATGTTCCCGGTCGTCTGTAAGAGCACTGTGCAGAGTGACTAGTTTCTTAGATTCCCAGAGAGCTGGAAGCAAGATGCTTTGGGGCCCATATGCCCCTATGGAAAGAACGCAGCACTTTGTGCCTTGCAGCTCTAGGGCAATGCAGCACACCCCGAGCAGAAGTTCTACTTCAGCCAGATCAGGCCTGCAAAGAAACTGCGTTTCACAGGCCTTTGTAAGAGATGTTCCCGGTAGGCTGTTAGAGCACTGTGCAGAGCGAGTTGTTTCTTAGCTTCCCAGAGAGCTGGAAGCAAGATGCTTTCGGGCCCGTTAATTTTATACCCTGCTACTTTGCTGTAGTTGTTGATTATTTCTAATAGTTTTTCTGTGGATTCTTTGGGGTTTTCTATGTATAAGATCATGTCGTCTGCAAACAACGCGAGTTTTACTTCTTCGTTACCTATTTGGATTCCTTCAATTTTTTTTTCCTGCCGAATTGCTCTTTCCAGCACCTCCAGTACTATGTTGAATAGGAGTGGTGAAAGTGGGCACCCTTGTCTTGTTCCTGTCCTCAGAGGGATGGCTTTCAGCTTTTGTCCATTGAGTATGCTGTTGGCTGTGGGTCTATCATATATGGCCTTTATTATGTTGAGGTACTTTCCTTCTATACCCATTTTACTGAGGGTTTTTATCATAAATGGGTGTTGGATCTTGTCGAATGCTTTCTCTGCGTCTATTGAGATGACCATGTGGTTTTTGTTTTTCATTTTGTTGATGTAGTGTATCACGTTGATTGACTTGCGGGTGTTGAACCATCCCTGTGTCCCTGGTATAAATCCCACTTGATCATGGTGTATAATCTTTTTGATGTATTGCTGTAATCGGTTTGCCAAAATTTTGTTGAGGATTTTTGCATCTATGTTCATCAGTGATATCGGCCTGTAGTTCTCCTTCTTTGTGTTGTCCTTGTCAGGTTGGAGGATCACAGTGATGTTGGCTTCATAGAATGTGTTAGGGAGTTCTCCATCTTTCTCAATTTTCTGGAACAGTTTGAGGAGAATAGGTACAAAGAACTCACACTGCTTAACAACAAAAAAACAAACAACCCGATCAAAAAATGGGCAGAGGACATGAACAGACATTTCTCAAAAGAAGATATGAATATGGCCAATAGACACATGAAAAGATGTTCATCATCGCTAATCATCAGGGAAATGCAAATCAAAACTACACTAAGATATCACCTTACCCCCGTTAGATTGGCAAAAACATCCAAAACCAAGAACGACGAATGTTGGAGAGGTTGTGGAGAAAGAGGAACCCTCATACACTGTTGGTGGGAATGCAAACTGGTACAGCCACTATGGAAAACAGTATGGAGATTTCTCAAAAAGTTAAAAATAGAAATACCCTATGACCCAGCCATCCCATTACTGGGTATCTATCCTAAGAACCTGATATCAGATATCTCAAGAGTCCGTTGCACCCCTATGTTCATCGCAGCATTATTTACAATAGCCAAGACGTGGAACCAGCCTACATGCCCAGAAACTGATGATTGGATAAAGAAGATGTGGTATATTTACACAATGGAATACTACTCAGCCATAAAAAAAGACGAAATTGGCCCATTCACAACAATGTGGATGGACCTCGAGGGCATTATGTTAAGCGAAATAAGTCAGTCAGAGAAAGACGAACTCTATATGACTCCACTCATAGGTGGAAATTAGTATATTGAGAAGGAGATCTGATCGGTGGTTACCAGGGAAAAGGGGGGGTTGGGGGAGGGCACGGAGGGGGAAGTGGTGTTCCCACAACATGACTAACAAAAATGTACAACTGAAATTTCACAAGCATGTAATCCATCATAACATTATTAAACAAAAAAAAAAAAAAAAAAAGATGCTTTGGGGCCCATCTGCCCCTATGGAAAGAACGCAGCACTTTGTGCCTTGCAGCTCTAGGGCAATGTAGCACACTCAGAGCAGAAGTTCTACTTCAGCCAGATCAGGCCCGCAATGAAACTGCGTTTCACAGGCCTTTGTAAGAGATGTTCCCGGTAGGCTGTTAGAGCACTGTGCAGAGCGAGTTGTTTCTTAGCTTCCCAAAGAGCTGGAAGCAAGATGCTTTGGGGCCCTTCTCACCCTTTGGAAAGAAGGCAGCACTTTGTGCCTTACAGCTCTAGGGCAATGTCGCACACGCAGAGCAGAAGTTGTACTTCAGCCAGATCAGGCCTGCAAAGAAACTGCGTTTCACAGGCCTTTGTAAGAGATGTTCCCTGTAGGCTGTTAGAGCACTGTGCAGAGCGAGTTCTTTCTTAGCTTCCCAAAATCCTGGAAGCAAGATGCTTTAGGTGCCATCTGCCGTTAAGTAAAGAAGGCAGCACTTTGTGCCTTTCAGCTCTAGGGCAATGTATCACACCCAGAGCAGATGTTCTACTTCTGCCAGGTCAGGCCTGCAAAGAAACTTCGTTTCACAGGCCTTTGTAAGAGATGTTCCCGGTAGGCTGTTAGAGCACTGTGCAGAGCGAGTTGTTTCTTAGCTTCCCAAACAGCCGGAAGCAAGATGCTTTGGGGCCCTTCTCACCCTTTGGAAAGAAGGCAGCACTTTGTGCCTTGCAGCTCTAGGGCAATGTAGCACACCAAAGCAGAAGTTCTACTTCTGCCAGGTCAGGCCTGCAAAGAAACTTCGTTTCACAGGCCTTTGTAAGATATGTTCCCGGTAGGCTGTTAGAGCACTGTGCAGAGCGACTTGTTTCTTAGCTTCCCAAACAGCTGGAAGCAAGATGCTTTGGGGCCCTTCTCACCCTTTGGAAAGAAGGCAGCACTTTGTGCCTTGCAGCTCTAGGGCAATGTAGCACACCCAGAGCCGAAGTTCTACTTCAGCTAGATCAGACCTGCAAAGAAACTTCGTTTCACAGGCCTTTGTAAGAGATGTTCCCGGTAGGCTGTAAGAGCACTGTGCAGAGTGACTAGTTTCTTAGCTTCCCAGAGAGCTGGAAGCAAGATCCTTTGGGGCCCATATGCCCCTATGGAAAGAACGCAGCACTTTGTGCCTTGCATCTCTAGGGCAATGTAGCACACTCAGAGCAGAAGTTCTACTTCAGCCACATCAGGCCCGCAAAGAAACTGCGTTTCACAGGCCTTTGTAAGAGATGTTCCCGGTAGACTGTTAGAGCACTGTGCAGAGCGAGTTGTTTCTTAGCTTCCCAAAGAGCTGGAAGCAAGATGCTTTGGAGCCCTTCTCACGCTTTGGAAAGAAGGCTGCGCTTTGTGCCTTACAGCTCTAGGGCAATGTAGCACACGCAGAGCAGAAGTTGTACTTCAGCCAGATCAGGCCTGCAAAGTAACTGCGTTTCACCGGCCTTTGTAAGAGATGTTCCCTGTAGGCTGTTAGAGCACTGTGCAGAGCGAGTTCTTTCTTAGCTTCCCAAGGTCCTGAAAGCAAGATGCTTTGGGGGCCATCTGACGTTAAGTAAAGAAGGCAGCACTTTGTGCCTTTCAGCTCTAGGGCAATGTATCACACCCAGAGCAGATGTTCTACTTCAGCCAGATCAGGCCTGCAAAGAAACTGCGTTTCACAGGCCTTTGTAAGAGATGTTCCCGGTAGGCTGTTAGAGCACTGTGCAGAGCGAGTTGTTTCCTAGCTTCCCAAAGAGCTGGAAGCAAGATGCTTTGGGGCCCTTCTCACCCTTTGGAAAGAAGGCAGCACTTTGTGCCCTGCAGCTCTAGGGCAATGTAGCACACCCAAAGCAGAAGTTCTACTTCTGCCAGGTCAGGCCTGCAAAGAAACTTCGTTTCACAGGCCTTTGTAAGAGATGTTCCCGGTAGGCTCTTAGAGCACTGTGCAGAGCGAGTTGTTTCTTAGCTTCCCAAGGAGCTGGAAGCAAGATGCTTTGGGGCCCTTCTCACCCTTTGGAAAGAAGGCAGCACTTTGTGCCTTGCAGCTCTAGGGCAATGTAGCACACCCAGAGCCGAAGTTCTACTTCCGCTAGATCAGACCTGCAAAGAAACTTCGTTTCACAGGCCTTTGTAAGAGATGTTCCCGGTAGGCTGTAAGAGCACTGTGCAGAGTGACTAGTTTCTTAGCTTCCCAGAGAGCTGGAAGCAAGATGCTTTGGGGCCCATATGCCCCTATGGAAAGAACGCAGCACTTTGTGCCTTGCAGCTCTAGGGCAATGCAGCACACCCCGAGCAGAAGTTCTACTTCAGCCAGATCAGGCCTGCAAAGAAACTGCGTTTCACAGGCCTTTGTAAGAGATGTTCCCGGTAGGCTGTTAGAGCACTGTGCAGAGCGAGTTGTTTCTTAGCTTCCCAGAGAGCTGGAAGCAAGATGCTTTGGGGCCCGTTAATTTTATACCCTGCTACTTTGCTGTAGTTGTTGATTATTTCTAATAGTTTTTCTGTGGATTCTTTGGGGTTTTCTATGTATAAGATCATGTCGTCTGCAAACAACGCGAGTTTTACTTCTTCGTTACCTATTTGGATTCCTTCTATTTGTTTTTCCTGCCGAATTGCTCTGGCCAGCACCTCCAGTACTATGTTGAATAGGAGTGGTGAAAGTGGGCACCCTTGTCTTGTTCCTGTCCTCAGAGGGATGGCTTTCAGATTTTGTCCATTGAGTATGATGTTGGCTGTGGGTCTATCATATATGGCCTTTATTATGTTGAGGTACTTTCCTTCTATACCCATTTTACTGAGGGTTGTTATCATAAATGGGTGTTGGATCTTGTCGAATGCTTTCTCTGCGTCTATTGAGATGATCATGTGGTTTTTGTTTTTCATTTTGTTGATGTAGTGTATCACGTTGATTGACTTGCGGGTGTTGAACCATCCCTGTGTCCCTGGTAGAAATCCCACTTGATCATGGTGTATAATCTTTTTGATGTATTGCTGTAATCGGTTTGCCAAAATTTTGTTGAGGATTTTTGCATCTATGTTCATCAGTGATATCGGCCTGTAGTTCTCCTTCTTTGTGTTGTCCTTGTCAGGTTTGGGGATCAGAGTGATGTTGGCTTCATAGAATGTGTTAGGGAGTTCTCCATCTTTCTCAATTTTCTGGAACAGTTTGAGGAGAACAGGTACAAAGAACTCACACTGCTTAACAACAAAAAAACAAACAACCCGATCAAAAAATGGGCAGAGGACATGAACAGACATTTCTCAAAAGAAGATATGAATATGGCCAATAGACACATGAAAAGATGTTCATCATCGCTAATCATCAGGGAAATGCAAATCAAAACTACACTAAGATATCACCTTACCCCCGTTAGATTGGCAAAAACATCCAAAACCAAGAACGACGAATGTTGGAGAGGTTGTGCAGAAAGAGGAACCCTCATACACTGTTGGTGGGAATGCAAACTGGTACAGCCACTATGGAAAACAGTATGGAGATTTCTCAAAAAGTTAAAAATAGAAATACCCTATGACCCAGCCATCCCATTACTGGGTATCTATCCTAAGAACCTGATATCAGATATCTCAAGAGTCCGTTGCACCCCTATGTTCATCGCAGCATTATTTACAATAGCCAAGACGTGGAACCAGCCTACATGCCCAGAAACTGATGATTGGATAAAGAAGATGTGGTATATTTACACAATGGAATACTACTCAGCCATAAAAAAAGACGAAATTGGCCCATTCACAACAATGTGGATGGACCTCGAGGGCATTATGTTAAGCGAAATAAGTCAGTCAGAGAAAGACAAACTCTATATGACTCCACTCATAGGTGGAAATTAGTATATTGAGAAGGAGATCTGATCGGTGGTTACCAGGGAAAAGGGGGGGTTGGGGGAGGGCACGGAGGGGGAAGTGGTGTTCCCACAACATGACTAACAAAAATGTACAACTGAAATTTCACAAGCATGTAATCCATCATAACATTATTAAACAAAAAAAAAAAAAAAAAAGATGCTTTGGGGCCCATCTGCCCCTATGGAAAGAACGCAGCACTTTGTGCCTTGCAGCTCTAGGGCAATGTAGCACACTCAGAGCAGAAGTTCTACTTCAGCCAGATCAGGCCCGCAATGAAACTGCGTTTCACAGGCCTTTGTAAGAGATGTTCCCGGTAGGCTGTTAGAGCACTGTGCAGAGCGAGTTGTTTCTTAGCTTCCCAAAGAGCTGGAAGCAAGATGCTTTGGGGCCCTTCTCACCCTTTGGAAAGAAGGCAGCACTTTGTGCCTTACAGCTCTAGGGCAATGTCGCACACGCAGAGCAGAAGTTGTACTTCAGCCAGATCAGGCCTGCAAAGAAACTTCGTTTCACAGGCCTTTGTAAGAGATGTTCCCTGTAGGCTGTTAGAGCACTGTGCAGAGCGAGTTCTTTCTTAGCTTCCCAAAATCCTGGAAGCAAGATGCTTTGGGTGCCATCTGCCGTTAAGTAAAGAAGGCAGCACTTTGTGCCTTTCAGCTCTAGGGCAATGTATCACACCCAGAGCAGATGTTCTACTTCTGCCAGGTCAGGCCTGCAAAGAAACTGCGTTTCACAGGCCTTTGTAAGAGATGTTCCCGGTAGGCTGTTAGAGCACTGTGCAGAGCGAGTTGTTTCTTAGCTTCCCAAACAGCCGGAAGCAAGATGCTTTGGGGCCCTTCTCACCCTTTGGAAAGAAGGCAGCACTTTGTGCCTTGCAGCTCTAGGGCAATGTAGCACACCCAGAGCAGAAGTTGTACTTCAGCCAGATCAGGCCTGCAAAGAAACTGCGTTTCACAGGCCTTTGTAAGAGATGTTCCCGGTAGGCTGTTAGAGCACTGTGCAGAGCGAGTTGTTTCCTAGCTTCCCAAAGAGCTGGAAGCAAGATGCTTTGGGGCCCTTCTCACCCTTTGGAATGAAGGCAGCACTTTGTGCCTTGCAGCTCTAGGGCAATGTAGCACACCCAAAGCAGAAGTTCTACTTCTGCCAGGTCAGGCCTGCAAAGAAACTTCGTTTCACAGGCCTTTGTAAGATATGTTCCCGGTAGGCTGTTAGAGCACTGTGCAGAGCGACTTGTTTCTTAGCTTCCCAAAGAGCTGGAAGCAAGATGCTTTGGGGCCCTTCTCACCCTTTGGAAAGAAGGCAGCACTTTGTGCCTTGCAGCTCTAGGGCAATGTAGCACACCCAGAGCCGAAGTTCTACTTCAGCTAGATCAGACCTGCAAAGAAACTTCGTTTCACAGGCCTTTGTAAGAGATGTTCCCGGTAGGCTGTTAGAGCACTGTGCAGAGCGAGTTATTTCTTAGCTTCCCAAGGTCCTGAAAGCAAGATGCTTTGGGGGCCATCTGACGTTAAGTAAAGAAGGCAGCACTTTGTGCCTTTCAGCTCTAGGGCAATGTATCACACCCAGAGCAGATGTTCTACTTCAGCCAGATCAGGCCTGCAAAGAAACTGCGTTTCACAGGCCTTTGTAAGAGATGTTCCCGGTAGGCTGTTAGAGCACTGTGCAGAGCGAGTTGTTTCCTAGCTTCCCAAAGAGCTGGAAGCAAGATGCTTTGGGGCCCTTCTCACCCTTTGGAAAGAAGGCAGCACTTTGTGCCCTGCAGCTCTAGGGCAATGTAGCACACCCAAAGCAGAAGTTCTACTTCTGCCAGGTCAGGCCTGCAAAGAAACTTCGTTTCACAGGCCTTTGTAAGAGATGTTCCCGGTAGGCTCTTAGAGCACTGTGCAGAGCGAGTTGTTTCTTAGCTTCCCAAGGAGCTGGAAGCAAGATGCTTTGGGGCCCTTCTCACCCTTTGGAAAGAAGGCAGCACTTTGTGCCTTGCAGCTCTAGGGCAATGTAGCACACCCAGAGCCGAAGTTCTACTTCCGCTAGATCAGACCTGCAAAGAAACTTCGTTTCACAGGCCTTTGTAAGAGATGTTCCCGGTAGGCTGTAAGAGCACTGTGCAGAGTGACTAGTTTCTTAGCTTCCCAGAGAGCTGGAAGCAAGATGCTTTGGGGCCCATATGCCCCTATGGAAAGAACGCAGCACTTTGTGCCTTGCAGCTCTAGGGCAATGCAGCACACCCCGAGCAGAAGTTCTACTTCAGCCAGATCAGGCCTGCAAAGAAACTGCGTTTCACAGGCCTTTGTAAGAGATGTTCCCGGTAGGCTGTTAGAGCACTGTGCAGAGCGAGTTGTTTCTTAGCTTCCCAGAGAGCTGGAAGCAAGATGCTTTGGGGCCCGTTAATTTTATACCCTGCTACTTTGCTGTAGTTGTTGATTATTTCTAATAGTTTTTCTGTGGATTCTTTGGGGTTTTCTATGTATAAGATCATGTCGTCTGCAAACAACGCGAGTTTTACTTCTTCGTTACCTATTTGGATTCCTTCTATTTGTTTTTCCTGCCGAATTGCTCTGGCCAGCACCTCCAGTACTATGTTGAATAGGAGTGGTGAAAGTGGGCACCCTTGTCTTGTTCCTGTCCTCAGAGGGATGGCTTTCAGATTTTGTCCATTGAGTATGATGTTGGCTGTGGGTCTATCATATATGGCCTTTATTATGTTGAGGTACTTTCCTTCTATACCCATTTTACTGAGGGTTGTTATCATAAATGGGTGTTGGATCTTGTCGAATGCTTTCTCTGCGTCTATTGAGATGATCATGTGGTTTTTGTTTTTCATTTTGTTGATGTAGTGTATCACGTTGATTGACTTGCGGGTGTTGAACCATCCCTGTGTCCCTGGTAGAAATCCCACTTGATCATGGTGTATAATCTTTTTGATGTATTGCTGTAATCGGTTTGCCAAAATTTTGTTGAGGATTTTTGCATCTATGTTCATCAGTGATATCGGCCTGTAGTTCTCCTTCTTTGTGTTGTCCTTGTCAGGTTTGGGGATCAGAGTGATGTTGGCTTCATAGAATGTGTTAGGGAGTTCTCCATCTTTCTCAATTTTCTGGAACAGTTTGAGGAGAACAGGTACAAAGAACTCACACTGCTTAACAACAAAAAAACAAACAACCCGATCAAAAAATGGGCAGAGGACATGAACAGACATTTCTCAAAAGAAGATATGAATATGGCCAATAGACACATGAAAAGATGTTCATCATCGCTAATCATCAGGGAAATGCAAATCAAAACTACACTAAGATATCACCTTACCCCCGTTAGATTGGCAAAAACATCCAAAACCAAGAACGACGAATGTTGGAGAGGTTGTGCAGAAAGAGGAACCCTCATACACTGTTGGTGGGAATGCAAACTGGTACAGCCACTATGGAAAACAGTATGGAGATTTCTCAAAAAGTTAAAAATAGAAATACCCTATGACCCAGCCATCCCATTACTGGGTATCTATCCTAAGAACCTGATATCAGATATCTCAAGAGTCCGTTGCACCCCTATGTTCATCGCAGCATTATTTACAATAGCCAAGACGTGGAACCAGCCTACATGCCCAGAAACTGATGATTGGATAAAGAAGATGTGGTATATTTACACAATGGAATACTACTCAGCCATAAAAAAAGACGAAATTGGCCCATTCACAACAATGTGGATGGACCTCGAGGGCATTATGTTAAGCGAAATAAGTCAGTCAGAGAAAGACAAACTCTATATGACTCCACTCATAGGTGGAAATTAGTATATTGAGAAGGAGATCTGATCGGTGGTTACCAGGGAAAAGGGGGGGTTGGGGGAGGGCACGGAGGGGGAAGTGGTGTTCCCACAACATGACTAACAAAAATGTACAACTGAAATTTCACAAGCATGTAATCCATCATAACATTATTAAACAAAAAAAAAAAAAAAAAAGATGCTTTGGGGCCCATCTGCCCCTATGGAAAGAACGCAGCACTTTGTGCCTTGCAGCTCTAGGGCAATGTAGCACACTCAGAGCAGAAGTTCTACTTCAGCCAGATCAGGCCCGCAATGAAACTGCGTTTCACAGGCCTTTGTAAGAGATGTTCCCGGTAGGCTGTTAGAGCACTGTGCAGAGCGAGTTGTTTCTTAGCTTCCCAAAGAGCTGGAAGCAAGATGCTTTGGGGCCCTTCTCACCCTTTGGAAAGAAGGCAGCACTTTGTGCCTTACAGCTCTAGGGCAATGTCGCACACGCAGAGCAGAAGTTGTACTTCAGCCAGATCAGGCCTGCAAAGAAACTTCGTTTCACAGGCCTTTGTAAGAGATGTTCCCTGTAGGCTGTTAGAGCACTGTGCAGAGCGAGTTCTTTCTTAGCTTCCCAAAATCCTGGAAGCAAGATGCTTTGGGTGCCATCTGCCGTTAAGTAAAGAAGGCAGCACTTTGTGCCTTTCAGCTCTAGGGCAATGTATCACACCCAGAGCAGATGTTCTACTTCTGCCAGGTCAGGCCTGCAAAGAAACTGCGTTTCACAGGCCTTTGTAAGAGATGTTCCCGGTAGGCTGTTAGAGCACTGTGCAGAGCGAGTTGTTTCTTAGCTTCCCAAACAGCCGGAAGCAAGATGCTTTGGGGCCCTTCTCACCCTTTGGAAAGAAGGCAGCACTTTGTGCCTTGCAGCTCTAGGGCAATGTAGCACACCCAGAGCAGAAGTTGTACTTCAGCCAGATCAGGCCTGCAAAGAAACTGCGTTTCACAGGCCTTTGTAAGAGATGTTCCCGGTAGGCTGTTAGAGCACTGTGCAGAGCGAGTTGTTTCCTAGCTTCCCAAAGAGCTGGAAGCAAGATGCTTTGGGGCCCTTCTCACCCTTTGGAATGAAGGCAGCACTTTGTGCCTTGCAGCTCTAGGGCAATGTAGCACACCCAAAGCAGAAGTTCTACTTCTGCCAGGTCAGGCCTGCAAAGAAACTTCGTTTCACAGGCCTTTGTAAGATATGTTCCCGGTAGGCTGTTAGAGCACTGTGCAGAGCGACTTGTTTCTTAGCTTCCCAAAGAGCTGGAAGCAAGATGCTTTGGGGCCCTTCTCACCCTTTGGAAAGAAGGCAGCACTTTGTGCCTTGCAGCTCTAGGGCAATGTAGCACACCCAGAGCCGAAGTTCTACTTCAGCTAGATCAGACCTGCAAAGAAACTTCGTTTCACAGGCCTTTGTAAGAGATGTTCCCGGTAGGCTGTTAGAGCACTGTGCAGAGCGAGTTATTTCTTAGCTTCCCAAAGAGCTGGAAGCAAGATGCTTTGGGGCCCTTCTCACCCTTTGGCAAGAAGGCAGCACTTTGTGAATTGCAGCTCTAGGGCAATGTAGCACACGCAGAGCAGAAGTTCTACTTCACCCAGATCAGGCCTGCAAAGAAACTGCGTTTCACAGGCCTTTGTAAGAGATGTTCGCGGTAGGCTGTTAGAGCACTGTGCAGAGCGAGTTGTTTCTTAGCTTCCCAAAGAGCTGGAAGCAAGATGCTTTGGGGCCCTTCTCACCCTTTGGCAAGAAGGCAGCACTTTGTGCCTTGCAGCTCTAGGGAAATGTAGCACACGCAGAGCAGAAGTTCTACTTCAGCCAGATCAGGCCTGAAAGAAACTGCGTTTCACAGGCCTTTATAAGAGATGATCGCGGTAGGCTGTTAGAGCACTGTGCAGAGCGAGTTGTTTCTCAGCTTCCAAAAGAGTTGGAAGCAAGATGCTTTGGGGCTCATCTGCCCCTTCGAAAAGAAGGCAGCACTTTGTGCCTTGCAGCTCTAGGGCAATGTAGCACACCCAGAGCAGAAGTTCTACTTCAGCCAGATCAGGCCCGCAAAGAAACTGCATTTCACAGGCCTTTGTAAGAGATGTTCCCGGTAGGCTGTTAGAGCACTGTGCAGAGCGAGTTGTTTCTTAGCTTCCCAAAGAGCTGGAAGCAAGATGCTTTGGTGCCCTACTCACCCTTTGGAAAGAAGGCAGCACTTTGTGCCTTGCAGCTCTAGGGCAATGTAGCACACCCAGAGCAGAAGTTGTACTTCAGCCAGATCAGGCCTGCAAAGAAACTGCGTTTCACAGGCCTTTGTAAGAGATGTTCCCGGTAGGCTGTTAGAGCACTGTGCAGAGCGAGTTCTTTCTTAGCTTCCCAAAGACCTGGAAGCAAGATCCTTTGGGGGCCATCTGCCCCTAAGGAAAGAAGGCAGCACTTTGTGCCTTGCAGCTCTAGGGCAATGTAGCACACCCAGAGCAGTTGTTCTACTTCTGCAAGGTCAGGCCTGCAAAGAAACTGCGTTTCACAGGCCTTTGTAAGAGATGTTCCGGGTAGGCTGTTAGAGCACTGTGCACAGCGACTTGTTTCTTAGCTTCCCAAACAGCTGGAAGCAAGATGCTTTGGGGCCCTACTCACCCTTTGGAAAGAAGGCAGCACTTTGTGCCTTGCAGCTCTAGGGCAATGTAGCACACCCAGAGCCGAAGTTCTACTTCAGCTAGATCAGACCTGCAAAGAAACTGCGTTTCACAGGCCTTTGTAAGAGATGTTCCCGGTAGGCTGTAAGAGCACTGTGCAGAGCGACTAGTTTCTTAGCTTCCCAGAGAGCTGGAAGCAAGATGCTTTGGGGCCCCTCTGCCCCTATGGAAAGAACGCAGCACTTTGTGCCTTGCAGCTCTAGGGCAATGCAGCACACCCCGAGCAGAAGTTCTACTTCAGCCAGATCAGGCCTGCAAAGAAACTGCGTTTCACAGGCCTTTGTAAGAGATGTTCCCGGTAGGCTGTTAGAGCACTGTGCAGAGCGAGTTGTTTCTTAGCTTCTCAGAGAGCTGGAAGCAAGATGCTTTGGGGCCCGTTAATTGTATACCCTGCTACTTTGCTGTAGTTGTTGATTATTCCTAATAGTTTTTCTGTGGATTCTTTGGGGTTTTCTAGGTATAAGATCATGTCGTCTGCAAACAACGCGAGTTTTACTTCTTCGTTACCTATTTGGATTCCTTTTATTTTTTTTTCCTGCCGAATTGCTCTGGCCAGCACCTCCAGTACTATGTTGAATAGGAGTGGTGAAAGTGGGCACCCTTGTCTTGTTCCTGTCCTCAGAGGGATGGCTTTCAGCTTTTGTCCATTGAGTATGATGTTGGCTGTGGGTCTATCATATATGGCCTTTATTATGTTGAGGTACTTTCCTTCTACACCCATTTTACTGAGGGTTTTTATCATAAATGGGTGTTGGATCTTGTCGAATGCTTTCTCTGCGTCTATTGAGATGATCATGTGGTTTTTGTTTTTCATTTTGTTGATGTAGTGTATCACGTTGATTGACTTGCGGGTGTTGAACCATCCCTGTGTCCCTGGTATAAATCCCACTTGATCATGGTGTATAAACTTTTTGATGTATTGCTGTAATCGGTTTGCCAAAATTTTGTTGAGGATTTTTGCATCTATGTTCATCAGTGATATCGGCCTGTAGTTCTCCTTCTTTGTGTTGTCCTTGTCAGGTTGGGGGATCAGAGTGATGTTGGCTTCATAGAATGTGTTAGGGAGTTCTCCATCTTTCTCAATTTTCTGGAACAGTTTGAGGAGAATAGGTACAAAGAACTCACACTGCTTAACAACAAAAAAACAAACAACCCGATCAAAAAATGGGCAGAGGACATGAACAGACATTTCTCAAAAGAAGATTTGAACATGGCCAATAGACACATGAAAAGATGTTCATCATCGCTAATCATCAGGGAAATGCAAATCAAAACTACACTAAGATATCACCTTACCCGCGTTAGATTGGCAAAAACATCCAAAACCAAGAACGACGAATGTTGGAGAGGTTGTGGAGAAAGAGGAACCCTCATACACTGTTGGTGGGAATGCAAACTGGTACAGCCACTTTGGAAAACAGTATGGAGATTTCTCAAAAAGTTAAAAATAGAAATACCCTATGACCCAGCCATCCCATTACAGGGTATCTATCCTAAGAACCTGATATCAGATATCTCAAGAGTCCGTTGCACCCCTATGTTCATCGCAGCATTATTTACAATAGCCAAGACGTGGAACCAGCCTACATGCCCAGAAACTGATGATTGGATAAAGAAGATGTGGTATATATACACAATGGAATACTACTCAGCCATAAAAAAAGACGACATTGGCCCCTTCACAACAATGTGGATGGACCTCGAGGGCATTATGTTAAGCGAAATAAGTCAGTCAGAGAAAGACGAACTCTATATGACTCCACTCATAGGTGGAAATTAGTATATTGAGAAGGAGATCTGATCGGTGGTTACCAGGGAAAAGGGGGGGTGGGGGGAGGGCACGGAGGGGGAAGTGGTGTTCCCACAACATGACTAACAAAAATGTACAACTGAAATTTCACAAGCTTGTAATCCATCATAACATTAATAACCAAAAAAAAAAAAAAAAAAAGATGCTTTGGGGCCCATCTGCCCCTATGGAAAGAACGCAGCACTTTCTGCCTTGAAGCTCTAGGGCAATGTAGCACACCCAGAGCATAAGTTCTACTACAGCCAGATCAGGCCCGCAAAGAAACTGGAATTCACAGGCCTTTGTAAGAGATGTTCCCGGTAGGCTGTTAGAGCAATGTGCAGAGCGAGTTGTTTCTTAGCTTCCAAAGAGCTGGAAGCAAGATGCTTTGGGGCCCTTCTCACCCTTTGGCAAGAAGGCAGCACTTTGTGCCTTGCAGCTCTAGGGCAATGTAGCACACCCAAAGCAGAAGTTCTACTTCAGCCAGATCAGACCTGCAAAGAAACTGCGTTTCACAGGCCTTTGTAAGAGATGTTCCCTGTAGGCTGTTAGAGCACTGTGCAGAGCGAGTTGTTTCTTAGCTTCCCAAGGAGCTGGAAGCAAGATGCTTTAGGGGCCATCTGCCCTTAAGGAAAGAAGGCAGCACTTTGTGCCTTGCAGCTCTAGGGCAATGTAGCACACCCAGAGCAGTTGTTCTACTTCTACCAGGTCAGGCCTGCAAAGAAACTTCGTTTCACAGGCCTTTGTAAGAGATGTTCCCGGTAGGCTGTTAGAGCACTGTGCAGAGCGACTTGTTTCGTAGCTTCCCAAAGAGCTGGAAGTAAGATGCTTTAGGGCCCATCTGCCCCTATGGAAAGAACGCAGCACTTTGTGCCTTGCAGCTCTAGGGCAATGCAGCACACCCCGAGCAGAAGTTGTACTTCAGCCAGATCAGGCCTGAAAAGAAACTGCGTTTCACAGGCCTTTGTAAGAGATGTTCCCGGTAGGCTGTTAGAGCACTGTGCAGAGCGAGTTGTTTCCTAGCTTCCCAAAGAGCTGGAAGCAAGATGCTTTGGGGCCCTTCTCACCCTTTGGAAAGAAGGCAGCACTTTGTGCCTTGCAGCTCTAGGGCAATGTAGCACACCCAAAGCAGAAGTTCTACTTCAGCCAGATCAGACCTGCAAAGAAACTGCGTTTCACAGGCCTTTGTAAGAGATGTTCCCGGTAGGCTGTAAGAGCACTGTGCAGAGCGACTACTTTCTTAGCTTCCCAGAGAGCTGGAAGCAAGATGCTTTGGGGCCCATCTGCCCCTATGGAAAGAACGCAGCACTTTGTGCCTTGCAGCTCTAGGGCAATGCAGCACACCCCGAGCAGAAGTTCTACTTCAGCCAGATCAGGCCTGCAAAGAAACTGCGTTTCACAGGCCTTTGTAAGATATCTTCCCGGTAGGCTGTTAGAGCACTGTGCAGAGCCAGTTGTTTCTTAGCTTCCCAGAGAGCTCCAAGCAAGATGCTTTGGGGCCCATTAATTTTATACCCTGCTACTTTGCTGTAGTTGTTGATTATTTCTAATAGTTTTTCCGTGGATTCTTTGGGGTTTTCTAGGTATAAGATCATGTCGTCTGCAAACAACGCGAGTTTTACTTCTTCGTTACCTATTTGGATTCCTTTTATTTTTTTTTCCTGCCGAATTGCTCTGGCCAGCACCTCCAGTACTATGTTGAATAGGAGTGGTGAAAGTGGGTACCCTTGTCTTGTTCCTGTCCTCAGAGGGATGGCTTTCAGCTTTTGTCCATTGAGTATGATGTTGGCTGTGGGTCTATCATATATGGCCTTTATTATGTTCAGGTACTTTCCTTCTATACCCATTTTACTGAGGGTTTTTATCATAAATGGGTGTTGGATCTTGTCGAATGCTTTCTCTGCGTCTATTGAGATGATCATGTGGTTTTTGTTTTTCATTTTGTTGATGTAGTGTATCACGTTGATTGACTTGCGGGTGTTGAACCATCCCTGTGTCCCTGGTATAAATCCCACTTGATCATGGTGTATAATCTTTTTGATGTATTGCTGTAATCGGTTTGCCAAAATTTGGTTGAGGATTTTTGCATCTATGTTCATCAGTGATATCGGCCTGTAGTTCTCCTTCTTTGTGTTGTCCTTGTCAGGTTTGGGGATCAGAGTGATGTTGGCTTCATAGAATGTGTTAGGGAGTTCTCCATCTTTCTCAATTTTCTGGAACAGTTTGAGGAGAATAGGTACAAAGAACTCACACTGCTTAACAACAAAAAAACAAACAACCCGATCAAAAAATGGGCAGAGGACATGAACAGACATTTCTCAAAAGAAGATATGAATATGGCCAATAGACACATGAAAAGATGTTCATCATCGCTAATCATCAGGGAAATGCAAATCAAAACTACACTAAGATATCACCTTACCCCCGTTAGATTGGCAAAAACATCCAAAACCAAGAACGACGAATGTTGGAGAGGTTGTGGAGAAAGAGGAACCCTCATACACTGTTGGTGGGAATGCAAACTGGTACAGCCACTATGGAAAACAGTATGGAGATTTCTCAAAAAGTTAAAAATAGAAATACCCTATGACCCAGCCATCCCATTACTGGGTATCTATCCTAAGAACCTGATATCAGATATCTCAAGAGTCCGTTGCACCCCTATGTTCATCGCAGCATTATTTACAATAGCCAAGACGTGGAACCAGCCTACATGCCCAGAAACTGATGATTGGATAAAGAAGATGTGGTATATATACACAACGGAATACTACTCAGCCATAAAAAAAGACGACATTGGCCCCTTCACAACAATGTGGATGGACCTCGAGGGCATTATGTTAAGCGAAATAAGTCAGTCAGAGAAAGACGAACTCTATATGACTCCACTCATAGGTGGAAATTAGTATATTGAGAAGGAGATCTGATCGGTGGTTACCAGGGAAAAGGGGGAGTGGGGGAGGGCACGGAGGGGGAAGTGGTGTTCCCACAACATGACTAACAAAAATGTACAACTGAAATTTCACAAGCTTGTAATCCATCATAAGATTAATAAACAAAAAAAAAAAAAAAGATGCTTTGGGGCCCATCTGCCCCTATGGAAAGAACGCAGCACTTTGTGCCTTGCAGCTCTAGGGCAATGTAGCACACCCAGAGCAGAAGTTCTACTTCAGCCAGATCAGGCCTGCAAAGAAACTGCGTTTCACAGGCCTTTGTAAGAGATGTTCCCGGTAGGCTGTTAGAGCACTGTGCAGAGCGAGTTGTTTCCTAGCTTCCCAAAGAGCTGGAAGCAAGATGCTTTGGGGCCCTTCTCACCCTTTGGAAAGAAGGCAGCACTTTGTGCCTTGCAGCTCTAGGGCAATGTAGCACACCCAAAGCAGAAGTTGTACTTCAGCCAGATCAGACCTGCAAAGAAACTGCGTTTCACAGGCCTTTGTAAGAGATGTTCCCTGTAGGCTGTTAGAGCACTGTGCAGAGCGAGTTGTTTCCTAGCTTCCCAAAGAGCTGGAAGCAAGATGCTTTGGGGCCCTTCTCACCCTTTGGAAAGAAGGCAGCACTTTGTGCCTTGCAGCTCTAGGGCAATGTAGCACACCCAAAGCACAAGTCTACTTCAGCCAGATCAGACCTGCAAAGAAACTGCGTTTCACAGGCCTTTGTAAGAGATGTTCCGTGTAGGCTGCTAGAGCACTGTGCAGAGCGAGTTGTTTCTTAGCTTCCCAAGGAGCTGGAAGCAAGATGCTTTAGGGGCCATCTGCCCTTAAGGAAAGAAGGCAGCACTTTGTGCCTTGCATCTCTAGGGCAATGTAGCACACCCAGAGCAGTTGTTCTACTTCTGCCAGGTCAGGCCTGCAAAGAAACTGCGTTTCACAGGCCTTTGTAAGAGATGTTCCCGGTAGGCTGTTAGAGCACTGTGCAGAGCGAGTTGTTTCTTAGCTTCCCAGAGAGCTGGAAGCAAGATGCTTTGGGGCCCGTTAATTGTATACCCTGCTACTTTGCTGTAGTTGTTGATTATTTCTAATAGTTTTTCTGTGGATTCTTTGGGGTTTTCTATGCATAAGATCATGTCGTCTGCAAACAACGCGAGTTTTACTTCTTCGTTACCTATTTCGATTCCTTTTATTTTTTTTTTCCTGCCGAATTGCTCTGGCCAGCACCTCCAGTACTATGTTGAATAGGAGTGGTGAAAGTGGGTACCCTTGTCTTGTTCCTGTCCTCAGAGGGATGGCTTTCAGCTTTTGTCCATTGAGTATGATGTTGGCTGTGGGTCTATCATATATGGCCTTTATTATGTTGAGGTACTTTCCTTCTATACCCATTTTACTGAGGGTTTTTATCATAAATGGGTGTTGGATCTTGTCGAATGCTTTCTCTGCGTCTATTGAGATGATCATGTGGTTTTTGTTTTTCATTTTGTTGATGTAGTGTATCACGTTGATTGACTTGCTGGTGTTGAACCATCCCTGTGTCCCTGGTATAAATCCCACTTGATCATGGTGTATAATCTTTTTGATGTATTGCTGTAATCGGTTTGCCAAAATTTGGTTGAGGATTTTTGCATCTATGTTCATCAGTGATATCGGCCTGTAGTTCTCCTTCTTTGTGTTGTCCTTGTCAGGTTTGGGGATCAGAGTGATGTTGGCTTCATAGAATGTGTTAGGGAGTTCTCCATCTTTCTCAATTTTCTGGAACAGTTTGAGGAGAATAGGTACAAAGAACTCACACTGCTTACCAACAAAAAGGCAAACAACCCGATCAAAAAATGGGCAGAGGACATGAACAGACATTTCTCAAAAGAAGATATGAATATGGCCAATAGACACATGAAAAGATGTGCATCATCGCTAATCATCAGGGAAATGCAAATCAAAACTACACTAAGATATCACCTTACCCCCGTTAGATTGGCAAAAACATCCAAAACCAAGAACGACGAATGTTGGAGAGGTTGTGGAGAAAGAGGAACCCTCCTACACTGTTGGTGGGAATGCAAACTGGTACAGCCACTATGGAAAACAGTATGGAGATTTCTCAAAAAGTTAAAAATAGAAATACCCTATGACCCAGCCATCCCATTACTGGGTATCTATCCTAAGAACCTGATATCAGATATCTCAAGAGTCCGTTGCACCCCTATGTTCATCGCAGCATTATTTACAATAGCCAAGACGTGGAACCAGCCTACATGCCCAGAAACTGATGATTGGATAAAGAAGATGTGGTATATATACACAACGGAATACTACTCAGCCATAAAAAAAGACGACATTGGCCCCTTCACAACAATGTGGATGGACCTCGAGGGCATTATGTGAAGCGAAATAAGTCAGTCAGAGAAAGACGAACTCTATATGACTCCACTCATAGGTGGAAATTAGTATATTGAGAAGGAGATCTGATCGGTGGTTACCAGGGAAAAGGGGGGGTGGGGGAGGGCACGGAGGGGGAAGTGGTGTTCCCACAACATGACTAACAAAAATGTACAACTGAAATTTCACAAGCTTGTAATCCATCATAAGATTAATAAACAAACAAACAAAAAAAGATGCTTTGGGGCCCATCTGCCCCTATGGAAAGAACGCAGCACTTTGTGCCTTGCAGCTCTAGGGCAATGTAGCACACCCAGAGCAGAAGTTCTACTTCAGCCAGATCAGGCCTGCAAAGAAACTGCGTTTCACAGGCCTTTGTAAGAGATGTTCCCGGTAGGCTGTTAGAGCACTGTGCAGAGCGAGTTGTTTCCTATCTTCCCAAAGAGCTGGAAGCAAGATGCTTTGGGGCCCTTCTCACCCTTTGGAAAGAAGGCAGCATTTTGTGCCTTGCAGCTCTAGGGCAATGTAGCACACCCAAAGCAGAAGTTCTACTTCAGCCAGATCAGACCTGCAAAGAAACTGCGTTTCACAGACTTTTGTAAGAGATGTTCCCTGTAGGCTGTTAGAGCACTGTGCAGATCGAGTTGTTTCTTAGCTTCCCAAGGAGCTGGAAGCAAGATGTTAGGGGCCATCTGCCCTTAAGGAAAGAAGGCAGCACTTTGTGCCTTGCAGCTCTAGGGCAATGTAGCACACCCAGAGCAGTTGTTCTACTTCTGCCAGGTCAGGCCTGCAAAGAAACTTCGTTTCACAGGCCTTTGTAAGAGATGTTCCCGGTAGGCTGTTAGAGCACTGTGCAGAGCGACTTGTTTCGTAGCTTCCCAAAGAGCTGGAAGCAAGATGCTTTGGGGCCCATCTGCCCCTATGGAAAGAACGCAGCACTTTGTGCCTTGCAGCTCTAGGGCAATGCAGCACACCCCGAGCAGAAGTTGTACTTCAGCCAGATCAGGCCTGCAAAGAAACTGCGTTTCACAGGCCTTTGTAAGAGATGATCCCGGTAGGCTGTTAGAGCACTGTGCAGAGCGAGTTGTTTCCTAGCTTCCCAAAGAGCTGGAAGCAAGATGCTTTGGGGCCCTTCTCACCCTTTGGAAAGAACGCAGCACTTTGTGCCTTACAGCTGTAGGGCAATGTAGCACACCCAGAGCAGAAGTTCTTCTTCAGCCAGATCAGGCCTGCAAAGAAACTTCGTTTCACAGGCCTTTGTAAGAGATGTTCCCTGTAGGCTGTTAGAGCACTGTGCAGAGCGAGTTCTTTCTTAGCTTCCCAAAGACCTGGAAGCCAGATGATTTGGGGGCCATCTGCCGTTAAGTAAAGAAGGCAGCACTTTGTGCCTTTCAGCTCTAGGGCAATGCAGCACACCCCGAGCAGAAGTTCTACTTCAGCCAGATCAGGCCTGCAAAGAAACTGCGTTTCACAGGCCTTTGTAAGAGATGTTCCCGGTAGGCTGTTAGAGCACTGTGCAGAGCGAGTTGTTTCTTAGCTTCCCAGAGAGCTGGAAGCAAGATGCTTTGGGGCCCGTTAATTTTATACCCTGCTACTTTGCTGTAGTTGTTGATTATTTCTAATAGTTTTTCTGTGGATTCTTTGGGGTTTTCTATGTATATGATCATGTCGTCTGCAAACAACGCGAGTTTTACTTCTTCGTTACCTATTTGGATTCCTTTTATTTTTTTTTCCTGCCGAATTGCTCTGGCCAGCACCTCCAGTACTATGTTGAATAGGAGTGGTGAAAGTGGGTACCCTTGTCTTGTTCCTGTCCTCAGAGGGATGGCTTTCAGCTTTTGTCCATTGAGTATGATGTTGGCTGTGGGTCTATCATATATGGCCTTTATTATGTTGAGGTACTTTCCTTCTATACCCATTTTACTGAGGGTTTTTATCATAAATGGGTGTTGGATCTTGTCGAATGCTTTCTCTGCGTCTATTGAGATGATCATGTGGTTTTTGTTTTTCATTTTGTTGATGTAGTGTATCACGTTGATTGACTTGCGGGTGTTGAACCATCCCTGTGTCCCTGGTATAAATCCCACTTGATCATGGTGTATAATCTTTTTGATGTATTGCTGTAATCGGTTTGCCAAAATTTGGTTGAGGATTTTTGCATCTATGTTCATCAGTGATATCGGCCTGTAGTTCTCCTTCTTTGTGTTGTCCTTGTCAGGTTTGGGGATCAGAGTGATGTTGGCTTCATAGAATGTGTTAGGGAGTTCTCCATCTTTCTCAATTTTCTGGAACAGTTTGAGGAGAATAGGTACAAAGAACTCACACTGCTTAACAACAAAAAAACAAACAACCCGATCAAAAAATGGGCAGAGGACATGAACAGACATTTCTCCAAAGAAGATATGAATATGGCCAATAGACACATGAAAAGATGTTCATCATCGCTAATCATCAGGGAAATGCAAATCAAAACTACACTAAGATATCACCTTACCCCCGTTAGATTGGCAAAAACATCCAAAACCAAGAACGACGAATGTTGGAGAGGTTGTGGAGAAAGAGGAACCCTCATACACTGTTGGTGGGAATGCAAACTGGTACAGCCACTATGGAAAACAGTATGGAGATTTCTCAAAAAGTTAAAAATAGAAATACCCTATGACCCAGCCATCCCATTACTGGGTATCTATCCTAAGAACCTGATATCAGATATCTCAAGAGTCCGTTGCACCCCTATGTTCATCGCAGCATTATTTACAATAGCCAAGACGTGGAACCAGCCTACATGCCCAGAAACTGATGATTGGATAAAGAAGATGTGGTATATATACACAATGGAATACTACTCAGTCGTAAAAAAAGACGACATTGGCCCCTTCACAACAATGTGGATGGACCTCGACGGCATTATGTTAAGCGAAATAAGTCAGTCAGAGAAAGACGAACTCTATATGACTCCACTCATAGGTGGAAATTAGTATATTGAGAAGGAGATCTGATCGGTGGTTACCAGGGAAAAGGGGGGGTGGGGGAGGGCACGGAGGGGGAAGTGGTGTTCCCACAACATGACTAACAAAAATGTACAACTGAAATTTCACAAGCTTGTAATCCATCATAAGATTAATAAACAAACAAACAAAAAAAGATGCTTTGGGGCCCATCTGCCCCTATGGAAAGAACGCAGCACTTTGTGCCTTGCAGCTCTAGGGCAATGTAGCACACCCAGAGCAGAAGTTCTACTTCAGCCAGATCAGGCCTGCAAAGAAACTGCGTTTCACAGGCCTTTGTAAGAGATGTTCCCGGTAGGCTGTTAGAGCACTGTGCAGAGCGAGTTGTTTCCTATCTTCCCAAAGAGCTGGAAGCAAGATGCTTTGGGGCCCTTCTCACCCTTTGGAAAGAAGGCAGCATTTTGTGCCTTGCAGCTCTAGGGCAATGTAGCACACCCAAAGCAGAAGTTCTACTTCAGCCAGATCAGACCTGCAAAGAAACTGCGTTTCACAGACTTTTGTAAGAGATGTTCCCTGTAGGCTGTTAGAGCACTGTGCAGAGCGAGTTGTTTCTTAGCTTCCCAAGGAGCTGGAAGCAAGATGTTAGGGGCCATCTGCCCTTAAGGAAAGAAGGCAGCACTTTGTGCCTTGCAGCTCTAGGGCAATGTAGCACACCCAGAGCCGAAGTTCTACTTCAGCTAGATCAGACCTGCAAATAAACTGCGTTTCACAGGCCTTTGTAAGAGATGTTCCCGGTAGGCTGTAAGAGCACTGTGCAGAGCGACTAGTTTCTTAGCTTCCCAGAGAGCTGGAAGCAAGATGCTTTGGGGCCCATCTGCCCCTATGGAAAGAACGCAGCACTTTGTGCCTTGCAGCTCTAGGGCAATGCAGCACACCCCGAGCAGAAGTTCTACTTCAGCCAGATCAGGCCCGCAAAGAAACTGCGTTTCACAGGCCTTTGTAAGAGATGTTCCCGGTAGGCTGTTAGAGCACTGTGCAGAGCGAGCTGTTTCTTAGCTTCCCAGAGAGCTGGAAGCAAGATGCTTTGGGGCCCGTTAATTTTATACCCTGCTACTTTGCTGTAGTTGTTGATTATTTCTAATAGTTTTTTCTGTGGATTCTTTGGGGTTTTCTATGTATAAGATCATGTCGTCTGCAAACAACGCGAGTTTTACTTCTTCGTTACCTATTTGGATTCCTTTTATTTTTTTTTCCTGCCGAACTGCTCTGGCCAGCACCTCCAGTACTATGTTGAATAGGAGTGGTGAAAGTGGTCACCCTTGTCTTGTTCCTGTCCTCAGAGGGATGGCTTTCAGCTTTTGTCCATTGAGTATGATGTTGGCTGTGGGTCTATCATATATGGCCTTTATTATGTTGAGGTACTTTCCTTCTATACCCATTTTACTGAGGGTTTTTATCATAAATGGGTGTTGGATCTTGTCGAATGCTTTCTCTGCGTCTATTGAGATGATCATGTGGTTTTTGTTTTTCATTTTGTTGATGTAGTGTATCACGTTGATTGACTTGCGGGTGTTGAACCATCCCTGTGTCCCTGGTATAAATCCCACTTGATCATGGTGTATAATCTTTTTGATGTATTGCTGTAATCGGTTTGCCAAAATTTGGTTGAGGATTTTTGCATCTATGTTCATCAGTGATATCGGCCTGTAGTTCTCCTTCTTTGTGTTGTCCTTGTCAGGTTTGGGGATCAGAGTGATGTTGGCTTCATAGAATGTGTTAGGGAGTTCTCCATCTTTCTCAATTTTCTGGAACAGTTTGAGGAGAATAGGTACAAAGAACTCACACTGCTTAACAACAAAAAAACAAACAACCCGATCAAAAAATGGGCAGAGGACATGAACAGACATTTCTCAAAAGAAGATATGAATATGGCCAATAGACACATGAAAAGATGTTCATCATCGCTAATCATCAGGGAAATGCAAATCAAAACTACACTAAGATATCACCTTACCCCCGTTAGATTGGCAAAAACATCCAAAACCAAGAACGACGAATGTTGCAGAGGTTGTGGAGAAAGAGGAACCCTCATACACTGTTGGTGGGAATGCAAACTGGTACAGCCACTATGGAAAACAGTATGGAGATTTCTCAAAAAGTTAAAAATAGAAATACCCTATGACCCAGCCATCCCATTACTGGGTATCTATCCTAAGAACCTGATATCAGATATCTCAAGAGTCCGTTGCACCCCTATGTTCATCGCAGCATTATTTACAATAGCCAAGACGTGGAACCAGCCTACATGCCCAGAAACTGATGATTGGATAAAGAAGATGTGGTATATATACACAACGGAATACTACTCAGCCATAAAAAAAGACGACATTGGCCCCTTCACAACAATGTGGATGGACCTCGAGGGCATTATGTTAAGCGAAATAAGTCAGTCAGAGAAAGACGAACTCTATATGACTGCACTCATAGGTGGAAATTAGTATATTGAGAAGGAGATCTGATCGGTGGTTACCAGGGAAAAGGGGGGGTGGGGGGAGGGCACGGAGGGGGAAGTGGTGTTCCCACAACATGACTAACAAAAATGTACAACTGAAATTTCACAAGATTGTAATCCATCATAAGATTAATAAACAAAAAAAAAAAAAAAGATGCTTTTGGGCCCATCTGCCCCTATGGAAAGAACGCAGCACTTTGTGCCTTTCAGCTCTAGGGCAATGTAGCACACCCAGAGCAGAAGTTCTACTTCAGCCAGATCAGGCCCGCAAAGAAACTGCGTTTCACAGGCCTTTGTAAGAGATGTTCCCGGTAGGCTGTAAGAGCACTGTGCAGAGCGAGTTGTTTCTTAGCTTCCCAACGAGCTGGAAGCAAGATGCTTTAGGGGCCATCTGCCCTTAAGGAAAGAAGTCAGCACTTTGTGCCTTGCAGCTCTAGGGCAATGTAGCACACCCAGAGCAGTTGTTCTACTTCTGCCAGGTCAGGCCTGCAAAGAAACTTCGTTTCACAGGCTTTTGTAAGAGATGTTCCCGGTAGGCTGTTAGAGCACTGTGCAGAGCGACTTGTTTCGTAGCTTCCCAAAGAGCTGGAAGCAAGATGCTTTGGGGCCCATCTTCCCCTATGGAAAGAACGCAGCACTTTGTGCCTTGCAGCTCTAGGGCAATGCAGCACACCCCGAGCAGAAGTTGTACTTCAGCCAGATCAGGCCTGCAAAGAAACTGCGTTTCACAGGTCTTTGTAAGAGATGTTCCCGGTAGGCTGTTAGAGCACTGTGCAGAGCGAGTTGTTTCCTAGCTTAACAAAGAGCTGGAAGCAAGATGCTTTAGGGGCCATCTGCCCTTAAGGAAAGAAGGCAGCACTTTGTGCCTTGCATCTCTAGGGCAATGTAGCACACCCAGAGCAGTTGTTCTACTTCTGCCAGGTCAGGCCTGCAAAGAAACTGCGTTTCACAGGCCTTTGTAAGAGATGTTCCCTGTAGGCTGTAAGAGCACTGTGCAGAGCGACTAGTTTCTTAGCTTCCCAGAGAGCTGGAAGCAAGATGCTTTGGGGCCCATCTGCCCCTATGGAAAGAACGCAGCACTTTGTGCCTTGCAACTCTAGGGCAATGCAGCACACCCCGAGCAGAAGTTCTACTTCAGCCAGATCAGGCCTGCAAAGAAACCGCGTTTAACAGGCCTTTGTAAGAGATGTTCCCGGTAGGCTGTTAGAGCACTGTTCAGAGCGAGTTGTTACTTAGCTTCCGAAAGAGCTGGAAGCAAGATGCTTTGGGGCCCTTCTCACCCTTTGGAAAGAAGGCAGCACTTTGTGCCTTACAGCTCTAGGGCAATGTAGCACACCCAGAGCAGAAGTTCTTCTTCAGCCAGATCAGGCCTGCAAAGAAACTGCGTTTCACAGGCCTTTGTAAGAGATGTTCCCTGTAGTCTGTTAGATAACTGTGCAGAGCGAGTTCTTTCTTAGCTTCCCAAAGATCTGGAAGCAAGATGCTTTGGGGGCCATCTGCCGTTAAGTAAAGAAGGCAGCACTTTGTGCCTTTCAGCTCTAGGGCAATGTAGCACACCCAGAGCACATGTTCTACTTCTGCCAGGTCAGGCCTGCAAAGAAACTGCGTTTCACAGGCCTTTGTAAGAGATGTTCCCGGTAGGCTGTTAGAGCACTGTGCAGAGCGAGTTGTTTCCTAGCTTCCCAAAGAGCTGGAAGCAAGATGCTCTGGGGAACTTCTCACCCTTTGGCAAGAAGGCAGCACTTTGTGCCGTGCAGCTCTAGGGCAATGTAGCACACGCAGAGCAGAAGTTCTACTTCAGCCAGATCAGGCCTGCAAAGAAACTGCGTTTCACAGGCCTTTGTAAGAGATGATCGCGGTAGGCTGTTAGAGCACTGTGCAGAGCGAGTTGTTTCTCAGCTTCCAAAAGAGTTGGAAGCAAGATGCTTTGGGGCTCATCTGCCCCTTCGAAAAGAAGGCAGCACTTTGTGCCTTGCAGCTCTAGGGCAATGTAGCACACCAGAGCAGAAGTTCTACTTCAGCGAGATCAGGCCCGCAAAGAAACTGCATTTCACAGGCCTTTGTAAGAGATGTTCCCGGTAGGCTGTTAGGGCACTGTGCAGAGCGAGTTGTTTCTTAGCTTCCGAAACAGCTGGAAGCAAGATGCTTTGGTGCCCTACTCACCCTTTGGAAAGAAGGCAGCACTTTGTGCCTTGCAGCTCTTGGGCAATGTAGCACACCCAGAGCAGAAGTTGTACTTCAGCCAGATCAGGCCTGCAAAGAAACTGCGTTTCACAGGCCTTTGTAAGAGATGTTCCCTGTAGGCTGTTAGAGCACTGTGCAGAGCGAGTTCTTTCTTAGCTTCCCAAAGACCTGGAAGCAAGATGCTTTGGGGGCCATATGCCCCTAAGGAAAGAAGGCAGCAATTTGTGCCTTGCAGCTCCAGGGCAATGTAGCACACCCAGAGCAGTTGTTCTACTTCTGCAAGGTCAGGCCTGCAAAGAAACTGCGCTTCACAGGCCTTTGTAAGAGATGTTCCCGGTAGGCTGTTAGAGCACTGTGCAGAGCGAGTTGTTTCTTAGCTTCCCAAAGAGCTGGAAGAAAGATGATTTAGGGGCCATCTGCCCTTAAGGAAAGAAGGCAGCACTTTGTGCCTTGCATCTCTAGGGCAATGTAGCACACCCAGAGCAGATGTTGTACTTCAGCCAGATCAGGCCTGCAAAGAAACTGCGTTTCACAGGCCTTTGTAAGAGATGTTCCCGGTAGGCTGTTAGAGCACTGTGCAGAGCGAGTTGTTTCCTAGCTTCCCAAAGAGCTGGAAGCAAGATGCTTTGGGGCCCTTCTCACCCTTTGGAAAGAAGGCAGCACTTTGTGCCTTTCAGCTCTAGGGCAATGTAGCACACCCAAAGCAGAAGTTCTACTTCTGCCAGGTCAGGACTGCAAAGAAACTTCGTTTCACAGGCCTTTGTAAGATATGTTCCCGGTAGGCTGTTAGAGCACTGTGCAGAGCGACTTGTTTCTTAGCTTCCCAAGGAGCTGGAAGCAAGATGCTTTGGGGCCCTTCTCACCCTTTGGAAAGAAGGCAGCACTTTGTGCCTTGCAGCTCTAGGGCAATGTAGCACACCCAGAGCAGAAGTTCTTCTTCAGCCAGATCAGGCCTGCCAAGAAACTGCGTTTCCCAGGCCTTTGTAAGAGATGTTCCCCGTAGGCTGTTAGAGCACTGTGCAGAGCGACTTCTTTCTTAGCTTCCCAAAGACCTGGAAGCAAGATGCTTTGGGGGCCATCTGCCGTTAAGTAAAGAAGGCAGCACTTTGTGCCTTTCAGCTCTAGGTCAATGTATCACACCCAGAGCAGATGTTCTACTTCTGCCAGGTCAGGCCTGCAAAGAAACTGCGTTTCACAGGCCTTTGTAAGAGATGTTCCCGGTAGGCTGTAGGAGCACTGTGCAGAGCGACTAGTTTCTTAGCTTCCCGGAGAGCTGGAAGCAATTTGCTTTGGGGCTCATCTGCCCCTATGGAAAGAACGCAGCACTTTGTGCCTTGCAGCACTAGGGCAATGCAGCACACCCCGAGCAGAAGTTCTACTTCAGCCAGATCAGGCCTGCAAAGAAACTGCGTTTCACAGGCCTTTGTAAGAGATGTTCCTGGTAAGCTGTTAGAGCACTGTGCAGAGCGAGTTGTTTCTTAGCTTCCCAGAGAGCTGGAAGCAAGATGCTTTGGGGCCCGTTAATTTTATACCCTGCTACTTTTCTATAGTTGTTGATTATTTCTAATAGTCTTTCTGTGGATTCTTTGGGGTTTTCTATGTATAAGATAATGTCGTCTGCAAACAACGCGAGTTTTAATTCTTCGTTACCTATTTGTATTCCTTTCATTTTTTTTTCCTGCCGAATTGCTCTGGCCAGCACCTCCAGTACTATGTTGAATAGGAGTGGTGAAAGTGGGCACCCTTGTCTTGTTCCTGTCCTCAGAGGGATGGCTTTCAGCTTTTTTCCATTGAGTATGCTGTTGGCTGTGGGTCTATCCTATATGGCCTTTATTATGTTGAGGTACTTTCCTTCTATACCCATTTTACTGAGGGTTTTTATCATAAATGGGTGTTGGATCTTGTCGAATGCTTTCTCTGCGTCTATTGAGATGATCATGTGGTTTTTGTTTTTCATTTTGTTGATGTAGTGTATCACGTTGATTGACTTGCGGGTGTTGAACCATCCCTGTGTCCCTGGTATAAATCCCACTTGATCATGGTGTATAATCTTTTTGATGTATTGCTGTAATCGGTTTGCCAAAATTTTGTTGAGGATTTTTGCATCTATGTTCATCAGTGATATCGGCCTGTAGTTCTCCTTCTTTGTGTTGTCCTTGTCAGGTTTGGGGATCAGAGTGATGTTGGCTTCATAGAATGTGTTAGGGAGTTCTCCATCTTTCTCAATTTTCTGGAACAGTTTGAGGAGAATAGGTACAAAGAACTCACACTGCTTAACAACAAAAAAACAAACAACCCGATCAAAAAATGGGCAGAGGACATGAACAGACATTTCTCCAAAGAAGATATGAATATGGCCAATAGACACATGAAAAGATGTTCATCATCGCTAATCATCAGGGAAATGCAAATCAAAACTACACTAAGATATCACCTTACCCCCGTTAGATTGGCAAAAACATCCAAAACCAAGAACGACAAATGTTGGAGAGGTTGTGGAGAAAGAGGAACCCTCATACACTCTTGGTGGGAATGCAAACTGGTACAGCCACTATGGAAAACAGTATGGAGATTTCTCAAAAAGTTAAAAATAGAAATACCCTATGACCCAGCCATCCCATTACTGGGTATCTATCCTAAGAACCTGATATCAGATATCTCAAGAGTCCGTTGCACCCCTATGTTCATCGCAGCATTATTTACAATAGCCAAGACGTGGAACCAGCCTACATGCCCAGAAACTGATGATTGGATAAAGAAGATGTGGTATATATACACAATGGAATACCACTCAGCCATAAAAAAAGACGACATTGGCCCATTCACAACAAGGTGGATGGACCTCGAGGGCATTATGTTAAGCGAAATAAGTCAGTCAGAGAAAGACGAACTCTATATGACTCCACTCATAGGTGGAAATTAGTATATTGAGAAGGAGATCTGATCGGTGGTTACCAGGGAAAAGGGGGGGTGGGGGGAGGGCACGGAGGGGGAAGTGGTGTTCCCACAACATGACTAACAAAAATGTACAACTGAAATTTCACAAGCTTGTAATCCATCATAACATTAATAAACAAAAAAAAAAAAAAAAAGAGAAGCTTTGGGGCCCATCTGCCCCTATGGAAAGAACGCAGCACTTTCTGCCTTGCAGCTCTAGGGCAATGTAGCACACCCAGAGCAGAAGTTCTACTTCAGCCAGATCAGGCCCGCAAAGAAACTGCGTTTCACAGGCCTTTGTAAGAGATGTTCCCAGTAGGCTGTTAGAGCACTGTGCAGAGAGACTTGTTTCTTAGCTTCCCAAACAGCTGGAAGCAAGATGCTTTGGGGCCCTTCTCACCCTTTGGCAAGAAGGCAGCACTTTGTGCCTTGCAGGTCTAGGTCAATGTAGCACACCCAGAGCAGAAGTTCTACTTCAGCCAGATCAGGCCTGCAAAGAAAGTGCGTTTCACAGGCCTTTGTAAGAGATGATCGCGGTAGGCTGTTAGAGCACTGTGCAGAGCGAGTTGTTTCTCAGCTTCCAAAAGAGTTGGAAGCAAGATGCTTTGGGGCTCATCTGCCCCTTTGAAATGAAGGCAGCACTTTGTGCCTTGCAGCTCTATGGCAATGTAGCACATCCAGAGCAGAAGTTCTACTTCAGCCAAATCAGGCCCGCAAAGAAACTGCATTTCACAGGCCTTTGTAAGAGATGTTCCCGGTAGGCTGTTAGAGCACTGTGCAGAGCGAGTTGTTTCTCAGCTTCCCAAATAGCTGGAAGCAAGATGCTTTGGGGCCCTACTCAGCCTTTGGAAAGAAGGCAGCACTTTGTGCCTTGCAGCTCTAGGGCAATGTAGCACACCCAGAGCAGAAGTTTTACTTCAGCCAGATCAGGCCTGCAAAGAAACTGCGTTTCACAGGCCTTTGTAAGAGATGTTCCCCGTAGGCTGTTAGACCACTGTGCAGAGCGAGTTCTTTCTTAGCTTCCCAAAGACCTGGAAGCAAGATGCTTTGGGGGCCATCTGCCCTTAAGGAAAGAAGGCAGCACTTTGTGCCTTGCAGCTCTAGGGCAATGTAGCACACCCAGAGCAGATGTTCTACTTCTGCCAGGTCAGGCCTGCAAAGAAACTGCGTTTCACAGGCCTTTGTAATAGATGTTCCCCGTAGGCTGTTAGAGCACTGTGCAGAGCGAGTTGTTTCTTAGCTTCCCAAACAGCCGGTAGCAAGACGCTTTGGGGGCAATCTGCACTTAAGTAAAGAAGGCAGCACTTTGTGCCTTGCAGCTCTACGGCATTGTAGCACACCCAGAGCAGTTGTTCTACTTCTGCCAGGTCAGTCGTGCAAAGAAACTGCGTTTCACAGGCCTTTGTAGGAGATGTTCCCAGTAGGCTGTTAGAGCACTGTGCAGAGCGAGTTGTTTCTTAGCTTCCCAAAGAGCCGGAAGCAAGATGCTTTGGGGCCCTTCTCACCCTTTGGAAAGAAGGCAGCACTTTGTGCCTTGCAGCTCTAGGGCAATGTAGCACACCCAGAGCAGAAGTTGTACTTCAGCCAGATCAGGCCTGCAAAGAAACTGCGTTTCACAGGCCTTTGTAAGAGATGTTCGCGGTAGGCTGTTAGAGCACTGTGCAGAGCGAGTTGTTTCCTAGCTTCCCAAAGAGCTGCAAGCAAGATGCTTTGGGGACCTTCTCACCCTTTGGAAAGAAGGCAGCACTTTGTGCCTTGCAGCTCTAGGGCAATGTAGCACACCCAGATCAGAAGTTCTACTTCAGCCAGATCAGACCTGCAAAGAAACTGCGTTTCACAGGCCTATGTAAGAGATGTTCCCGGTAGGCTGTTAGAGCACTGTGCAGAGCGAGTTGTTTCTTAGCTTCCCAGAGAGCTCTAAGCAAGATGCTTTGGGGCCCGTTAACTTTATACCCTGCTACTTTGCTGTAGTTGTTGATTATTTCTAATAGTTTTTCTGTGGATTCTTTGAGGTTTTCTATGTATAAGATCATGTCGTCTGCAAACAACGCGAGTTTTACTTCTTCGTTACCTATTTGGATTCCTTTTATTTTTTTTTCCTGCCGAATTGCTCTGGCCAGCACCTCCAGTACTATGTTGAATAGGAGTGGTGAAAGTGGGCACCCTTGTCTTGTTCCTGTCCTCAGAGGGATGGCTTTCAGCTTTTGTCCATTGAGTATGATGTTGGCTGTGGGTCTATCCTATATGGCCTTTATTATGTTGAGGTACTTTCCTTCTATACCCATTTTACTGAGTGTTGTTATCATAAATGGGTGTTGGATCTTGTCGAATGCTTTCTCTGCGTCTATTGAGATGATCATGTGGTTTTTGTTTTTCATTTTGTTGATGTAGTGTATCACGTTGATTGACTTGCGGGTGTTGAACCATCCCTGTGTCCCTGGTATAAATCCCACTTGATCATGGTGTATAATCTTTTTGATGTAGTGCTGTAATCGGTTTGCCAAAATTTTGTTGAGGATTTTTGCATCTATGTTCATCAGTGATATCGGCCTGTAGTTCTCCTTCTTTGTGTTGTCCTTGTCAGGTTGGGGGATCAGAGTGATGTTGGCTTCATAGAATGTGTTAGGGAGTTCTCCATCTTTCTCAATTTTCTGGAACAGTTTGAGGAGCATAGGTACAAAGAACTCACACTGCTTAACAACAAAAAAACAAACAACCCGATCAAAAAATGGGCAGAGGACATGAACAGACATTTCTCAAAAGAAGATATGAATATGGCCAATAGACACATGAAAAGATGTTCATCATCGCTAATCATCAGGGAAATGCAAATCAAAACTACACTAAGATATCACCTTACCCCCGGTAGATTGGCAAAAACGTCCAAAACCAAGAACGACAAATGTTGGAGAGGTTGTGGAGAAAGAGGAACCCTCATACACTGTTGGTGGGAATGCAAACTGGTACAGCCACTATGGAAAACAGTATGGAGATTTCTCAAAAAGTTAAAAATAGAAATACCCTATGACCCAGCCATCCCATTACTGGGTATCTATCCTAAGAACCTGATATCAGATATCTCAAGAGTCCGTTGCACCCCTATGTTCATCGCAGCATTATTTACAATAGCCAAGACGTGGAACCAGCCTACATGCCCAGAAACTGATGATTGGATAAAGAAGATGTGGTATATATACACAATGGAATACTACTCAGCCATAAAAAAAGACGACATTGGCCCATTCACAACAATGTGGATGGACCTCGAGGGCATTATGTTAAGCGAAATAAGTCAGTCAGAGAAAGACGAACTCTATATGACTCCACTCATAGGTGGAAATTAGTATATTGAGAAGGAGATCTGATCGGTGGTTACCAGGGAAAAGGGGGGGGGGAGGGCACGGACGGGGAAGTGGTGTTCCCACAACATGACTAACAAAAATGTACAACTGAAATTTCACAAGCTTGTAATCCATCATAACATTAATAAACAAAAAAAAAATAAAAAAAAAATAAAGATGATTTGGGGCCCATCTGCCCCTATGGAAACAATGCAGCACTTTGTGCCTTGCAGCTCTAGGGCAATGTAGCACACGCAGAGCAGAAGTTCTACTTCATCCAGATCAGGCCTGCAAAGAAACTCCGTTTCACAGGCCTTTGTAAGAGATGTTCCCGGTAGGCTGTTAGAGCACTGTGCAGAGCGAGTTGTTTCTTAGCTTCCCAAAGAGCTGGAAGCAAGATGCTTTGGGGCCCTTCTCACCCTTTGGCAAGAAGGCAGCACTTTGTGAATTGCAGCTCTAGGGCAATGTAGCACACGCAGAGCAGAAGTTCTACTTCACCCAGATCAGCCCTGCAAAGAAACTGCGTTTCACAGGCCTTTGTAAGAGATGTTCACGGTAGGCTGTTAGAGCACTGTGCAGAGCGAGTTGTTTCTTAGCTTCCCAAAGAGCTGGAAGCAAGATGCTTTGGGGCCCTTCTCACCCTTTGGCAAGAAGGCAGCACTTTGTGCCTTGCAGCTCTAGGGCAAAGTAGCACACGCAGAGCAGAAGTTCTACTTCAGCCACATCAGGCCTGCAAAGAAACTGCGTTTCACAGGCCTTTGTAAGAGATGATCGCAGTAGGCTGTTAGAGCACTGTGTAGAGCGAGTTGTTTCTCAGCTTCCAAAAGAGTTGGAAGCAAGATGCTTTGGGGCTCATCTGCCCCTTCGAAAAGAAGGCAGCACTTTGTGCCTTGCAGCTCTAGGGCAATGTAGCACACCCAGAGCCGAAGTTCTACTTCAGCTAGATCAGACCTGCAAAGAAACTTCGTTTCACAGGCCTTTGTAAGAGATGTTCCCGGTAGGCTGTAAGAGCACTATGCAGAGCGACTAGTTTCTTAGCTTCCCAGAGAGCCGGAAGCAAGATGCTTTGGGGCCCATGTGCCCCTATGGAAAGAACGCAGCACTTTGTGCCTTGCAGCTCTAGAGCAATGCAGCACACCCCGAGCAGAAGTTCTACTTCAGCCAGATCAGGCCTGCAAAGAAACTGCGTTTCACAGGCCTTTGTAAGAGATGTTCCCGGTAGGCTGTTAGAGCACTGTGCAGAGCGAGTTGTTTCTTAGCTTCCCAGAGAGCTGGAAGCAAGATGCTTTGGGGCCCGTTAATTTTATACCCTGCTACTTTGCTGTAGTTGTTGATTATTTCTAATAGTTTTTCTGTGGATTCTTTGGGGTTTTCTATGTATAAGATCATGTCGTCTGCAAACAACGCGAGTTTTACTTCTTCGTTACCTATTTGGATTCCTTTTATTTTTTTTTCCTGCCGAATTGCTCTGGCCAGCACCTCCAGTACTATGTTGAATAGGAGTGGTGAAAGTGGGCACCCTTGTCTTGTTCCTGTCCTCAGAGGGATGGCTTTCAGCTTTTGTCCATTGAGTATGCTGTTGGCTGTGGGTCTATCCTATATGGCCTTTATTATGTTGAGGTACTTTCCTTCTATAGGCATTTTACTGAGGGTTTTTATCATAAATGGGTGTTGGATCTTGTCGAATGCTTTCTCTGCGTCTATTGAGATGATCATGTGGTTTTTGCTTTTCATTTTGTTGATGTAGTGTATCACGTTGATTGACTTGCGGGTGTTGAACCATCCCTGTGTCCCTGGTATAAATCCCACTTGATCATGGTGTATAATCTTTTTGATGTATTGCTGTAATCGGTTTGCCAAAATTTGGTTGAGGATTTTTGCATCTATGTTCATCAGTGATATCGGCCTGTAGTTCTCCTTCTTTGTGTTGTCCTTGTCAGGTTGGGGGATCAGAGTGATGTTGGCTTCATAGAATGTGTTAGGGAGTTCTCCATCTTTCTCAATTTTCTGGAACAGTTTGAGGAGAATAGGTACAAAGAACTCACACTGCTTAACAACAAAAAAACAAACAACCCGATCAAAAAATGGGCAGAGGACATGAACAGACATTTCTCCAAAGAAGATATGAATATGGCCAATAGACACATGAAAAGATGTTCATCATCGCTAATCATCAGGGAAATGCAAATCAAAACTACACTAAGATATCACCTTACCCCCGTTAGATTGGCAAAAACATCCAAAACCAAGAACGACAAATGTTGGAGAGGTTGTGGAGAAAGAGGAACCCTCATACACTGTTGGTGGGAATGCAAACTGGTACAGCCACTATGGAAAACAGTATGGAGATTTCTCAAAAAGTTAAAAATAGAAATACCCTATGACCCAGCCATCCCATTACTGGGTATCTATCCTAAGAACCTGATATCAGATATCTCAAGAGTCCGTTGCACCCCTATGTTCATCGCAGCATTATTTACAATAGCCAAGACGTGGAACCAGCCTACATGCCCAGAAACTGATGATTGGATAAAGAAGATGTGGTATATATACACAATGGAATACTACTCAGCCATAAAAAAAGACGACATTGGCCCATTCACAACAATGTGGATGGACCTCGAGGGCATTATGTTAAGCGAAATAAGTCAGTCAGAGAAAGACGAACTCTATATGACTCCACTCATAGGTGGAAATTAGTATATTGAGAAGGAGATCTGATCGGTGGTTACCAGGGAAAAGGGGGGGTGGGGGGAGGGCACGGAGGGGGAAGTGGTGTTCCCACAACATGACTAACAAAAATGTACAACTGAAATTTCACAAGCTTGTAATCCATCATAACATTAATAAACAAAAAAAAAATAAAAAAAAAATAAAGATGATTTGGGGCCCATCTGCCCCTATGGAAAGAACGCAGCACTTTGTGCCTTGCAGCTCTAGGGCAATGTAGCACACCCAGAGCAGAAGTTCTACTTCATCCAGATCAGGCCTGCAAAGAAACTGCGTTTCACAGGCCTTTGTAAGAGATGTTCCCGGTAGGCTGTTAGAGCACTGTGCAGAGCGAGTTGTTTCTTAGCTTCCCAAAGAGCTGGAAGCAAGATGCTTTGGGGCCCTTCTCACCCTTTGGCAAGAAGGCAGCACTTTGTGAATTGCAGCTCTAGGGCAATGTAGCACACGCAGAGCAGAAGTTCTACTTCACCCAGATCAGGCCTGCAAAGAAACTGCGTTTCACAGGCCTTTGTAAGAGATGTTCACGGTAGGCTGTTAGAGCACTGTGCAGAGCGAGTTGTTTCTTAGCTTCCCAAAGAGCTGGAAGCAAGATGCTTTGGGGCCCTTCTCACCCTTTGGCAAGAAGGCAGCACTTTGTGAATTGCAGCTCTAGGGCAATGTAGCACACGCAGAGCAGAAGTTCTACTTCACCCAGATCAGCCCTGCAAAGAAACTGCGTTTCACAGGCCTTTGTAAGAGATGTTCACGGTAGGCTGTTAGAGCACTGTGCAGAGCGAGTTGTTTCTTAGCTTCCCAAAGAGCTGGAAGCAAGATGCTTTGGGGCCCTTCTCACCCTTTGGCAAGAAGGCAGCACTTTGTGCCTTGCAGCTCTAGGGCAAAGTAGCACACGCAGAGCAGAAGTTCTACTTCAGCCACATCAGGCCTGCAAAGAAACTGCGTTTCACAGGCCTTTGTAAGAGATGATCGCAGTAGGCTGTTAGAGCACTGTGTAGAGCGAGTTGTTTCTCAGCTTCCAAAAGAGTTGGAAGCAAGATGCTTTGGGGCTCATCTGCCCCTTCGAAAAGAAGGCAGCACTTTGTGCCTTGCAGCTCTAGGGCAATGTAGCACACCCAGAGCCGAAGTTCTACTTCAGCTAGATCAGACCTGCAAAGAAACTTCGTTTCACAGGCCTTTGTAAGAGATGTTCCCGGTAGGCTGTAAGAGCACTATGCAGAGCGACTAGTTTCTTAGCTTCCCAGAGAGCCGGAAGCAAGATGCTTTGGGGCCCATGTGCCCCTATGGAAAGAACGCAGCACTTTGTGCCTTGCAGCTCTAGAGCAATGCAGCACACCCCGAGCAGAAGTTCTACTTCAGCCAGATCAGGCCTGCAAAGAAACTGCGTTTCACAGGCCTTTGTAAGAGATGTTCCCGGTAGGCTGTTAGAGCACTGTGCAGAGCGAGTTGTTTCTTAGCTTCCCAGAGAGCTGGAAGCAAGATGCTTTGGGGCCCGTTAATTTTATACCCTGCTACTTTGCTGTAGTTGTTGATTATTTCTAATAGTTTTTCTGTGGATTCTTTGGGGTTTTCTATGTATAAGATCATGTCGTCTGCAAACAACGCGAGTTTTACTTCTTCGTTACCTATTTGGATTCCTTTTATTTTTTTTTCCTGCCGAATTGCTCTGGCCAGCACCTCCAGTACTATGTTGAATAGGAGTGGTGAAAGTGGGCACCCTTGTCTTGTTCCTGTCCTCAGAGGGATGGCTTTCAGCTTTTGTCCATTGAGTATGCTGTTGGCTGTGGGTCTATCCTATATGGCCTTTATTATGTTGAGGTACTTTCCTTCTATAGGCATTTTACTGAGGGTTTTTATCATAAATGGGTGTTGGATCTTGTCGAATGCTTTCTCTGCGTCTATTGAGATGATCATGTGGTTTTTGCTTTTCATTTTGTTGATGTAGTGTATCACGTTGATTGACTTGCGGGTGTTGAACCATCCCTGTGTCCCTGGTATAAATCCCACTTGATCATGGTGTATAATCTTTTTGATGTATTGCTGTAATCGGTTTGCCAAAATTTGGTTGAGGATTTTTGCATCTATGTTCATCAGTGATATCGGCCTGTAGTTCTCCTTCTTTGTGTTGTCCTTGTCAGGTTGGGGGATCAGAGTGATGTTGGCTTCATAGAATGTGTTAGGGAGTTCTCCATCTTTCTCAATTTTCTGGAACAGTTTGAGGAGAATAGGTACAAAGAACTCACACTGCTTAACAACAAAAAAACAAACAACCCGATCAAAAAATGGGCAGAGGACATGAACAGACATTTCTCCAAAGAAGATATGAATATGGCCAATAGACACATGAAAAGATGTTCATCATCGCTAATCATCAGGGAAATGCAAATCAAAACTACACTAAGATATCACCTTACCCCCGTTAGATTGGCAAAAACATCCAAAACCAAGAACGACAAATGTTGGAGAGGTTGTGGAGAAAGAGGAACCCTCATACACTGTTGGTGGGAATGCAAACTGGTACAGCCACTATGGAAAACAGTATGGAGATTTCTCAAAAAGTTAAAAATAGAAATACCCTATGACCCAGCCATCCCATTACTGGGTATCTATCCTAAGAACCTGATATCAGATATCTCAAGAGTCCGTTGCACCCCTATGTTCATCGCAGCATTATTTACAATAGCCAAGACGTGGAACCAGCCTACATGCCCAGAAACTGATGATTGGATAAAGAAGATGTGGTATATATACACAATGGAATACTACTCAGCCATAAAAAAAGACGACATTGGCCCATTCACAACAATGTGGATGGACCTCGAGGGCATTATGTTAAGCGAAATAAGTCAGTCAGAGAAAGACGAACTCTATATGACTCCACTCATAGGTGGAAATTAGTATATTGAGAAGGAGATCTGATCGGTGGTTACCAGGGAAAAGGGGGGGTGGGGGGAGGGCACGGAGGGGGAAGTGGTGTTCCCACAACATGACTAACAAAAATGTACAACTGAAATTTCACAAGCTTGTAATCCATCATAACATTAATAAACAAAAAAAAAATAAAAAAAAAATAAAGATGATTTGGGGCCCATCTGCCCCTATGGAAAGAACACAGCACTTTGTGCCTTGCAGCTCTAGGGCAATGTAGCACACCCAGAGCAGAAGTTCTACTTCATCCAGATCAGGCCTGCAAAGAAACTGCGTTTCACAGGCCTTTGTAAGAGATGTTCCCGGTAGGCTGTTAGAGCACTGTGCAGAGCGAGTTGTTTCTTAGCTTCCCAAAGAGCTGGAAGCAAGATGCTTTGGGGCCCTTCTCACCCTTTGGCAAGAAGGCAGCACTTTGTGAATTGCAGCTCTAGGGCAATGTAGCACACGCAGAGCAGAAGTTCTACTTCACCCAGATCAGGCCTGCAAAGAAACTGCGTTTCACAGGCCTTTGTAAGAGATGTTCACGGTAGGCTGTTAGAGCACTGTGCAGAGCGAGTTGTTTCTTAGCTTCCCAAAGAGCTGGAAGCAAGATGCTTTGGGGCCCTTCTCACCCTTTGGCAAGAAGGCAGCACTTTGTGCCTTGCAGCTCTAGGGCAATGTAGCACACGCAGAGCAGAAGTTCTACTTCAGCCAGATCAGGCCTGCAAAGAAACTGCGTTTCACAGGCCTTTGTAAGAGATGATCGCGGTAGGCTGTTAGAGCACTGTGCAGAGCGAGTTGTTTCTCAGCTTCCAAAAGAGTTGGAAGCAAGATGCTTTGGGGCTCATCTTCCCCTTCGAAAAGAAGGCAGCACTTTGTGCCTTGCAGCTCTAGGGCAATGTAGCACACCCAGAGCAGAAGTTCTACTTCAGCCAGATCAGGCCCGCAAAGAAACTGCATTTCACAGGCCTTTGTAAGAGATGTTCCCGGTAGGCTGTTAGAGCACTGTGCAGAGCGAGTTGTTTCTTAGCTTCCGAAACAGCTGGAAGCAAGATGCCTTGGTGCCCTACTCACCCTTTGGAAAGAAGGCAGCACTTTGTGCCTTGCAGCTCTAGGGCAATGTAGCACACCCAGAGCAGAAGTTGTACTTCAGCCAGATCAGGCCTGCAAAGAAACTGCATTTCACAGGCCTTTGTAAGAGATGTTCCGGGTAGGCTGTTAGAGCACTGTGCAGAGCGACTTGTTTCTTAGCTTCCCAAACAGCTGGAAGCAAGATGCTTTGGGGCCCTACTCACCCTTTGGAAAGAAGGCAGCACTTTGTGCCTTGCAGCTCTAGGGCAATGTATCACACCCAGAGCCGAAGTTCTACTTCAGCTAGATCAGACCTGCAAAGAAACTTCGTTTCACAGGCCTTTGTAAGAGATGTTCCCGGTAGGCTGTAAGAGCACTGTGCAGAGCGACTAATTTCTTAGCTTCCCAGAGCGCTGGAAGCAAGATGCTTTGGGGCCTCTCTGCCCCTATGGAAAGAACGCAGCACTTTGTGCCTTGCAGCTCTAGGGCAATGCAGCACACCCACAGCAGAAGTTCTACTTCAGCCAGATCAGGCCTGCAAAGAAACTGCGTTTCACAGGCCTTTGTAAGAGATGTTCCCTGTAGGCTGTTAGAGCACTGTGCAGAGCGAGTTCTTTCTTAGCTTCCCAAAGACCTGGAAGCCAGATGCTTTGGGGGCCATCTGCCGTTAAGTAAAGAAGGCAGCACTTTGTGCCTTTCAGCTCTAGGGCAATGCAGCACACCCCGAGCAGAAGTTCTACTTCAGCCAGATCAGGCCTGCAAAGAAACTGCGTTTCACAGGCCTTTGTAAGAGATGTTCCCGGTAGGCTGTTAGAGCACTGTGCAGAGCGAGTTGTTTCTTAGCTTCCCAGAGAGCTGGAAGCAAGATGCTTTGGGGCCCGTTAATTTTATACCCTGCTACTTTGCTGTAGTTGTTGATTATTTCTAATAGTTTTTCTGTGGATTCTTTGGGGTTTTGTCTGTATTAGATCATGTCGTCTGCAAACAACGCGAGTTTTACTTCTTCGTTACCTATTTGGATTCCTTTTATTTTTTTTTCCTGCCGAATTGCTCTGGCCAGCACCTCCAGTACTATGTTGAATAGGAGTGGTGAAAGTGGGCACCCTTGTCTTGTTCCTGTCCTCAGAGGGATGGCTTTCAGCTTTTGTCCATTGAGTATGATGTTGGCTGTGGGTCTATCATATATGGCCTTTATTATGTTGAGGTACTTTCCTTCTACACCCATTTTACTGAGGGTTTTTATCATAAATGGGTGTTGGATCTTGTCGAATGCTTTCTCTGCGTCTATTGAGATGATCATGTGGTTTTTGTTTTTCATTTTGTTGATGTAGTGTATCACGTTGATTGACTTGCGGGTGTTGAACCATCCCTGTGTCCCTGGTATAAATCCCACTTGATCATGGTGTATAATCTTTTTGATGTATTGCTGTAATCGGTTTGCCAAAATTTGGTTGAGGATTTTTGCATCTATGTTCATCAGTGATATCGGCCTGTAGTTCTCCTTCTTTGTGTTGTCCTTGTCAGGTTTGGGGATCAGAGTGATGTTGGCTTCATAGAATGTGTTAGGGAGTTCTCCATCTTTCTCAATTTTCTGGAACAGATGAGGAGAATAGGTACAAAGAACTCACACTGCTTAACAACAAAAAAACAAACAACCCGATCAAAAAATGGGCAGAGGACATGAACAGACATTTCTCCAAAGAAGATATGAATATGGCCAATAGACACATGAAAAGATGTTCATCATCGCTAATCATCAGGGAAATGCAAATCAAAACTACACTAAGATATCACCTTACCCCCGGTAGATTGGCAAAAACATCCAAAACCAAGAACGACAAATGTTGGAGAGGTTGTGGAGAAAGAGGAACCCTCATACACTGTTGGTGGGAATGCAAACTGGTACAGCCACTATGGAAAACAGTATGGAGATTTCTCAAAAAGTTAAAAATAGAAATACCCTATGACCCAGCCATTCCATTACTGGGTATCTATCCTAAGAACCTGATATCAGATATCTCAAGAGTCCGTTGCACCCCTATGTTCATCGCAGCATTATTTACAATAGCCAAGACGTGGAACCAGCCTACATGCCCAGAAACTGATGATTGGATAAAGAAGATGTGGTATATATACACAATGGAATACTACTCAGCCATAAAAAAAGACGAAATTGGCCCATTCACAACAATGTGGATGGACCTCGAGGGCATTATTTTAAGCGAAATAAGTCAGTCAGAGAAAGACGAACTCTATATGACTGCACTCATAGGTGGAAATTAGTATATTGAGAAGGAGATCTGATCGGTGGTTACCAGGGAAAAGGGGGGGTGGGGGGAGGGCACGGAGGGGGAAGTGGTGTTCCCACAACATGACTAACAAAAATGTACAACTGAAATTTCACAAGCTTGTAATCCATCATAACATTAATAAACAAAAAAAAAATAAAAAAAAATAAAGATGATTTGGGGCCCATCTGCCCCTATGGAAAGAACGCAGCACTTTGTGCCTTGCAGCTCTAGGGCAATGTAGCACACCCAGAGCAGAAGTTCTACTTCATCCAGATCAGGCCTGCAAAGAAACTGCGTTTCACAGGCCTTTGTAAGAGATGTTCCCGGTAGACTGTTAGAGCACTGTGCAGAGCGAGTTGTTTCTTAGCTTCCCAAAGAGCTGGAAGCAAGATGCTTTGGGGCCCTTCTCACCCTTTGGCAAGAAGGCAGCACTTTGTGCCTTGCAGCTCTAGGGCAATGTAGCACACGCAGAGCAGAAGTTCTAATTCAGCCAGATCAGGCCTGCAAAGAAACTGCGTTTCACAGGCCTTTGTAAGAGATGATCGCAGTAGGCTGTTAGAGCACTGTGCAGAGCGAGTTGTTTCTCAGCTTCCAAAAGAGTTGGAAGCAAGATGCTTTGGGGCTCATCTGCCCCTTCGAAAAGAAGGCAGCACTTTGTGCCTTGCAGCTCTAGGGCAATGTAGCACACCCAGAGCAGTTGTTCTACTTCTGCCAGGTCAGGCCTGCAAAGAAACTGCGTTTCACAGGCCTTTGTAAGAGATGATCGCGGTAGGCTGTTAGAGCACTGTGCAGAGCGAGTTGTTTCTCAGCTTCCAAAAGAGTTGGAAGTAAGATGCTTTGGGGCTCATCTGCCCCTTCGAAAAGAAGGCAGCACTTTGTGCCTTGCAGCTCTAGGGCAATTTAGCACACCCAGAGCAAAAGTTCTACTTCATCCAGATCAGGCCCGCAAAGAAACTGCATTTCACAGGCCTTTGTAAGAGATGTTCCCGGTAGGCTGTTAGAGCACTGTGCAGAGCGAGTTGTTTCTTAGCTTCCCAAACAGCTGGAAGCAAGATGCTTTGGTGCCCTACTCACCCTTTGGAAAGAAGGCAGCATTTTGTGCCTTGCAGCTCTAGGGCAATGTAGCACACCCAGAGCAGTTGTTCTACTTCTGCAAGGTCAGGCCTGCAAAGAAACTGCGTTTCACAGGCCTTTGTAAGAGATGTTCCCGGTAGGCTGTTAGAGCACTGTGCAGAGCGAGTTGTTTCTTAGCTTCCCAAAGAGCTGGAAGCAAGATGATTTAGGGGCCATCTGCCCTTAAGAAAAGAAGGCAGCACTTTGTGCCTTGCATCTCTAGGGCAATGTAGCACACCCAGAGCAGTTGTTCTACTTCTGCCAGGTCAGGCCTGCAAAGAAACTGCGTTTCACAGGCCTTTGTAAGAGATGTTCCCGGTAGGCTGTAAGAGCACTGTGCAGAGCGACTAGTTTCTTAGCTTCCCAGAGCGCTGGAAGCAAGATGCTTTGGGGCCCCTCTGCCCCTATGGAAAGAACGCAGCACTTTGTGCCTTGCAGCTCTAGGGCAATGCAGCACACCCCGAGCAGAAGTTCTACTTCAGCCAGATCAGGCCTGCAAAGAAACTGCGTTTCACAGGCCTTTGTAAGAGATGTTCCCGGTAGGCTGTTAGAGCACTGTGCAGAGCGAGTTGTTTCTTAGCTTCCCAGAGAGCTGGAAGCAAGATGCTTTGGGGCCCGTTAATTTTATACCCTGCTACTTTGCTGTAGTTGTTGATTATTTCTAATAGTTTTTCTGTGGATTCTTTGGGGTTTTCTATGTATAAGATCATGTCATCTGCAAACAACGCGAGTTTTACTTCTTCGTTACCTATTTGGATTCCTTTTATTTTTTTTTCCTGCCGTATTGCTCTGGCCAGCACCTCCAGTACTATGTTGAATAGGAGTGGTGAAAGTGGGCACCCTTGTCTTGTTCCTGTCCTCAGAGGGATGGCTTTCAGCTTTTGTCCATTGAGTATGATGTTGGCTGTGGGTCTATCATATATGGCCTTTATTATGTTGAGGTACTTTCCTTCTACACCCATTTTACTGAGGGTTTTTATCATAAATGGGTGTTGGATCTTGTCGAATGCTTTCTCTGCGTCTATTGAGATGATCATGTGGTTTTTGTTTTTCATTTTGTTGATGTAGTGTATCACGTTGATTGACTTGCGGGTGTTGAACCATCCCTGTGTCCCTGGTATAAATCCCACTTGATCATGGTGTATAATCTTTTTGATGTATTGCTGTAATCGGTTTGCCAAAATTTGGTTGAGGATTTTTGCATCTATGTTCATCAGTGATATCGGCCTGTAGTTCTCCTTCTTTGTGTTGTCCTTGTCAGGTTTGGGGATCAGAGTGATGTTGGCTTCATAGAATGTGTTAGGGAGTTCTCCATCTTTCTCAATTTTCTGGAACAGTTTGAGGAGAATAGGTACAAAGAACTCACACTGCTTAACAACAAAAAAACAAACAACCCGATCAAAAAATGGGCAGAGGACATGAACAGACATTTCTCCAAAGAAGATATGAATATGGCCAATAGACACATGAAAAGATGTTCATCATCGCTAATCATCAGGGAAATGCAAATCAAAACTACACTAAGATATCACCTTACCCCCGTTAGATTGGCAAAAACATCCAAAACCAAGAACGACAAATGTTGGAGAGGTTGTGGAGAAAGAGGAACCCTCATACACTGTTGGTGGGAATGCAAACTGGTACAGCCACTATGGAAAACAGTATGGAGATTTCTCAAAAAGTTAAAAATAGAAATACCCTATGACCCAGCCATCCCATTACTGGGTATCTATCCTAAGAACCTGATATCAGATATCTCAAGAGTCCGTTGCACCCCTATGTTCATCGCAGCATTATTTACAATAGCCAAGACGTGGAACCAGCCTACATGCCCAGAAACTGATGATTGGATAAAGAAGATGTGGTATATATACACAATGGAATACTACTCAGCCATAAAAAAAGACGAAATTGGCCCATTCACAACAATGTGGATGGACCTCGAGGGCATTATTTTAAGCGAAATAAGTCAGTCAGAGAAAGACGAACTCTATATGACTGCACTCATAGGTGGAAATTAGTATATTGAGAAGGAGATCTGATCGGTGGTTACCAGGGAAAAGGGGGGGTGGGGGGAGGGCACGGAGGGGGAAGTGGTGTTCCCACAACATGACTAACAAAAATGTACAACTGAAATTTCACAAGCTTTTAATCCATCATAACATTAATAAACAAAAAAAAATAAAAAAAAATAAAGATGATTTGGGGCCCATCTGCCCCTATGGAAAGAACGCAGCACTTTGTGCCTTGCAGCTCTAGGGCAATGTAGCACACCCAGAGCAGAAGTTCTACTTCATCCAGATCAGGCCTGCAAAGAAACTGCGTTTCACAGGCCTTTGTAAGAGATGTTCCCGGTAGGCTGTTAGAGCACTGTGCAGAGCGAGTTGTTTCTTAGCTTCCCAAAGAGCTGGAAGCAAGATGCTTTGGGGCCCTTCTCACCCTTTGGCAAGAAGGCAGCACTTTGTGCCTTGCAGCTCTAGGGCAATGTAGCACACGCAGAGCAGAAGTTCTAATTCAGCCAGATCAGGCCTGCAAAGAAACTGCGTTTCACAGGCCTTTGTAAGAGATGATCGCAGTAGGCTGTTAGAGCACTGTGCAGAGCGAGTTGTTTCTCAGCTTCCAAAAGAGTTGGAAGCAAGATGCTTTGGGGCTCATCTGCCCCTTCGAAAAGAAGGCAGCACTTTGTGCCTTGCAGCTCTAGGGCAATGTAGCACACCCAGAGCAGTTGTTCTACTTCTGCCAGGTCAGGCCTGCAAAGAAACTGCGTTTCACAGGCCTTTGTAAGAGATGTTCCGGGTAGGCTGTTAGAGCACTGTGCAGAGCGACTTGTTTCTTAGCTTCCCAAACAGCTGGAAGCAAGATGCTTTGGGGCCCTACTCACCCTTTGGAAAGAAGGCAGCACTTTGTGCCTTGCAGCTCTAGGGCAATGTAGCACACCCAGAGCCGAAGTTCTACTTCAGCTAGATCAGACCTGCAAAGAAACTTCGTTTCACAGGCCTTTGTAAGAGATGTTCCCGGTAGGCTGTAAGAGCACTGTGCAGAGCGACTAATTTCTTAGCTTCCCAGAGCGCTGGAAGCGAGATGCTTTGGGGCCCCTCTGCCCCTATGGAAAGAACGCAGCACTTTGTGCCTTGCAGCTCTAGGGCAATGCAGCACACCCACAGCAGAAGTTCTACTTCAGCCAGATCAGGCCTGCAAAGAAACTGAGTTTCACAGGCCTTTGTAAGAGATGTTCCCTGTAGGCTGTTAGAGCACTGTGCAGAGCGAGTTCTTTCTTAGCTTCCCAAAGACCTGGAAGCCAGATGCTTTGGGGGCCATCTGCCGTTAAGTAAGGAAGGCAGCACTTTGTGCCTTTCAGCTCTACGGCAATGCAGCACACCCCGAGCAGAAGTTCTACTTCAGCCAGATCAGGCCTGCAAAGAAACTGCGTTTCACAGGCCTTTGTAAGAGATGTTCCCGGTAGGCTGTTAGAGCACTGTGCAGAGCGAGTTGTTTCTTAGCTTCCCAGAGAGCTGGAAGCAAGATGCTTTGGGGCCCGTTAATTTTATACCCTGCTACTTTGCTGTAGTTGTTGATTATTTCTAATAGTTTTTCTGTGGATTCTTTGGGGTTTTCTATGTATAAGATCATGTCGTCTGCAAACAACGCGAGTTTTACTTCTTCGTTACCTATTTGGATTCCTTTTATTTTTTTTTCCTGCCGAATTGCTCTGGCCAGCACCTCCAGTACTATGTTGAATAGGAGTGGTGAAAGTGGGCACCCTTGTCTTGTTCCTGTCCTCAGAGGGATGGCTTTCAGCTTTTGTCCATTGAGTATGATGTTGGCTGTGGGTCTATCATATATGGCCTTTATTATGTTGAGGTACTTTCCTTCTACACCCATTTTACTGAGGGTTTTTATCATAAATGGGTGTTGGATCTTGTCGAATGCTTTCTCTGCGTCTATTGAGATGATCATGTGGTTTTTGTTTTTCATTTTGTTGATGTAGTGTATCACGTTGATTGACTTGCGGGTGTTGAACCATCCCTGTGTCCCTGGTATAAATCCCACTTGATCATGGTGTATAATCTTTTTGATGTATTGCTGTAATCGGTTTGCCAAAATTTGGTTGAGGATTTTTGCATCTATGTTCATCAGTGATATCGGCCTGTAGTTCTCCTTCTTTGTGTTGTCCTTGTCAGGTTTGGGGATCAGAGTGATGTTGGCTTCATAGAATGTGTTAGGGAGTTCTCCATCTTTCTCAATTTTCTGGAACAGTTTGAGGAGAATAGGTACAAAGAACTCACACTGCTTAACAACAAAAAAACAAACAACCCGATCAAAAAATGGGCAGAGGACATGAACAGACATTTCTCAAAAGAAGATATGAATATGGCCAATAGACACATGAAAAGATGTTCATCATCGCTAATCATCAGGGAAATGCAAATCAAAACTACACTAAGATATCACCTTACCCCCGTTAGATTGGCAAAAACATCCAAAACCAAGAACGACAAATGTTGCAGAGGTTGTGGAGAAAGAGGAACCCTCATACACTGTTGGTGGGAATGCAAACTGGTACAGCCACTATGGAAAACAGTATGGAGATTTCTCAAAAAGTTAAAAATAGAAATACCCTATAACCCAGCCATTCCATTACTGGGTATCTATCCTAAGAACCTGATATCAGATATCTCAAGAGTCCGTTGCACCCCTATGTTCATCGCAGCATTATTTACAATAGCCAAGACGTGGAACCAGCCTACATGCCCAGAAACTGATGATTGGATAAAGAAGATGTGGTATATATACACAATGGAATACTACTCAGCCATAAAAAAAGACGAAATTGGCCCATTCACAACAATGTGGATGGACCTCGAGGGCATTATTTTAAGCGAAATAAGTCAGTCAGAGAAAGACGAACTCTATATGACTGCACTCATAGGTGGAAATTAGTATATTGAGAAGGAGATCTGATCGGTGGTTACCAGGGAAAAGGGGGGGTGGGGGGAGGGCACGGAGGGGGAAGTGGTGTTCCCACAACATGACTAACAAAAATGTACAACTGAAATTTCACAAGCTTGTAATCCATCATAACATTAATAAACAAAAAAAAAATAAAAAAAAATAAAGATGATTTGGGGCCCATCTGCCCCTATGGAAAGAACGCAGCACTTTGTGCCTTGCAGCTCTAGGGCAATGTAGCACACCCAGAGCAGAAGTTCTACTTCATCCAGATCAGGCCTGCAAAGAAACTGCGTTTCACAGGCCTTTGTAAGAGATGTTCCCGGTAGACTGTTAGAGCACTGTGCAGAGCGAGTTGTTTCTTAGCTTCCCAAAGAGCTGGAAGCAAGATGCTTTGGGGCCCTTCTCACCCTTTGGCAAGAAGGCAGCACTTTGTGAATTGCAGCTCTAGGGCAATGTAGCACACGCAGAGCAGAAGTTCTACTTCACCCAGATCAGGCCTGCAAAGAAACTGCGTTTCACAGGCCTTTGTAAGAGATGTTCGCGGTAGGCTGTTAGAGCACTGTGCAGAGCGAGTTGTTTCTTAGCTTCCCAAAGAGCTGGAAGCAAGATGCTTTGGGGCCCTTCTCACCCTTTGGCAAGAAGGCAGCACTTTGTGCCTTGCAGCTGTAGGGCAATGTAGCACACGCAGAGCAGAAGTTCTACTTCAGCCAGATCAGGCCTGCAAAGAAACTGCGTTTCACAGGCCTTTGTAAGAGATGATCGCGGTAGGCTGTTAGAGCACTGTGCAGAGCGAGTTGTTTCTCAGCTTCCAAAAGAGTTGGAAGCAAGATGCTTTGGGGCTCATCTGCCCCTTCGAAAAGAAGGCAGCACTTTGTGCCTTGCAGCTCTAGGGCAATTTAGCACACCCAGAGCAGAAGTTCTACTTCAGCCAGATCAGGCCCGCAAAGAAACTGCATTTCACAGGCCTTTGTAAGAGATGTTCCCGGTAGGCTGTTAGAGCACTGTGCAGAGCGAGTTGTTTCTTAGCTTCCCAAACAGCTGGAAGCAAGATGCTTTGGTGCCCTACTCACCCTTTGGAAAGAAGGCAGCACTTTGTGCCTTGCAGCTCTAGGGCAATGTAGCACACCCAGAGCAGTTGTTCTACTTCTGCAAGGTCAGGCCTGCAAAGAAACTGCGTTTCACAGGCCTTTGTAAGAGATGTTCCCGGTAGGCTGTTAGAGCACTGTGCAGAGCGAGTTGTTTCTTAGCTTCCCAAAGAGCTGGAAGCAAGATGATTTAGGGGCCATCTGCCCTTAAGAAAAGAAGGCAGCACTTTGTGCCTTGCATCTCTAGGGCAATGTAGCACACCCAGAGCAGTTGTTCTACTTCTGCCAGGTCAGGCCTGCAAAGAAACTGCGTTTCACAGGCCTTTGTAAGAGATGTTCCCGGTAGGCTGTAAGAGCACTGTGCAGAGCGACTAGTTTCTTAGCTTCCCAGAGCGCTGGAAGCAAGATGCTTTGGGGCCCCTCTGCCCCTATGGAAAGAACGCAGCACTTTGTGCCTTGCAGCTCTAGGGCAATGCAGCACACCCAGAGCAGAAGTTCTACTTCAGCCAGATCAGGCCTGCAAAGAAACTGCGTTTCACAGGCCTTTGTAAGAGATGTTCCCGGTAGGCTGTTAGAGCACTGTGCAGAGCGAGTTGTTTCTTAGCTTCCCAGAGAGCTGGAAGCAAGATGCTTTGGGGCCCGTTAATTTTATACCCTGCTACTTTGCTGTAGTTGTTGATTATTTCTAATAGTTTTTCTGTGGATTCTTTGGGGTTTTCTATGTATAAGATCATGTCGTCTGCAAACAACGCGAGTTTTACTTCTTCGTTACCTATTTGGATTCCTTTTATTTTTTTTTCCTGCCGTATTGCTCTGGCCAGCACCTCCAGTACTATGTTGAATAGGAGTGGTGAAAGTGGGCACCCTTGTCTTGTTCCTGTCCTCAGAGGGATGGCTTTCAGCTTTTGTCCATTGAGTATGATGTTGGCTGTGGGTCTATCATATATGGCCTTTATTATGTTGAGGTACTTTCCTTCTACACCCATTTTACTGAGGGTTTTTATCATAAATGGGTGTTGGATCTTGTCGAATGCTTTCTCTGCGTCTATTGAGATGATCATGTAGTTTTTGTTTTTCATTTTGTTGATGTAGTGTATCACGTTGATTGACTTGCGGGTGTTGAACCATCCCTGTGTCCCTGGTATAAATCCCACTTGATCATGGTGTATAATCTTTTTGATGTATTGCTGTAATCGGTTTGCCAAAATTTGGTTGAGGATTTTTGCATCTATGTTCATCAGTGATATCGGCCTGTAGTTCTCCTTCTTTGTGTTGTCCTTGTCAGGTTTGGGGATCAGAGTGATGTTGGCTTCATAGAATGTGTTAGGGAGTTCTCCATCTTTCTCAATTTTCTGGAACAGTTTGAGGAGAATAGGTACAAAGAACTCACACTGCTTAACAACAAAAAAACAAACAACCCGATCAAAAAATGGGCAGAGGACATGAACAGACATTTCTCAAAAGAAGATATGAATATGGCCAATAGACACATGAAAAGATGTTCATCATCGCTAATCATCAGGGAAATGCAAATCAAAACTACACTAAGATATCACCTTACCCCCGTTAGATTGGCAAAAACATCCAAAACCAAGAACGACAAATGTTGCAGAGGTTGTGGAGAAAGAGGAACCCTCATACACTGTTGGTGGGAATGCAAACTGGTACAGCCACTATGGAAAACAGTATGGAGATTTCTCAAAAAGTTAAAAATAGAAATACCCTATAACCCAGCCATTCCATTACTGGGTATCTATCCTAAGAACCTGATATCAGATATCTCAAGAGTCCGTTGCACCCCTATGTTCATCGCAGCATTATTTACAATAGCCAAGACGTGGAACCAGCCTACATGCCCAGAAACTGATGATTGGATAAAGAAGATGTGGTATATATACACAATGGAATACTACTCAGCCATAAAAAAAGACGAAATTGGCCCATTCACAACAATGTGGATGGACCTCGAGGGCATTATTTTAAGCGAAATAAGTCAGTCAGAGAAAGACGAACTCTATATGACTGCACTCATAGGTGGAAATTAGTATATTGAGAAGGAGAACTGATCGGTGGTTACCAGGGAAAAGAGGGGGTGGGGGGAGGGCACGGAGGGGGAAGTGGTGTTCCCACAACATGACTAACAAAAATGTACAACTGAAATTTCACAAGCTTGTAATCCATCATAACATTAATAAACAAAAAAAAAATAAAAAAAAATAAAGATGATTTGGGGCCCATCTGCCCCTATGGAAAGAACGCAGCACTTTGTGCCTTGCAGCTCTAGGGCAATGTAGCACACCCAGAGCAGAAGTTCTACTTCATCCAGATCAGGCCTGCAAAGAAACTGCGTTTCACAGGCCTTTGTAAGAGATGTTCCCGGTAGACTGTTAGAGCACTGTGCAGAGCGAGTTGTTTCTTAGCTTCCCAAAGAGCTGGAAGCAAGATGCTTTGGGGCCCTTCTCACCCTTTGGCAAGAAGGCAGCACTTTGTGAATTGCAGCTCTAGGGCAATGTAGCACACGCAGAGCAGAAGTTCTACTTCACCCAGATCAGGCCTGCAAAGAAACTGCGTTTCACAGGCCTTTGTAAGAGATGTTCGCGGTAGGCTGTTAGAGCACTGTGCAGAGCGAGTTGTTTCTTAGCTTCCCAAAGAGCTGGAAGCAAGATGCTTTGGGGCCCTTCTCACCCTTTGGCAAGAAGGCAGCACTTTGTGCCTTGCAGCTGTAGGGCAATGTAGCACACGCAGAGCAGAAGTTCTACTTCAGCCAGATCAGGCCTGCAAAGAAACTGCGTTTCACAGGCCTTTGTAAGAGATGATCGCGGTAGGCTGTTAGAGCACTGTGCAGAGCGAGTTGTTTCTCAGCTTCCAAAAGAGTTGGAAGCAAGATGCTTTGGGGCTCATCTGCCCCTTCGAAAAGAAGGCAGCACTTTGTGCCTTGCAGCTCTAGGGCAATTTAGCACACCCAGAGCAGAAGTTCTACTTCAGCCAGATCAGGCCCGAAAAGAAACTGCATTTCACAGGCCTTTGTAAGAGATGTTCCCGGTAGGCTGTTAGAGCACTGTGCAGAGCGAGTTGTTTCTTAGCTTCCCAAACAGCTGGAAGCAAGATGCTTTGGTGCCCTACTCACCCTTTGGAAAGAAGGCAGCACTTTGTGCCTTGCAGCTCTAGGGCAATGTAGCACACCCAGAGCAGTTGTTCTACTTCTGCAAGGTCAGGCCTGCAAAGAAACTGCGTTTCACAGGCCTTTGTAAGAGATGTTCCCGGTAGGCTGTTAGAGCACTGTGCAGAGCGAGTTGTTTCTTAGCTTCCCAAAGAGCTGGAAGCAAGATGATTTAGGGGCCATCTGCCCTTAAGAAAAGAAGGCAGCACTTTGTGCCTTGCATCTCTAGGGCAATGTAGCACACCCAGAGCAGTTGTTCTACTTCTGCCAGGTCAGGCCTGCAAAGAAACTGCGTTTCACAGGCCTTTGTAAGAGATGTTCCCGGTAGGCTGTAAGAGCACTGTGCAGAGCGACTAGTTTCTTAGCTTCCCAGAGCGCTGGAAGTAAGATGCTTTGGGGCCCCTCTGCCCCTATGGAAAGAACGCAGCACTTTGTGCCTTGCAGCTCTAGGGCAATGCAGCACACCCAGAGCAGAAGTTCTACTTCAGCCAGATCAGGCCTGCAAAGAAACTGCGTTTCACAGGCCTTTGTAAGAGATGTTCCCGGTAGGCTGTTAGAGCACTGTGCAGAGCGAGTTGTTTCTTAGCTTCCCAGAGAGCTGGAAGCAAGATGCTTTGGGGCCCGTTAATTTTATACCCTGCTACTTTGCTGTAGTTGTTGATTATTTCTAATAGTTTTTCTGTGGATTCTTTGGGGTTTTCTATGTATAAGATCATGTCGTCTGCAAACAACGCGAGTTTTACTTCTTCGTTACCTATTTGGATTCCTTTTATTTTTTTTTCCTGCCGTATTGCTCTGGCCAGCACCTCCAGTACTATGTTGAATAGGAGTGGTGAAAGTGGGCACCCTTGTCTTGTTCCTGTCCTCAGAGGGATGGCTTTCAGCTTTTGTCCATTGAGTATGATGTTGGCTGTGGGTCTATCATATATGGCCTTTATTATGTTGAGGTACTTTCCTTCTACACCCATTTTACTGAGGGTTTTTATCATAAATGGGTGTTGGATCTTGTCGAATGCTTTCTCTGCGTCTATTGAGATGATCATGTGGTTTTTGTTTTTCATTTTGTTGATGTAGTGTATCACGTTGATTGACTTGCGGGTGTTGAACCATCCCTGTGTCCCTGGTATAAATCCCACTTGATCATGGTGTATAATCTTTTTGATGTATTGCTGTAATCGGTTTGCCAAAATTTGGTTGAGGATTTTTGCATCTATGTTCATCAGTGATATCGGCCTGTAGTTCTCCTTCTTTGTGTTGTCCTTGTCAGGTTTGGGGATCAGAGTGATGTTGGCTTCATAGAATGTGTTAGGGAGTTCTCCATCTTTCTCAATTTTCTGGAACAGTTTGAGGAGAATAGGTACAAAGAACTCACACTGCTTAACAACAAAAAAACAAACAACCCGATCAAAAAATGGGCAGAGGACATGAACAGACATTTCTCCAAAGAAGATATGAATATGGCCAATAGACACATGAAAAGATGTTCATCATCGCTAATCATCAGGGAAATGCAAATCAAAACTACACTAAGATATCACCTTACCCCCGTTAGATTGGCAAAAACATCCAAAACCAAGAACGACAAATGTTGCAGAGGTTGTGGAGAAAGAGGAACCCTCATACACTGTTGGTGGGAATGCAAACTGGTACAGCCACTATGGAAAACAGTATGGAGATTTCTCAAAAAGTTAAAAATAGAAATACCCTATAACCCAGCCATTCCATTACTGGGTATCTATCCTAAGAACCTGATATCAGATATCTCAAGAGTCCGTTGCACCCCTATGTTCATCGCAGCATTATTTACAATAGCCAAGACGTGGAACCAGCCTACATGCCCAGAAACTGATGATTGGATAAAGAAGATGTGGTATATATACACAATGGAATACTACTCAGCCATAAAAAAAGACGAAATTGGCCCATTCACAACAATGTGGATGGACCTCGAGGGCATTATTTTAAGCGAAATAAGTCAGTCAGAGAAAGACGAACTCTATATGACTGCACTCATAGGTGGAAATTAGTATATTGAGAAGGAGATCTGATCGGTGGTTACCAGGGAAAAGGGGGGGTGGGGGGAGGGCACGGAGGGGGAAGTGGTGTTCCCACAACATGACTAACAAAAATGTACAACTGAAATTTCACAAGCTTGTAATCCATCATAACATTAATAAACAAAAAAAAAATAAAAAAAAATAAAGATGATTTGGGGCCCATCTGCCCCTATGGAAAGAACGCAGCACTTTGTGCCTTGCAGCTCTAGGGCAATGTAGCACACCCAGAGCAGAAGTTCTACTTCATCCAGATCAGGCCTGCAAAGAAACTGCGTTTCACAGGCCTTTGTAAGAGATGTTCCCGGTAGGCTGTTAGAGCACTGTGCAGAGCGAGTTGTTTCTTAGCTTCCCAAAGAGCTGGAAGCAAGATGCTTTGGGGCCCTTCTCACCCTTTGGCAAGAAGGCAGCACTTTGTGAATTGCAGCTCTAGGGCAATGTAGCACACGCAGAGCAGAAGTTCTACTTCACCCAGATCAGGCCTGCAAAGAAACTGCGTTTCACAGGCCTTTGTAAGAGATGTTCGCGGTAGGCTGTTAGAGCACTGTGCAGAGCGAGTTGTTTCTTAGCTTCCCAAAGAGCTGGAAGCAAGATGCTTTGGGGCCCTTCTCACCCTTTGGCAAGAAGGCAGCTCTTTGTGCCTTGCAGCTCTAGGGCAATGTAGCACCCGCAGAGCAGAAGTTCTACTTCAGCCAGATCAGGCCTGCAAAGAAACTGCGTTTCACAGGCCTTTGTAAGAGATGATCGCGGTAGGCTGTTAGAGCACTGTGCAGAGCGAGTTGTTTCTCAGCTTCCAAAAGAGTTGGAAGCAAGATGCTTTGGGGCTCATCTGCCCCTTCGAAAAGAAGGCAGCACTTTGTGCCTTGCAGCTCTAGGGCAATGTAGCACACCCAGAGCAGAAGTTCTACTTCAGCCAGATCAGGCCCGCAAAGAAACTGCATTTCACAGGCATTTGTAAGAGATGTTCCCGGTAGGCTGTTAGAGCACTGTGCAGAGCGAGTTGTTTCTTAGCTTCCCAAACAGCTGGAAGCAAGATGCTTTGGTGCCCTACTCACCCTTTGGAAAGAAGGCAGCACTTTGTGCCTTGCAGCTCTAGGGCAATGTAGCACACCCAGAGCAGAAGTTGTACTTCAGCCAGATCATGCCTGCAAAGAAACTGCGTTTCACAGGCCTTTGTAAGAGATGTTCCCGGTAGGCTGTTAGAGCACTGTGCAGAGCGAGTTCTTTCTTAGCTTCTCAAAGACCTGGAAGCAAGATGCTTTGGGGGCCATCTGCCCCTAAGGAAAGAAGGCAGCACTTTGTGCCTTGCAGCTCTAGGGCAATGTAGCACACCCAGAGCAGTTGTTCTACTTCTGCAAGGTCAGGCCTGCAAAGAAACTGCGTTTCACAGGCCTTTGTAAGAGATGTTCCCGGTAGGCTGTTAGAGCACTGTGCAGAGCGAGTTGTTTCTTAGCTTCCCAAAGAGCTGTAAGCAAGATGATTTAGGGGCCATCTGCCCTTAAGGAAAGAAGGCAGCACTTTGTGCCTTGCATCTCTAGGGCAATGTAGCACACCCAGAGCAGTTGTTCTACTTCTGCCAGGTCAGGCCTGCAAAGAAACTGCGTTTCACAGGCCTTTGTAAGAGATGTTCCCGGTAGGCTGTAAGAGCACTGTGCAGAGCGACTAGTTTCTTAGCTTCCCAGAGCGCTGGAAGCAAGATGCTTTGGGGCCCCTCTACCCCTATGGAAAGAACGCAGCACTTTGTGCCTTGCAGCTCTAGGGCAATGCAGCACACCCAGAGCAGAAGTTCTACTTCAGCCAGATCAGGCCTGCAAAGAAACTGCGTTTCACAGGCCTTTGTAAGAGATGTTCCCGGTAGGCTGTTAGAGCACTGTGCAGAGCGAGTTGTTTCTTAGCTTCCCAGAGAGCTGGAAGCAAGATGCTTTGGGACCCGTTAATTTTATACCCTGCTACTTTGCTGTAGTTGTTGATTATTTCTAATAGTTTTTCTGTGGATTCTTTGGGGTTTTCTATGTATAAGATCATGTCGTCTGCAAACAACGCGAGTTTTACTTCTTCGTTACCTATTTGGATTCCTTTTATTTTTTTTCCTGCCGTATTGCTCTGGCCAGCACCTCCAGTACTATGTTGAATAGGAGTGGTGAAAGTGGGCACCCTTGTCTTGTTCCTGTCCTCAGAGGGATGGCTTTCAGCTTTTGTCCATTGAGTATTATGTTGGCTGTGGGTCTATCATATATGGCCTTTATTATGTTGAGGTACTTTCCTTCTACACCCATTTTACTGAGGGTTTTTATCATAAATGGGTGTTGGATCTTGTCGAATGCTTTCTCTGCGTCTATTGAGATGATCATGTGGTTTTTGTTTTTCATTTTGTTGATGTAGTGTATCACGTTGATTGACTTGCGGGTGTTGAACCATCCCTGTGTCCCTGGTATAAATCCCACTTGATCATGGTGTATAATCTTTTTGATGTATTGCTGTAATCGGTTTGCCAAAATTTGGTTGAGGATTTTTGCATCGATGTTCATCAGTGATATCGGCCTGTAGTTCTCCTTCTTTGTATTGTCCTTGTCAGGTTTGGGGATCAGAGTGATGTTGGCTTCATAGAATGTGTTAGGGAGTTCTCCATCTTTCTCAATTTTCTGGAACAGTTTGAGGAGAATAGGTACAAAGAACTCACACTGCTTAACAACAAAAAAAAAACAACCCGATCAAAAAATGGGCAGAGGACATGAACAGACATTTCTCAAAAGAAGATATGAATATGGCCAATAGACACATGAAAAGATGTTCTTCATCGCTAATCATCAGGGAAATGCAAATCAAAACTACACTAAGATATCACCTTACCCCCGGTAGATTGGCAAAAACATCCAAAACCAAGAACGACAAATGTTGGAGAGGTTGTGGAGAAAGAGGAACCCTCATACACTGTTGGTGGGAATGCAAACTGGTACAGCCACTATGGAAAACAGTATGGAGATTTCTCAAAAAGTTAAAAATAGAAATACCCTATGACCCAGCCATCCCATTACTGGGTATCTATCCTAAGAACCTGATATCAGATATCTCAAGAGTCCGTTGCACCCCTATGTTCATCGCAGCATTATTTACAATAGCCAAGACGTGGAACCAGCCTACATGCCCAGAAACTGATGATTGGATAAAGAAGATGTGGTATATATACACAACGGAATACTACTCAGCCATAAAAAAAGACGAAATTGGCCCATTCACAACAATGTGGATGGACCTCGAGGGCATTATGTGAAGCGAAATAAGTCAGTCAGAGAAAGACGAACTCTATATGACTCCACTCATAGGTGGAAATTAGTATATTGAGAAGGAGATCTGATCGGTGGTTACCAGGGAAAAGGGGGGGTGGGGGGAGGGCACGGAGGGGGAAGTGGTGTTCCCACAACATGACTAACAAAAATGTACAACTGAAATTTCACAAGCTTGTAATCCATCATAACATTAATAAACAAAAAAAAAATAAAAAATAATAAAGATGATTTGGGGCCCATCTGCCCCTATGGAAAGAACGCAGCACTGTGTGCCTTGCAGCTCTAGGGCAATGTAGCACACCCAGAGCAGAAGTTCTACTTCATCCAGATCAGGCCTGCAAAGAAACTGCGTTTCACAGGCCTTTGTAAGAGATGTTCCCGGTAGGCTGTTAGAGCACTGTGCAGAGCGAGTTCTTTCTTAGCTTCCCAAAGACCTGGAAGCAAGATGCTTTGGGGGCCATCTGCCCCTAAGGAAAGAAGGCAGCACTTTGTGCCTTGCAGCTCTAGGGCAATGTAGCACACCCAGAGCAGTTGTTCTACTTCTGCAAGGTCAGGCCTGCAAAGAAACTGCGTTTCACAGGCCTTTGTAAGAGATGTTCCCCGTAGGCTGTTAGAGCACTGTGCACAGCGAGTTGTTTCTTAGCTTCCCAAAGAGCTGGAAGCAAGATGATTTAGGGGCCATCTGCCCTTAAGGAAAGAAGGCAGAACTTTGTGCCTTGCATCTCTAGGGCAATGTAGCACACCCAGAGCAGTTGTTCTACTTCTGCCAGGTCAGGCCTGAAAAGAAACTGCGTTTCACAGGCCTTTGTAAGAGATGTTCCCGGTAGGCTGTAAGAGCACTGTGCAGAGCGACTAGTTTCTTAGCTTCCCAGAGCGCTGGAAGCAAGATGCTTTGGGGCCCCTCTGCCCCCATGGAAAGAACGCAGCACTTTGTGCCTTGCAGCTCTAGGGCAATGCAGCACACCCAGAGCAGAAGTTGTACTTCAGCCAGATCAGGCCTGCAAAGAAACTGCGTTTCACAGGCCTTTGTAAGAGATGTTCCCGGTAGGCTGTTAGAGCACTGTGCAGAGCGAGTTGTTTCTTAGCTTCCCAGAGAGCTGGAAGCAAGATGCTTTGGGGCCCGTTAATTTTATACCCTGCTACTTTGCTGTAGTTGTTGATTATTTCTAATAGTTTTTCTGTGGATTCTTTGGGGTTTTCTATGTATAAGATCATGTCGTCTGCAAACAACGCGAGTTTTACTTCTTCGTTACCTATTTGGATTCCTTTTGTTTTTTTTTCCTGCCGTATTGCTCTGGCCAGCACCTCCAGTACTATGTTGAATAGGAGTGGTGAAAGTGGGCACCCTTGTCTTGTTCCTGTCCTCAGAGGGATGGCTTTCAGCTTTTGTCCATTGAGTATGATGTTGGCTGTGGGTCTATCATATATGGCCTTTATTATGTTGAGGTACTTTCCTTCTACACCCATTTTACTGAGGGTTTTTATCATAAATGGGTGTTGGATCTTGTCGAATGCTTTCTCTGCGTCTATTGAGATGATCATGTGGTTTTTGTTTTTCATTTTGTTGATGTAGTGTATCACGTTGATTGACTTGCGGGTGTTGAACCATCCCTGTGTCCCTGGTATAAATCCCACTTGATCATGGTGTATAATCTTTTTGATGTATTGCTGTAATCGGTTTGCCAAAATTTTGTTGAGGATTTTTGCATCTATGTTCATCAGTGATATCGGCCTGTAGTTCTCCTTCTTTGTGTTGTCCTTGTCAGGTTTGGGGATCAGAATGATGTTGGCTTCATAGAATGTGTCAGGGAGTTCTCCATCTTTCTCAATTTTCTGGAACAGTTTGAGGAGAATAGGTACAAAGAACTCACACTGCTTAACAACAAAAAAACAAACAACCCGATCAAAAAATGGGCAGAGGACATGAACAGACATTTCTCAAAAGAAGATATGAATATGGCCAATAGACACATGAAAAGATGTTCATCATCGCTAATCATCAGGGAAATGCAAATCAAAACTACACTAAGATATCACCTTACCCCCGTTAGATTGGCAAAAACATCCAAAACCAAGAACGACAAATGTGGGAGAGGTTGTGGAGAAAGAGGAACACTCATACACTGTTGGTGGGAATGCAAACTGGTACAGCCACTATGGAAAACAGTATGGAGATTTCTCAAAAAGTTAAAAATAGAAATACCCTATGACCCAGCCATCCCATTACTGGGTATCTATCCTAAGAACCTGATATCAGATATCTCAAGAGTCCGTTGCACCCCTATGTTCATCGCAGCATTATTTACAATAGCCAAGACGTGGAACCAGCCTACATGCCCAGAAACTGATGATTGGATAAAGAAGATGTGGTATATATACACAATGGAATACTACTCAGCCATAAAAAAAGACGAAATTGGCCCATTCACAACAATGTGGATGGACCTCGAGGGCATTATTTTAAGCGAAATAAGTCAGTCAGAGAAAGACGAACTCTATATGACTGCACTCATAGGTGGAAATTAGTATATTGAGAAGGAGATCTGATCGGTGGTTACCAGGGAAAAGGGGGGGTGGGGGGAGGGCAGGGAGGGGGAAGTGGTGTTCCCACAACATGACTAACAAAAATGTACAACTGAAATTTCACAAGCTTGTAATCCATCATAACATTAATAAACAAAAAAAAATAAAAAAAAATAAAGATGATTTGGGGCCCATCTGCCCCTATGGAAAGAACGCAGCACTTTGTGCCTTGCAGCTCTAGGGCAATGTAGCACACCCAGAGCAGAAGTTCTACTTCATCCAGATCAGGCCTGCAAAGAAACTGCGTTTCACAGGCCTTTGTAAGAGATGTTCCCGGTAGGCTGTTAGAGCACTGTGCAGAGCGAGTTGTTTCTTAGCTTCCCAAAGAGCTGGAAGCAAGATGCTTTGGGGCCCTTCTCACCCTTTGGCAAGAAGGCAGCACTTTGTGAATTGCAGCTCTAGGGCAATGTAGCACACGCAGAGCAGAAGTTCTACTTCACCAAGATCAGGCCTGCAAAGAAACTGCGTTTCACAGGCCTTTGTAAGAGATGTTCGCGGTAGGCTGTTAGAGCACTGTGCAGAGCGAGTTGTTTCTTAGCTTCCCAAAGAGCTGGAAGCAAGATGCTTTGGGGCCCTTCTCACCCTTTGGCAAGAAGGCAGCACTTTGTGCCTTGCAGCTCTAGGGCAATGTAGCACACGCAGAGCAGAAGTTCTACTTCAGCCAGATCAGGCCTGCAAAGAAAGTGCGTTTCACAGGCCTTTGTAAGAGATGATCGCGGTAGGCTGTTAGAGCACTGTGCAGAGCGAGTTGTTTCTCAGCTTCCAAAAGAGTTGGAAGCAAGATGCTTTGGGGCTCATCTGCCCCTTCGAAAAGAAGGCAGCACTTTGTGCCTTGCAGCTCTAGGGCAATGCAGCACACCCAGAGCAGAAGTTCTACTTCAGCCAGATCAGGCCTGCAAAGAAACTGCGTTTCACAGGCCTTTGTAAGAGATGTTCCCGGTAGGCTGTTAGAGCACTGTGCAGAGCGAGTTGTTTCTTAGCTTCCCAAAGAGCTGGAAGCAAGATGCTTTGGGGCCCGTTAATTTTATACCCTGCTACTTTGCTGTAGTTGTTGATTATTTCTAATAGTTTTTCTGTGGATTCTTTGGGGTTTTCTATGTATAAGATCATGTCGTCTGCAAACAACGCGAGTTTTACTTCTTCGTTACCTATTTGGATTCCTTTTATTTTTTTTTCCTGCCGTATTGCTCTGGCCAGCACCTCCAGTACTATGTTGAATAGGAGTGGTGAAAGTGGGCACCCTTGTCTTGTTCCTGTCCTCAGAGGGATGGCTTTCAGCTTTTGTCCATTGAGTATGATGTTGGCTGTGGGTCTATCATATATGGCCTTTATTATGTTGAGGTACTTTCCTTCTACACCCATTTTACTGAGGGTTTTTATCATCAATGGGTGTTGGATCTTGTCGAATGCTTTCTCTGCGTCTATTGAGATGATCATGTGGTTTTTGTTTTTCATTTTGTTGATGTAGTGTATCACGTTGATTGACTTGCGGGTGTTGAACCATCCCTGTGTCCCTGGTATAAATCCCACTTGATCATGGTGTATAATCTTTTTGATGTATTGCTGTAATCGGTTTGCCAAAATTTGGTTGAGGATTTTTGCATCGATGTTCATCAGTGATATCGGCCTGTAGTTCTCCTTCTTTGTATTGTCCTTGTCAGGTTTGGGGATCAGAGTGATGTTGGCGTCATAGAATTTGTTAGGGAGTTCTCCATCTTTCTCAATTTTCTGGAACAGTTTGAGGAGAACAGGTACAAAGAACTCACACTGCTTAACAACAAAAAAACAAACAACCCGATCAAAAAATGGGCAGAGGACATGAACAGACATTTCTCAAAAGAAGATATGAATATGGCCAATAGACACATGAAAAGATGTTCATCATCGCTAATCATCAGGGAAATGCAAATCAAAACTACACTAAGATATCACCTTACCCCCGGTAGATTGGCAAAAACATCCAAAACCAAGAACGACAAATGTTGGAGAGGTTGTGGAGAAAGAGGAACCCTCATACACTGTTGGTGGGAATGCAAACTGGTACAGCCACTATGGAAAACAGTATGGAGATTTCTCAAAAAGTTAAAAATAGAAATACCCTATGACCCAGCCATCCCATTACTGGGTATCTATCCTAAGAACCTGATATCAGATATCTCAAGAGTCCGTTGCACCCCTATGTTCATCGCAGCATTATTTACAATAGCCAAGACGTGGAACCAGCCTACATGCCCAGAAACTGATGATTGGATAAAGAAGATGTGGTATATATACACAATGGAATACTACTCAGCCATAAAAAAAGACGAAATTGGCCCATTCACAACAATGTGGATGGACCTCGAGGGCATTATTTTAAGCGAAATAAGTCAGTCAGAGAAAGACGAACTCTATATGACAGCACTCATAGGTGGAAATTAGTATATTGAGAAGGAGATCTGATCGGTGGTTACCAGGGAAAAGGGGGGGTGGGGGGAGGGCACGGAGGGGGAAGTGGTGTTCCCACAACATGACTAACAAAAATGTACAACTGAAATTTCACAAGCTTGTAATCCATCATAACATTAATAAACAAAAAAAAAATAAAAAAAAATAAAGATGATTTGGGGCCCATCTGCCCCTATGGAAAGAACGCAGCACTTTGTGCCTTGCAGCTCTAGGGCAATGTAGCACACCCAGAGCAGAAGTTCTACTTCATCCAGATCAGGCCTGCAAAGAAACTGCGTTTCACAGGCCTTTGTAATAGATGTTCCCGGTAGGCTGTTAGAGCAGTGTGCAGAGCGAGTTGTTTCTTAGCTTCCCAAAGAGCTGGAAGCAAGATGCTTTGGGGCCCTTCTCACCCTTTGGCAAGAAGGCAGCACTTTGTGAATTGCAGCTCTAGGGCAATGTAGCACACGCAGAGCAGAAGTTCTACTTCACCCAGATCAGGCCTGCAAAGAAACTGCGTTTCACAGGCCTTTGTAAGAGATGTTCGCGGTAGGCTGTTAGAGCACTGTGCAGAGCGAGTTGTTTCTTAGCTTCCCAAAGAGCTGGAAGCAAGATGCTTTGGGGCCCTTCTCACCCTTTGGCAAGAAGGCAGCACTTTGTGCCTTGCAGCTCTAGGGAAATGTAGCACACGCAGAGCAGAAGTTCTACTTCACCCAGATCAGGCCTGCAAAGAAACTGCGTTTCACAGGCCTTTGTAAGAGATGTTCGCGGTAGGCTGTTAGAGCACTGTGCAGAGCGAGTTGTTTCTTAGCTTCCCAAAGAGCTGGAAGCAAGATGCTTTGGGGCCCTTCTCACCCTTTGGCAAGAAGGCAGCACTTTGTGAATTGCAGCTCTAGGGCAATGTAGCACACGCAGAGCAGAAGTTCTACTTCACCCAGATCAGGCCTGCAAAGAAACTGCGTTTCACAGGCCTTTGTAAGAGATGATCGCGGTAGGCTGTTAGAGCACTGTGCAGAGCGAGTTGTTTCTCAGCTTCCAAAAGAGTTGGAAGCAAGATGCTTTGGGGCTCATCTGCCCCTTCGAAAAGAAGGCAGCACTTTGTGCCTTGCAGCTCTAGGGCAATGCAGCACACCCAGAGCAGAAGTTCTACTTCAGCCAGATCAGGCCTGCAAAGAAACTGCGTTTCACAGGCCTTTGTAAGAGATGTTCCCGGTAGGCTGTTAGAGCACTGTGCAGAGCGAGTTGTTTCTTAGCTTCCCAGAGAGCTGGAAGCAAGATGCTTTGGGGCCCGTTAATTTTATACCCTGCTACTTTGCTGTAGTTGTTGATTATTTCTAATAGTTTTTCTGTGGATTCTTTGGGGTTTTCTATGTATAAGATCATGTCGTCTGCAAACAACGCGAGTTTTACTTCTTCGTTACCTATTTGGATTCCTTTTATTTTTTTTTCCTGCCGTATTGCTCTGGCCAGCACCTCCAGTACTATGTTGAATAGGAGTGGTGAAAGTGGGCACCCTTGTCTTGTTCCTGTCCTCAGAGGGATGGCTTTCAGCTTTTGTCCATTGAGTATGATGTTGGCTGTGGGTCTATCATATATGGCCTTTATTATGTTGAGGTACTTTCCTTCTACACCCATTTTACTGAGGGTTTTTATCATAAATGGGTGTTGGATCTTGTCGAATGCTTTCTCTGCGTCTATTGAGATGATCATGTGGTTTTTGTTTTTCATTTTGTTGATGTAGTGTATCACGTTGATTGACTTGCGGGTGTTGAACCATCCCTGTGTCCCTGGTATAAATCCCACTTGATCATGGTGTATAATCTTTTTGATGTATTGCTGTAATCGGTTTGCCAAAATTTTGTTGAGGATTTTTGCATCGATGTTCATCAGTGATATCGGCCTGTAGTTCTCCTTCTTTGTGTTGTCCTTGTCAGGTTTGGGGATCAGAGTGATGTTGGCTTCATAGAATGTGTTAGGGAGTTCTCCATCTTTCTCAATTTTCTGGAACAGTTTGAGGAGAATAGGTACAAAGAACTCACACTGCTTAACAACAAAAAAACAAACAACCCGATCAAAAAATGGGCAGAGGACATGAACAGACATTTCTCAAAAGAAGATATGAATATGGCCAATAGACACATGAAAAGATGTTCATCATCGCTAATCATCAGGGAAATGCAAATCAAAACTACACTAAGATATCACCTTACCCCCGTTAGATTGGCAAAAACATCCAAAACCAAGAACGACAAATGTGGGAGAGGTTGTGGAGAAAGAGGAACCCTCATACACTGTTGGTGGGAATGCAAACTGGTACAGCCACTATGGAAAACAGTATGGAGATTTCTCAAAAAGTTAAAAATAGAAATACCCTATGACCCAGCCATCCCATTACTGGGTATCTATCCTAAGAACCTGATATCAGATATCTCAAGAGTCCGTTGCACCCCTATGTTCATCGCAGCATTATTTACAATAGCCAAGACGTGGAACCAGCCTACATGCCCAGAAACTGATGATTGGATAAAGAAGATGTGGTATATATACACAATGGAATACTACTCAGCCATAAAAAAAGACGAAATTGGCCCATTCACAACAATGTGGATGGACCTCGAGGGCATTATTTTAAGCGAAATAAGTCAGTCAGAGAAAGACGAACTCTATATGACTCCACTCATAGGTGGAAATTAGTATATTGAGAAGGAGATCTGATCGGTGGTTACCAGGGAAAAGGGGGGGTGGGGGGAGGGCACGGAGGGGGAAGTGGTGTTCCCACAACATGACTAACAAAAATGTACAACTGAAATTTCACAAGCTTGTAATCCATCATAACATTAATAAACAAAAAAAAAATAAAAAAAAATAAAGATGATTTGGGGCCCATCTGCCCCTATGGAAAGAACGCAGCACTTTGTGCCTTGCAGCTCTAGGGCAATGTAGCACACCCAGAGCAGAAGTTCTACTTCATCCAGATCAGGCCTGCAAAGAAACTGCGTTTCACAGGCCTTTGTAATAGATGTTCCCGGTAGGCTGTTAGAGCAGTGTGCAGAGCGAGTTGTTTCTTAGCTTCCCAAAGAGCTGGAAGCAAGATGCTTTGGGGCCCTTCTCACCCTTTGGCAAGAAGGCAGCACTTTGTGAATTGCAGCTCTAGGGCAATGTAGCACACGCAGAGCAGAAGTTCTACTTCACCCAGATCAGGCCTGCAAAGAAACTGCGTTTCACAGGCCTTTGTAAGAGATGTTCGCGGTAGGCTGTTAGAGCACTGTGCAGAGCGAGTTGTTTCTTAGCTTCCCAAAGAGCTGGAAGCAAGATGCTTTGGGGCCCTTCTCACCCTTTGGCAAGAAGGCAGCACTTTGTGCCTTGCAGCTCTAGGGAAATGTAGCACACGCAGAGCAGAAGTTCTACTTCACCCAGATCAGGCCTGCAAAGAAACTGCGTTTCACAGGCCTTTGTAAGAGATGTTCGCGGTAGGCTGTTAGAGCACTGTGCAGAGCGAGTTGTTTCTTAGCTTCCCAAAGAGCTGGAAGCAAGATGCTTTGGGGCCCTTCTCACCCTTTGGCAAGAAGGCAGCACTTTGTGAATTGCAGCTCTAGGGCAATGTAGCACACGCAGAGCAGAAGTTCTACTTCACCCAGATCAGGCCTGCAAAGAAACTGCGTTTCACAGGCCTTTGTAAGAGATGATCGCGGTAGGCTGTTAGAGCACTGTGCAGAGCGAGTTGTTTCTCAGCTTCCAAAAGAGTTGGAAGCAAGATGCTTTGGGGCTCATCTGCCCCTTCGAAAAGAAGGCAGCACTTTGTGCCTTGCAGCTCTAGGGCAATGCAGCACACCCAGAGCAGAAGTTCTACTTCAGCCAGATCAGGCCTGCAAAGAAACTGCGTTTCACAGGCCTTTGTAAGAGATGTTCCCGGTAGGCTGTTAGAGCACTGTGCAGAGCGAGTTGTTTCTTAGCTTCCCAGAGAGCTGGAAGCAAGATGCTTTGGGGCCCGTTAATTTTATACCCTGCTACTTTGCTGTAGTTGTTGATTATTTCTAATAGTTTTTCTGTGGATTCTTTGGGGTTTTCTATGTATAAGATCATGTCGTCTGCAAACAACGCGAGTTTTACTTCTTCGTTACCTATTTGGATTCCTTTTATTTTTTTTTCCTGCCGTATTGCTCTGGCCAGCACCTCCAGTACTATGTTGAATAGGAGTGGTGAAAGTGGGCACCCTTGTCTTGTTCCTGTCCTCAGAGGGATGGCTTTCAGCTTTTGTCCATTGAGTATGATGTTGGCTGTGGGTCTATCATATATGGCCTTTATTATGTTGAGGTACTTTCCTTCTACACCCATTTTACTGAGGGTTTTTATCATAAATGGGTGTTGGATCTTGTCGAATGCTTTCTCTGCGTCTATTGAGATGATCATGTGGTTTTTGTTTTTCATTTTGTTGATGTAGTGTATCACGTTGATTGACTTGCGGGTGTTGAACCATCCCTGTGTCCCTGGTATAAATCCCACTTGATCATGGTGTATAATCTTTTTGATGTATTGCTGTAATCGGTTTGCCAAAATTTTGTTGAGGATTTTTGCATCGATGTTCATCAGTGATATCGGCCTGTAGTTCTCCTTCTTTGTGTTGTCCTTGTCAGGTTTGGGGATCAGAGTGATGTTGGCTTCATAGAATGTGTTAGGGAGTTCTCCATCTTTCTCAATTTTCTGGAACAGTTTGAGGAGAATAGGTACAAAGAACTCACACTGCTTAACAACAAAAAAACAAACAACCCGATCAAAAAATGGGCAGAGGACATGAACAGACATTTCTCAAAAGAAGATATGAATATGGCCAATAGACACATGAAAAGATGTTCATCATCGCTAATCATCAGGGAAATGCAAATCAAAACTACACTAAGATATCACCTTACCCCCGTTAGATTGGCAAAAACATCCAAAACCAAGAACGACAAATGTGGGAGAGGTTGTGGAGAAAGAGGAACCCTCATACACTGTTGGTGGGAATGCAAACTGGTACAGCCACTATGGAAAACAGTATGGAGATTTCTCAAAAAGTTAAAAATAGAAATACCCTATGACCCAGCCATCCCATTACTGGGTATCTATCCTAAGAACCTGATATCAGATATCTCAAGAGTCCGTTGCACCCCTATGTTCATCGCAGCATTATTTACAATAGCCAAGACGTGGAACCAGCCTACATGCCCAGAAACTGATGATTGGATAAAGAAGATGTGGTATATATACACAATGGAATACTACTCAGCCATAAAAAAAGACGACATTGGCCCATTCACAACAATGTGGATGGACCTCGAGGGCATTATTTTAAGCGAAATAAGTCAGTCAGAGAAAGACGAACTCTATATGACTCCACTCATAGGTGGAAATTAGTATATTGAGAAGGAGATCTGATCGGTGGTTACCAGGGAAAAGGGGGGGTGGGGGGAGGGCACGGAGGGGGAAGTGGTGTTCCCACAACATGACTAACAAAAATGTACAACTGAAATTTCACAAGCTTGTAATCCATCATAACATTAATAAAAAAAAAAAATAAAAAAAAATAAAGATGATTTGGGGCCCATCTGCCCCTATGGAAAGAACGCAGCACTGTGTGCCTTGCAGCTCTAGGGCAATGTAGCACAAACAGAGCAGAAGTTCTACTTCATCCAGATCAGGCCTGCAAAGAAACTGCGTTTCACAGGCCTTTGTAAGAGATGTTCCCGGTAGGCTGTTAGAGCACTGTGCAGAGCGAGTTGTTTCTTAGCTTCCCAAAGAGCTGGAAGCAAGATGATTTAGGGGCCATCTGCCCTTAAGGAAAGAAGGCAGCACTTTGTGCCTTGCAGCTCTAGGGCAATGTTGCACACCCAGAGCAGTTGTTCTACTTCTGCCAGGTCAGGCCTGCAAAGAAACTGCGTTTCACAGGCCTTTGTAAGAGATGTTCCCGGTAGGCTGTAAGAGCACTGTGCAGAGCGACTAGTTTCTTAGCTTCCCAGAGCGCTGGAAGCAAGATGCTTTGGGGCCCCTCTGCCCCTATGGAAAGAACGCAGCACTTTGTGCCTTGCAGCTCTAGGGCAATGCAGCACACCCAGAGCAGAAGTTGTACTTCAGCCAGATCAGGCCTGCAAAGAAACTGCGTTTCACAGGCCTTTGTAAGAGATGTTCCCGGTAGGCTGTTAGAGCACTGTGCAGAGCGAGTTGTTTCTTAGCTTCCCAGAGAGCTGGAAGCAAGATGCTTTGGGACCCGTTAATTTTATACCCTGCTACTTTGCTGTAGTTGTTGATTATTTCTAATAGTTTTTCTGTGGATTCTTTGGGGTTTTCTATGTATAAGATCATGTCGTCTGCAAACAACGCGAGTTTTACTTCTTCGTTACCTATTTGGATTCCTTTTATTTTTTTTTCCTGCCGTATTGCTCTGGCCAGCACCTCCAGTACTATGTTGAATAGGAGTGGTGAAAGTGGGCACCCTTGTCTTGTTCCTGTCCTCAGAGGGATGGCTTTCAGCTTTTGTCCATTGAGTATGATGTTGGCTGTGGGTCTATCATATATGGCCTTTATTATGTTGAGGTACTTTCCTTCTACACCCATTTTACTGAGGGTTTTTATCATAAATGGGTGTTGGATCTTGTCGAATGCTTTCTCTGCGTCTATTGAGATGATCATGTGGTTTTTGTTTTTCATTTTGTTGATGTAGTGTATCACGTTGATTGACTTGCGGGTGTTGAACCATCCCTGTGTCCCTGGTATAAATCCCACTTGATCATGGTGTATAATCTTTTTGATGTATTGCTGTAATCGGTTTGCCAAAATTTGGTTGAGGATTTTTGCATCGATGTTCATCAGTGATATCGGCCTGTAGTTCTCCTTCTTTGTGTTGTCCTTGTCAGGTTTGGGGATCAGAGTGATGTTGGCTTCATAGAATGTGTTAGGGAGTTCTCCATCTTTCTCAATTTTCTGGAACAGTTTGAGGAGAATAGGTACAAAGAACTCACACTGCTTAACAACAAAAAAACAAACAACCCGATCAAAAAATGGGCAGAGGACATGAACAGACATTTCTCAAAAGAAGATATGAATATGGCCAATAGACACATGAAAAGATGTTCATCATCGCTAATCATCAGGGAAATGCAAATCAAAACTACACTAAGATATCACCTTACCCCCGTTAGATTGGCAAAAACATCCAAAACCAAGAACGACAAATGTGGGAGAGGTTGTGGAGAAAGAGGAACCCTCATACACTGTTGGTGGGAATGCAAACTGGTACAGCCACTATGGAAAACAGTATGGAGATTTCTCAAAAAGTTAAAAATAGAAATACCCTATGACCCAGCCATCCCATTACTGGGTATCTATCCTAAGAACCTGATATCAGATATCTCAAGAGTCCGTTGCACCCCTATGTTCATCGCAGCATTATTTACAATAGCCAAGACGTGGAACCAGCCTACATGCCCAGAAACTGATGATTGGATAAAGAAGATGTGGTATATATACACAATGGAATACTACTCAGCCATAAAAAAAGACGAAATTGGCCCATTCACAACAATGTGGATGGACCTCGAGGGCATTATTTTAAGCGAAATAAGTCAGTCAGAGAAAGACGAACTCTATATGACTCCACTCATAGGTGGAAATTAGTATATTGAGAAGGAGATCTGATCGGTGGTTACCAGGGAAAAGGGGGGGTGGGGGGAGGGCACGGAGGGGGAAGTGGTGTTCCCACAACATGACTAACAAAAATGTACAACTGAAATTTCACAAGCTTGTAATCCATCATAACATTAATAAAAAAAAAAAATAAAAAAAAATAAAGATGATTTGGGGCCCATCTGCCCCTATGGAAAGAACGCAGCACTGTGTGCCTTGCAGCTCTAGGGCAATGTAGCACAAACAGAGCAGAAGTTCTACTTCATCCAGATCAGGCCTGCAAAGAAACTGCGTTTCACAGGCCTTTGTAAGAGATGTTCCCGGTAGGCTGTTAGAGCACTGTGCAGAGCGAGTTGTTTCTTAGCTTCCCAAAGAGCTGGAAGCAAGATGATTTAGGGGCCATCTGCCCTTAAGGAAAGAAGGCAGCACTTTGTGCCTTGCAGCTCTAGGGCAATGTTGCACACCCAGAGCAGTTGTTCTACTTCTGCCAGGTCAGGCCTGCAAAGAAACTGCGTTTCACAGGCCTTTGTAAGAGATGTTCCCGGTAGGCTGTAAGAGCACTGTGCAGAGCGACTAGTTTCTTAGCTTCCCAGAGCGCTGGAAGCAAGATGCTTTGGGGCCCCTCTGCCCCTATGGAAAGAACGCAGCACTTTGTGCCTTGCAGCTCTAGGGCAATGCAGCACACCCAGAGCAGAAGTTGTACTTCAGCCAGATCAGGCCTGCAAAGAAACTGCGTTTCACAGGCCTTTGTAAGAGATGTTCCCGGTAGGCTGTTAGAGCACTGTGCAGAGCGAGTTGTTTCTTAGCTTCCCAGAGAGCTGGAAGCAAGATGCTTTGGGACCCGTTAATTTTATACCCTGCTACTTTGCTGTAGTTGTTGATTATTTCTAATAGTTTTTCTGTGGATTCTTTGGGGTTTTCTATGTATAAGATCATGTCGTCTGCAAACAACGCGAGTTTTACTTCTTCGTTACCTATTTGGATTCCTTTTATTTTTTTTTCCTGCCGTATTGCTCTGGCCAGCACCTCCAGTACTATGTTGAATAGGAGTGGTGAAAGTGGGCACCCTTGTCTTGTTCCTGTCCTCAGAGGGATGGCTTTCAGCTTTTGTCCATTGAGTATGATGTTGGCTGTGGGTCTATCATATATGGCCTTTATTATGTTGAGGTACTTTCCTTCTACACCCATTTTACTGAGGGTTTTTATCATAAATGGGTGTTGGATCTTGTCGAATGCTTTCTCTGCGTCTATTGAGATGATCATGTGGTTTTTGTTTTTCATTTTGTTGATGTAGTGTATCACGTTGATTGACTTGCGGGTGTTGAACCATCCCTGTGTCCCTGGTATAAATCCCACTTGATCATGGTGTATAATCTTTTTGATGTATTGCTGTAATCGGTTTGCCAAAATTTGGTTGAGGATTTTTGCATCGATGTTCATCAGTGATATCGGCCTGTAGTTCTCCTTCTTTGTGTTGTCCTTGTCAGGTTTGGGGATCAGAGTGATGTTGGCTTCATAGAATGTGTTAGGGAGTTCTCCATCTTTCTCAATTTTCTGGAACAGTTTGAGGAGAATAGGTACAAAGAACTCACACTGCTTAACAACAAAAAAACAAACAACCCGATCAAAAAATGGGCAGAGGACATGAACAGACATTTCTCAAAAGAAGATATGAATATGGCCAATAGACACATGAAAAGATGTTCATCATCGCTAATCATCAGGGAAATGCAAATCAAAACTACACTAAGATATCACCTTACCCCCGTTAGATTGGCAAAAACATCCAAAACCAAGAACGACAAATGTGGGAGAGGTTGTGGAGAAAGAGGAACCCTCATACACTGTTGGTGGGAATGCAAACTGGTACAGCCACTATGGAAAACAGTATGGAGATTTCTCAAAAAGTTAAAAATAGAAATACCCTATGACCCAGCCATCCCATTACTGGGTATCTATCCTAAGAACCTGATATCAGATATCTCAAGAGTCCGTTGCACCCCTATGTTCATCGCAGCATTATTTACAATAGCCAAGACGTGGAACCAGCCTACATGCCCAGAAACTGATGATTGGATAAAGAAGATGTGGTATATATACACAATGGAATACTACTCAGCCATAAAAAAAGACGAAATTGGCCCATTCACAACAATGTGGATGGACCTCGAGGGCATTATTTTAAGCGAAATAAGTCAGTCAGAGAAAGACGAACTCTATATGACTCCACTCATAGGTGGAAATTAGTATATTGAGAAGGAGATCTGATCGGTGGTTACCAGGGAAAAGGGGGGGTGGGGGGAGGGCACGGAGGGGGAAGTGGTGTTCCCACAACATGACTAACAAAAATGTACAACTGAAATTTCACAAGCTTGTAAACCATCATAACATTAATAAACAAACAAAAAAAAAAGATGCTTTGGGGCCCATCTGCCCCTATGGAAAGAACGCAGCACTTTCTGCCTTGCAGCTCTAGGGCAATGTAGCACACCCAGAGCAGAAGTTCTACTTCAGCCAGATCAGGCCCGCAAAGAAACTGCGTTTCACAGGCCTTTGTAAGAGATGTTCGCGTTAGGCTGTTAGAGCATTTTGCAGAGCGAGTTGTTTCTCAGCTTCCAAAAGAGTTGGAAGCAAGATGCTTTGGGGCCCTTCTCACCCTTTGGAAAGAAGGCAGCACTTTGTGCCTTGCAGCTCTAGGGCAATGTAGCACACCCAGAGCCGAAGTTCTAGTTCAGCTAGATCAAACCTGCAAAGAAACTTCGTTTCACAGGCCTTTGTAAGAGATGTTCCCGGTAGGCTGTAAGAGCACTGTGCAGAGCGACTAGTTTCTTAGCTTCCCAGAGAGCCGGAAGCAAGATGCTTTGGGGCCCATGTGCCCCTATGGAAAGAACGCAACACTTTGTGCCTTGCAGCTCTAGGGCAATGCAGCACACCCCGAGCAGAAGTTCTACTTCAGCCAGATCAGGCCTGCAAAGAAACTGCGTTTCACAGGCCTTTGTAAGAGATGTTCCCGGTAGGCTGTTAGAGCACTGTGCAGAGCGAGTTGTTTCTTAGCTTCCCAGAGAGCTGGAAGCAAGATGCTTTGGGGCCCGTTAATTTTATACCCTGCTACTTTGCTGTAGTTGTTGATTATTTCTAATAGTTTTTCTGTGGATTCTTTGGGGTTTTGTCTGTATAAGATCATGTCGTCTGCAAACAACGCGAGTTTTAATTCTTCGTTACCTATTTCGATTCCTTTTATTTCTTTTTCCTGCCGTATTGCTCTGGCCAGCACCTCCAGTACTATGTTGAATAGGAGTGGTGAAAGTGGGCACCCTTGTCTTGTTCCTGTCCTCAGAGGGATGGCTTTCAGCTTTTGTCCATTGAGTATGCTGTTGGCTGTGGGTCTATCATATATGGCCTTTATTATGTTGAGGTACTTTCCTTCTATACCCATTTTACTGAGGGTTGTTATCATAAATGGGTGTTGGATCTTGTCGAATGCTTTCTCTGCGTCTATTGAGATGATCATGTGGTTTTTGTTTTTCATTTTGTTGATGTAGTGTATCACGTTGATTGACTTGCGGGTGTTGAACCATCCCTGTGTCCCTGGTATAAATCCCACTTGATCATGGTGTATAATCTTTTTGATGTATTGCTGTAATCGGTTTGCCAAAATTTGGTTGAGGATTTTTGCATCTATGTTCATCAGTGATATCGGCCTGTAGTTCTCCTTCTTTGTGTTGTCCTTGTCAGGTTTGGGGATCAGAGTGATGTTGGCTTCATAGAATGTGTTAGGGAGTTCTCCATCTTTCTCAATTTTCTGGAACAGTTTGAGGAGAATAGGTACAAAGAACTCACACTGCTTAACAACAAAAAAACAAACAACCCGATCAAAAAATGGGCAGAGGACATGAACAGACATTTCTCCAAAGAAGATATGAATATGGCCAATAGACACATGAAAAGATGTTCATCATCGCTAATCATCAGGGAAATGCAAATCAAAACTACACTAAGATATCACCTTACCCCCGTTAGATTGGCAAAAACATCCAAAACCAAGAACGACAAATGTTGGAGAGGTTGTGGAGAAAGAGGAACCCTCATACACTGTTGGTGGGAATGCAAACTGGTACAGCCACTATGGAAAACAGTATGGAGATTTCTCAAAAAGTTAAAAATAGAAATACCCTATGACCCAGCCATCCCATTACTGGGTATCTATCCTAAGAACCTGATATCAGATATCTCAAGAGTCCGTTGCACCCCTATGTACATCGCAGCATTATTTACAATAGCCAAGACGTGGAACCAGCCTACATGCCCAGAAACTGATGATTGGATAAAGAAGATGTGGTATATATACACAATGGAATACTACTCAGCCATAAAAAAAGACGACATTGGCCCCTTCACAACAATGTGGATGGACCTCGAGGGCATTATGTTAAGCGAAATAAGTCAGTCAGAGAAAGACGAACTCTATATGACTCCACTCATAGGTGGAAATTAGTATATTGAGAAGGAGATCTGATCGGTGGTTACCAGGGAAAAGGGGGGGTGGGTGGAGGGCACGGAGGGGGAAGTGGTGTTCCCACAACATGACTAACAAAAATGTACAACTGAAATTTCACAAGCTTGTAAACCATCATAACATTAATAAACAAACAAAAAAAAAAGATGCTTTGGGGCCCATCTGCCCCTATGGAAAGAACGCAGCACTTTCTGCCTTGCAGCTCTAGGGCAATGTAGCACACCCAGAGCAGAAGTTCTACTTCAGCCAGATCAGGCCCGCAAAGAAACTGCGTTTCACAGGCCTTTGTAAGAGATGTTCCCGGTAGGCTGTTAGAGCACTGTGCAGAGCGAGTTGTTTCTTAGCTTCCCAAAGAGCTGGAAGCAAGATGCTTTGGGGCCCTTCTCACCCTTTGGCAAGAAGGCAGCACTTTGTGCCTTGCAGCTCTAAGGCAATGTAGCACACCCAGAGCAGAAGTTCTACTTCAGCCAGATCAGGCCCGCAAAGAAACTGCGTTTCACAGGCCTTTGTAAGAGATGTTCGCGTTAGGCTGTTAGAGCATTTTGCAGAGCGAGTTGTTTCTCAGCTTCCTAAAGAGTTGGAAGCAAGATGCTTTGGGGCCCTTCTCACCCTTTGGAAAGAAGGCAGCACTTTGTGCCTTGCAGCTCTAGGGCAATGTAGCACACCCAGAGCCGAAGTTCTAGTTCAGCTAGATCAAACCTGCAAAGCAACTTCGTTTCACAGGCCTTTGTAAGAGATGTTCCCGGTAGGCTGTAAGAGCACTGTGCAGAGCGACTAGTTTCTTAGCTTCCCAGAGAGCCGGAAGCAAGATGCTTTGGGGCCCATGTGCCCCTATGGAAAGAACGCAGCACTTTGTGCCTTGCAGCTCTAGGGCAATGCAGCACACCCTGAGCAGAAGTTCTACTTCAGCCAGATCAGGCCTGCAAAGAAACTGCGTTTCACAGGCCTTTGTAAGAGATGTTCCCGGTAGGCTGTTAGAGCACTGTGCAGAGCGAGTTGTTTCTTAGCTTCCCAGAGAGCTGGAAGCAAGATGCTTTGGGGCCCGTTAATTTTATACCCTGCTACTTTGCTGTAGTTGTTGATTATTTCTAATAGTTTTTCTGTGGATTCTTTGGGGTTTTCTATGTATAAGATCATGTCGTCTGCAAACAACGCGAGTTTTACTTCTTCGTTACCTATTTGGATTCCTTTTATTTTTTTTTCCTGCCGTATTGCTCTGGCCAGCACCTCCAGTACTATGTTGAATAGGAGTGGTGAAAGTGGGCACCCTTGTCTTGTTCCTGTCCTCAGAGGGATGGCTTTCAGCTTTTGTCCATTGAGTATGATGTTGGCTGTGGGTCTATCATATATGGCCTTTATTATGTTGAGGTACTTTCCTTCTACACCCATTTTACTGAGGGTTTTTATCATAAATGGGTGTTGGATCTTGTCGAATGCTTTCTCTGCGTCTATTGAGATGATCATGTGGTTTTTGTTTTTCATTTTGTTGATGTAGTGTATCACGTTGATTGACTTGCGGGTGTTGAACCATCCCTGTGTCCCTGGTATAAATCCCACTTGATCATGGTGTATAATCTTTTTGATGTATTGCTGTAATCGGTTTGCCAAAATTTTGTTGAGGATTTTTGCATCGATGTTCATCAGTGATATCGGCCTGTAGTTCTCCTTCTTTGTGTTGTCCTTGTCAGGTTGGGGGATCAGAGTGATGTTGGCTTCATAGAATGTGTTAGGGAGTTCTCCATCTTTCTCAATTTTCTGGAACAGTTTGAGGAGAATAGGTACAAAGAACTCACACTGCTTAACAACAAAAAAACAAACAACCCGATCAAAAAATGGGCAGAGGACATGAACAGACATTTCTCAAAAGAAGATATGAATATGGCCAATACACACATGAAAAGATGTTCATCATCGCTAATCATCAGGGAAATGCAAATCAAAACTACACTAAGATATCACCTTACCCCCGTTAGATTGGCAAAAACATCCAAAACCAAGAACGACAAATGTTGGAGAGGTTGTGGAGAAAGAGGAACCCTCATACACTGTTGGTGGGAATGCAAACTGGTACAGCCACTATGGAAAACAGTATGGAGATTTCTCAAAAAGTTAAAAATAGAAATACCCTATGACCCAGCCATCCCATTACTGGGTATCTATCCTAAGAACCTGATATCAGATATCTCAAGAGTCCGTTGCACCCCTATGTTCATCGCAGCATTATTTAGAATAGCCAAGACGTGGAACCAGCCTACATGCCCAGAAACTGATGATTGGATAAAGAAGATGTGGTATATATACACAATGGAATACTACTCAGCCATAAAAAAAGACGAAATTGGCCCATTCACAACAATGTGGATGGACCTCGAGGGCATTATTTTAAGCGAAATAAGTCAGTCAGAGAAAGACGAACTCTATATGACTCCACTCATAGGTGGAAATTAGTATATTGAGAAGGAGATCTGATCAGTGGTTACCAGGGAAAAGGGGGGGTGGGGGAAGGGCACGGAGGGGGAAGTGGTGTTCCCACAACATGACTAACAAAAATGTACAACTGAAATTTCACAAGCTTGTAATCCATCATAACATTAATAAACAAAAAAAAAATAAAAAAAAATAAAGATGATTTGGGGCCCATCTGCCCCTATGGAAAGAACGCAGCACTTTGTGCCTTGCAGCTCTAGGGCAATGTAGCACACGCAGAGCAGAAGTTCTACTTCACCCAGATCAGGCCTGCAAAGAAACTGCGTTTCACAGGCCTTTGTAAGAGATGTTCCCGGTAGGCTGTTAGAGCACTGTGCAGAGCGACTTGTTTCTTAGCTTCCCGAACAGCCGGAAGCAAGATGCTTTGGGGGCCATCTGCCCTTAAGTAAAGAAGGCAGCACTTTGTGCCTTGCAGCTCTAGGGCAATGTAGCACACCCAGAGCAGATGTTCTACTTCAGCCAGATCAGGCCTGCAAAGAAACTGCGTTTCACAGGCCTTTGTAAGAGATGTTCCCGGTAGGCTGTTAGAGCACTGTGCAGAGCGAGTTGTTTCTTAGCTTCCCAAAGAGCTGGAAGCAAGATGCTTTGGGGCCCTTCTCACCCTTTGGCAAGAAGGCAGCACTTTGTGAATTGCAGCTCTAGGGCAATGTAGCACACGCAGAGCAGAAGTTCTACTTCACCCAGATCAGGCCTGCAAAGAAACTGCGTTTCACAGGCCTTTGTAAGAGATGTTCGCGGAAGGCTGTTAGAGCACTGTGCAGAGCGAGTTGTTTCTTAGCTTCCCAAACAGCTGGAAGCAAGATGCTTTGGTGCCCTACTCACCCTTTGGCAAGAAGGCAGCACTTTGTGCCTTGCAGCTCTAGGGCAATGTAGCACACCCAGAGCAGAAGTTGTACTTCAGCCAGATCAGGCCTGCAAAGAAACTGCGTTTCACAGGCCTTTGTAAGAGATGTTCCCGGTAGGGTGTTAGAGCACTGTGCAGAGCGAGTTCTTTCTTAGCTTCCCAAAGACCTGGAAGCAAGATGCTTTGGTGGCCATCTGCCCCTAAGGAAAGAAGGCAGCAATTGGTGCCTTGCAGCTCCAGGGCAATGTAGCACACCCAGAGCAGTTGTTCTACTTCTGCAAGGTCAGGCCTGCAAAGAAACTGCGTTTCACAGGACTTTGTAAGAGATGTTCCCGGTAGGCTGTTAGAGCACTGTGCAGAGCGAGTTGTTTCTTAGCTTCCCAAAGAGCTGGAAGCAAGATGATTTAGGGGCCATCTGCCCTTAAGGAAAGAAGGCAGCACTTTGTGCCTTGCATCTCTAGGGCAATGTAGCACACCCAGAGCAGTTGTTCTACTTCTGCCAAGTCAGGCCTGCAAAGAAACTGCGTTTCACAGGCCTTTGTAAGAGATGTTCCGGGTAGGCTGTTAGAGCACTGTGCAGAGCGAGTTGTTTCTTAGCTTCCCAAAGAGCTGGAAGCAAGATGCTTTGGGGCCCTACTCAGCCTTTGGAAAGAAGGCAGCACTTTGTGCCTTGCAGCTCTAGGGCAATGTAGCACACCCAGAGCAGAAGTTCTACTTCAGCCAGATCAGGCCCGCAAAGAAACTGCGTTTCACAGGCCTTTGTAAGAGATGTTCCCGGTAGGCTGTTAGAGCACTGTGCAGAGCGAGTTGTTTCTTAGCTTCCCAACGAGCTGGAAGCAAGATGCTTTAGGGGCCATCTGCCCTTAAGGAAAGAAGGCAGCACTTTGTGCCTTGAAGCTCTAGGGCAAAGTAGCACACCCAGAGCAGAAGTTCTACTTCAGCCAGATCAGGCCTGCAAAGAAACTGCGTTTCACAGGCCTTTGTAAGAGATGTTCCCGGTAGGCTGTTAGAGCACTGTGCAGAGCGAGTTGTTTCTTAGCTTCCCAACGAGCTGGAAGCAAGATGCTTTAGGGGCCATCTGCCCTTAAGGAAAGAAGGCAGCACTTTGTGCCTTTCAGCTCTAGGGCAATGCAGCACACCCCGAGCAGAAGTTGTACTTCAGCCAGATCAGGCCCGCAAAGAAACTGTGTTTCACAGGCCTTTGTAAGAGATGTTCCCGGTAGGCTGTTAGAGCACTGTGCAGAGCGAGTTGTTTCTTAGCTTCCCAAAGAGCTGGAAGCAAGATGCTTTGGGGCCCTTCTCACCCTTTGGCAAGAAGGCAGCACTTTGTGCCTTGCAGCTCTAAGGCAATGTAGCACACCCAGAGCAGAAGTTCTACTTCACCCAGATCAGGCCTGCAAAGAAACTGCGTTTCACAGGCCTTTGTAAGAGATGTTCCCGGTAGGCTGTTAGAGCACTGTGCAGAGCGAGTTGTTTCTTAGCTTCCCAGAGAGCTGGAAGCAAGATGCCTTGGGGCCCGTTAATTGTATCCCCTGCTACTTTGCTGTAGTTGTTGATTATTTCTAATAGTTTTTCTGTGGATTCTTTGGGGTTTTCTATGTATAAGATCATGTCGTCTGCAAACAACGCGAGTTTTACTTCTTCGTTACCTATTTGGATTCCTTTTATTTTTTTTTCCTGCCGAATTGCTCTGGCCAGCACCTCCAGTACTATGTTGAATAGGAGTGGTGAAAGTGGGCACCCTTGTCTTGTTCCTGTCCTCAGAGGGATGGCTTTCAGCTTTTGTCCATTGAGTATGATGTTGGCTGTGGGTCTATCATATATGGCCTTTATTATGTTGAGGTACTTTCCTTCTATACCCATTTTACTGAGGGTTGTTATCATAAATGGGTGTTGGATCTTGTCGAATGCTTTCTCTGCGTCTATTGAGATGATCATGTGGTTTTTGTTTTTCATTTTGTTGATGTAGTGTATCACGTTGATTGACTTGCGGGTGTTGAACCATCCCTGTGTCCCTGGTATAAATCCCACTTGATCATGGTGTATAATCTTTTTGATGTATTGCTGTAATCGGTTTGCCAAAATTTGGTTGAGGATTTTTGCATCTATGTTCATCAGTGATATCGGCCTGTAGTTCTCCTTCTTTGTGTTGTCCTTGTCAGGTTTGGGGATCAGAGTGATGTTGGCTTCATAGAATGTGTTAGGGAGTTCTCCATCTTTCTCAATTTTCTGGAACAGTTTGAGGAGAATAGGTACAAAGAACTCACACTGCTTAACAACAAAAAAACAAACAACCCGATCAAAAAATGGGCAGAGGACATGAACAGACATTTCTCCAAAGAAGATATGAATATGGCCAATAGACACATGAAAAGATGTTCATCATCGCTAATCATCAGGGAAATGCAAATCAAAACTACACTAAGATATCACCTTACCCCCGTTAGATTGGCAAAAACATCCAAAACCAAGAACGACAAATGTTGGAGAGGTTGTGGAGAAAGAGGAACCCTCATACACTGTTGGTGGGAATGCAAACTGGTACAGCCACTATGGAAAACAGTATGGAGATTTCTCAAAAAGTTAAAAATAGAAATACCCTATGACCCAGCCATCCCATTACTGGGTATCTATCCTAAGAACCTGATATCAGATATCTCAAGAGTCCGTTGCACCCCTATGTTCATCGCAGCATTATTTACAATAGCCAAGACGTGGAACCAGCCTACATGCCCAGAAACTGATGATTGGATAAAGAAGATGTGGTATATATACACAACGGAATACTATTCAGCCATAAAAAAAGACGACATTGGCCCATTCACAACAATGTGCATGGACCTCGAGGGCATTATGTTAAGCGAAATAAGTCAGTCAGAGAAAGACAGACTCTATATGACTCCACTCATAGGTGGAAATTAGTATATTGAGAAGGAGATCTGATCGGTGGTTACCAGGGAAAAGGGGGGGTGGGGGGAGGGCACGGAGGGGGAAGTGGTGTTCCCACAACATGACTAACAAAAATGTACAACTGAAATTTCACAAGCTTGTAATCCATCATAACATTAATAAACAAAAAAAAAAAAAAAAGATGCTTTGGGGCCCATCTGCCCCTATGGAAAGAACGCAGCACTTTGTGCCTTGCAGCTCTAGGGCAATGTAGCACACCCAAAGCAGAAGTTCTACTTCAGCCAGATCAGGCCCGCAAAGAAACTGCGTTTCACAGGCCTTTGTAAGAGATGTTCCCGGTAGGCTGTTAGAGCACTGTGCAGAGAGAGTTGTTTCTTAGCTTCCCAACGAGCTGGAAGCAAGATGCTTTAGGGGCCATCTGCCCTTAAGGAAAGAAGGCAGCACTTTGTGCCTTGCAGCTCTAGGGCAAAGTAGCACACCCAGAGCAGAAGTTCTACTTCAGCCAGATCAGGCCTGCAAAGAAACTGCGTTTCACAGGCCTTTGTAAGAGATGTTCCCGGTAGGCTGTTAGAGCACTGTGCAGAGCGAGATGTTTCTTAGCTTCCCAAAGAGCTGGAAGCAATATGCTTTGGGGCCCTTCTCACCCTCTGGAAAGAAGGCAGCACTTTGTGCCTTACAGCTCTAGGGCAATGTAGCACACCCAGAGCAGAAGTTCTTCTTCAGCCAGATCAGGCCTGCAAAGAAACTGCGTTTCACAGGCCTTTGTAAGAGATGTTCCCTGTAGGCTGTTAGAGCACTGTGCAGAGCGAGTTCTTTCTTAGCTTTCCAAAGACCTGGAAGCCAGATGCTTTGGGGGCCATCTGCCGTTAAGTAAAGAAGGCAGCACTTTGTGCCTTTCAGCTCTAGGGCAATGCAGCACACCCCGAGCAGAAGTTCTACTTCAGCCAGATCCGGCCTGCAAAGAAACTGCGTTTCACAGGCCTTTGTAAGAGATGTTCCCGGTAGGCTGTTAGAGCACTGTGCAGAGCGAGTTGTTTCTTAGCTTCCCAGAGAGCTGGAAGCAAGATGCTTTGGGGCCCGTTAATTTTATACCCTGCTACTTTGCTGTAGTTGTTGATTATTTCTAATAGTTTTTCTGTGGATTCTTTGGGGTTTTCTATGTATAAGATCATGTCGTCTGCAAACAACGCGAGTTTTACTTCTTCGTTACCTATTTGGATTCCTTTTATTTTTTTTTCCTGCCGAATTGCTCTGGCCAGCACCTCCAGTACTATGTTGAATAGGAGTGGTGAAAGTGGGCACCCTTGTCTTGTTCCTGTCCTCAGAGGGATGGCTTTCAGCTTTTGTCCATTGAGTATGATGTTGGCTGTGGGTCTATCATATATGGCCTTTATTATGTTGAGGTACTTTCCTTCTATACCCATTTTACTGAGGGTTGTTATCATAAATGGGTGTTGGATCTTGTCGAATGCTTTCTCTGCGTCTATTGAGATGATCATGTGGTTTTTGTTTTTCATTTTGTTGATGTAGTGTATCACGTTGATTGACTTGCGGGTGTTGAACCACCCCTGTCTCCCTGGTATAAATCCCACTTCATCATGGTGTATAATCTTTTTGATGTATTGCTGTAATCGGTTTGCCAAAATTTTGTTGAGGATTTTTGCATCTATGTTCATCAGTGATATCGGCCTGTAGTTCTCCTTCTTTGTGTTGTCCTTGTCAGGTTTGGGGATCAGAGTGATGTTGGCTTCATAGAATGTGTTAGGGAGTTCTCCATCTTTCTCAATTTTCTGGAACAGTTTGAGGAGAATAGGTACAAAGAACTCACACTGCTTAACAACAAAAAAACAAACAACCCGATCAAAAAATGGGCAGAGGACATGAACAGACATTTCTCCAAAGAAGATATGAATATGGCCAATAGACACATGAAAAGATGTTCATCATCGCTAATCATCAGGGAAATGCAAATCAAAACTACACTAAGATATCACCTTACCCCCGTTAGATTGGCAAAAACATCCAAAACCAAGAACGACAAATGTTGGAGAGGTTGTGGAGAAAGAGGAACCCTCATACACTGTTGGTGGGAATGCAAACTGGTACAGCCACTATGGAAAACAGTATGGAGATTTCTCAAAAAGTTAAAAATAGAAATACCCTATGACCCAGCCATCCCATTACTGGGTATCTATCCTAAGAACCTGATATCAGATATCTCAAGAGTCCGTTGCACCCCTATGTTCATCGCAGCATTATTTACAATAGCCAAGACGTGGAACCAGCCTACATGCCCAGAAACTGATGATTGGATAAAGAAGATGTGGTATATATACACAACGGAATACTACTCAGCCATAAAAAAAGACGACATTGGCCCATTCACAACAATGTGGATGGACCTCGAGGGCATTATGTTAAGCGAAATAAGTCAGTCAGAGAAAGACAGACTCTATATGACTCCACTCATAGGTGGAAATTAGTATATTGAGAAGGAGATCTGATCGGTGGTTACCAGGGAAAAGGGGGGGTGGGGGGAGGGCACGGAGGGGGAAGTGGTGTTCCCACAACATGACTAACAAAAATGTACAACTGAAATTTCACAAGCTTGTAATCCATCATAACATTAATAAACAAACAAAAAAAAAAAGATGCTTTGGGCCCATCTGCCCCTATGGAAAGAACGCAGCACTTTGTGCCTTGCAGCTCTAGGGCAATGTAGCACACCCAGAGCAGAAGTTCTACTTCAGCCAGATCAGGCCCGCAAAGAAACTGCGTTTCGCAGGCCTTTGTAAGAGATGTTCCCGGTAGGCTGTTAGAGCACTGTGCAGAGCGAATTGTTTCTTAGCTTCCCAACGAGCTGGAAGCAAGATGCTTTAGGGGCCATCTGCCCTTAAGGAAAGAAGGCAGCACTTTGTGCCTTGCAGCTCTAGGGCAAAGTAGCACACCCAGAGCAGAAGTTCTACTTCAGCCAGATCAGGCCCGCAAAGAAACTGCGTTTCACAGGCCTGTGTAAGAGATGTTCCCGGTAGGCTGTTAGAGCACTGTGCAGAGCGAGTTGTTTCTTAGCTTCCCAAAGAGCTGGAAGCAAGATGCTTTGGGGCCCTTCTCACCCTTTGGAAAGAAGGCAGCACTTTGTGCCTTACAGCTCTAGGGAAATGTAGCACACCCAGAGCAGAAGTTCTTCTTCAGCCAGATCAGGCCTGCAAAGAAACTGCGTTTCACAGGCCTTTGTAAGAGATGTTCCCTGTAGGCTGTTAGAGCACTGTGCAGAGCGAGTTCTTTCTTAGCTTCCCAAAGACCTGGAAGCCAGATGCTTTGGGGGCCATCTGCCGTTAAGTAAAGAAGGCAGCACTTTGTGCCTTTCAGCTCTAGGGCAATGCAGCACACCCCGAGCAGAAGTTGTACTTCAGCCAGATCAGGCCCGCAAAGAAACTGCGTTTCACAGGCCTTTGTAAGAGATGATCCCGGTAGGCTGTTAGAGCACTGTGCAGAGCGAGTTGTTTCTTAGCTTCCCAGAGAGCTGGAAGCAAGATGCTTTGGGGCCCGTTAATTTTATACCCTGCTACTTTGCTGTAGTTGTTGATTATTTCTAATAGTTTTTCTGTGGATTCTTTGGGGTTTTCTATGTATAAGATCATGTCGTCTGCAAACAACGCGAGTTTTACTTCTTCGTTACCTATTTGGATTCCTTTTATTTTTTTTTCCTGCCGAATTGCTCTGGCCAGCACCTCCAGTACTATGTTGAATAGGAGTGGTGAAAGTGGGCACCCTTGTCTTGTTCCTGTCCTCAGAGGGATGGCTTTCAGCTTTTGTCCATTGAGTATGATGTTGGCTGTGGGTCTATCATATATGGCCTTTATTATGTTGAGGTACTTTCCTTCTATACCCATTTTACTGAGGGTTGTTATCATAAATGGGTGTTGGATCTTGTCGAATGCTTTCTCTGCGTCTATTGAGATGATCATGTGGTTTTTGTTTTTCATTTTGTTGATGTAGTGTATCACGTTGATTGACTTGCGGGTGTTGAACCACCCCTGTCTCCCTGGTATAAATCCCACTTCATCATGGTGTATAATCTTTTTGATGTATTGCTGTAATCGGTTTGCCAAAATTTTGTTGAGGATTTTTGCATCTATGTTCATCAGTGATATCGGCCTGTAGTTCTCCTTCTTTGTGTTGTCCTTGTCAGGTTTGGGGATCAGAGTGATGTTGGCTTCATAGAATGTGTTAGGGAGTTCTCCATCTTTCTCAATTTTCTGGAACAGTTTGAGGAGAATAGGTACAAAGAACTCACACTGCTTAACAACAAAAAAACAAACAACCCGATCAAAAAATGGGCAGAGGACATGAACAGACATTTCTCCAAAGAAGATATGAATATGGCCAATAGACACATGAAAAGATGTTCATCATCGCTAATCATCAGGGAAATGCAAATCAAAACTACACTAAGATATCACCTTACCCCCGTTAGATTGGCAAAAACATCCAAAACCAAGAACGACAAATGTTGGAGAGGTTGTGGAGAAAGAGGAACCCTCATACACTGTTGGTGGGAATGCAAACTGGTACAGCCACTATGGAAAACAGTATGGAGATTTCTCAAAAAGTTAAAAATAGAAATACCCTATGACCCAGCCATCCCATTACTGGGTATCTATCCTAAGAACCTGATATCAGATATCTCAAGAGTCCGTTGCACCCCTATGTTCATCGCAGCATTATTTACAATAGCCAAGACGTGGAACCAGCCTACATGCCCAGAAACTGATGATTGGATAAAGAAGATGTGGTATATATACACAACGGAATACTACTCAGCCATAAAAAAAGACGACATTGGCCCATTCACAACAATGTGGATGGACCTCGAGGGCATTATGTTAAGCGAAATAAGTCAGTCAGAGAAAGACAGACTCTATATGACTCCACTCATAGGTGGAAATTAGTATATTGAGAAGGAGATCTGATCGGTGGTTACCAGGGAAAAGGGGGGGTGGGGGAGGGCACGGAGGGGGAAGTGGTGTTCCCACAACATGACTAACAATAATGTACAACTGAAATTTCACAAGCTTGTAATCCATCATAACATTAATAAACAAACAAAAAAAAAAAGATGCTTTGGGCCCATCTGCCCCTATGGAAAGAACGCAGCACTTTGTGCCTTGCAGCTCTAGGGCAATGTAGCACACCCAGAGCAGAAGTTCTACTTCAGCCAGATCAGGCCCGCAAAGAAACTGCGTTTCACAGGCCTTTGTAAGAGATGTTCCCGGTAGGCTGTTAGAGCACTGTGCAGAGCGAATTGTTTCTTAGCTTCCCAACGAGCTGGAAGCAAGATGCTTTAGGGGCCATCTGCCCTTAAGGAAAGAAGGCAGCACTTTGTGCCTTGCAGCTCTAGGGCAAAGTAGCACACCCAGAGCAGAAGTTCTACTTCAGCCAGATCAGGCCCGCAAAGAAACTGCGTTTCACAGGCCTTTGTAAGAGATGTTCCCGGTAGGCTGTTAGAGCACTGTGCAGAGCGAGTTGTTTCTTAGCTTCCCAAAGAGCTGGAAGCAAGATGCTTTGGGGCCCTTCTCACCCTTTGGAAAGAAGGCAGCACTTTGTGACTTACAGCTCTAGGGAAATGTAGCACACCCAGAGCAGAAGTTCTTCTTCAGCCAGATCAGGCCTGCAAAGAAACTGCGTCTCACAGGCCTTTGTAAGAGATGTTCCCTGTAGGCTGTTAGAGCACTGTGCAGAGCGAGTTCTTTCTTAGCTTCCCAAAGACCTGGAAGCCAGATGCTTTGGGGGCCATCTGCCGTTAAGTAAAGAAGGCAGCACTTTGTGCCTTTCAGCTCTAGGGCAATGCAGCACACCCCGAGCAGAAGTTGTACTTCAGCCGGATCAGGCCCGCAAAGAAACTGCGTTTAAAAAGGCCTTTGTAAGAGATGATCCCGGTAGGCTGTTAGAGCACTGTGCAGAGCGAGTTGTTTCTTAGCTTCCCAGAGAGCTGGAAGCAAGATGCTTTGGGGCCCGTTAATTTTATACCCTGCTACTTTGCTGTAGTTGTTGATTATTTCTAATAGTTTTTCTGTGGATTCTTTGGGGTTTTCTATGTATAAGATCATGTCGTCTGCAAACAACGCGAGTTTTACTTCTTCGTTACCTATTTGGATTCCTTTTATTTTTTTTTCCTGCCGAATTGCTCTGGCCAGCACCTCCAGTACTATGTTGAATAGGAGTGGTGAAAGTGGGCACCCTTGTCTTGTTCCTGTCCTCAGAGGGATGGCTTTCAGCTTTTGTCCATTGAGTATGATGTTGGCTGTGGGTCTATCATATATGGCCTTTATTATGTTGAGGTTCTTTCCTTCTATACCCATTTTACTGAGGGTTGTTATCATAAATGGGTGTTGGATCTTGTCGAATGCTTTCTCTGCGTCTATTGAGATGATCATGTGGTTTTTGTTTTTCATTTTGTTGATGTAGTGTATCACGTTGATTGACTTGCGGGTGTTGAACCATCCCTGTGTCCCTGGTATAAATCCCACTTGATCATGGTGTATAATCTTTTTGATGTATTGCTGTAATCGGTTTGCCAAAATTTGGTTGAGGATTTTTGCATCTATGTTCATCAGTGATATCGGCCTGTAGTTCTCCTTCTTTGTGTTGTCCTTGTCAGGTTTGGGGATCAGAGTGATGTTGGCTTCATAGAATGTGTTAGGGAGTTCTCCATCTTTCTCAATTTTCTGGAACAGTTTGAGGAGAATAGGTACAAAGAACTCACACTGCTTAACAACAAAAAAACAAACAACCCGATCAAAAAATGGGCAGAGGACATGAACAGACATTTCTCCAAAGAAGATATGAATATGGCCAATAGACACATGAAAAGATGTTCATCATCGCTAATCATCAGGGAAATGCAAATCAAAACTACACTAAGATATCACCTTACCCCCGTTAGATTGGCAAAAACATCCAAAACCAAGAACGACGAATGTTGGAGAGGTTGTGGAGAAAGAGGAACCCTCATACACTGTTGGTGGGAATGCAAACTGGTACAGCCACTATGGAAAACAGTATGGAGATTTCTCAAAAAGTTAAAAATAGAAATACCCTATGACCCAGCCATCCCATTACTGGGTATCTATCCTAAGAACCTGATATCAGATATCTCAAGAGTCCGTTGCACCCCTATGTTCATCGCAGCATTATTTACAATAGCCAAGACGTGGAACCAGCCTACGTGCCCAGAAACTGATGATTGGATAAAGAAGATGTGGTATATATACACAACGGAATACTACTCAGCCATAAAAAAAGACGACATTGGCCCATTCACAACAATGTGGATGGACCTCGAGGGCATTATGTTAAGCGAAATAAGTCAGTCAGAGAAAGACAGACTCTATATGACTCCACTCATAGGTGGAAATTAGTATATTGAGAAGGAGATCTGATCGGTGGTTACCAGGGAAAAGGGGGGGTGGGGGAGGGCACGGAGGGGGAAGTGGTGTTCCCACAACATGACTAACAATAATGTACAACTGAAATTTCACAAGCTTGTAATCCATCATAACATTAATAAACAAACAAAAAAAAAAAGATGCTTTGGGCCCATCTGCCCCTATGGAAAGAACGCAGCACTTTGTGCCTTGCAGCTCTAGGGCAATGTAGCACACCCAGAGCAGAAGTTCTACTTCAGCCAGATCAGGCCCGCAAAGAAACTGCGTTTCACAGGCCTTTGTAAGAGATGTTCCCGGTAGGCTGTTAGAGCACTGTGCAGAGCGAATTGTTTCTTAGCTTCCCAACGAGCTGGAAGCAAGATGCTTTAGGGGCCATCTGCCCTTAAGGAAAGAAGGCAGCACTTTGTGCCTTGCAGCTCTAGGGCAAAGTAGCACACCCAGAGCAGAAGTTCTACTTCAGCCAGATCAGGCCCGCAAAGAAACTGCGTTTCACAGGCCTTTGTAAGAGATGTTCCCGGTAGGCTGTTAGAGCACTGTGCAGAGCGAGTTGTTTCTTAGCTTCCCAAAGAGCTGGAAGCAAGATGCTTTGGGGCCCTTCTCACCCTTTGGAAAGAAGGCAGCACTTTGTGACTTACAGCTCTAGGGAAATGTAGCACACCCAGAGCAGAAGTTCTTCTTCAGCCAGATCAGGCCTGCAAAGAAACTGCGTCTCACAGGCCTTTGTAAGAGATGTTCCCTGTAGGCTGTTAGAGCACTGTGCAGAGCGAGTTCTTTCTTAGCTTCCCAAAGACCTGGAAGCCAGATGCTTTGGGGGCCATCTGCCGTTAAGTAAAGAAGGCAGCACTTTGTGCCTTTCAGCTCTAGGGCAATGCAGCACACCCCGAGCAGAAGTTGTACTTCAGCCGGATCAGGCCCGCAAAGAAACTGCGTTTAAAAAGGCCTTTGTAAGAGATGATCCCGGTAGGCTGTTAGAGCACTGTGCAGAGCGAGTTGTTTCTTAGCTTCCCAGAGAGCTGGAAGCAAGATGCTTTGGGGCCCGTTAATTTTATACCCTGCTACTTTGCTGTAGTTGTTGATTATTTCTAATAGTTTTTCTGTGGATTCTTTGGGGTTTTCTATGTATAAGATCATGTCGTCTGCAAACAACGCGAGTTTTACTTCTTCGTTACCTATTTGGATTCCTTTTATTTTTTTTTCCTGCCGAATTGCTCTGGCCAGCACCTCCAGTACTATGTTGAATAGGAGTGGTGAAAGTGGGCACCCTTGTCTTGTTCCTGTCCTCAGAGGGATGGCTTTCAGCTTTTGTCCATTGAGTATGATGTTGGCTGTGGGTCTATCATATATGGCCTTTATTATGTTGAGGTTCTTTCCTTCTATACCCATTTTACTGAGGGTTGTTATCATAAATGGGTGTTGGATCTTGTCGAATGCTTTCTCTGCGTCTATTGAGATGATCATGTGGTTTTTGTTTTTCATTTTGTTGATGTAGTGTATCACGTTGATTGACTTGCGGGTGTTGAACCATCCCTGTGTCCCTGGTATAAATCCCACTTGATCATGGTGTATAATCTTTTTGATGTATTGCTGTAATCGGTTTGCCAAAATTTGGTTGAGGATTTTTGCATCTATGTTCATCAGTGATATCGGCCTGTAGTTCTCCTTCTTTGTGTTGTCCTTGTCAGGTTTGGGGATCAGAGTGATGTTGGCTTCATAGAATGTGTTAGGGAGTTCTCCATCTTTCTCAATTTTCTGGAACAGTTTGAGGAGAATAGGTACAAAGAACTCACACTGCTTAACAACAAAAAAACAAACAACCCGATCAAAAAATGGGCAGAGGACATGAACAGACATTTCTCCAAAGAAGATATGAATATGGCCAATAGACACATGAAAAGATGTTCATCATCGCTAATCATCAGGGAAATGCAAATCAAAACTACACTAAGATATCACCTTACCCCCGTTAGATTGGCAAAAACATCCAAAACCAAGAACGACGAATGTTGGAGAGGTTGTGGAGAAAGAGGAACCCTCATACACTGTTGGTGGGAATGCAAACTGGTACAGCCACTATGGAAAACAGTATGGAGATTTCTCAAAAAGTTAAAAATAGAAATACCCTATGACCCAGCCATCCCATTACTGGGTATCTATCCTAAGAACCTGATATCAGATATCTCAAGAGTCCGTTGCACCCCTATGTTCATCGCAGCATTATTTACAATAGCCAAGACGTGGAACCAGCCTACGTGCCCAGAAACTGATGATTGGATAAAGAAGATGTGGTATATATACACAACGGAATACTACTCAGCCATAAAAAAAGACGACATTGGCCCATTCACAACAATGTGGATGGACCTCGAGGGCATTATGTTAAGCGAAATAAGTCAGTCAGAGAAAGACAGACTCTATATGACTCCACTCATAGGTGGAAATTAGTATATTGAGAAGGAGATCTGATCGGTGGTTACCAGGGAAAAGGGGGGGTGGGGGGAGGGCACGGAGGGGGAAGTGGTGTTCCCACAACATGACTAACAAAAATGTACAACTGAAATTTCACAAGCTTGTAATCCATCATAACATTAATGAACAAACAAAAAAAAAAAGATGCTTTGGGGCCCATCTGCCCCTATGGAAAGAACGCAGCACTTTGTGCCTTGCAGCTCTAGGGCAATGTAGCACACCCAGAGCAGAAGTTCTACTTCAGCCAGATCAGGCCCGCAAAGAAACTGCGTTTCACAGGCCTTTGTAAGAGATGTTCCCGGTAGGCTGTTAGAGCACTGTGCAGAGCGAGTTGTTTCTTAGCTTCCCAATGAGCTGGAAGCAAGATGCTTTAGGGGCCATCTGCCATTAAGGAAAGAAGGCAGCACTTTGTGCCTTGCAGCTCTAGGGCAAAGTAGCACACCCAGAGCAGAAGTTCTACTTCAGCCAGATCAGGCCCGCAAAGAAACTGCGTTTCACAGGCCTTTGTAAGAGATGTTCCCGGTAGGCTGTTAGAGCACTGTGCAGAGCGAGTTGTTTCTTAGCTTCCCAAAGAGCTGGAAGCAAGATGCTTTGGGGCCCTTCTCACCCTTTGGAAAGAAGGCAGCACTTTGTGCCTTACAGCTCTAGGGCAATGTAGCACACCCAGAGCAGAAGTTCTTCTTCAGCCAGATCAGGCCTGCAAAGAAACTGCGTTTCACAGGCCTTTGTAAGAGATGTTCCCTGTAGGCTGTTAGAGCACTGTGCAGAGCGAGTTCTTTCTTAGCTTCCCAAAGACCTGGAAGCCAGATGCTTTGGGGGCCATCTGCCGTTAAGTAAATAAGGCAGCACTTTGTGCCTTTCAGCTCTAGGGCAATGCAGCACACCCCGAGCAGAAGTTGTACTTCAGCCAGATCAGGCCCGCAAAGAAACTGCGTTTCACAGGCCTTTGTAAGAGATGTTCCCGGTAGGCTGTTAGAGCACTGTGCAGAGCGAGTTGTTTCTTAGCTTCCCAGAGAGCTGGAAGCAAGATGCTTTGGGGCCCGTTAATTTTATACCTTGCTACTTTGCTGTAGTTGTTGATTATTTCTAATAGTTTTTCTGTGGATTCTTTGGGGTTTTCTATGTTTAAGATCATGTCGTCTGCAAACAACGCGAGTTTTACTTCTTCGTTACCTATTTGGATTCCTTTTATTTTTTTTTCCTGCCGAATTGCTCTGGCCAGCACCTCCAGTACTATGTTGAATAGGAGTGGTGAAAGTGGGCACCCTTGTCTTGTTCCTGTCCTCAGAGGGATGGCTTTCAGCTTTTGTCCATTGAGTATGATGTTGGCTGTGGGTCTATCATATATGGCCTTTATTATGTTGAGGTACTTTCCTTCTATACCCATTTTACTGAGGGTTTTTATCATAAATGGGTGTTGGATCTTGTCGAATGCTTTCTCTGCGTCTATTGAGATGATCATGTGGTTTTTGTTTTTCATATTGTTGATGTAGTGTATCACGTTGATTGACTTGCGGGTGTTGAACCATCCCTGTGTCCCTGGTATAAATCCCACTTGATCATGGTGTATAATCTTTTTGATGTATTGCTGTAATCGGTTTGCCAAAATTTTGTTGAGGATTTTTGCATCTATGTTCATCAGTGATATCGGCCTGTAGTTCTCCTTCTTTGTGTTGTCCTTGTCAGGTTGGGGGATTAGAGTGATGTTGGCTTCATAGAATGTGTTAGGGAGTTCTCCATCTTTCTCAATTTTCTGGAACAGTTTGAGGAGCATAGGTACAAAGATCTCACACTGCTTAACAACAAAAAAACAAACAACCCGATCAAAAAATGGGCAGAGGACATGAACAGACATTTCTCCAAAGAAGATATGAATATGGCCAATAGACACATGAAAAGATGTTCATCATCGCTAATCATCAGGGAAATGCAAATCAAAACTACACTAAGATATCACCTTACCCCCGTTAGATTGGCAAAAACATCCAAAACCAAGAACGACAAATGTTGGAGAGGTTGTGGAGAAAGAGGAACCCTCATACACTGTTGGTGGGAATGCAAACTGGTACAGCCACTATGGAAAACAGTATGGAGATTTCTCAAAAAGTTAAAAATAGAAATACCCTATGACCCAGCCATCCCATTACTGGGTATCTATCCTAAGAACCTGATATCAGATATCTCAAGAGTCCGTTGCACCCCTATGTTCATCGCAGCATTATTTACAATAGCCAAGACGTGGAACCAGCCTACGTGCCCAGAAACTGATGATTGGATAAAGAAGATGTGGTATATATACACAACGGAATACTACTCAGCCATAAAAAAAGACGACATTGGCCCATTCACAACAATGTGGATGGACCTCGAGGGCATTATGTTAAGCGAAATAAGTCAGTCAGAGAAAGACAGACTCTATATGACTCCACTCATAGGTGGAAATTAGTATATTGAGAAGGAGATCTGATCGGTGGTTACCAGGGAAAAGGGGGGGTGGGGGGAGGGCACGGAGGGGGAAGTGGTGTTCCCACAACATGACTAACAAAAATGTACAACTGAAATTTCACAAGCTTGTAATCCATCATAACATTAATGAACAAACAAAAAAAAAAAAGATGCTTTGGGGCCCATCTGCCCCTATGGAAAGAACGCAGCACTTTGTGCCTTGCAGCTCTAGGGCAATGTAGCACACCCAGAGCAGAAGTTCTACTTCAGCCAGATCAGGCCCGCAAAGAAACTGCGTTTCACAGGCCTTTGTAAGAGATGTTCCCGGTAGGCTGTTAGAGCACTGTGCAGAGCGAGTTGTTTCTTAGCTTCCCAACGAGCTGGAAGCAAGATGCTTTAGGGGCCATCTGCCATTAAGGAAAGAAGGCAGCACTTTGTGCCTTGCAGCTCTAGGGCAAAGTAGCACACCCAGAGCAGAAGTTCTACTTCAGCCAGATCAGGCCTGCAAAGAAACTGCGTTTCACAGGCCTTTGTAAGAGATTTTCCCGGTAGGCTGTTAGAGCACTGTGCAGAGCGAGTTGTTTCTTAGCTTCCCAAAGAGCTGGAAGCAAGATGCTTTGGGGCCCTTCTCACCCTTTGGAAAGAAGGCAGCACTTTGTGCCTTACAGCTCTAGGGCAATGTAGCACACCCAGAGCAGAAGTTCTTCTTCAGCCAGATCAGGCCTGCAAAGAAACTGCGTTTCACAGGCCTTTGTAAGAGATGTTCCCTGTAGGCTGTTAGAGCACTGTGCAGAGCGAGTTCTTTCTTAGCTTCCCAAAGACCTGGAAGCCAGATGCTTTGGGGGCCATCTGCCGTTAAGTAAAGAAGGCAGCACTTTGTGCCTTTCAGCTCTAGGGCAATGCAGCACACCCCGAGCAGAAGTTGTACTTCAGCCAGATCAGGCCCGCAAAGAAACTGCGTTTCACAGGCCTTTGTAAGAGATGTTCCCGGTAGGCTGTTAGAGCACTGTGCAGAGCGAGTTGTTTCTTAGCTTCCCAGAGAGCTGGAAGCAAGATGCTTTGGGGCCCGTTAATTTTATACCCTGCTACTTTGCTGTAGTTGTTGATTATTTCTAATAGTTTTTCTGTGGATTCTTTGGGGTTTTCTATGTATAAGATCATGTCGTCTGCAAACAACGCGAGTTTTACTTCTTCGTTACCTATTTGGATTCCTTTTATTTTTTTTCCTGCCGAATTGCTCTGGCCAGCACCTCCAGTACTATGTTGAATAGGAGTGGTGAAAGTGGGCACCCTTGTCTTGTTCCTGTCCTCAGAGGGATGGCTTTCAGCTTTTGTCCATTGAGTATGATGTTGGCTGTGGGTCTATCATATATGGCCTTTATTATGTTGAGGTACTTTCCTTCTATACCCATTTTACTGAGGGTTTTTATCATCAATGGGTGTTGGATCTTGTCGAATGCTTTCTCTGCGTCTATTGAGATGATCATGTGGTTTTTGTTTTTCATTTTGTTGATGTAGTGTATCACGTTGATTGACTTGCGGGTGTTGAACCATCCCTGTGTCCCTGGTATAAATCCCACTTGATCATGGTGTATAATCTTTTTGATGTATTGCTGTAATCGGTTTGCCAAAATTTGGTTGAGGATTTTTGCATCTATGTTCATCAGTGATATCGGCCTGTAGTTCTCCTTCTTTGTGTTGTCCTTGTCAGGTTTGGGGATCAGAGTGATGTTGGCTTCATAGAATGTGTTAGGGAGTTCTCCATCTTTCTCAATTTTCTGGAACAGTTTGAGGAGAATAGGTACAAAGAACTCACACTGCTTAACAACAAAAAAACAAACAACCCGATCAAAAAATGGGCAGAGGACATGAACAGACATTTCTCCAAAGAAGATATGAATATGGCCAATAGACACATGAAAAGATGTTCATCATCGCTAATCATCAGGGAAATGCAAATCAAAACTACACTAAGATATCACCTTACCCCCGTTAGATTGGCAAAAACATCCAAAACCAAGAACGACAAATGTTGGAGAGGTTGTGGAGAAAGAGGAACCCTCATACACTGTTGGTGGGAATGCAAACTGGTACAGCCACTATGGAAAACAGTATGGAGATTTCTCAAAAAGTTAAAAATAGAAATACCCTATGACCCAGCCATCCCATTACTGGGTATCTATCCTAAGAACCTGATATCAGATATCTCAAGAGTCCGTTGCACCCCTATGTTCATCGCAGCATTATTTACAATAGCCAAGACGTGGAACCAGCCTACGTGCCCAGAAACTGATGATTGGATAAAGAAGATGTGGTATATATACACAACGGAATACTACTCAGCCATAAAAAAAGACGACATTGGCCCATTCACAACAATGTGGATGGACCTCGAGGGCATTATGTTAAGCGAAATAAGTCAGTCAGAGAAAGACAGACTCTATATGACTCCACTCATAGGTGGAAATTAGTATATTGAGAAGGAGATCTGATCGGTGGTTACCAGGGAAAAGGGGGGGTGGGGGGAGGGCACGGAGGGGGAAGTGGTGTTCCCACAACATGACTAACAAAAATGTACAACTGAAATTTCACAAGCTTGTAATCCATCATAACATTAATAAACCAAAAAAAAAAAAAAAAAGATGCTTTGGGGCCCATCTGCCCCTATGGAAAGAACGCAGCACTTTGTGCCTTGCAGCTCTAGGGCAATGTAGCACACCCAGAGCAGAAGTTCTACTTCAGCCAGATCAGGCCTGCAAAGAAACTGCGTTTCACAGGCCTTTGTAAGAGATGTTCCCGGTAGGCTGTTAGAGCACTGTGCAGAGCGAGTTGTTTCTTAGCTTCCCAGAGAGCTGGAAGCAAGATGCTTTGGGGCCCGTTAATTTTATACCCTGCTACTTTGCTGTAGTTGTTGATTATTTCTAATAGTTTTTCTGTGGATTCTTTGGGGTTTTCTATGTATAAGATCATGTCGTCTGCAAACAACGCGAGTTTTACTTCTTCGTTACCTATTTGGATTCCTTTTATTTTTTTTTCCTGCCGAATTCCTCTGGCCAGCACCTCCAGTACTATGTTGAATAGGAGTGGTGAAAGTGGGCACCCTTGTCTTGTTCCTGTCCTCAGAGGGATGGCTTTCAGCTTTTGTCCATTGAGTATGATGTTGGCTGTGGGTCTATCATATATGGCCTTTATTATGTTGAGGTTCTTTCCTTCTATACCCATTTTACTGAGGGTTGTTATCATAAATGGGTGTTGGATCTTGTCGAATGCTTTCTCTGCGTCTATTGAGATGATCATGTGGTTTTTGTTTTTCATTTTGTTGATGTAGTGTATCACGTTGATTGACTTGCGGGTGTTGAACCATCCCTGTGTCCCTGGTATAAATCCCACTTGATCCTGGTGTATAATCTTTTTGATGTATTGCTGTAATCGGTTTGCCAAAATTTGGTTGAGGATTTTTGCATCTATGTTCATCAGTGATATCGGCCTGTAGTTCTCCTTCTTTGTGTTGTCCTTGTCAGGTTTGGGGATCAGAGTGATGTTGGCTTCATAGAATGTGTTAGGGAGTTCTCCATCTTTCTCAATTTTCTGGAACAGTTTGAGGAGAATAGCTACAAAGAACTCACACTGCTTAACAACAAAAAAACAAACAACCCGATCAAAAAATGGGCAGAGGACATGAACAGACATTTCTCCAAAGAAGATATGAATATGGCCAATAGACACATGAAAAGATGTTCATCATCGCTAATCATCAGGGAAATGCAAATCAAAACTACACTAAGATATCACCTTACCCCCGTTAGATTGGCAAAAACATCCAAAACCAAGAACGACAAATGTTGGAGAGGTTGTGGAGAAAGAGGAACCCTCATACACTGTTGGTGGGAATGCAAACTGGTACAGCCACTATGGAAAACAGTATGGAGATTTCTCAAAAAGTTAAAAATAGAAATACCCTATGACCCAGCCATCCCATTACTGGGTATCTATCCTAAGAACCTGATATCAGATATCTCAAGAGTCCGTTGCACCCCTATGTTCATCGCAGCATTATTTACAATAGCCAAGACGTGGAACCAGCCTACGTGCCCAGAAACTGATGATTGGATAAAGAAGATGTGGTATATATACACAACGGAATACTACTCAGCCATAAAAAAAGACGACATTGGCCCATTCACAACAATGTGGATGGACCTCGAGGGCATTATGTTAAGCGAAATAAGTCAGTCAGAGAAAGACAGACTCTATATGACTCCACTCATAGGTGGAAATTAGTATATTGAGAAGGAGATCTGATCGGTGGTTACCAGGGAAAAGGGGGGGTGGGGGGAGGGCACGGAGGGGGAAGTGGTGTTCCCACAACATGACTAACAAAAATGTACAACTGAAATTTCACAAGCTTGTAATCCATCATAACATTAATAAACCAAAAAAAAAAAAAAAAAGATGCTTTGGGGCCCATCTGCCCCTATGGAAAGAACGCAGCACTTTGTGCCTTGCAGCTCTAGGGCAATGTAGCACACCCAGAGCAGAAGTTCTACTTCAGCCAGATCAGGCCCGCAAAGAAACTGCGTTTCACAGGCCTTTGTAAGAGATGTTCCCGGTAGGCTGTTAGAGCACTGTGCAGAGCGAGTTGTTTCTTAGCTTCCCAGAGAGCTGGAAGCAAGATGCTTTGGGGCCCGTTAATTTTATACCCTGCTACTTTGCTGTAGTTGTTGATTATTTCTAATAGTTTTTCTGTGGATTCTTTGGGGTTTTCTATGTATAAGATCATGTCGTCTGCAAACAACGCGAGTTTTACTTCTTCGTTACCTATTTGGATTCCTTTTATTTTTTTTTCCTGCCGAATTCCTCTGGCCAGCACCTCCAGTACTATGTTGAATAGGAGTGGTGAAAGTGGGCACCCTTGTCTTGTTCCTGTCCTCAGAGGGATGGCTTTCAGCTTTTGTCCATTGAGTATGATGTTGGCTGTGGGTCTATCATATATGGCCTTTATTATGTTGAGGTTCTTTCCTTCTATACCCATTTTACTGAGGGTTGTTATCATAAATGGGTGTTGGATCTTGTCGAATGCTTTCTCTGCGTCTATTGAGATGATCATGTGGTTTTTGTTTTTCATTTTGTTGATGTAGTGTATCACGTTGATTGACTTGCGGGTGTTGAACCATCCCTGTGTCCCTGGTATAAATCCCACTTGATCCTGGTGTATAATCTTTTTGATGTATTGCTGTAATCGGTTTGCCAAAATTTGGTTGAGGATTTTTGCATCTATGTTCATCAGTGATATCGGCCTGTAGTTCTCCTTCTTTGTGTTGTCCTTGTCAGGTTTGGGGATCAGAGTGATGTTGGCTTCATAGAATGTGTTAGGGAGTTCTCCATCTTTCTCAATTTTCTGGAACAGTTTGAGGAGAATAGCTACAAAGAACTCACACTGCTTAACAACAAAAAAACAAACAACCCGATCAAAAAATGGGCAGAGGACATGAACAGACATTTCTCCAAAGAAGATATGAATATGGCCAATAGACACATGAAAAGATGTTCATCATCGCTAATCATCAGGGAAATGCAAATCAAAACTACACTAAGATATCACCTTACCCCCGTTAGATTGGCAAAAACATCCAAAACCAAGAACGACAAATGTTGGAGAGGTTGTGGAGAAAGAGGAACCCTCATACACTGTTGGTGGGAATGCAAACTGGTACAGCCACTATGGAAAACAGTATGGAGATTTCTCAAAAAGTTAAAAATAGAAATACCCTATGACCCAGCCATCCCATTACTGGGTATCTATCCTAAGAACCTGATATCAGATATCTCAAGAGTCCGTTGCACCCCTATGTTCATCGCAGCATTATTTACAATAGCCAAGACGTGGAACCAGCCTACGTGCCCAGAAACTGATGATTGGATAAAGAAGATGTGGTATATATACACAACGGAATACTACTCAGCCATAAAAAAAGACGACATTGGCCCATTCACAACAATGTGGATGGACCTCGAGGGCATTATGTTAAGCGAAATAAGTCAGTCAGAGAAAGACAGACTCTATATGACTCCACTCATAGGTGGAAATTAGTATATTGAGAAGGAGATCTGATCGGTGGTTACCAGGGAAAAGGGGGGGTGGGGGGAGGGCACGGAGGGGGAAGTGGTGTTCCCACAACATGACTAACAAAAATGTACAACTGAAATTTCACAAGCTTGTAATCCATCATAACATTAATAAACCAAAAAAAAAAAAAAAAAGATGCTTTGGGGCCCATCTGCCCCTATGGAAAGAACGCAGCACTTTGTGCCTTGCAGCTCTAGGGCAATGTAGCACACCCAGAGCAGAAGTTCTACTTCAGCCAGATCAGGCCCGCAAAGAAACTGCGTTTCACAGGCCTTTGTAAGAGATGTTCCCGGTAGGCTGTTAGAGCACTGTGCAGAGCGAGTTGTTTCTTAGCTTCCCAGAGAGCTGGAAGCAAGATGCTTTGGGGCCCGTTAATTTTATACCCTGCTACTTTGCTGTAGTTGTTGATTATTTCTAATAGTTTTTCTGTGGATTCTTTGGGGTTTTCTATGTATAAGATCATGTCGTCTGCAAACAACGCGAGTTTTACTTCTTCGTTACCTATTTGGATTCCTTTTATTTTTTTTTCCTGCCGAATTGCTCTGGCCAGCACCTCCAGTACTATGTTGAATAGGAGTGGTGAAAGTGGGCACCCTTGTCTTGTTCCTGTCCTCAGAGGGATGGCTTTCAGCTTTTGTCCATTGAGTATGATGTTGGCTGTGGGTCTATCATATATGGCCTTTATTATGTTGAGGTTCTTTCCTTCTATACCCATTTTACTGAGGGTTGTTATCATAAATGGGTGTTGGATCTTGTCGAATGCTTTCTCTGCGTCTATTGAGATGATCATGTGGTTTTTGTTTTTCATTTTGTTGATGTAGTGTATCACGTTGATTGACTTGCGGGTGTTGAACCATCCCTGTGTCCCTGGTATAAATCCCACTTGATCATGGTGTATAATCTTTTTGATGTATTGCTGTAATCGGTTTGCCAAAATTTGGTTGAGGATTTTTGCATCTATGTTCATCAGTGATATCGGCCTGTAGTTCTCCTTCTTTGTGTTGTCCTTGTCAGGTTTGGGGATCAGAGTGATGTTGGCTTCATAGAATGTGTTAGGGAGTTCTCCATCTTTCTCAATTTTCTGGAACAGTTTGAGGAGAATAGCTACAAAGAACTCACACTGCTTAACAACAAAAAAACAAACAACCCGATCAAAAAATGGGCAGAGGACATGAACAGACATTTCTCCAAAGAAGATATGAATATGGCCAATAGACACATGAAAAGATGTTCATCATCGCTAATCATCAGGGAAATGCAAATCAAAACTACACTAAGATATCACCTTACCCCCGTTAGATTGGCAAAAACATCCAAAACCAAGAAGGACAAATGTTGGAGAGGTTGTGGAGAAAGAGGAACCCTCATACACTGTTGGTGGGAATGCAAACTGGTACAGCCACTATGGAAAACAGTATGGAGATTTCTCAAAAAGTTAAAAATAGAAATACCCTATGACCCAGCCATCCCATTACTGGGTATCTATCCTAAGAACCTGATATCAGATATCTCAAGAGTCCGTTGCACCCCTATGTTCATCGCAGCATTATTTACAATAGCCAAGACGTGGAACCAGCCTACGTGCCCAGAAACTGATGATTGGATAAAGAAGATGTGGTATATATACACAACGGAATACTACTCAGACATAAAAAAAGACGACATTGGCCCATTCACAACAATGTGGATGGACCTCGAGGGCATTATGTTAAGCGAAATAAGTCAGTCAGAGAAAGACAGACTCTATATGACTCCACTCATAGGTGGAAATTAGTATATTGAGAAGGAGATCTGATCGGTGGTTACCAGGGAAAAGGGGGGGTGGGGGAGGGCACGGAGGGGGAAGTGGTGTTCCCACAACATGACTAACAAAAATGTACAACTGAAATTTCACAAGCTAGTAATCCATCATAACATTAATGAACAAACAAAAAAAAAAAAGATGCTTTGGGGCCCATCTGCCCCTATGGAAAGAACGCAGCACTTTGTGCCTTGCAGCTCTAGGGCAATGTAGCACACCCAGAGCAGAAGTTCTACTTCAGCCAGATCAGGCCCGCAAAGAAACTGCGTTTCACAGGCCTTTGTAAGAGATGTTCCCGGTAGGCTGTTAGAGCACTGTGCAGAGCGAGTTGTTTCTTAGCTTCCCAACGAGCTGGAAGCAAGATGCTTTAGGGGCCATCTGCCATTAAGGAAAGAAGGCAGCACATTGTGCCTTGCAGCTCTAGGGCAAAGTAGCACACCCAGAGCAGAAGTTCTACTTCAGCCAGATCAGGCCTGCAAAGAAACTGCGTTTCACAGGCCTTTGTAAGAGATGTTCCCGGTAGGCTGTTAGAGCACTGTGCAGAGCGAGTTGTTTCTTAGCTTCCCAAAGAGCTGGAAGCAAGATGCTTTGGGGCCCTTCTCACCCTTTGGAAAGAAGGCAGCACTTTGTGCCTTACAGCTCTAGGGCAATGTAGCACACCCAGAGCAGAAGTTGTACTTCAGCCAGATCAGGCCTGCAAAGAAACTGCGTTTCACAGGCCTTTGTAAGAGATGTTCCCGGTAGGCTGTTAGAGCACTGTGCAGAGCGAGTTGTTTCTTAGCTTCCCAGAGAGCTGGAAGCAAGATGCTTTGGGGCCCGTTAATTTTATACCCTGCTACTTTGCTGTAGTTGTTGATTATTTCTAATAGTTTTTCTGTGGATTCTTTGGGGTTTTCTATGTATAAGATCATGTCGTCTGCAAACAACGCGAGTTTTACTTCTTCGTTACCTATTTGGATTCCTTTTATTTTTTTTTCCTGCCGAATTGCTCTGGCCAGCACCTCCAGTACTATGTTGAATAGGAGTGGTGAAAGTGGGCACCCTTGTCTTGTTCCTGTCCTCAGAGGGATGGCTTTCAGCTTTTGTCCATTGAGTATGATGTTGGCTGTGGGTCTATCATATATGGCCTTTATTATGTTGAGGTACTTTCCTTCTATACCCATTTTACTGAGGGTTGTTATCATAAATGGGTGTTGGATCTTGTCGAATGCTTTCTCTGCGTCTATTGAGATGATCATGTGGTTTTTGTTTTTCATTTTGTTGATGTAGTGTATCACGTTGATTGACTTGCGGGTGTTGAACCATCCCTGTGTCCCTGGTATAAATCCCACTTGATCATGGTGTATAATCTTTTTGATGTATTGCTGTAATCGGTTTGCCAAAATTTGGTTGAGGATTTTTGCATCTATGTTCATCAGTGATATCGGCCTGTAGTTCTCCTTCTTTGTGTTGTCCTTGTCAGGTTTGGGGATCAGAGTGATGTTGGCTTCAAAGAATGTGTTAGGGAGTTCTCCATCTTTCTCAATTTTCTGGAACAGATGAGGAGAATAGGTACAAAGAACTCACACTGCTTAACAACAAAAAAACAAACAACCCGATCAAAAAATGGGCAGAGGACATGAACAGACATTTCTCCAAAGAAGATATGAATATGGCCAATAGACACATGAAAAGATGTTCATCATCGCTAATCATCAGGGAAATGCAAATCAAAACTACACTAAGATATCACCTTACCCCCGTTAGATTGGCAAAAACATCCAAAACCAAGAACGACAAATGTTGGAGAGGTTGTTTAGAAAGAGGGACCCTCATACACTGTTGGTGGGAATGCAAACTGGTACAGCCACTATGGAAAACAGTATGGAGATTTCTCAAAAAGTTAAAAATAGAAATACCCTATGACCCAGCCATCCCATTACTGGGTATCTATCCTAAGAACGTGATATCAGATATCTCAAGAGTCTGTTGCACCCCTATGTTCATCGCAGCATTATTTACAATAGCCAAGACGTGGAACCAGCCTACGTGCCCAGAAACTGATGATTGGATAAAGAAGATGTGGTATATATACACAACGGAATACTACTCAGCCATAAAAAAAGACGACATTTTCCCATTCACAACAATGTGGATGGACCTCGAGGGCATTATGTTAAGCGAAATAAGTCAGTCAGAGAAAGACAGACTCTATATGACTCCACTCATAGGTGGAAATTAGTATATTGAGAAGGAGATCTGATCGGTGGTTACCAGGGAAAAGGGGGGGTGGGGGGAGGGCACGGAGGGGGAAGTGGTGTTCCCACAACATGACTAACAAAAATGTACAACTGAAATTTCACAAGCTTGTAATCCATCATAACATTAATAAACAAAAAAAAAAAAAAAGATGCTTTGGGGCCCATCTGCCCCTATGGAAAGAACGCAGCACTTTGTGCCTTGCAGCTCTAGGGCAATGTAGCACACCCAGAGCAGAAGTTCTACTTCAGCCAGATCAGGCCCGCAAGGAAACTGCGTTTCACAGGCCTTTGTAAGAGATGTTCCCGGTAGGCTGTTAGAGCACTGTGCAGAGCGAGTTGTTTCTTAGCTTCCCAACGAGCTGGAAGCAAGATGCTTTAGGGGCCATCTGCCCTTAAGTAAAGAAGGCAGCACTTTGTGCCTTGCAGCTCTAGGGCAATGTAGCACACCCAGAGCAGAAGTTCTACTTCAGCCAGATCAGGCCTGCAAAGAAACTGCGTTTCACAGGCCTTTGTAAGAGATGTTCCCGGTAGGCTGTTAGAGCACTGTGCAGAGCGAGTTGTTTCTTAGCTTCCCAGAGAGCTGGAAGCAAGATGCTTTGGGGCCCGTTAATTTTATACCCTGCTACTTTGCTGTAGTTGTTGATTATTTCTAATAGTTTTTCTGTGGATTCTTTGGGGTTTTCTATGTATAAGATCATGTCGTCTGCAAACAACGCGAGTTTTACTTCTTCGTTACCTATTTGGATTCCTTTTATTTTTTTTTCCTGCCGAATTGCTCTGGCCAGCACCTCCAATACTATGTTGAATAGGAGTGGTGAAAGTGGGCACCCTTGTCTTGTTCCTGTCCTCAGAGGGATGGCTTTCAGCTTTTGTCCATTGAGTATGATGTTGGCTGTGTGTCTATCATATATGGCCTTTATTATGTTGAGGTACTTTCCTTCTATACCCATTTTACTGAGGGTTTTTATCATAAATGGGTGTTGGATCTTGTCGAATGCTTTCTCTGCGTCTATTGAGATGATCATGTGGTTTTTGTTTTTCATTTTGTTGATGTAGTGTATCACGTTGATTGACTTGCGGGTGTTGAACCATCCCTGTGTCCCTGGTATAAATCCCACTTGATCATGGTGTATAATCTTTTTGATGTATTGCTGTAATCGGTTTGCCAAAATTTGGTTGAGGATTTTTGCATCTATGTTCATCAGTGATATCGGCCTGTAGTTCTCCTTCTTTGTGTTGTCCTTGTCAGGTTTGGGGATCAGAGTGATGTTGGCTTCATAGAATGTGTTAGGGAGTTCTCCATCTTTCTCAATTTTCTGGAACAGTTTGAGGAGAATAGGTACAAAGAACTCACACTGCTTAACAACAAAAAAACAAACAACCCGATCAAAAAATGGGCAGAGGACATGAACAGACATTTCTCCAAAGAAGATATGAATATGGCCAATAGACACATGAAAAGATGTTCATCATCGCTAATCATCAGGGAAATGCAAATCAAAACTACACTAAGATATCACCTTACCCCCGTTAGATTGGCAAAACCATCCAAAACCAAGAACGACAAATGTTGGAGAGGTTGTGGAGAAAGAGGAACCCTCATACACTGTTGGTGGGAATGCAAACTGGTACAGCCACTATGGAAAACAGTATGGAGATTTCTCAAAAAGTTAAAAATAGAAATACCCTATGACCCAGCCATCCCATTACTGGGTATCTATCCTAAGAACCTGATATCAGATATCTCAAGAGTCCGTTGCACCCCTATGTTCATCGCAGCATTATTTACAATAGCCAAGACGTGGAACCAGCCTACATGCCCAGAAACTGATGATTGCATAAAGAAGATGTGGTATATATACACAATGCAATACTACTCAGCCATAAAAAAAGACGACATTGGCCCATTCACAACAATGTGGATGGACCTCGAGGGCATTATGATAAGCGAAATAAGTCAGTCAGAGAAAGACGAACTCTATATGACTCCACTCATAGGTGGAAATTAGTATATTGAGAAGGAGATCTGATCGGTGGTTACCAGGGAAAAGGGGGGGTGGGGGAGGGCACGGAGGGGGAAGTGGTGTTCCCACAACATGACTAACAAAAATGTACAACTGAAATTTCACAAGCTTGTAATCCATCATAATATTAATAAACAACAACAACAAAAAAAAGATGCTTTGGGGCCCATCTGCCCCTATGGAAAGAACGCAGCACTTTGTGCCTTGCAGCTCTAGGGCAATGTAGCACACCCAGAGCAGAAGTTCTACTTCAGCCAGATCAGGCCTGCAAAGAAACTGCGTTTCACAGGCCTTTGTAAGAGATGTTCCCGGTAGGCTGTTAGAGCACTGTGCAGAGCGAGTTGTTTCTTAGCTTCCCAAAGAGCTGGAATCAAGATGCTTTGGGGCCCTTCTCACCCTTTGGAAAGAAGTCAGCACTTTGTGCCTTGCAGCTCTAGGGCAATGTAGCACACCCATAGCAGAAGTTCTACTTCAGCCAGATCAGGCCTGCAAAGAAACTGCGTTTCACAGGCCTTTGTAAGAGATGTTCCCGGTAGGCTGTTAGAGCACTGTGCAGAGCGAGTTGTTTCCTAGCTTCCCAAAGAGCTGGAAGCAAGATGCTTTGGGGCCCTTCTCACCCTTTGGAAAGAAGGCAGCACTTTGTGCCTTGCAGCTCTAGGGCAATGTAGCACACCCAAAGCAGAAGTTCTACTTCAGCCAGATCAGACCTGCAAAGAAACTGCGTTTCACAGGCCTTTGTAAGAGATGTTCCCTGTAGGCTGTTAGAGCACTGTGCAGAGCGAGTTGTTTCTTAGCTTCCCAAGGAGATGGAAGCAAGATGCTTTAGGGGCCATCTGCCCTTAAGGAAAGAAGGCAGCACTTTGTGCCTTGCAGCTCTAGGGCAATGTAGCACACCCAGAGCAGTTGTTCTACTTCTGCCAGGTCAGGCCTGCAAAGAAACTTCGTTTCACAGGCCTTTGTAAGAGATGTTCCCAGTAGGCTGTTAGAGCACTGTGCAGAGCGACTTGTTTCTTAGCTTCCCAAAGAGCTGGAAGCAAGATGCTTTGGGGCCAATCTGCCCCTATGGAAAGAACGCAGCACTTTGTGCCTTGCAGCTCTAGGGCAATGCAGCACACCCCGAGCAGAAGTTGTATTTCAGCCAGATCAGGCCTGCAAAGAAACTGCGTTTCACAGGCCTTTGTAAGAGATGTTCCCGGTAGGCTGTTAGAGCACTGTGCAGAGCGAGTTGTTTCTTAGCTTCCCAAGGGGCTGGAAGCAAGATGCTTTAGGGGCCATCTGCCCTTAAGGAAAGAAGGCAGCACTTTGTGCCTTGCATCTCTAGGGCAATGTAGCACACCCAGAGCAGATGTTCTACTTCTCCCAGGTCAGGCCTGCAAAGAAACTGCGTTTCACAGGCCTTTGTAAGAGATGTTCCCGGTAGGCTGTTAGAGCACTGTGCAGAGCGAGTTGTTTCTGAGCTTCCCAAAGAGCTGGAAGCAAGATGCTTTGGGGCCCTCTCACCCTTTGGAAAGAAGGCAGCACTTTGTGCCTTGCAGCTCTAGGGCAATGTAGCACACCCAGAGCCGAAGTTCTACTTCAGCTAGATCAGACCTGCAAAGAAACTTCGTTTCACAGGCCTTTGTAAGAGATGTTCCCGGTAGGCTGTAAGAGCACTGTGCAGAGCGACTAGTTTCTTTGCTTCCCAGAGAGCTGGAAGCAAGATGCTTTGGGGCCCATCTGCCCCTATGGAAAGAACGCAGCTCTTTGTGCCTTGCAGCTCTAGGGCAATACAGCACACCCCGAGCAGAAGTTGTACTTCAGCCAGATCAGACCTGCAAAGAAACTGCGTTTCACAGGCCTTTGTAAGAGATGTTCCCTGTAGGCTGTTAGAGAACTGTGCAGAGCGAGTTGTTTCTTAGCTTCCCAAAGACCTGGAAGCCAGATGCTTTGGGGCCCATCGGCCGTTAAGTAAAGAAGGCAGCACTTTGTGCCTTTCAGCTCTAGGGCAATGCAGCACACCCCGAGCAGAAGTTCTACTTCAGCCAGATCAGGCCTGCAAAGAAACTGCGTTTCACAGGCCTTTGTAAGAGATGTTCCCCTTAGGCTGTTAGAGCACTGTGCAGAGCGAGTTGTTTCTTAGCTTCCCAGAGAGCTGGAAGCAAGATGCTTTCGGGCCCGTTAATTTTATACCCTGCTACTTTGCTGTAGTTGTTGATTATTTCTAATAGTTTTTCTGTGGATTCTTTGGGGTTTTCTATGTATAAGATCATGTCGTCTGCAAACAACGCGAGTTTTACTTCTTCGTTACCTATTTGGATTCCTTTTATTTTTTTTTCCTGCCGAATTGCTCTGGCCAGCACCTCCAGTACTATGTTGAATAGGAGTGGTGAAAGTGGGCACCCTTGTCTTGTTCCTGTCCTCAGAGGGATGGCTTTCAGCTTTTGTCCATTGAGTATGATGTTGGCTGTGGGTCTATCATATATGTTCTTTATTATGTTGAGGTACTTTCCTTCTACACCCATTTTACTGAGGGTTTTTATCATAAATGGGTGTTGGATCTTGTCGAATGCTTTCTCTGCGTCTATTGAGATGATCATGTGGTTTTTGTTTTTCATTTTGTTGATGTAGTGTATCACGTTGATTGACTTGCGGGTGTTGAACCATCCCTGTGTCCCTGGTATAAATCCCACTTGATCATGGTGTATAATCTTTTTGATGTATTGCTGTAATCGGTTTGCCAAAATTTGGTTGAGGATTTTTGCATCTATGTTCATCAGTGATATCGGCCTGTAGTTCTCCTTCTTTGTGTTGTCCTTGTCAGGTTTGGGGATCAGAGTGATGTTGGCTTCATAGAATGTGTTAGGGAGTTCTCCATCTTTCTCAATTTTCTGGAACAGTTTGAGGAGAATAGGTACAAAGAACTCACACTGCTTAACAACAAAAAAACAAACAACCCGATCAAAAAATGGGCAGAGGACATGAACAGACATTTCTCCAAAGAAGATATGAATATGGCCAATAGACACATGAAAAGATGTTCATCATCGCTAATCATCAGGGAAATGCAAATCAAAACTACACTAAGATATCACCTTACCCCCGTTAGATTGGCAAAACCATCCAAAACCAAGAACGACAAATGTTGGAGAGGTTGTGGAGAAAGAGGAACCCTCATACACTGTTGGTGGGAATGCAAACTGGTACAGCCACTATGGAAAACAGTATGGAGATTTCTCAAAAAGTTAAAAATAGAAATACCCTATGACCCAGCCATCCCATTACTGGGTATCTATCCTAAGAACCTGATATCAGATATCTCAAGAGTCCGTTGCACCCCTATGTTCATCGCAGCATTATTTACAATAGCCAAGACGTGGAACCAGCCTACATGCCCAGAAACTGATGATTGCATAAAGAAGATGTGGTATATATACACAATGCAATACTACTCAGCCATAAAAAAAGACGACATTGGCCCATTCACAACAATGTGGATGGACCTCGAGGGCATTATGATAAGCGAAATAAGTCAGTCAGAGAAAGACGAACTCTATATGACTCCACTCATAGGTGGAAATTAGTATATTGAGAAGGAGATCTGATCGGTGGTTACCAGGGAAAAGGGGGGGTGGGGGAGGGCACGGAGGGGGAAGTGGTGTTCCCACAACATGACTAACAAAAATGTACAACTGAAATTTCACAAGCTTGTAATCCATCATAATATTAATAAACAACAACAACAAAAAAAAGATGCTTTGGGGCCCATCTGCCCCTATGGAAAGAACGCAGCACTTTGTGCCTTGCAGCTCTAGGGCAATGTAGCACACCCAGAGCAGAAGTTCTACTTCAGCCAGATCAGGCCTGCAAAGAAACTGCGTTTCACAGGCCTTTGTAAGAGATGTTCCCGGTAGGCTGTTAGAGCACTGTGCAGAGCGAGTTGTTTCTTAGCTTCCCAAAGAGCTGGAATCAAGATGCTTTGGGGCCCTTCTCACCCTTTGGAAAGAAGTCAGCACTTTGTGCCTTGCAGCTCTAGGGCAATGTAGCACACCCATAGCAGAAGTTCTACTTCAGCCAGATCAGGCCTGCAAAGAAACTGCGTTTCACAGGCCTTTGTAAGAGATGTTCCCGGTAGGCTGTTAGAGCACTGTGCAGAGCGAGTTGTTTCCTAGCTTCCCAAAGAGCTGGAAGCAAGATGCTTTGGGGCCCTTCTCACCCTTTGGAAAGAAGGCAGCACTTTGTGCCTTGCAGCTCTAGGGCAATGTAGCACACCCAAAGCAGAAGTTCTACTTCAGCCAGATCAGACCTGCAAAGAAACTGCGTTTCACAGGCCTTTGTAAGAGATGTTCCCTGTAGGCTGTTAGAGCACTGTGCAGAGCGAGTTGTTTCTTAGCTTCCCAAGGAGATGGAAGCAAGATGCTTTAGGGGCCATCTGCCCTTAAGGAAAGAAGGCAGCACTTTGTGCCTTGCAGCTCTAGGGCAATGTAGCACACCCAGAGCAGTTGTTCTACTTCTGCCAGGTCAGGCCTGCAAAGAAACTTCGTTTCACAGGCCTTTGTAAGAGATGTTCCCAGTAGGCTGTTAGAGCACTGTGCAGAGCGACTTGTTTCTTAGCTTCCCAAAGAGCTGGAAGCAAGATGCTTTGGGGCCAATCTGCCCCTATGGAAAGAACGCAGCACTTTGTGCCTTGCAGCTCTAGGGCAATGCAGCACACCCCGAGCAGAAGTTGTATTTCAGCCAGATCAGGCCTGCAAAGAAACTGCGTTTCACAGGCCTTTGTAAGAGATGTTCCCGGTAGGCTGTTAGAGCACTGTGCAGAGCGAGTTGTTTCTTAGCTTCCCAAGGGGCTGGAAGCAAGATGCTTTAGGGGCCATCTGCCCTTAAGGAAAGAAGGCAGCACTTTGTGCCTTGCATCTCTAGGGCAATGTAGCACACCCAGAGCAGATGTTCTACTTCTCCCAGGTCAGGCCTGCAAAGAAACTGCGTTTCACAGGCCTTTGTAAGAGATGTTCCCGGTAGGCTGTTAGAGCACTGTGCAGAGCGAGTTGTTTCTGAGCTTCCCAAAGAGCTGGAAGCAAGATGCTTTGGGGCCCTCTCACCCTTTGGAAAGAAGGCAGCACTTTGTGCCTTGCAGCTCTAGGGCAATGTAGCACACCCAGAGCCGAAGTTCTACTTCAGCTAGATCAGACCTGCAAAGAAACTTCGTTTCACAGGCCTTTGTAAGAGATGTTCCCGGTAGGCTGTAAGAGCACTGTGCAGAGCGACTAGTTTCTTTGCTTCCCAGAGAGCTGGAAGCAAGATGCTTTGGGGCCCATCTGCCCCTATGGAAAGAACGCAGCTCTTTGTGCCTTGCAGCTCTAGGGCAATACAGCACACCCCGAGCAGAAGTTGTACTTCAGCCAGATCAGACCTGCAAAGAAACTGCGTTTCACAGGCCTTTGTAAGAGATGTTCCCTGTAGGCTGTTAGAGAACTGTGCAGAGCGAGTTGTTTCTTAGCTTCCCAAAGACCTGGAAGCCAGATGCTTTGGGGCCCATCGGCCGTTAAGTAAAGAAGGCAGCACTTTGTGCCTTTCAGCTCTAGGGCAATGCAGCACACCCCGAGCAGAAGTTCTACTTCAGCCAGATCAGGCCTGCAAAGAAACTGCGTTTCACAGGCCTTTGTAAGAGATGTTCCCCTTAGGCTGTTAGAGCACTGTGCAGAGCGAGTTGTTTCTTAGCTTCCCAGAGAGCTGGAAGCAAGATGCTTTCGGGCCCGTTAATTTTATACCCTGCTACTTTGCTGTAGTTGTTGATTATTTCTAATAGTTTTTCTGTGGATTCTTTGGGGTTTTCTATGTATAAGATCATGTCGTCTGCAAACAACGCGAGTTTTACTTCTTCGTTACCTATTTGGATTCCTTTTATTTTTTTTTCCTGCCGAATTGCTCTGGCCAGCACCTCCAGTACTATGTTGAATAGGAGTGGTGAAAGTGGGCACCCTTGTCTTGTTCCTGTCCTCAGAGGGATGGCTTTCAGCTTTTGTCCATTGAGTATGATGTTGGCTGTGGGTCTATCATATATGTTCTTTATTATGTTGAGGTACTTTCCTTCTACACCCATTTTACTGAGGGTTTTTATCATAAATGGGTGTTGGATCTTGTCGAATGCTTTCTCTGCGTCTATTGAGATGATCATGTGGTTTTTGTTTTTCATTTTGTTGATGTAGTGTATCACGTTGATTGACTTGCGGGTGTTGAACCATCCCTGTGTCCCTGGTATAAATCCCACTTGATCATGGTGTATAATCTTTTTGATGTATTGCTGTAATCGGTTTGCCAAAATTTGGTTGAGGATTTTTGCATCTATGTTCATCAGTGATATCGGCCTGTAGTTCTCCTTCTTTGTGTTGTCCTTGTCAGGTTTGGGGATCAGAGTGATGTTGGCTTCATAGAATGTGTTAGGGAGTTCTCCATCTTTCTCAATTTTCTGGAACAGTTTGAGGAGAATAGGTACAAAGAACTCACACTGCTTAACAACAAAAAAACAAACAACCCGATCAAAAAATGGGCAGAGGACATGAACAGACATTTCTCAAAAGAAGATATGAATATGGCCAATAGACACATGAAAAGATGTTCATCATCGCTAATCATCAGGGAAATGCAAATCAAAACTACACTAAGATATCACCTTACCCCCGTTAGATTGGCAAAAACATCCAAAACCAAGAACGACGAATGTTGGAGAGGTTGTGGAGAAAGAGGAACCCTCATACACTGTTGGTGGGAATGCAAACTGGTACAGCCACTATGGAAAACAGTATGGAGATTTCTCAAAAAGTTAAAAATAGAAATACCCTATGACCCAGCCATCCCATTACTGGGTATCTATCCTAAGAACCTGATATCAGATATCTCAAGAGTCCGTTGCACCCCTATGTTCATCGCAGCATTATTTACAATAGCCAAGACGTGGAACCAGCCTACATGCCCAGAAACTGATGATTGCATAAAGAAGATGTGGTATATATACACAACGGAATACTACTCAGCCATAAAAAAAGACGACATTTTCCCATTCACAACAATGTGGATGGACCTCGAGGGCATTATGTTAAGCGAAATAAGTCAGTCAGAGAAAGACGAACTCTATATGACTCCACTCATAGGTGGAAATTAGTATATTGAGAAGGAGATCTGATCGGTGGTTACCAGGGAAAAGGGGGGGTGGGGGCGGGGCACGGAGGGGGAAGTGGTGTTCCCACAACATGACTAACAAAAATGTACAACTGAAATTTCACAAGCTTGTAATCCATCATAACATTAATAAACAAAAAAAAAAAAAAAAGATGCTTTGGGGCCCATCTGCCAATATGGAAAGAACGCAGCACTTTGTGCCTTGCATCTCTAGGGCAATGTAGCACACCCAGAGCAGAAGTTCTACTTCAGCCAGATCAGGCCCGCAAAGAAACTGCGTTTCACAGGCCTTTGTAAGAGATGTTCCCGGTAGGCTGTTAGAGCACTGTGCAGAGCGAGTTGTTTCTTAGCTTCCCAAAGAGCTGGAAGCAAGATGCTTTAGGGGCCATCTGCCCTTAAGGAAAGAAGGCAGCACTTTGTGCCTTGCAGCTCTAGGGCAATGTAGCACACCCAGAGCAGTTGTTCTACTTCTGCCAGGTCAGGCCTGCAAAGAAACTTCGTTTCACAGGCCTTTGTAAGAGATGTTCCCAGTAGGCTGTTAGAGCACTGTGCAGAGCGACTTGTTTCTTAGCTTCCCAAAGAGCTGGAAGCAAGATGCTTTGGGGCCAATCTGCCCCTATGGAAAGAACGCAGCACTTTGTGCCTTGCAGCTCTAGGGCAATGCAGCACACCCCGAGCAGAAGTTGTATTTCAGCCAGATCAGGCCTGCAAAGAAACTGCGTTTCACAGGCCTTTGTAAGAGATGTTCCCGGTAGGCTGTTAGAGCACTGTGCAGAGCGAGTTGTTTCTTAGCTTCCCAAGGGGCTGGAAGCAAGATGCTTTAGGGGCCATCTGCCCTTAAGGAAAGAAGGCAGCACTTTGTGCCTTGCATCTCTAGGGCAATGTAGCACACCCAGAGCAGATGTTCTACTTCTCCCAGGTCAGGCCTGCAAAGAAACTGCGTTTCACAGGCCTTTGTAAGAGATGTTCCCGGTAGGCTGTTAGAGCACTGTGCAGAGCGAGTTGTTTCTGAGCTTCCCAAAGAGCTGGAAGCAAGATGCTTTGGGGCCCTCTCACCCTTTGGAAAGAAGGCAGCACTTTGTGCCTTGCAGCTCTAGGGCAATGTAGCACACCCAGAGCCGAAGTTCTACTTCAGCTAGATCAGACCTGCAAAGAAACTTCGTTTCACAGGCCTTTGTAAGAGATGTTCCCGGTAGGCTGTAAGAGCACTGTGCAGAGCGACTAGTTTCTTTGCTTCCCAGAGAGCTGGAAGCAAGATGCTTTGGGGCCCATCTGCCCCTATGGAAAGAACGCAGCTCTTTGTGCCTTGCAGCTCTAGGGCAATACAGCACACCCCGAGCAGAAGTTGTACTTCAGCCAGATCAGACCTGCAAAGAAACTGCGTTTCACAGGCCTTTGTAAGAGATGTTCCCGGTAGGCTGTTAGAGAACTGTGCAGAGCGAGTTGTTTCTTAGCTTCCCAAAGACCTGGAAGCCAGATGCTTTGGGGCCCATCGGCCGTTAAGTAAAGAAGGCAGCACTTTGTGCCTTTCAGCTCTAGGGCAATGCAGCACACCCCGAGCAGAAGTTCTACTTCAGCCAGATCAGGCCTGCAAAGAAACTGCGTTTCACAGGCCTTTGTAAGAGATGTTCCCCTTAGGCTGTTAGAGCACTGTGCAGAGCGAGTTGTTTCTTACCTTCCCAGAGAGCTGGAAGCAAGATGCTTTGGGGCCCGTTAATTTTATACCCTGCTACTTTGCTGTAGTTGTTGATTATTTCTAATAGTTTTTCTGTGGATTCTTTGGGGTTTTCTATGTATAAGATCATGTCGTCTGCAAACAACGCGAGTTTTACTTCTTCGTTACCTATTTGGATTCCTTTTATTTTTTTTTCCTGCCGAATTGCTCTGGCCAGCACCTCCAGTACTATGTTGAATAGGAGTGGTGAAAGTGGGCACCCTTGTCTTGTTCCTGTCCTCAGAGGGATGGCTTTCAGCTTTTGTCCATTGAGTATGATGTTGGCTGTGGGTCTATCATATATGGCCTTTATTATGTTGAGGTACTTTCCTTCTACACCCATTTTACTGAGGGTTTTTATCATAAATGGGTGTTGGATCTTGTCGAATGCTTTCTCTGCGTCTATTGAGATGATCATGTGGTTTTTGTTTTTCATTTTGTTGATGTAGTGTATCACGTTGATTGACTTGCGGGTGTTGAACCATCCCTGTGTCCCTGGTATAAATCCCACTTGATCATTGTGTATAATCTTTTTGATGTATTGCTGTAATCGGTTTGCCAAAATTTGGTTGAGGATTTTTGCATCTATGTTCATCAGTGATATCGGCCTGTAGTTCTCCTTCTTTGTGTTGTCCTTGTCAGGTTTGGGGATCAGAGTGATGTTGGCTTCATAGAATGTGTTAGGGAGTTCTCCATCTTTCTCAATTTTCTGGAACAGTTTGAGGAGAATAGGTACAAAGAACTCACACTGCTTAACAACAAAAAAACAAACAACCCGATCAAAAAATGGGCAGAGGACATGAACAGACATTTCTCAAAAGAAGATATGAATATGGCCAATAGACACATGAAAAGATGTTCATCATCGCTAATCATCAGGGAAATGCAAATCAAAACTACACTAAGATATCACCTTACCCCCGTTAGATTGGCAAAAACATCCAAAACCAAGAACGACGAATGTTGGAGAGGTTGTGGAGAAAGAGGAACCCTCATACACTGTTGGTGGGAATGCAAACTGGTACAGCCACTATGGAAAACAGTATGGAGATTTCTCAAAAAGTTAAAAATAGAAATACCCTATGACCCAGCCATCCCATTACTGGGTATCTATCCTAAGAACCTGATATCAGATATCTCAAGAGTCCGTTGCACCCCTATGTTCATCGCAGCATTATTTACAATAGCCAAGACGTGGAACCAGCCTACATGCCCAGAAACTGATGATTGGATAAAGAAGATGTGGTATATATACACAACGGAATACTACTCAGCCATAAAAAAAGACGACATTTTCCCATTCACAACAATGTGGATGGACCTCGAGGGCATTATGTTAAGCGAAATAAGTCAGTCAGAGAAAGACGAACTCTATATGACTCCACTCATAGGTGGAAATTAGTATATTGAGAAGGAGATCTGATCGGTGGTTACCAGGGAAAAGGGGGGGTGGGGGCAGGGCACGGAGGGGGAAGTGGTGTTCCCACAACATGACTAACAAAAATGTACAACTGAAATTTCACAAGCTTGTAATCCATCATAACATTAATAAACAACAACAAAAAAAAAAGATGCTTTGGGGCCCATCTGCCCCTATGGAAAGAACGCAGCACTTTGTGCCTTGCATCTCTAGGGCAATGTAGCACACCCAGAGCAGAAGTTCTACTTCAGCCAGATCAGGCCCGCAAAGAAACTGCGTTTCACAGGCCTTTGTAAGAGATGTTCCCGGTAGGCTGTTAGAGCACTGTGCAGAGCGAGTTGTTTCTTAGCTTCCCAAAGAGCTGGAAGCAAGATGCTTTAGGGGGCATCTGCCCTTAAGTAAAGAAGGCAGCACTTTGTGCCTTGCAGCTCTAGGGCAATGTAGCACACCCAGTGCAGAAGTTCTACTTCAGCCAGATCAGGCCTGCAAAGAAACTCCGTTTCACAGGCCTTTGTAAGAGATGTTCCCGGTAGGCTGTTAGAGCACTGTGCAGAGCGAGTTGTTTCTTAGCTTCCCAAAGAGCTGGAAGCAAGATGCTTTGGGGCCCTTCTCACCCTTTGGAAAGAAGGCAGCACTTTGTGCCTTACAGCTCTAGGGCAATGTAGCACACCCAGAGCAGAAGTTCTTCTTCAGCCAGATCAGGCCTGCAAAGAAACTGCGTTTCACAGGACTTTGTGAGAGATGTTCCCTGTAGGCTGTTAGAGCACTGTGCACAGCGAGTTCTTTCTTAGCTTCCCAAAGACCTGGAAGCAAGATGCTTTGGGGGCCATCTGCCCTTAAGGAAAGAAGGCAGCACTTTGTGCCTTTCAGCTCTAGGGCAATGCAGCACACCCCGAGCAGAAGTTCTACTTCAGCCAGATCAGGCCTGCAAAGAAACTGCGTTTCACAGGCCTTTGTAAGAGATGTTCCCGGTAGGCTGTTAGAGCACTGTGCAGAGCGAGTTTTTCTTAGCTTCCCAGAGAGCTGGAAGCAAGATGCTTTGGGGCCCGTTAATTTTATACCCTGCTACTTTGCTGTAGTTGTTGATTATTTCTAATAGTTTTTCTGTGGATTCTTTGGGGTTTTCTATGTATAAGATCACGTCGTCTGCAAACAACGCGAGTTTTACTTCTTCGTTACCTATTTGGATTCCTTTTATTTTTTTTTCCTGCCGAATTGCTCTGGCCAGCACCTCCAGTACTATGTTGAATAGGAGTGGTGAAAGTGGGCACCCTTGTCTTGTTCCTGTCCTCAGAGGGATGGCTTTCAGCTTTTGTCCATTGAGTATGATGTTGGCTGTGGGTCTATCATATATGGCCTTTATTATGTTGAGGTACTTTCCTTCTACACCCATTTTACTGAGGGTTTTTATCATAAATGGGTGTTGGATCTTGTCGAATGCTTTCTCTGCGTCTATTGAGATGATCATGTGGTTTTTGTTTTTCATTTTGTTGATGTAGTGTATCACGTTGATTGACTTGCGGGTGTTGAACCATCCCTGTGTCCCTGGTATAAATCCCACTTGATCATGGTGTATAATCTTTTTGATGTATTGCTGTAATCGGTTTGCCAAAATTTGGTTGAGGATTTTTGCATCTATGTTCATCAGTGATATCGGCCTGTAGTTCTCCTTCTTTGTGGTGTCCTTGTCAGGTTTGGGGATCAGAGTGATGTTGGCTTCATAGAATGTGTTAGGGAGTTCTCCATCTTTCTCAATTTTCTGGAACAGTTTGAGGAGAATAGGTACAAAGAACTCACACTGCTTAACAACAAAAAAACAAACAACCCGATCAAAAAATGGGCAGAGGACATGAACAGACATTTCTCAAAAGAAGATATGAATATGGGCAATAGACACATGAAAAGATGTTCATCATCGCTAATCATCAGGGAAATGCAAATCAAAACTACACTAAGATATCACCTTACCCCCGTTAGATTGGCAAAAACATCCAAAACCAAGAACGACAAATGTTGGAGAGGTTGTGGAGAAAGAGGAACCCTCATACACTGTTGGTGGGAATGCAAACTGGTACAGCCACTATGGAAAACAGTATGGAGATTTCTCAAAAAGTTAAAAATAGAAATACCCTATGACCCAGCCATCCCATTACTGAGTATCTATCCTAAGAACCTGATATCAGATATCTCAAGAGTCTGTTGCACCCCTATGTTCATCGCAGCATTATTTACAATAGCCAAGACGTGGAACCAGCGTACATGCCCAGAAACTGATGATTGGATAAAGAAGATGTGGTATATATACACAATGGAATACTACTCAGCCATAAAAAAAGACGACATTGGCCCATTCACAACAATGTGGATGGACCTCGAGGGCATTATGTTAAGCGAAATAAGTCAGTCAGAGAAAGAAGCACTCTATATGACTCCACTCATAGGTGGAAATTAGTATATTGAGAAGGAGATCTGATCGGTGGTTACCAGGGAAAAGGGGGGGTGGGGGAGGGCACGGAGGGGGAAGTGGTGTTCCCACAACATGACTAACAAAAATGTACAACTGAAATTTCACAAGCTTGTAATCCATCATAAGATTAATAAACAAAAAAAAAAAAAAAAGATTCTTTGGGGCCCATCTGCCCCTATGGAAAGAACGCAGCACTTTGTGCCTTGCAGCTCTAGGGCAATGTAGCACACCCAGAGCAGAAGTTCTACTTCAGCCAGATCAGGCCTGCAAAGAAACTGCGTTTCACAGGCCTTTGTAAGAGATGTTCCCGGTAGGCTGTTAGAGCACTGTGCAGAGCGAGTTGTTTCTTAGCTTCCCAAAGAGCTGGAAGCAAGATGCTTTGGGGCCCTTCTCACCCTTTGGAAAGAAGTCAGCACTTTGTGCCTTGCAGCTCTAGGGCAATGTAGCACACCCATAGCAGAAGTTCTACTTCAGCCAGATCAGGCCTGCAAAGAAACTGCGTTTCACAGGCCTTTGTAAGAGATGTTCCCGGTAGGCTGTTAGAGCACTGTGCAGAGCGAGTTGTTTCCTAGCTTCCCAAAGAGCTGGAAGCAAGATGCTTTGGGGCCCTTCTCACCCTTTGGAAAGAAGGCAGCACTTTGTGCCTTGCAGCTCTAGGGCAATGTAGCACACCCAAAGCAGAAGTTCTACTTCAGCCAGATCAGACCTGCAAAGAAACTGCGTTTCACAGGCCTTTGTAAGAGATGTTCCCTGTAGGCTGTTAGAGCACTGTGCAGAGCGAGTTGCTTCTTAGCTTCCCAAGGAGATGGAAGCAAGATGCTTTAGGGGCCATCTGCCCTTAAGGAAAGAAGGCAGCACTTTGTGCCTTGCAGCTCTAGGGCAATGTAGCACACCCAGAGCAGTTGTTCTATTTCTGCCAGGTCAGGCCTGCAAAGAAACTTCGTTTCACAGGCCTTTGTAAGAGATGTTCCCAGTAGGCTGTTCGAGCACTGTGCAGAGCGACTTGTTTCTTAGCTTCCCAAAGAGCTGGAAGCAAGATGCTTTGGGGCCAATCTGCCCCTATGGAAAGAACGCAGCACTTTGTGCCTTGCAGCTCTAGGGCAATGCAGCACACCCCGAGCAGAAGTTGTATTTCAGCCAGATCAGGCCTGCAAAGAAACTGCGTTTCACAGGCCTTTGTAAGAGATGTTCCCGGTAGGCTGTTAGAGCACTGTGCAGAGCGAGTTGTTTCTTAGCTTCCCAAGGGGCTGGAAGCAAGATGCTTTAGGGGCCATCTGCCCTTAAGGAAAGAAGGCAGCACTTTGTGCCTTTCAGCTCTAGGGCAATGCAGCACACCCCGAGCAGAAGTTCTACTTCAGCCAGATCAGGCCTGCAAAGAAACTGCGTTTCACAGGCCTTTGTAAGAGATGTTCCCGGTAGGCTGTTAGAGCACTGTGCAGAGCGAGTTGTTTCTTAGCTTCCCAGAGAGCTGGAAGCAAGATGCTTTGGGGCCCGTTAATTTTATACCCTGCTACTTTGCTGTAGTTGTTGATTATTTCTAATAGTTTTTCTGTGGATTCTTTGGGGTTTTCTATGTATAAGATCATGTCGTCTGCAAACAACGCGAGTTTTACTTCTTCGTTACCTATTTGGATTCCTTTTATTTTTTTTTCCTGCCGAATTGCTCTGGCCAGCACCTCCAGTACTATGTTGAATAGGAGTGGTGAAAGTGGGCACCCTTGTCTTGTTCCTGTCCTCAGAGGGATGGCTTTCAGCTTTTGTCCATTGAGTATGATGTTGGCTGTGGGTCTATCATATATGGCCTTTATTATGTTGAGGTACTTTCCTTCTACACCCATTTTACTGAGGGTTTTTATCATAAATGGGTGTTGGATCTTGTCGAATGCTTTCTCTGCGTCTATTGAGATGATCATGTGGTTTTTGTTTTTCATTTTGTTGATGTAGTGTATCACGTTGATTGACTTGCGGGTGTTGAACCATCCCTGTGTCCCTGGTATAAATCCCACTTGATCATGGTGTATAATCTTTTTGATGTATTGCTGTAATCGGTTTGCCAAAATTTGGTTGAGGATTTTTGCATCTATGTTCATCAGTGATATCGGCCTGTAGTTCTCCTTCTTTGTGTTGTCCTTGTCAGGTTTGGGGATCAGAGTGATGTTGGCTTCATAGAATGTGTTAGGGAGTTCTCCATCTTTCTCAATTTTCTGGAACAGTTTGAGGAGAATAGGTACAAAGAACTCACACTGCTTAACAACAAAAAAACAAACAACCCGATCAAAAAATGGGCAGAGGACATGAACAGACATTTCTCAAAAGAAGATATGAATATGGCCAATAGACACATGAAAAGATGTTCATCATCGCTAATCATCAGGGAAATGCAAATCAAAACTACACTAAGATATCACCTTACCCCCGTTAGATTGGCAAAAACATCCAAAACCAAGAACGACGAATGTTGGAGAGGTTGTGGAGAAAGAGGAACCCTCATACACTGTTGGTGGGAATGCAAACTGGTACAGCCACTATGGAAAACAGTATGGAGATTTCTCAAATAGTTAAAAATAGAAATACCCTATGACCCAGCCATCCCATTACTGGGTATCTATCCTAAGAACCTGATATCAGATATCTCAAGAGTCTGTTGCACCCCTATGTTCATCGCAGCATTATTTACAATAGCCAAGACGTGGAACCAGCCTACGTGCCCAGAAACTGATGATTGGATAAAGAAGATGTGGTATATATACACAACGGAATACTACTCAGCCATAAAAAAAGACGACATTTTCCCATTCACAACAATGTGGATGGACCTCGAGGGCATTATGTTAAGCGAAATAAGTCAGTCAGAGAAAGACAGACTCTATATGACTCCACTCATAGGTGGAAATTAGTATATTGAGAAGGAGATCTGATCGGTGGTTACCAGGGAAAAGGGGGGGTGGGGTGAGGGCACGGAGGGGGAAGTGGTGTTCCCACAACATGACTAACAAAAATGTACAACTGAAATTTCACAAGCTTGTAATCCATCATAACATTAATAAACAAACAAAAAAAAAAAGATGCTTTGGGGCCCATCTGCCCCTATGGAAAGAACGCAGCACTTTGTGCCTTGCAGCTCTAGGGCAATGTAGCACACCCAGAGCAGAAGTTCTACTTCAGCCAGATCAGGCCTGCAAAGAAACTGCGTTTCACAGGCCTTTGTAAGAGATGTTCCCGGTAGGCTGTTAGAGCACTGTGCAGAGCGAGTTGTTTCTTAGCTTCCCAAAGAGCTGGAAGCAAGATGCTTTGGGGCCCTTCTCACCCTTTGGAAAGAAGTCAGCACTTTGTGCCTTGCAGCTCTAGGGCAATGTAGCACACCCATAGCAGAAGTTCTACTTCAGCCAGATCAGGCCTGCAAAGAAACTGCGTTTCACAGGCCTTTGTAAGAGATGTTCCCGGTAGGCTGTTAGAGCACTGTGCAGAGCGAGTTGTTTCCTAGCTTCCCAAAGAGCTGGAAGCAAGATGCTTTGGGGCCCTTCTCACCCTTTGGAAAGAAGGCAGCACTTTGTGCCTTGCAGCTCTAGGGCAATGTAGCACACCCAAAGCAGAAGTTCTACTTCAGCCAGATCAGACCTGCAAAGAAACTGCGTTTCACAGGCCTTTGTAGGAGATGTTCCCTGTAGGCTGTTAGAGCACTGTGCAGAGCGAGTTGCTTCTTAGCTTCCCAAGGAGATGGAAGCAAGATGCTTTAGGGGCCATCTGCCCTTAAGGAAAGAAGGCAGCACTTTGTGCCTTGCAGCTCTAGGGCAATGTAGCACACCCAGAGCAGTTGTTCTACTTCTGCCAGGTCAGGCCTGCAAAGAAACTTCGTTTCACAGGCCTTTGTAAGAGATGTTCCCAGTAGGCTGTTCGAGCACTGTGCAGAGCGACTTGTTTCTTAGCTTCCCAAAGAGCTGGAAGCAAGATGCTTTGGGGCCAATCTGCCCCTATGGAAAGAACGCAGCACTTTGTGCCTTGCAGCTCTAGGGCAATGCAGCACACCCCGAGCAGAAGTTGTATTTCAGCCAGATCAGGCCTGCAAAGAAACTGCGTTTCACAGGCCTTTGTAAGAGATGTTCCCGGTAGGCTGTTAGAGCACTGTGCAGAGCGAGTTGTTTCTTAGCTTCCCAAGGGGCTGGAAGCAAGATGCTTTAGGGGCCATCTGCCCTTAAGGAAAGAAGGCAGCACTTTGTGCCTTGCATCTCTAGGGCAATGTAGCACACCCAGAGCAGATGTTCTACTTCTCCCAGGTCAGGCCTGCAAAGAAACTGCGTTTCACAGGCCTTTGTAAGAGATGTTCCCGGTAGGCTGTTGGAGCACTGTGCAGAGCGAGTTGTTTCTGAGCTTCCCAAAGAGCTGGAAGCAAGATGCTTTGGGGCCCTCTCACCCTTTGGAAAGAAGGCAGCACTTTGTGCCTTGCAGCTCTAGGGCAATGTAGCACACCCAGAGCCGAAGTTCTACTTCAGCTAGATCAGACCTGCAAAGAAACTTCGTTTCACAGGCCTTTGTAAGAGATGTTCCCGGTAGGCTGTAAGAGCACTGTGCAGAGCGACTAGTTTCTTTGCTTCCCAGAGAGCTGGAAGCAAGATGCTTTGGGGCCCATCTGCCCCTATGGAAAGAACGCAGCTCTTTGTGCCTTGCAGCTCTAGGGCAATACAGCACACCCCGAGCAGAAGTTGTACTTCAGCCAGATCAGACCTGCAAAGAAACTGCGTTTCACAGGCCTTTGTAAGAGATGTTCCCTGTAGGCTGTTAGAGAACTGTGCAGAGCGAGTTGTTTCTTAGCTTCCCAAAGACCTGGAAGCCAGATGCTTTGGGGCCCATCTGCCGTTAAGTAAAGAAGGCAGCACTTTGTGCCTTTCAGCTCTAGGGCAATGCAGCACACCCCGAGCAGAAGTTCTACTTCAGCCAGATCAGGCCTGCAAAGAAACTGCGTTTCACAGGCCTTTGTAAGAGATGTTCCCGGTAGGCTGTTAGAGCACTGTGCAGAGCGAGTTTTTCTTAGCTTCCCAGAGAGCTGGAAGCAAGATGCTTTGGGGCCCGTTAATTTTATACCCTGCTACTTTGCTGTAGTTGTTGATTATTTCTAATAGTTTTTCTGTGGATTCTTTGGGGTTTTCTATGTATAAGATCATGTCGTCTGCAAACAACGCGAGTTTTACTTCTTCGTTACCTATTTGGATTCCTTTTATTTTTTTTTCCTGCCGAATTGCTCTGGCCAGCACCTCCAGTACTATGTTGAATAGGAGTGGTGAAAGTGGGCACCCTTGTCTTGTTCCTGTCCTCAGAGGGATGGCTTTCAGCTTTTGTCCATTGAGTATGATGTTGGCTGTGGGTCTATCATATATGGCCTTTATTATGTTGAGGTACTTTCCTTCTATACCCATTTTACTGAGGGTTGTTATCATAAATGGGTGTTGGATCTTGTCGAATGCTTTCTCTGCGTCTATTGAGATGATCATGTGGTTTTTGTTTTTCATTTTGTTGATGTAGTGTATCACGTTGATTGACTTGCGGGTGTTGAACCATCCCTGTGTCCCTGGTATAAATCCCACTTGATCATGGTGTATAATCTTTTTGATGTATTGCTGTAATCGGTTTGCCAAAATTTGGTTGAGGATTTTTGCATCTATGTTCATCAGTGATATCGGCCTGTAGTTCTCCTTCTTTGTGTTGTCCTTGTCAGGTTTGGGGATCAGAGTGATGTTGGCTTCATAGAATGTGTTAGGGAGTTCTCCATCTTTCTCAATTTTCTGGAACAGTTTGAGGAGAATAGGTACAAAGAACTCACACTGCTTAACAACAAAAAAACAAACAACCCGATCAAAAAATGGGCAGAGGACATGAACAGACATTTCTCAAAAGAAGATATGAATATGGCCAATAGACACATGAAAAGATGTTCATCATCGCTAATCATCAGGGAAATGCAAATCAAAACTACACTAAGATATCACCTTACCCCCGTTAGATTGGCAAAAACATCCAAAACCAAGAACGACAAATGTTGGAGAGGTTGTGGAGAAAGAGGAACCCTCATACACTGTTGGTGGGAATGCAAACTGGTACAGCCACTATGGAAAACAGTATGGAGATTTCTCAAAAAGTTAAAAATAGAAATACCCTATGACCCAGCCATCCCATTACTGAGTATCTATCCTAAGAACCTGATATCAGATATCTCAAGAGTCTGTTGCACCCCTATGTTCATCGCAGCATTATTTACAATAGCCAAGACGTGGAACCAGCCTACATGCCCAGAAACTGATGATTGGATAAAGAAGATGTGGTATATATACACAATGGAATACTACTCAGCCATAAAAAAGACGACATTGGCCCATTCACAACAATGTGGATGGACCTCGAGGGCATTATGTTAAGTGAAATAAGTCAGTCAGAGAAAGAAGCACTCTATATGACTCCACTCATAGGTGGAAATTAGTATATTGAGAAGGAGATCTGATCGGTGGTTACCAGGGAAAAGGGGGGGTGGGGGAGGGCACGGAGGGGGAAGTGGTGTTCCCACAACATGACTAACAAAAATGTACAACTGAAATTTCACAAGCTTGTAATCCATCATAAGATTAATAAACAACAACAACAAAAAAAAGATGCTTTGGGGCCCATCTGCCCCTATAGAAAGAACGCAGGACTTTGTGCCTTGCAGCTCTAGGGCAATGTAGCACACCCAGAGCAGAAGTTCTACTTCAGCCAGATCAGGCCTGCAAAGAAACTGCGTTTCACAGGCCTTTGTAAGAGATGTTCCCGGTAGGCTGTTAGAGCACTGTGCAGAGCGAGTTGTTTCTTAGCTTCCCAAAGAGCTGGAAGCAAGATGCTTTGGGGCCCTTCTCACCCTTTGGAAAGAAGTCAGCACTTTGTGCCTTGCAGCTCTAGGGCAATGTAGCACACCCATAGCAGAAGTTCTACTTCAGCCAGATCAGGCCTGCAAAGAAACTGCGTTTCACAGGCCTTTGTAAGAGATGTTCCCGGTAGGCTGTTAGAGCACTGTGCAGAGCGAGTTGTTTCCTAGCTTCCCAAAGAGCTGGAAGCAAGATGCTTTGGGGCCCTTCTCACCCTTTGGAAAGAAGGCAGCACTTTGTGCCTTGCAACTCTAGGGCAATGTAGCACACCCAAAGCAGAAGTTCTACTTCAGCCAGATCAGACCTGCAAAGAAACTGCGTTTCACAGGCCTTTGTAAGAGATGTTCCCTGTAGGCTGTTAGAGCACTGTGCAGAGCGAGTTGCTTCTTAGCTTCCCAAGGAGATGGAAGCAAGATGCTTTAGGGGCCATCTGCCCTTAAGGAAAGAAGGCAGCACTTTGTGCCTTGCAGCTCTAGGGCAATGTAGCACAACCAGAGCAGTTGTTCTACTTCTGCCAGGTCAGGCCTGCAAAGAAACTTCGTTTCACAGGCCTTTGTAAGAGATGTTCCCAGTAGGCTGTTAGAGCACTGTGCAGAGCGAGTTGTTTCTTAGCTTCCCAAAGAGCTGGAAGCAAGATGCTTTGGGGCCAATCTGCCCCTATGGAAAGAACGCAGCACTTTGTGCCTTGCAGCTCTAGGGCAATGCAGCACACCCCGAGCAGAAGTTGTATTTCAGCCAGATCAGGCCTGCAAAGAAACTGCGTTTCATAGGCCTTTGTAAGAGATGTTCCCGGTAGGCTGTTAGAGCACTGTGCAGAGCGAGTTGTTTCTTAGCTTCCCAAGGGGCTGGAAGCAAGATGCTTTAGGGGCCATCTGCCCTTAAGGAAAGAAGGCAGCACTTTGTGCCTTGCATCTCTAGGGCAATGTAGCACACCCAGAGCAGATGTTCTACTTCTCCCTGGTCAGGCCTGCAAAGAAACTGCGTTTCACAGGCCTTTGTAAGAGATGTTCCCGGTAGGCTGTTAGAGCACTGTGCAGAGCGAGTTGTTTCTGAGCTTCCCAAAGAGCTGGAAGCAAGATGCTTTGGGGCCCTCTCACCCTTTGGAAAGAAGGCAGCACTTTGTGCCTTGCAGCTCTAGGGCAATGTAGCACACCCAGAGCCGAAGTTCTACTTCAGCTAGATCAGACCTGCAAAGAAACTTCGTTTCACAGGCCTTTGTAAGAGATGTTCCCGGTAGGCTGTAAGAGCACTGTGCAGAGCGACTAGTTTCTTTGCTTCCCAGAGAGCTGGAAGCAAGATGCTTTGGGGCCCATGAGCCCCTATGGAAAGAACGCAGCACTTTGTGCCTTGCAGCTCTAGGCAAATACAGCACACCCCGAGCAGAAGTTGTACTTCAGCCAGATCAGACCTGCAAAGAAACTGCGTTTCACAGGCCTTTGTAAGAGATGTTCCCTGTAGGCTGTTAGAGAACTGGGCAGAGCGAGTTGTTTCTTAGCTTCCCAAAGACCTGGAAGCCAGATGCTTTGGGGCCCATCTGCCGTTAAGTAAAGAAGGCAGCACTTTGTGCCTTTCAGCTCTAGGGCAATGCAGCACACCCCGAGCAGAAGTTCTACTTCAGCCAGATCAGGCCTGCAAAGAAACTGCGTTTCACAGGCCTTTGTAAGAGATGTTCCCGGTAGGCTGTTAGAGCACTGTGCAGAGCGAGTTGTTTCTTAGCTTCCCAGAGAGCTGGAAGCAAGATGCTTTGGGGCCCGTTAATTTTATACCCTGCTACTTTGCTGTAGTTGTTGATTATTTCTAATAGTTTTTCTGTGGATTCTTTGGGGTTTTCTATGTATAAGATCATGTCGTCTGCAAACAACGCGAGTTTTACTTCTTCGTTACCTATTTGGATTCCTTTTATTTTTTTTTCCTGCCGAATTGCTCTGGCCAGCACCTCCAGTACTATGTTGAATAGGAGTGGTGAAAGTGGGCACCCTTGTCTTGTTCCTGTCCTCAGAGGGATGGCTTTCAGCTTTTGTCCATTGAGTATGATGTTGGCTGTGGGTCTATCATATATGGCCTTTATTATGTTGAGGTACTTTCCTTCTACACCCATTTTACTGAGGGTTTTTATCATAAATGGGTGTTGGATCTTGTCGAATGCTTTCTCTGCGTCTATTGAGATGATCATGTGGTTTTTGTTTTTCATTTTGTTGATGTAGTGTATCACGTTGATTGACTTGCGGGTGTTGAACCATCCCTGTGTCCCTGGTATAAATCCCACTTGATCATGGTGTATAATCTTTTTGATGTATTGCTGTAATCGGTTTGCCAAAATTTGGTTGAGGATTTTTGCATCTATGTTCATCAGTGATATCGGCCTGTAGTTCTCCTTCTTTGTGTTGTCCTTGTCAGGTTTGGGGATCAGAGTGATGTTGGCTTCATAGAATGTGTTAGGGAGTTCTCCATCTTTCTCAATTTTCTGGAACAGTTTGAGGAGAATAGGTACAAAGAACTCACACTGCTTAACAACAAAAAAACAAACAACCCGATCAAAAAATGGGCAGAGGACATGAACAGACATTTCTCAAAAGAAGATATGAATATGGCCAATAGACACATGAAAAGATGTTCATCATCGCTAATCATCAGGGAAATGCAAATCAAAACTACACTAAGATATCACCTTACCCCCGTTAGATTGGCAAAAACATCCAAAACCAAGAACGACGAATGTTGGAGAGGTTGTGGAGAAAGAGGAACCCTCATACACTGTTGGTGGGAATGCAAACTGGTACAGCCACTATGGAAAACAGTATGGAGATTTCTCAAAAAGTTAAAAATAGAAATACCCTATGACCCAGCCATCCCATTACTGAGTATCTATCCTAAGAACCTGATATCAGATATCTCAAGAGTCTGTTGCACCCCTATGTTCATCGCAGCATTATTTACAATAGCCAAGACGTGGAACCAGCCTACATGCCCAGAAACTGATGATTGGATAAAGAAGATGTGGTATATATACACAATGGAATACTACTCAGCCATAAAAAAAGACGACATTGGCCCATTCACAACAATGTGGATGGACCTCGAGGGCATTATGTTAAGCGAAATAAGTCAGTCAGAGAAAGAAGCACTCTATATGACTCCACTCATAGGTGGAAATTAGTATATTGAGAAGGAGATCTGATCGGTGGTTACCAGGGAAAAGGGGGGGTGGGGGAGGGCACGGAGGGGGAAGTGGTGTTCCCACAACATGACTAACAAAAATGTACAACTGAAATTTCACAAGCTTGTAATCCATCATAACATTAATAAACAAACAAAAAAAAAAAGATGCTTTGGGGCCCATCTGCCCCTATGGAAAGAACGCAGCACTTTGTGCCTTGCAGCTCTAGGGCAATGTAGCACACCCAGAGCAGAAGTTCTACTTCAGCCAGATCAGGCCTGCAAAGAAACTGCGTTTCACAGGCCTTTGTAAGAGATGTTCCCGGTAGGCTGTTAGAGCACTGTGCAGAGCGAGTTGTTTCTTAGCTTCCCAAAGAGCTGGAAGCAAGATGCTTTGGGGCCCTTCTCACCCTTTGGAAAGAAGTCAGCACTTTGTGCCTTGCAGCTCTAGGGCAATGTAGCACACCCATAGCAGAAGTTCTACTTCAGCCAGATCAGGCCTGCAAAGAAACTGCGTTTCACAGGCCTTTGTAAGAGATGTTCCCGGTAGGCTGTTAGAGCACTGTGCAGAGCGAGTTGTTTCCTAGCTTCCCAAAGAGCTGGAAGCAAGATGCTTTGGGGCCCTTCTCACCCTTTGGAAAGAAGGCAGCACTTTGTGCCTTGCAGCTCTAGGGCAATGTAGCACACCCAAAGCAGAAGTTCTACTTCAGCCAGATCAGACCTGCAAAGAAACTGCGTTTCACAGGCCTTTGTAGGAGATGTTCCCTGTAGGCTGTTAGAGCACTGTGCAGAGCGAGTTGCTTCTTAGCTTCCCAAGGAGATGGAAGCAAGATGCTTTAGGGGCCATCTGCCCTTAAGGAAAGAAGGCAGCACTTTGTGCCTTGCAGCTCTAGGGCAATGTAGCACACCCAGAGCAGTTGTTCTACTTCTGCCAGGTCAGGCCTGCAAAGAAACTTCGTTTCACAGGCCTTTGTAAGAGATGTTCCCAGTAGGCTGTTCGAGCACTGTGCAGAGCGACTTGTTTCTTAGCTTCCCAAAGAGCTGGAAGCAAGATGCTTTGGGGCCAATCTGCCCCTATGGAAAGAACGCAGCACTTTGTGCCTTGCAGCTCTAGGGCAATGCAGCACACCCCGAGCAGAAGTTGTATTTCAGCCAGATCAGGCCTGCAAAGAAACTGCGTTTCACAGGCCTTTGTAAGAGATGTTCCCGGTAGGCTGTTAGAGCACTGTGCAGAGCGAGTTGTTTCTTAGCTTCCCAAGGGGCTGGAAGCAAGATGCTTTAGGGGCCATCTGCCCTTAAGGAAAGAAGGCAGCACTTTGTGCCTTGCATCTCTAGGGCAATGTAGCACACCCAGAGCAGATGTTCTACTTCTCCCTGGTCAGGCCTGCAAAGAAACTGCGTTTCACAGGCCTTTGTAAGAGATGTTCCCGGTAGGCTGTTGGAGCACTGTGCAGAGCGAGTTGTTTCTGAGCTTCCCAAAGAGCTGGAAGCAAGATGCTTTGGGGCCCTCTCACCCTTTGGAAAGAAGGCAGCACTTTGTGCCTTGCAGCTCTAGGGCAATGTAGCACACCCAGAGCCGAAGTTCTACTTCAGCTAGATCAGACCTGCAAAGAAACTTCGTTTCACAGGCCTTTGTAAGAGATGTTCCCGGTAGGCTGTAAGAGCACTGTGCAGAGCGACTAGTTTCTTTGCTTCCCAGAGAGCTGGAAGCAAGATGCTTTGGGGCCCATGAGCCCCTATGGAAAGAACGCAGCACTTTGTGCCTTGCAGCTCTAGGCAAATACAGCACACCCCGAGCAGAAGTTGTACTTCAGCCAGATCAGACCTGCAAAGAAACTGCGTTTCACAGGCCTTTGTAAGAGATGTTCCCTGTAGGCTGTTAGAGAACTGGGCAGAGCGAGTTGTTTCTTAGCTTCCCAAAGACCTGGAAGCCAGATGCTTTGGGGCCCATCTGCCGTTAAGTAAAGAAGGCAGCACTTTGTGCCTTTCAGCTCTAGGGCAATGCAGCACACCCCGAGCAGAAGTTCTACTTCAGCCAGATCAGGCCTGCAAAGAAACTGCGTTTCACAGGCCTTTGTAAGAGATGTTCCCGGTAGGCTGTTAGAGCACTGTGCAGAGCGAGTTGTTTCTTAGCTTCCCAGAGAGCTGGAAGCAAGATGCTTTGGGGCCCGTTAATTTTATACCCTGCTACTTTGCTGTAGTTGTTGATTATTTCTAATAGTTTTTCTGTGGATTCTTTGGGGTTTTCTATGTATAAGATCATGTCGTCTGCAAACAACGCGAGTTTTACTTCTTCGTTACCTATTTGGATTCCTTTTATTTTTTTTTCCTGCCGAATTGCTCTGGCCAGCACCTCCAGTACTATGTTGAATAGGAGTGGTGAAAGTGGGCACCCTTGTCTTGTTCCTGTCCTCAGAGGGATGGCTTTCAGCTTTTGTCCATTGAGTATGATGTTGGCTGTGGGTCTATCATATATGGCCTTTATTATGTTGAGGTACTTTCCTTCTACACCCATTTTACTGAGGGTTTTTATCATAAATGGGTGTTGGATCTTGTCGAATGCTTTCTCTGCGTCTATTGAGATGATCATGTGGTTTTTGTTTTTCATTTTGTTGATGTAGTGTATCACGTTGATTGACTTGCGGGTGTTGAACCATCCCTGTGTCCCTGGTATAAATCCCACTTGATCATGGTGTATAATCTTTTTGATGTATTGCTGTAATCGGTTTGCCAAAATTTGGTTGAGGATTTTTGCATCTATGTTCATCAGTGATATCGGCCTGTAGTTCTCCTTCTTTGTGTTGTCCTTGTCAGGTTTGGGGATCAGAGTGATGTTGGCTTCATAGAATGTGTTAGGGAGTTCTCCATCTTTCTCAATTTTCTGGAACAGTTTGAGGAGAATAGGTACAAAGAACTCACACTGCTTAACAACAAAAAAACAAACAACCCGATCAAAAAATGGGCAGAGGACATGAACAGACATTTCTCAAAAGAAGATATGAATATGGCCAATAGACACATGAAAAGATGTTCATCATCGCTAATCATCAGGGAAATGCAAATCAAAACTACACTAAGATATCACCTTACCCCCGTTAGATTGGCAAAAACATCCAAAACCAAGAACGACGAATGTTGGAGAGGTTGTGGAGAAAGAGGAACCCTCATACACTGTTGGTGGGAATGCAAACTGGTACAGCCACTATGGAAAACAGTATGGAGATTTCTCAAAAAGTTAAAAATAGAAATACCCTATGACCCAGCCATCCCATTACTGAGTATCTATCCTAAGAACCTGATATCAGATATCTCAAGAGTCTGTTGCACCCCTATGTTCATCGCAGCATTATTTACAATAGCCAAGACGTGGAACCAGCCTACATGCCCAGAAACTGATGATTGGATAAAGAAGATGTGGTATATATACACAATGGAATACTACTCAGCCATAAAAAAAGACGACATTGGCCCATTCACAACAATGTGGATGGACCTCGAGGGCATTATGTTAAGCGAAATAAGTCAGTCAGAGAAAGAAGCACTCTATATGACTCCACTCATAGGTGGAAATTAGTATATTGAGAAGGAGATCTGATCGGTGGTTACCAGGGAAAAGGGGGGGTGGGGGAGGGCACGGAGGGGGAAGTGGTGTTCCCACAACATGACTAACAAAAATGTACAACTGAAATTTCACAAGCTTGTAATCCATCATAAGATTAATAAACAAACAAACAAAAAAAAAGATTCTTTGGGGCCCATCTGCCCCTATGGAAAGAACGCAGCACTTTGTGCCTTGCAGCTCTAGGGCAATGTAGCACACCCAGAGCAGAAGTTCTACTTCAGCCAGATCAGGCCTGCAAAGAAACTGCGTTTCACAGGCCTTTGTAAGAGATGTTCCCGGTAGGCTGTTAGAGCACTGTGCAGAGCGAGTTGTTTCTTAGCTTCCCAAAGAGCTGGAAGCAAGATGCTTTGGGGCCCTTCTCACCCTTTGGAAAGAAGTCAGCACTTTGTGCCTTGCAGCTCTAGGGCAATGTAGCACACCCATAGCAGAAGTTCTACTTCAGCCAGATCAGGCCTGCAAAGAAACTGCGTTTCACAGGCCTTTGTAAGAGATGTTCCCGGTAGGCTGTTAGAGCACTGTGCAGAGCGAGTTGTTTCCTAGCTTCCCAAAGAGCTGGAAGCAAGATGCTTTGGGGCCCTTCTCACCCTTTGGAAAGAAGGCAGCACTTTGTGCCTTGCAGCTCTAGGGCAATGTAGCACACCCAAAGCAGAAGTTCTACTTCAGCCAGATCAGACCTGCAAAGAAACTGCGTTTCACAGGCCTTTGTAAGAGATGTTCCCTGTAGGCTGTTAGAGCACTGTGCAGAGCGAGTTGCTTCTTAGCTTCCCAAGGAGATGGAAGCAAGATGCTTTAGGAGCCATCTGCCCTTAAGGAAAGAAGGCAGCACTTTGTGCCTTGCAGCTCTAGGGCAATGTAGCACACCCAGAGCAGTTGTTCTACTTCTGCCAGGTCAGGCCTGCAAAGAAACTTCGTTTCACAGGCCTTTGTAAGAGATGTTCCCAGTAGGCTGTTAGAGCACTGTGCAGAGCGACTTGTTTCTTAGCTTCCCAAAGAGCTGGAAGCAAGATGCTTTGGGGCCAATCTGCCCCTATGGAAAGAACGCAGCACTTTGTGCCTTGCAGCTCTAGGGCAATGCAGCACACCCCGAGCAGAAGTTGTATTTCAGCCAGATCAGGCCTGCAAAGAAACTGCGTTTCACAGGCCTTTGTAAGAGATGTTCCCGGTAGGCTGTTAGAGCACTGTGCAGAGCGAGTTGTTTCTTAGCTTCCCAAGGGGCTGGAAGCAAGAAGCTTTAGGGGCCATCTGCCCTTAAGGAAAGAAGGCAGCACTTTGTGCCTTGCATCTCTAGGGCAATGTAGCACACCCAGAGCAGATGTTCTACTTCTCCCAGGTCAGGCCTGCAAAGAAACTGCGTTTCACAGGCCTTTGTAAGAGATGTTCCCGGTAGGCTGTTAGAGCACTGTGCAGAGCGAGTTGTTTCTGAGCTTCCCAAAGAGCTGGAAGCAAGATGCTTTGGGGCCCTTCTCACCCTTTGGAAAGAAGGCAGCACTTTGTGCCTTACAGCTCTAGGGCAATGTAGCACACCCAGAGCAGAAGTTCTTCTTCAGCCAGATCAGGCCTGCAAAGAAACTGCGTTTCAAAGGACTTTGTGAGAGATGTTCCCTGTAGGCTGTTAGAGCACTGTGCAGAGCGAGTTCTTTCTTAGCTTCCCAAAGACCTGGAAGCATGATGCTTTGGGGGCCATCTGCCCTTAAGGAAAGAAGGCAGCACTTTGTGCCTTTCAGCTCTAGGGCAATGCAGCACACCCCGAGCAGAAGTTCTACTTCAGCCAGATCAGGCCTGCAAAGAAACTGCGTTTCACAGGCCTTTGTAAGAGATGTTCCCGGTAGGCTGTTAGAGCACTGTGCAGAGCGAGTTTTTCTTAGCTTCCCAGAGAGCTGGAAGCAAGATGCTTTGGGGCCCGTTAATTTTATACCCTGCTACTTTGCTGTAGTTGTTGATTATTTCTAATAGTTTTTCTGTGGATTCTTTGGGGTTTTCTATGTATAAGATCATGTCGTCTGCAAACAACGCGAGTTTTACTTCTTCGTTACCTATTTGGATTCCTTTTATTTTTTTTTCCTGCCGAATTGCTCTGGCCAGCACCTCCAGTACTATGTTGAATAGGAGTGGTGAAAGTGGGCACCCTTGTCTTGTTCCTGTCCTCAGAGGGATGGCTTTCAGCTTTTGTCCATTGAGTATGATGTTGGCTGTGGGTCTATCATATATGGCCTTTATTATGTTGAGGTACTTCCCTTCTATACCCATTTTACTGAGGGTTGTTATCATAAATGGGTGTTGGATCTTGTCGAATGCTTTCTCTGCGTCTATTGAGATGATCATGTGGTTTTTGTTTTTCATTTTGTTGATGTAGTGTATCACGTTGATTGACTTGCGGGTGTTGAACCATCCCTGTGTCCCTGGTATAAATCCCACTTGATCATGGTGTATAATCTTTTTGATGTATTGCTGTAATCGGTTTGCCAAAATTTGGTTGAGGATTTTTGCATCTATGTTCATCAGTGATATCGGCCTGTAGTTCTCCTTCTTTGTGTTGTCCTTGTCAGGTTTGGGGATCAGAGTGATGTTGGCTTCATAGAATGTGTTAGGGAGTTCTCCATCTTTCTCAATTTTCTGGAACAGTTTGAGGAGAATAGGTACAAAGAACTCACACTGCTTAACAACAAAAAAACAAACAACCCGATCAAAAAATGGGCAGAGGACATGAACAGACATTTCTCAAAAGAAGATATGAATATGGGCAATAGACACATGAAAAGATGTTCATCATCGCTAATCATCAGGGAAATGCAAATCAAAACTACACTAAGATATCACCTTACCCCCGTTAGATTGGCAAAAACATCCAAAACCAAGAACGACGAATGTTGGAGAGGTTGTGGAGAAAGAGGAACCCTCATACACTGTTGGTGGGAATGCAAACTGGTACAGCCACTATGGAAAACAGTATGGAGATTTCTCAAAAAGTTAAAAATAGAAATACCCTATGACCCAGCCATCCCATTACTGGGTATCTATCCTAAGAACCTGATATCAGATATCTCAAGAGTCCGTTGCACCCCTATGTTCATCGCAGCATTATTTACAATAGCCAAGACGTGGAACCAGCCTACATGCCCAGAAACTGATGATTGGATAAAGAAGATGTGGTATATATACACAATGGAATACTACTCAGCCATAAAAAAGACGACATTGGCCCATTCACAACAATGTGGATAGACCTCGAGGGCATTATGTTAAGCGAAATAAGTCAGTCAGAGAAAGAAGAACTCTATATGACTCCACTCATAGGTGGAAATTAGTATATTGAGAAGGAGATCTGATCGGTGGTTACCAGGGAAAAGGGGGGGTGGGGGAGGGCACGGAGGGGGAAGTGGTGTTCCCACAACATGACTAACAAAAATGTACAACTGAAATTTCACAAGCTTGTAATCCATCATAAGATTAATAAACAACAACAACAAAAAAAAGATGCTTTGGGGCCCATCTGCCCCTATAGAAAGAACGCAGGACTTTGTGCCTTGCAGCTCTAGGGCAATGTAGCACACCCAGAGCAGAAGTTCTACTTCAGCCAGATCAGGCCTGCAAAGAAACTGCGTTTCACAGGCCTTTGTAAGAGATGTTCCCGGTAGGCTGTTAGAGCACTGTGCAGAGCGAGTTGTTTCTTAGCTTCCCAAAGAGCTGGAAGCAAGATGCTTTGGGGCCCTTCTCACCCTTTGGAAAGAAGTCAGCACTTTGTGCCTTGCAGCTCTAGGGCAATGTAGCACACCCATAGCAGAAGTTCTACTTCAGCCAGATCAGGCCTGCAAAGAAACTGCGTTTCACAGGCCTTTGTAAGAGATGTTCCCGGTAGGCTGTTAGAGCACTGTGCAGAGCGAGTTGTTTCCTAGCTTCCCAAAGAGCTGGAAGCAAGATGCTTTGGGGCCCTTCTCACCCTTTGGAAAGAAGGCAGCACTTTGTGCCTTGCAACTCTAGGGCAATGTAGCACACCCAAAGCAGAAGTTCTACTTCAGCCAGATCAGACCTGCAAAGAAACTGCGTTTCACAGGCCTTTGTAAGAGATGTTCCCTGTAGGCTGTTAGAGCACTGTGCAGAGCGAGTTGCTTCTTAGCTTCCCAAGGAGATGGAAGCAAGATGCTTTAGGGGCCATCTGCCCTTAAGGAAAGAAGGCAGCACTTTGTGCCTTGCAGCTCTAGGGCAATGTAGCACACCCAGAGCAGTTGTTCTACTTCTGCCAGGTCAGGCCTGCAAAGAAACTTCGTTTCACAGGCCTTTGTAAGAGATGTTCCCAGTAGGCTGTTAGAGCACTGTGCAGAGCGACTTGTTTCTTAGCTTCCCAAAGAGCTGGAAGCAAGATGCTTTGGGGCCAATCTGCCCCTATGGAAAGAACGCAGCACTTTGTGCCTTGCAGCTCTAGGGCAATGCAGCACACCCCGAGCAGAAGTTGTATTTCAGCCAGATCAGGCCTGCAAAGAAACTGCGTTTCATAGGCCTTTGTAAGAGATGTTCCCGGTAGGCTGTTAGAGCACTGTGCAGAGCGAGTTGTTTCTTAGCTTCCCAAGGGGCTGGAAGCAAGATGCTTTAGGGGCCATCTGCCCTTAAGGAAAGAAGGCAGCACTTTGTGCCTTGCATCTCTAGGGCAATGTAGCACACCCAGAGCAGATGTTCTACTTCTCCCTGGTCAGGCCTGCAAAGAAACTGCGTTTCACAGGCCTTTGTAAGAGATGTTCCCGGTAGGCTGTTAGAGCACTGTGCAGAGCGAGTTGTTTCTGAGCTTCCCGAAGAGCTGGAAGCAAGATGCTTTGGGGCCCTCTCACCCTTTGGAAAGAAGGCAGCACTTTGTGCCTTACAGCTCTAGGGCAATGTAGCACACCCAGAGCAGAAGTTCTTCTTCAGCCAGATCAGGCCTGCAAAGAAACTGCGTTTCACAGGCCTTTGTAAGAGATGTCCCTGTAGGCTGTTAGAGAACTGGGCAGAGCGAGTTGTTTCTTAGCTTCCCAAAGACCTGGAAGCCAGATGCTTTGGGGCCCATCTGCCGTTAAGTAAAGAAGGCAGCACTTTGTGCCTTTCAGCTCTAGGGCAATGCAGCACACCCCGAGCAGAAGTTCTACTTCAGCCAGATCAGGCCTGCAAAGAAACTGCGTTTCACAGGCCTTTGTAAGAGATGTTCCCGGTAGGCTGTTAGAGCACTGTGCAGAGCGAGTTGTTTCTTAGCTTCCCAGAGAGCTGGAAGCAAGATGCTTTGGGGCCCGTTAATTTTATACCCTGCTACTTTGCTGTAGTTGTTGATTATTTCTAATAGTTTTTCTGTGGATTCTTTGGGGTTTTCTATGTATAAGATCATGTCGTCTGCAAACAACGCGAGTTTTACTTCTTCGTTACCTATTTGGATTCCTTTTATTTTTTTTTCCTGCCGAATTGCTCTGGCCAGCACCTCCAGTACTATGTTGAATAGGAGTGGTGAAAGTGGGCACCCTTGTCTTGTTCCTGTCCTCAGAGGGATGGCTTTCAGCTTTTGTCCATTGAGTATGATGTTGGCTGTGGGTCTATCATATATGGCCTTTATTATGTTGAGGTACTTTCCTTCTACACCCATTTTACTGAGGGTTTTTATCATAAATGGGTGTTGGATCTTGTCGAATGCTTTCTCTGCGTCTATTGAGATGATCATGTGGTTTTTGTTTTTCATTTTGTTGATGTAGTGTATCACGTTGATTGACTTGCGGGTGTTGAACCATCCCTGTGTCCCTGGTATAAATCCCACTTGATCATGGTGTATAATCTTTTTGATGTATTGCTGTAATCGGTTTGCCAAAATTTGGTTGAGGATTTTTGCATCTATGTTCATCAGTGATATCGGCCTGTAGTTCTCCTTCTTTGTGTTGTCCTTGTCAGGTTTGGGGATCAGAGTGATGTTGGCTTCATAGAATGTGTTAGGGAGTTCTCCATCTTTCTCAATTTTCTGGAACAGTTTGAGGAGAATAGGTACAAAGAACTCACACTGCTTAACAACAAAAAAACAAACAACCCGATCAAAAAATGGGCAGAGGACATGAACAGACATTTCTCCAGGGAAGATATGAATATGGCCAATAGACACATGAAAAGATGTTCATCATCGCTAATCATCAGGGAAATGCAAATCAAAACTACACTAAGATATCACCTTACCCCCGTTAGATTGGCAAAAACATCCAAAACCAAGAACGACGAATGTTGGAGAGGTTGTGGAGAAAGAGGAACCCTCATACACTGTTGGTGGGAATGCAAACTGGTACAGCCACTATGGAAAACAGTATGGAGATTTCTCAAAAAGTTAAAAATAGAAATACCCTATGACCCAGCCATCCCATTACTGGGTATCTATCCTAAGAACCTGATATCAGATATCTCAAGAGTCCGTTGCACCCCTATGTTCATCGCAGCATTATTTACAATAGCCAAGACGTGGAACCAGACTACATGCCCAGAAACTGATGATTGGATAAAGAAGATGTGGTATATATACACAACGGAATACTACTCAGCCATAAAAAAAGACGACATTTTCCCATTCACAACAATGTGGATGGACCTCGAGGGCATTATGTTAAGCGAAATAAGTCAGTCAGAGAAAGACAGACTCTATATGACTCCACTCATAGGTGGAAATTAGTATATTGACAAGGAGATCTGATCGGTGGTTACCAGGGAAAAGGGGGGGTGGGGGGAGGGCACGGAGGGGGAAGTGGTGTTCCCACAACATGACTAACAAAAATGTACAACTGAAATTTCACAAGCTTGTAATCCATCATAACATTAATAAACAAAAAAAAAAAAAGATGCTTTGGGGCCCATCTGCCCCTATGGAAAGAACGCAGCACTTTGTGCCTTGCAGCTCTAGGGCAATGTAGCACACCCAGAGCAGAAGTTCTACTTCAGCCAGATCAGGCCCGCAAAGAAACTGCGTTTCACAGGCCTTTCTAAGAGATGTTCCCGGTAGGCTGTTAGAGCACTGTGCAGAGCGAGTTGTTTCTTAGCTTCCCAACGAGCTGGAAGCAAGATGCTTTAGGGGCCATCTGCCCTTAAGGAAAGAAGGCAGCACTTTGTGCCTTGCAGGTCTAGGGCAATGTAGCACACCCAGAGCAGAAGTTCTACTTCAGCCACATCAGGCCTGCAAAGAAACTGCGTTTCACAGGCCTTTGTAAGAGATGTTCCCGGTAGGCTGTTAGAGCACTGTGCAGAGCGAGTTGTTTCTTAGCTTCCCAAAGAGCTGGAAGCAAGATGCTTTGGGGCCCTTCTCACCCTTTGGAAAGAAGGCAGCACTTTGTGCCTTACAGCTCTAGGGCAAAGTAGCACACCCAGAGCAGAAGTTCTTCTTCAGCCAGATCAGGCCTGCAAAGGAACTGCGTTTCACAGGCCTTTGTAAGAGATGTTCCCTGTAGGCTGTTAGAGCACTGTGCAGAGCGAGTTCTTTCTTAGCTTCCCAAAGACCTGGAAGCCAGATGCTTTGGGGGCCATCTGCCGTTAAGTAAAGAAGGCAGCACTTTGTGCCTTTCAGCTCTAGGGCAATGCAGCACACCCCGAGCAGAAGTTCTACTTCAGCCAGATCAGGCCTGCAAAGAAACTGCGTTTCACAGGCCTTTGTAAGAGATGTTCCCGGTAGGCTGTTAGAGCACTGTGCAGAGCGAGTTGTTTCTTAGCTTCCCAGAGAGCTGGAAGCAAGATGCTTTGGGGCCCGTTAATTTTATACCCTGCTACTTTGCTGTAGTTGTTGATTACTTCTAATAGTTTTTCTGTGGATTCTTTGGGGTTTTCTATGTATAAGATCATGTCGTCTGCAAACAACGCGAGTTTTACTTCTTCGTTACCTATTTGGATTCCTTTTATTTTTTTTTCCTGCCGAATTGCTCTGGCCAGCACCTCCAGTACTATGTTGAATAGGAGTGGTGAAAGTGGGCACCCTTGTCTTGTTCCTGTCCTCAGAGGGATGGCTTTCAGCTTTTGTCCATTGAGTATGATGTTGGCTGTGGGTCTATCATATATGGCCTTTATTATGTTGAGGTACTTTCCTTCTACACCCATTTTACTGAGGGTTTTTATCATAAATGGGTGTTGGATCTTGTCGAATGCTTTCTCTGCGTCTATTGAGATGATCATGTGGTTTTTGTTTTTCATTTTGTTGATGTAGTGTATCACGTTGATTGACTTGCGGGTGTTGAACCATCCCTGTGTCCCTGGTATAAATCCCACTTGATCATGGTGTATAATCTTTTTGATGTATTGCTGTAATCGGTTTGCCAAAATTTGGTTGAGGATTTTTGCATCTATGTTCATCAGTGATATCGGCCTGTAGTTCTCCTTCTTTGTGTTGTCCTTGTCAGGTTTGGGGATCACTGTAATGTTGGCTTCATAGAATGTGTTAGGGAGTTCTCCATCTTTCTCAATTTTCTGGAACAGTTTGAGGAGAATAGCTACAAAGAACTCACACTGCTTAACAACAAAAAAACAAACAACCCGATCAAAAAATGGGCAGAGGACATGAACAGACATTTCTCCAAAGAAGATATGAATATGGCCAATAGACACATGAAAAGATGTTCATCATCGCTAATCATCAGGGAAATGCAAATCAAAACTACACTAAGATATCACCTTACCCCCGTTAGATTGGCAAAAACATCCAAAACCAAGAACGACGAATGTTGGAGAGGTTGTGGAGAAAGAGGAACCCTCATACACTGTTGGTGGGAATACAAACTGGTACAGCCACTATGGAAAACAGTATGGAGATTTCTCAAAAAGTTAAAAATAGAAATACCCTATGACCCACCCATCCCATTACTGGGTATCTATCCTAAGAACCTGATATCAGATATCTCAAGAGTCCGTTGCACCCCTATGTTCATCGCAGCATTATTTACAATAGCCAAGACGTGGAACCAGCCTACATGCCCAGAAACTGATGATTGGATAAAGAAGATGTGGTATATATACACAACGGAATACTACTCAGCCATAAAAAAAGACGACATTTTCCCATTCACAACAATGTGGATGGACCTCGAGGGCATTATGTTAAGCGAAATAAGTCAGTCAGAGAAAGACAGACTCTATATGACTCCACTCATAGGTGGAAATTAGTATATTGACAAGGAGATCTGATCGGTGGTTACCAGGGAAAAGGGGGGGTGGGGGGAGGGCACGGAGGGGGAAGTGGTGTTCCCACAACATGACTAACAAAAATGTACAACTGAAATTTCACAAGCTTGTAATCCATCATAACATTAATAAACAAAAAAAAAAAAAAAGATGCTTTGGGGCCCATCTGCCCCTATGGAAAGAACGCAGCACTTTGTGCCTTGCAGCTCTAGGGCAATGTAGCACACCCAGAGCAGAAGTTCTACTTCAGCCAGATCAGGCCCGCAAAGAAACTGCGTTTCACAGGCCTTTCTAAGAGATGTTCCCGGTAGGCTGTTAGAGCACTGTGCAGAGCGAGTTGTTTCTTAGCTTCCCAACGAGCTGGAAGCAAGATGCTTTAGGGGCCATCTGCCCTTAAGGAAAGAAGGCAGCACTTTGTGCCTTGCAGGTCTAGGGCAATGTAGCACACCCAGAGCAGAAGTTCTACTTCAGCCACATCAGGCCTGCAAAGAAACTGCGTTTCACAGGCCTTTGTAAGAGATGTTCCCGGTAGGCTGTTAGAGCACTGTGCAGAGCGAGTTGTTTCTTAGCTTCCCAAAGAGCTGGAAGCAAGATGCTTTGGGGCCCTTCTCACCCTTTGGAAAGAAGGCAGCACTTTGTGCCTTACAGCTCTAGGGCAAAGTAGCACACCCAGAGCAGAAGTTCTTCTTCAGCCAGATCATGCCTGCAAAGGAACTGCGTTTCACAGGCCTTTGTAAGAGATGTTCCCTGTAGGCTGTTAGAGCACTGTGCAGAGCGAGTTCTTTCTTAGCTTCCCAAAGACCTGGAAGCCAGATGCTTTGGGGGCCATCTGCCGTTAAGTAAAGAAGGCAGCACTTTGTGCCTTTCAGCTCTAGGGCAATGCAGCACACCCCGAGCAGAAGTTCTACTTCAGCCAGATCAGGCCTGCAAAGAAACTGCGTTTCACAGGCCTTTGTAAGAGATGTTCCCGGTAGGCTGTTAGAGCACTGTGCAGAGCGAGTTGTTTCTTAGCTTCCCAGAGAGCTGGAAGCAAGATGCTTTGGGGCCCGTTAATTTTATACCCTGCTACTTTGCTGTAGTTGTTGATTACTTCTAATAGTTTTTCTGTGGATTCTTTGGGGTTTTCTATGTATAAGATCATGTCGTCTGCAAACAACGCGAGTTTTACTTCTTCGTTACCTATTTGGATTCCTTTTATTTTTTTTTCCTGCCGAATTGCTCTGGCCAGCACCTCCAGTACTATGTTGAATAGGAGTGGTGAAAGTGGGCACCCTTGTCTTGTTCCTGTCCTCAGAGGGATGGCTTTCAGCTTTTGTCCATTGAGTATGATGTTGGCTGTGGGTCTATCATATATGGCCTTTATTATGTTGAGGTACTTTCCTTCTACACCCATTTTACTGAGGGTTTTTATCATAAATGGGTGTTGGATCTTGTCGAATGCTTTCTCTGCGTCTATTGAGATGATCATGTGGTTTTTGTTTTTCATTTTGTTGATGTAGTGTATCACGTTGATTGACTTGCGGGTGTTGAACCATCCCTGTGTCCCTGGTATAAATCCCACTTGATCATGGTGTATAATCTTTTTGATGTATTGCTGTAATCGGTTTGCCAAAATTTGGTTGAGGATTTTTGCATCTATGTTCATCAGTGATATCGGCCTGTAGTTCTCCTTCTTTGTGTTGTCCTTGTCAGGTTTGGGGATCAGAGTGATGTTGGCTTCATAGAATGTGTTAGGGAGTTCTCCATCTTTCTCAATTTTCTGGAACAGTTTGAGGAGAATAGGTACAAAGAACTCACACTGCTTAACAACAAAAAAACAAACAACCCGATCAAAAAATGGGCAGAGGACATGAACAGACATTTCTCCAAAGAAGATATGAATATGGCCAATAGACACATGAAAAGATGTTCATCATCGCTAATCATCAGGGAAATGCAAATCAAAACTACACTAAGATATCACCTTACCCCCGTTAGATTGGCAAAAACATCGAAAACCAAGAACGACGAATGTTGGAGAGGTTGTGGAGAAAGAGGAACCCTCATACACTGTTGGTGGGAATGCAAACTGGTACAGCCACTATGGAAAACAGTATGGAGATTTCTCAAAAAGTTAAAAATAGAAATACCCTATGACCCAGCCATCCCATTACTGGGTATCTATCCTAAGAACCTGATATCAGATATCTCAAGAGTCCGTTGCACCCCTATGTTCATCGCAGCATTATTTACAATAGCCAAGACGTGGAACCAGCCTACATGCCCAGAAACTGATGATTGGATAAAGAAGATGTGGTATATATACACAACGGAATACTACTCAGCCATAAAAAAAGACGACATTTTCCCATTCACAACAATGTGGATGGACCTCGAGGGCATTATGTTAAGCGAAATAAGTCAGTCAGAGAAAGACAGACTCTATATGAATCCACTCATAGGTGGAAATTAGTATATTGAGAAGGAGATCTGATCGGTGGTTACCAGGGAAAAGGGGGGGTGGGGGGAGGGCACGGAGGGGGAAGTGGTGTTCCCACAACATGACTAACAAAAATGTACAACTGAAATTTCACAAGCTTGTAATCCATCATAACATTAATAAACAAACAAACAAAAAAAAGATGCTTTGGGGCCCATCTGCCCCTATGGAAAGAACGCAGCACTTTGTGCCTTGCAGCTCTAGGGCAATGTAGCACACCCAGAGCAGAAGTTCTACTTCAGCCAGATCAGGCCCGCAAAGAAACTGCGTTTCACAGGCCTTTGTAAGAGATGTTCCCGGTAGGCTGTTAGAGCACTGTGCAGAGCGAGTTGTTTCTTAGCTTCCCAACGAGCTGGAAGCAAGATGCTTTAGGGGCCATCTGCCCTTAAGTAAAGAAGGCAGCACTTTGTGCCTTGCAGCTCTAGGGCAATGTAGCACACCCAGAGCAGAAGTTCTACTTCAGCCAGATCAGCCCTGCAAAGAAACTGCATTTCACAGGCCTTTGTAAGAGATGTTCCCGGTAGGCTGTTAGAGCACTGTGCAGAGCGAGTTGTTTCTTAGCTTCCCAAAGAGCTGGAAGCAAGATGCTTTGGGGCCCTTCTCACCCTTTGGAAAGAAGGCAGCACTTTGTGCCTTACAGCTCTAGGGCAATGTAGCACACCCAGAGCAGAAGTTCTTCTTCAGCCAGATCAGGCCTGCAAAGAAACTGCGTTTCACAGGCCTTTGTGAGAGATGTTCCCTGTAGGCTGTTAGAGCACTGTGCAGAGCGAGTTCTTTCTTAGCTTCCCAAAGACCTGGAAGCAAGATGCTTTGGGGGCCATCTGCCGTTAAATAAAGAAGGCAGCACTTTGTGCCTTTCAGCTCTAGGGCAATGCAGCACACCCCGAGCAGAAGTTCTACTTCAGCCAGATCAGGCCTGCAAAGAAACTGCGTTTCACAGGCCTTTGTAAGAGATGTTCCCGGTAGGCTGTTAGAGCACTGTGCAGAGCGAGTTTTTCTTAGCTTCCCAGAGAGCTGGAAGCAAGATGCTTTGGGGCCCGTTAATTTTATACCCTGCTACTTTGCTGTAGTTGTTGATTACTTCTAATAGTTTTTCTGTGGATTCTTTGGGGTTTTCTATGTATAAGAGCATGTCGTCTGCAAACAACGCGAGTTTTACTTCTTCGTTACCTATTTGGATTCCTTTTATTTTTTTTTCCTGCCGAATTGCTCTGGCCAGCACCTCCAGTACTATGTTGAATAGGAGTGGTGAAAGTGGGCACCCTTGTCTTGTTCCTGTCCTCAGAGGGATGGCTTTCAGCTTTTGTCCATTGAGTATGATGTTGGCTGTGGGTCTATCATATATGGCCTTTATTATGTTGAGGTACTTTCCTTCTACACCCATTTTACTGAGGGTTTTTATCATAAATGGGTGTTGGATCTTGTCGAATGCTTTCTCTGCGTCTATTGAGATGATCATGTGGTTTTTGTTTTTCATTTTGTTGATGTAGTGTATCACGTTGATTGACTTGCGGGTGTTGAACCATCCCTGTGTCCCTGGTATAAATCCCACTTGATCATGGTGTATAATCTTTTTGATGTATTGCTGTAATCGGTTTGCCAAAATTTTGTTGAGGATTTTTGCATCTATGTTCATCAGTGATATCGGCCTGTAGTTCTCCTTCTTTGTGTTGTCCTTGTCAGGTTTGGGGATCAGAGTGATGTTGGCTTCATAGAATGTGTTAGGGAGTTCTCCATCTTTCTCAATTTTCTGGAACAGTTTGAGGAGAATAGGTACAAAGAACTCACACTGCTTAACAACAAAAAAACAAACAACCCGATCAAAAAATGGGCAGAGGACATGAACAGACATTTCTCCAAAGAAGATATGAATATGGCCAATAGACACATGAAAAGATGTTCATCATCGCTAATCATCAGGGAAATGCAAATCAAAACTACACTAAGATATCACCTTACCCCCGTTAGATTGGCAAAAACATCCAAAACCAAGAACGACAAATGTTGGAGAGGTTGTGGAGAAAGAGGAACCCTCATACACTGTTGGTGGGAATGCAAACTGGTACAGCCACTATGGAAAACAGTATGGAGATTTCTCAAAAAGTTAAAAATAGAAATACCCTATGACCCAGCCATCCCATTACTGGGTATCTATCCTAAGAACCTGATATCAGATATCTCAAGAGTCCGTTGCACCCCTATGTTCATCGCAGCATTATTTACAATAGCCAAGACGTGGAACCAGCCTACATGCCCAGAAACTGATGATTGGATAAAGAAGATGTGGTATATATACACAACGGAATACTACTCAGCCATAAAAAAAGACGACATTTTCCCATTCACAACAATGTGGATGGACTTCGAGGGCATTATGTTAAGCGAAATAAGTCAGTCAGAGAAAGACAGACTCTATATGAATCCACTCATAGGTGGAAATTAGTATATTGAGAAGGAGATCTGATCGGTGGTTACCAGGGAAAAGGGGGGGTGGGGGGAGGGCACGGAGGGGGAAGTGGTGTTCCCACAACATGACTAACAAATGTACAACTGAAATTTCACAAGCTTGTAATCCATCATAACATTAATAAACAAACAAAAAAAAAAGATGCTTTGGGGCCCATCTGCCCCTATGTAAAGAACGCAGCACTTTGTGCCTTGCAGCTCTAGGGCAATGTAGCACACCCAGAGCAGAAGTTCTACTTCAGCCAGATCAGGCCTGCAAAGAAACTGCGTTTCACAGGCCTTTGTAAGAGATGTTCCCGGTAGGCTGTTAGAGCACTGTGCAGAGCGAGTTGTTTCTTAGCTTCCCAAAGAGCTGGAAGCAAGATGCTTTGGGGCCCTTCTCACCCTTTGGAAAGAAGGCAGCACTTTGTGCCTTACAGCTCTAGGGCAATGTAGCACACCCAGAGCAGAAGTTCTTCTTCAGCCAGATCAGGCCTGCAAAGAAACTGCGTTTCACAGGCCTTTGTAAGAGATGTTCCCTGTAGGGTGTTAGAGCACTGTGCAGAGCGAGTTCTTTCTTAGCTTCCCAAAGACCTGGAAGCAAGATGCTTTGGGGGCCATCTGCCGTTAAATAAAGAAGGCAGCACTTTGTGCCTTTCAGCTCTAGGGCAATGCAGCACACCCCGAGCAGAAGTTCTACTTCAGCCAGATCAGGCCTGCAAAGAAACTGCGTTTCACAGGCCTTTGTAAGAGATTTTCCCGGTAGGCTGTTAGAGCACTGTGCAGAGCGAGTTTTTCTTAGCTTCCCAGAGAGCTCTAAGCAAGATGCTTTGGGGCCCGTTAATTTTATACCCTGCTACTTTGCTGTAGTTGTTGATTATTTCTAATAGTTTTTCTGTGGATTCTTTGGGGTTTTCTATGTATAAGAGCATGTCGTCTGCAAACAACGAGAGTTTTACTTCTTCGTTACCTATTTGGATTCCTTTTATTTTTTTTTCCTGCCGAATTGCTCTGGCCAGCACCTCCAGTACTATGTTGAATAGGAGTGGTGAAAGTGGGCACCCTTGTCTTGTTCCTGTCCTCAGAGGGATGGCTTTCAGCTTTTGTCCATTGAGTATGATGTTGGCTGTGGGTCTATCATATATGGCCTTTATTATGTTGAGGTACTTTCCTTCTACACCCATTTTACTGAGGGTTTTTATCATAAATGGGTGTTGGATCTTGTCGAATGCTTTCTCTGCGTCTATTGAGATGATCATGTGGTTTTTGTTTTTCATTTTGTTGATGTAGTGTATCACGTTGATTGACTTGCGGGTGTTGAACCATCCCTGTGTCCCTGGTATAAATCCCACTTGATCATGGTGTATAATCTTTTTGATGTATTGCTGTAATCGGTTTGCCAAAATTTGGTTGAGGATTTTTGCATCTATGTTCATCAGTGATATCGGCCTGTAGTTCTCCTTCTTTGTGTTGTCCTTGTCAGGTTTGGGGATCAGAGTGATGTTGGCTTCATAGAATGTGTTAGGGAGTTCTCCATCTTTCTCAATTTTCTGGAACAGTTTGAGGAGAATAGGTACAAAGAACTCACACTGCTTAACAACAAAAAAACAAACAACCCGATCAAAAAATGGGCAGAGGACATGAACAGACATTTCTCAAAAGAAGATATGAATATGGCCAATAGACACATGAAAAGATGTTCATCATCGCTAATCATCAGGGAAATGCAAATCAAAACTACACTAAGATATCACCTTACCCCCGTTAGATTGGCAAAAACATCCAAAACCAAGAACGACAAATGTTGGAGAGGTTGTGGAGAAAGAGGAACCCTCATACACTGTTGGTGGGAATGCAAACTGGTACAGCCACTATGGAAAACAGTATGGAGATTTCTCAAAAAGTTAAAAATAGAAATACCCTATGACCCAGCCATCCCATTACTGGGTATCTATCCTAAGAACCTGATATCAGATATCTCAAGAGTCCGTTGCACCCCTATGTTCATCGCAGCATTATTTACAATAGCCAAGACGTGGAACCAGCCTACATGCCCAGAAACTGATGATTGGATAAAGAAGATGTGGTATATATACACAATGGAATACTACTCAGCCATAAAAAAAGACGACATTGGCCCCTTCACAACAATGTGGATGGACCTCGAGGGCATTATGTTAAGCGAAATAAGTCAGTCAGAGAAAGACGAACTCTATATGATTTAACTCATAGGTGGAAATTAGTATATTGAGAAGGAGATCTGATCGGTGGTTACCAGGGAAAAGGGGGGGTGGGGGAGGGCACGGAGGGGGAAGTGGTGTTCCCACAACATGACTAACAAAAATGTACAACTGAAATTTCACAAGCTTGTAATCCATCATAAGATTAATAAACAAACAAAAAAAAATATGCTTTGGGGCCCATCTGACCCTATGGAAAGAACGCAGCACTTTGTGCCTTGCAGCTCTAGGGCAATGTAGCACACCCAGAGCAGAAGTTCTACTTCAGCCAGATCAGGCCTGCAAAGAAACTGCGTTTCACAGGCCTTTGTAAGAGATGTTCCCGGTAGGCTGTTAGAGCACTGTGCAGAGCGAGTTGTTTCTTAGCTTCCCAAGGAGCTGGAAGCAAGATGCTTTAGGGGCCATCTGCCCTTAAGTAAAGAAGGCAGCACTTTGTGCCTTGCAGCTCTAGGGCAATGTAGCACACCCAGAGCAGTTGTTCTACTTCTGCCAGGTCAGGCCTGCAAAGAAACTTCGTTTCACAGGCCTTTGTAAGAGATGTTCCCAGTAGGCTGTTAGAGCACTGTGCAGAGCGACTTGTTTCTTAGCTTCCCAAAGAGCTGGAAGCAAGATGCTTTGGGGCCAATCTGCCCCTATGGAAAGAACGCAGCAGTTTGTGCCTTGCAGCTCTATGGCAATGCAGCACACCCCGAGCAGAAGTTGTACTTCAGCCAGATCAGGCCTGGAAAGAAACTGCGTTTCACAGGCCTTTGTAAGAGATGTTCCCGGTAGGCTGTTAGAGCACTGTGCAGAGCGAGTTGTTTCTTAGCTTCCCAAAGAGCTGGAAGCAAGATGCTTTGGGGCCCTTCTCACCCTTTGGAAAGAAGGCAGCACTTTGTGCCTTGCAGCTCTAGAGCAATGTAGCACACCCAAAGCAGAAGTTCTACTTCAGCCAGATCAGAACTGCAAAGAAACTGCGTTTCACAGGCCTTTGTAAGAGATGTTCCCTGTAGGCTGTTAGAGCACTGTGCAGAGCTAGTTGTTTCTTAGCTTCCCAAGGGGCTGGAAGCAAGATGCTTTAGGGGCCATCTGCCCTTAAGGAAAGAAGGCAGCACTTTGTGCCTTGCATCTCTAGGGCAATGTAGCACACCCAGAGCAGATGTTCTACTTCTCCCAGGTCAGGCCTGCAAAGAAACTGCGTTTCACAGGCCTTTGTAAGAGATGTTCCCGGTAGGCTGTTAGAGCACTGTGCAGAGCGAGTTGTTTCTGAGCTTCCCAAAGAGCTGGAAGCAAGATGCTTTGGGGCCCTCTCACCCTTTGGAAAGAAGGCAGCACTTTGTGCCTTGCAGCTCTAGGGCAATGTAGCACACCCAGAGCCGAAGTTCTACTTCAGCTAGATCAGACCTGCAAAGAAACTTCGTTTCACAGGCCTTTGTAAGAGATGTTCCCGGTAGGCTGTAAGAGCACTGTGCAGAGCGACTAGTTTCTTAGCTTCCCAGAGAGCTGGAAATAAGATGCTTTGGGGCCCATCTGCCCCTATAGAAAGAACGCAGCACTTTGTGCCTTGCAGCTCTAGGGCAATACAGCACACCCCGAGCAGAAGTTGTACTTCAGCCAGATCAGACCTGCAATGAAACTGCGTTTCACAGGCCTTTGTAAGAGATGTTCCCTTTAGGCTGTTAGAGAACTGTGCAGAGCGAGTTGTTTCTTAGCTTCCCAAGGAGCTGGAAGCAAGATGCTTTAGGGGCCATCTGCCCTTAAGGAAAGAAGGCAGCACTTTGTGCCTTGCAGCTCTAGGGTAATGTAGCACACCCAGAGCAGTTGTTCTACTTCTGCCAGGTCAGGCCTGCAAAGAAACTTCGTTTCACAGGCCTTTGTAAGAGATGTTCCCTGTAGGCTTTTAGAGAACTGTGCAGAGCGAGTTGTTTCTTAGCTTCCCAAGGAGCTGGAAGCAAGATGCTTTAGGGGCCATCTGCCCTTAAGGAAAGAAGGCAGCACTTTGTGCCTTGCAGCTCTAGGGCAATGTAGCACACCCAGAGCAGTTGTTCTACTTCTGCCAGGTCAGGCCTGCAAAGAAACTTCGTTTCACAGGCCTTTGTAAGAGATGTTCCCTGTAGGGTGTTAGAGCACTGTGCAGAGCTAGTTGTTTCTTAGCTTCCCAAGGAGCTGGAAGCAAGATGCTTTGGGGCCCTTCTCACCCTTTGGAAAGAAGGCAGCACTTTGTGCCTTGCAGCTCTAGGGCAATGTAGCACACCCAGAGCCGAAGTACTACTTAAGCTAGATCAGACCTGCAAAGAAACTTCGTTTCACAGGCCTTTGTAAGAGATCATTCCGGTAGGCTGTTAGAGCACTGTGCAGAGCGAGTTGTTTCTTAGCTTCCCAGAGAGCTGGAAGCAAGATGCTTTGGGGCCCGTTAATTTTATACCCTGCTATTTTGCTGTAGTTGTTGATTATTTCTAATAGTTTTTCTGTGGATTCTTTGGGGTTTTCTATGTATAAGATCATGTCGTCTGCAAACAACGCGAGTTTTACTTCTTCGTTACCTATTTGGATTCCTTTTATTTTTTTTTCCTGCCGAATTGCTCTGGCCAGCACCTCCAGTACTATGTTGAATAGGAGTGGTGAAAGTGGGCACCCTTGTCTTGTTCCTGTCCTCAGAGGGATGGCTTTCAGCTTTTGTCCATTGAGTATGATGTTGGCTGTGGGTCTATCATATATGGCCTTTATTATGTTGAGGTACTTTCCTTCTACACCCATTTTACTGAGGGTTTTTATCATAAATGGGTGTTGGATCTTGTCGAATGCTTTCTCTGTGTCTATTGAGATGATCATGTGGTTTTTGTTTTTCATTTTGTTGATGTAGTGTATCACGTTGATTGACTTGCGGGTGTTGAACCATCCCTGTGTCCCTGGTATAAATCCCACTTGATCATGGTGTATAATCTTTTTGATGTATTGCTGTAATCGGTTTGCCAAAATTTTGTTGAGGATTTTTGCATTTATGTTCATCAGTGATATCGGCCTGTAGTTCTCCTTCTTTGTGTTGTCCTTGTCAGGTTTGGGGATCAGAGTGATGTTGGCTTCATAGAATGTGTTAGGGAGTTCTCCATCTTTCTCAATTTTCTGGAACAGTTTGAGGAGAATAGGTACAAAGAACTCACACTGCTTAACAACAAAAAAACAAACAACCCGATCAAAAAATGGGCAGAGGACATGAACAGACATTTCTCAAAAGAAGATATGAATATGGCCAATAGACACATGAAAAGATGTTCATCATCGCTAATCATCAGGGAAATGCAAATCAAAACTACACTAAGATATCACCTTACCCCCGTTAGATTGGCAAAAACATCCAAAACCAAGAACGACGAATGTTGGAGAGGTTGTGGAGAAAGAGGAACCCTCATACACTGTTGGTGGGAATGCAAACTGGTACAGCCACTATGGAAAACAGTATGGAGATTTCTCAAAAAGTTAAAAATAGAAATACCCTATGACCCAGCCATCCCATTACTGGGTATCTATCCTAAGAACCTGATATCAGATATCTCAAGAGTCCGTTGCACCCCTATGTTCATCGCAGCATTATTTACAATAGCCAAGACGTGGAACCAGCCTACATGCCCAGAAACTGATGATTGGATAAAGAAGATGTGGTATATATACACAATGGAATACTACTCAGCCATAAAAAAAGACGACATTGGCCCCTTCACAACAATGTGGATGGACCTCGAGGGCATTATGTTAAGCGAAATAAGTCAGTCAGAGAAAGACGAACTCTATATGATTCCACTCATAGGTGGAAATTAGTATATTGAGAAGGAGATCTGATCGGTGGTTACCAGGGAAAAGGGGGGGTGGGGGAGGGCACGGAGGGGGAAGTGGTGTTCCCACAACATGACTAACAAAAATGTACAACTGAAATTTCACAAGCTTGTAATCCATCATAAGATTAATAAACAAACAAAAAAAAAATATGCTTTGGGGCCCATCTGACCCTATGGAAAGAACGCAGCACTTTGTGCCTTGCAGCTCTAGGGCAATGTAGCACACCCAGAGCAGAAGTTCTACTTCAGCCAGATCAGGCCTGCAAAGAAACTGCGTTTCACAGGCCTTTGTAAGAGATGTTCCCGGTAGGCTGTTAGAGCACTGTGCAGAGCGAGTTGTTTCTTAGCTTCCCAAGGAGCTGGAAGCAAGATGCTTTAGGGGCCATCTGCCCTTAAGTAAAGAAGGCAGCACTTTGTGCCTTGCAGCTCTAGGGCAATGTAGCACACCCAGAGCAGTTGTTCTACTTCTGCCAGGTCAGGCCTGCAAAGAAACTTCGTTTCACAGGCCTTTGTAAGAGATGTTCCCTGTAGGCTGTTAGAGCACTGTGCAGAGCGACTTGTTTCGTAGCTTCCCAAGGAGCTGGAAGCAAGATGCTTTAGGGGCCATCTGCCCTTAAGGAAAGAAGGCAGCACTTTGTGCCTTGCAGCTCTAGGGCAATGTAGCACACCCAGAGCAGTTGTTCTACTTCTGCCAGGTCAGGCCTGCAAAGAAACTTCGTTTCACAGGCCTTTGTAAGAGATGTTCCCAGTAGGCTGTTAGAGCACTGTGCAGAGCGACTTGTTTCTTAGCTTCCCAAAGAGCTGGAAGCAAGATGCTTTGGGGCCAATCTGCCCCTATGGAAAGAACGCAGCAGTTTGTGCCTTGCAGCTCTATGGCAATGCAGCACACCCCGAGCAGAAGTTGTACTTCAGCCAGATCAGGCCTGCAAAGAAACTGCGTTTCACAGGCCTTTGTAAGAGATGTTCCCGGTAGGCTGTTAGAGCACTGTGCAGAGCGAGTTGTTTCTTAGCTTCCCAAAGAGCTGGAAGCAAGATGCTTTGGGGCCCTTCTCACCCTTTGGAAAGAAGGCAGCACTTTGTGCCTTGCAGCTCTAGAGCAATGTAGCACACCCAAAGCAGAAGTTCTACTTCAGCCAGATCAGACCTGCAAAGAAACTGCGTTTCACAGGCCTTTGTAAGAGATGTTCCCTGTAGGCTGTTAGAGCACTGTGCAGAGCGAGTTGTTTCTTAGCTTCCCAAGGGGCTGGAAGCAAGATGCTTTAGGGGCCATCTGCCCTTAAGGAAAGAAGGCAGCACTTTGCGCCTTGCATCTCTAGGGCAATGTAGCACACCCAGAGCAGATGTTCTACTTCTCCCAGGTCAGGCCTGCAAAGAAACTGCGTTTCACAGGCCTTTGTAAGAGATGTTCCCGGTAGGCTGTTAGAGCACTGTGCAGAGCGAGTTGTTTCTGAGCTTCCCAAAGAGCTGGAAGCAAGATGCTTTGGGGCCCTCTCACCCTTTGGAAAGAAGGCAGCACTTTGTGCCTTGCAGCTCTAGGGCAATGTAGCACACCCAGAGCCGAAGTTCTACTTCAGCTAGATCAGACCTGCAAAGAAACTTCGTTTCACAGGCCTTTGTAAGAGATGTTCCCGGTAGGCTGTAAGAGCACTGTGCAGAGCGACTAGTTTCTTAGCTTCCCAGAGAGCTGGAAGCAAGATGCTTTGGGGCCCATCTGCCCCTATGGAAAGAACGCAGCACTTTGTGCCTTGCAGCTCTAGGGCAATACAGCACACCCCGAGCAGAAGTTGTACTTCAGCCAGATCAGACCTGCAATGAAACTGCGTTTCACAGGCCTTTGTAAGAGATGTTCCCTTTAGGCTGTTAGAGAACTGTGCAGAGCGAGTTGTTTCTTAGCTTCCCAAGGAGCTGGAAGCAAGATGCTTTAGGGGCCATCTGCCCTTAAGGAAAGAAGGCAGCACTTTGTGCCTTGCAGCTCTAGGGTAATGTAGCACACCCAGAGCAGTTGTTCTACTTCTGCCAGGTCAGGCCTGCAAAGAAACTTCGTTTCACAGGCCTTTGTAAGAGATGTTCCCTGTAGGCTTTTAGAGAACTGTGCAGAGCGAGTTGTTTCTTAGCTTCCCAAGGAGCTGGAAGCAAGATGCTTTAGGGGCCATCTGCCCTTAAGGAAAGAAGGCAGCACTTTGTGCCTTGCAGCTCTAGGGCAATGTAGCACACCCAGAGCAGTTGTTCTACTTCTGCCAGGTCAGGCCTGCAAAGAAACTTCGTTTCACAGGCCTTTGTAAGAGATGTTCCCTGTAGGGTGTTAGAGCACTGTGCAGAGCTAGTTGTTTCTTAGCTTCCCAAGGAGCTGGAAGCAAGATGCTTTGGGGCCCTTCTCACCCTTTGGAAAGAAGGCAGCACTTTGTGCCTTGCAGCTCTAGGGCAATGTAGCACACCCAGAGCAGTTGTTCTACTTCTGCCAGGTCAGGCCTGCAAAGAAACTTCGTTTCACAGGCCTTTGTAAGAGATGTTCCCTGTAGGGTGTTAGAGCACTGTGCAGAGCGAGTTGTTTCTTAGCTTCCCAAAGAGCTGGAAGCAAGATGCTTTGGGGCCCTTCTCACCCTTTGGAAAGAAGGCAGCACTTTGTGCCTTGCAGCTCTAGAGCAATGTAGCACACCCAAAGCAGAAGTTCTACTTCAGCCAGATCAGACCTGCAAAGAAACTGCGTTTCACAGGCCTTTGTAAGAGATGTTCCCTGTAGGCTGTTAGAGCACTGTGCAGAGCGAGTTGTTTCTTAGCTTCCCAAGCGGCAGGAAGCAAGATGCTTTAGGGGCCATCTGCCCTTAAGGAAAGAAGGCAGCACTTTGTGCCTTGCATCTCTAGGGCAATGTAGCACACCCAGAGCAGATGTTCTACTTCAGCCAGATCAGGCCTGCAAAGAAACTGCGTTTCACAGGCCTTTGTAAGAGATGTTCCCGGTAGGCTGTTAGAGCACTGTGCAGAGCGAGTTGTTTCTGAGCTTCCCAAAGAGCTGGAAGCAAGATGCTTTGGGGCCCTCTCACCCTTTGGAAAGAAGGCAGCACTTTGTGCCTTGCAGCTCTAGGGCAATGTAGCACACCCAGAGCCGAAGTTCTACTTCAGCTAGATCAGACCTGCAAAGAAACTTCGTTTCACAGGCCTTTGTAAGAGATGTTCCCGGTAGGCTGTAAGAGCACTGTGCAGAGCGACTAGTTTCTTAGCTTCCCAGAGAGCTGGAAGCAAGATGCTTTGGGGCCCATCTGCCCCTATGGAAAGAACGCAGCACTTTGTGCCTTGCAGCTCTAGGGCAATACAGCACACCCCGAGCAGAAGTTGTACTTCAGCCAGATCAGACCTGCAATGAAACTGCGTTTCACAGGCCTTTGTAAGAGATGTTCCCTTTAGGCTGTTAGAGAACTGTGCAGAGCGAGTTGTTTCTTAGCTTCCCAAGGAGCTGGAAGCAAGATGCTTTAGGGGCCATCTGCCCTTAAGGAAAGAAGGCAGCACTTTGTGCCTTGCAGCTCTAGGGTAATGTAGCACACCCAGAGCAGTTGTTCTACTTCTGCCAGGTCAGGCCTGCAAAGAAACTTCGTTTCACAGGCCTTTGTAAGAGATGTTCCCTGTAGGCTTTTAGAGAACTGTGCAGAGCGAGTTGTTTCTTAGCTTCCCAAGGAGCTGGAAGCAAGATGCTTTAGGGGCCATCTGCCCTTAAGGAAAGAAGGCAGCACTTTGTGCCTTGCAGCTCTAGGGCAATGTAGCACACCCAGAGCAGTTGTTCTACTTCTCCCAGGTCAGGCCTGCAAAGAAACTTCGTTTCACAGGCCTTTGTAAGAGATGTTCCCTGTAGGGTGTTAGAGCACTGTGCAGAGCTAGTTGTTTCTTAGCTTCCCAAGGAGCTGGAAGCAAGATGCTTTGGGGCCCTTCTCACCCTTTGGAAAGAAGGCAGCACTTTGTGCCTTGCAGCTCTAGGGCAATGTAGCACACCCAGAGCCGAAGTACTACTTAAGCTAGATCAGACCTGCAAAGAAACTTCGTTTCACAGGCCTTTGTAAGAGATCTTTCCGGTAGGCTGTTAGAGCACTGTGCAGAGCGAGTTGTTTCTTAGCTTCCCAGAGAGCTGGAAGCAAGATGCTTTGGGGCCCGTTAATTTTATACCCTGCTACTTTGCTGTAGTTGTTGATTATTTCTAATAGTTTTTCTGTGGATTCTTTGGGGTTTTCTATGTATAAGATCATGTCGTCTGCAAACAACGCGAGTTTTACTTCTTCGTTACCTATTTGGATTCCTTTTATTTTTTTTTCCTGCCGAATTGCTCTGGCCAGCACCTCCAGTACTATGTTGAATAGGAGTGGTGAAAGTGGGCACCCTTGTCTTGTTCCTGTCCTCAGAGGGATGGCTTTCAGCTTTTGTCCATTGAGTATGATGTTGGCTGTGGGTCTATCATATATGGCCTTTATTATGTTGAGGTACTTTCCTTCTACACCCATTTTACTGAGGGTTTTTATCATAAATGGGTGTTGGATCTTGTCGAATGCTTTCTCTGCGTCTATTGAGATGATCATGTGGTTTTTGTTTTTCATTTTGTTGATGTAGTGTATCACGTTGATTGACTTGCGGGTGTTGAACCATCCCTGTGTCCCTGGTATAAATCCCACTTGATCATGGTGTATAATCTTTTTGATGTATTGCTGTAATCGGTTTGCCAAAATTTTGTTGAGGATTTTTGCATCTATGTTCATCAGTGATATCGGCCTGTAGTTCTCCTTCTTTGTGTTGTCCTTGTCAGGTTTGGGGATCAGAGTGATGTTGGCTTCATAGAATGTGTTAGGGAGTTCTCCATCTTTCTCAATTTTCTGGAACAGTTTGAGGAGAATAGGTACAAAGAACTCACACTGCTTAACAACAAAAAAACAAACAACCCGATCAAAAAATGGGCAGAGGACATGAACAGACATTTCTCCAAAGAAGATATGAATATGGCCAATAGACACATGAAAAGATGTTCATCATCGCTAATCATCAGGGAAATGCAAATCAAAACTACACTAAGATATCACCTTACCCCCGTTAGATTGGCAAAAACATCCAAAACCAAGAACGACGAATGTTGGAGAGGTTGTGGAGAAAGAGGAACCCTCATACACTGTTGGTGGGAATGCAAACTGGTACAGCCACTATGGAAAACAGTATGGAGATTTCTCAAAAAGTTAAAAATAGAAATACCCTATGACCCAGCCATCCCATTACTGGGTATCTATCCTAAGAACCTGATATCAGATATCTCAAGAGTCCGTTGCACCCCTATGTTCATCGCAGCATTATTTACAATAGCCAAGACGTGGAACCAGCCTACATGCCCAGAAACTGATGATTGGATAAAGAAGATGTGGTATATATACACAATGGAATACTACTCAGCCATAAAAAAAGACGACATTGGCCCCTTCACAACAATGTGGATGGACCTCGAGGGCATTATGTTAAGCGAAATAAGTCAGTCAGAGAAAGACGAACTCTATATGATTCCACTCATAGGTGGAAATTAGTATATTGAGAAGGAGATCTGATCGGTGGTTACCAGGGAAAAGGGGGGGTGGGGGAGGGCACGGAGGGGGAAGTGGTGTTCCCACAACATGACTAACAAAAATGTACAACTGAAATTTCACAAGCTTGTAATCCATCATAAGATTAATAAACAAACAAAAAAAAAATATGCTTTGGGGCCCATCTGACCCTATGGAAAGAACGCAGCACTTTGTGCCTTGCAGCTCTAGGGCAATGTAGCACACCCAGAGCAGAAGTTCTACTTCAGCCAGATCAGGCCTGCAAAGAAACTGCGTTTCACAGGCCTTTGTAAGAGATGTTCCCGGTAGGCTGTTAGAGCACTGTGCAGAGCGAGTTGTTTCTTAGCTTCCCAAGGAGCTGGAAGCAAGATGCTTTAGGGGCCATCTGCCCTTAAGTAAAGAAGGCAGCACTTTGTGCCTTGCAGCTCTAGGGCAATGTAGCACACCCAGAGCAGTTGTTCTACTTCTGCCAGGTCAGGCCTGCAAAGAAACTTCGTTTCACAGGCCTTTGTAAGAGATGTTCCCGGTAGGCTGTTAGAGCACTGTGCAGAGCGACTTGTTTCGTAGCTTCCCAAGGAGCTGGAAGCAAGATGCTTTAGGGGCCATCTGCCCTTAAGGAAAGAAGGCAGCACTTTGTGCCTTGCAGCTCTAGGGCAATGTAGCACACCCAGAGCAGTTGTTCTACTTCTGCCAGGTCAGGCCTGCAAAGAAACTGCGTTTCACAGGCCTTTGTAAGAGATGTTCCCAGTAGGCTGTTAGAGCACTGTGCAGAGCGACTTGTTTCTTAGCTTCCCAAAGAGCTGGAAGCAAGATGCTTTGGGGCCAATCTGCCCCTATGGAAAGAACGCAGCAGTTTGTGCCTTGCAGCTCTATGGCAATGCAGCACACCCCGAGCAGAAGTTGTACTTCAGCCAGATCAGGCCTGCAAAGAAACTGCGTTTCACAGGCCTTTGTAAGAGATGTTCCCGGTAGGCTGTTAGAGCACTGTGCAGAGCGAGTTGTTTCTGAGCTTCCCAAAGAGCTGGAAGCAAGATGCTTTGGGGCCCTTCTCACCCTTTGGAAAGAAGGCAGCACTTTGTGCCTTGCAGCTCTAGAGCAATGTAGCACACCCAAAGCAGAAGTTCTACTTCAGCCAGATCAGACCTGCAAAGAAACTGCGTTTCACAGGCCTTTGTAAGAGATGTTCCCTGTAGGCTGTTAGAGCACTGTGCAGAGCGAGTTGTTTCTTAGCTTCCCAAGGGGCTGGAAGCAAGATGCTTTAGGGGCCATCTGCCCTTAAGGAAAGAAGGCAGCACTTTGTGCCTTGCAGCTCTAGGGCAATACAGCACACCCCGAGCAGAAGTTGTACTTCAGCCAGATCAGACCTGCAATGAAACTGCGTTTCACAGGCCTTTGTAAGAGATGTTCCCTTTAGGCTGTTAGAGAACTGTGCAGAGCGAGTTGTTTCTTAGCTTCCCAAGGAGCTGGAAGCAAGATGCTTTAGGGGCCATCTGCCCTTAAGGAAAGAAGGCAGCACTTTGTGCCTTGCAGCTCTAGGGTAATGTAGCACACCCAGAGCAGTTGTTCTACTTCTGCCAGGTCAGGCCTGCAAAGAAACTTCGTTTCACAGGCCTTTGTAAGAGATGTTCCCTGTAGGCTTTTAGAAAACTGTGCAGAGCGAGTTGTTTCTTAGCTTCCCAAGGAGCTGGAAGCAAGATGCTTTAGGGGCCATCTGCCCTTAAGGAAAGAAGGCAGCACTTTGTGCCTTGCAGCTCTAGGGCAATGTAGCACACCCAGAGCAGTTGTTCTACTTCAGCCAGGTCAGGCCTGCAAAGAAACTTCGTTTCACAGGCCTTTGTAAGAGATGTTCCCTGTAGGGTGTTAGAGCACTGTGCAGAGCTAGTTGTTTCTTAGCTTCCCAAGGAGCTGGAAGCAAGATGCTTTGGGGCCCTTCTCACACATTGGAAAGAAGGCAGCACTTTGTGCCTTGCAGCTCTAGGGCAATGTAGCACACCCAGAGCCGAAGTACTACTTAAGCTAGATCAGACCTGCAAAGAAACTTCGTTTCACAGGCCTTTGTAAGAGATCTTTCCGGTAGGCTGTTAGAGCACTGTGCAGAGCGAGTTGTTTCTTAGCTTCCCAGAGAGCTGGAAGCAAGATGCTTTGGGGCCCGTTAATTTTATACCCTGCTACTTTGCTGTAGTTGTTGATTATTTCTAATAGTTTTTCTGTGGATTCTTTGGGGTTTTCTATGTATAAGATCATGTCGTCTGCAAACAACGCGAGTTTTACTTCTTCGTTACCTATTTGGATTCCTTTTATTTTTTTTTCCTGCCGAATTGCTCTGGCCAGCACCTCCAGTACTATGTTGAATAGGAGTGGTGAAAGTGGGCACCCTTGTCTTGTTCCTGTCCTCAGAGGGATGGCTTTCAGCTTTTGTCCATTGAGTATGATGTTGGCTGTGGGTCTATCATATATGGCCTTTATTATGTTGAGGTTCATTCCTTCTATACCCATTTTACTGAGGGTTGTTATCATAAATGGGTGTTGGATCTTGTCGAATGCTTTCTCTGCGTCTATTGAGATGATCATGTGGTTTTTGTTTTTCATTTTGTTGATGTAGTGTATCACGTTGATTGACTTGCGGGTGTTGAACCATCCCTGTGTCCCTGGTATAAATCCCACTTGATCATGGTGTATAATCTTTTTGATGTATTGCTGTAATCGGTTTGCCAAAATTTGGTTGAGGATTTTTGCATCTATGTTCATCAGTGATATCGGCCTGTAGTTCTCCTTCTTTGTGTTGTCCTTGTCAGGTTTGGGGATCAGAGTGATGTTGGCTTCATAGAATGTGTTAGGGAGTTCTCCATCTTTCTCAATTTTCTGGAACAGTTTGAGGAGAATAGGTACAAAGAACTCACACTGCTTAACAACAAAAAAACAAACAACCCGATCAAAAAATGGGCAGAGGACATGAACAGACATTTCTCCAAAGAAGATATGAATATGGCCAATAGACACATGAAAAGATGTTCATCATCGCTAATCATCAGGGAAATGCAAATCAAAACTACACTAAGATATCACCTTACCCCCGTTAGATTGGCAAAAACATCCAAAACCAAGAACGACGAATGTTGGAGAGGTTGTGGAGAAAGAGGAACCCTCATACACTGTTGGTGGGAATGCAAACTGGTACAGCCACTATGGAAAACAGTATGGAGATTTCTCAAAAAGTTAAAAATAGAAATACCCTATGACCCAGCCATCCCATTACTGGGTATCTATCCTAAGAACCTGATATCAGATATCTCAAGAGTCCGTTGCACCCCTATGTTCATCGCAGCATTATTTACAATAGCCAAGACGTGGAACCAGCCTACATGCCCAGAAACTGATGATTGGATAAAGAAGATGTGGTATATATACACAATGGAATACTACTCAGCCATAAAAAAAGACGACATTGGCCCCTTCACAACAATGTGGATGGACCTCGAGGGCATTATGTTAAGCGAAATAAGTCAGTCAGAGAAAGATGAACTCTATATGACTCCACTCATAGGTGGAAATTAGTTTATTGAGAAGGAGATCTGATCGGTGGTTACCAGGGAAAAGAGGGGGTGGGGGGAGGGCACGGAGGGGGAAGTGGTGTTCCCACAACATGACTAACAAAAATGTACAACTGAAATTTCACAAGCTTGTAATCCATCATAACATTAATAAACAAACAAAAAAAAAAAAGATGCTTTGGGGCCCATCTGCCCCTATGGAAAGAACGCAGCACTTTGTGCCTTGCAGCTCTAGGGCAATGTAGCACACCCAGAGCAGAAGTTCTACTTCAGCCAAATCAGGCCTGCAAAGAAACTGCGTTTCACAGGCCTTTGTAAGAGATGTTCCCGGTAGGCTGTTAGAGCACTGTGCAGAGCGAGTTGTTTCTTAGCTTACCAAACAGCCGGAAGCAAGATGCTTTGGGGCCCTTCTCACCCTTTGGAAAGAAGTCAGCACTTTGTGCCTTGCAGCTCTAGGGCAATGTAGCACACCCAGAGCAGAAGTTCTACTTCAGCCAGATCAGGCCTGCAAAGAAACTGCGTTTCACAGGCCTTTGTAAGAGCTGTTCCCGGTAGGCTGTTAGAGCACTGTGCAGGCGAGTTGTTTCCTAGCTTCCCAAAGAGCTGGAAGCAAGATGCTTTGGGGCCCTTCTCACCCTTTGGAAAGAAGGCAGCACTTTGTGCCTTGCAGCTCTAGGGCAATGTAGCACACCCAAAGCAGAAGTTCTTCTTCAGCCAGATCAGGACTACAAAGAAACTGCGTTTCACAGGCCTTTGTAAGAGATGTTCCCTGTAGGCTGTTAGAGCACTGTGCAGAGCGAGTTCTTTCTTAGCTTCCCAAAGACCTGGAAGCAAGATTCTTTGGGGGCCATCTGCCGTTAAGTAAAGAAGGCAGCACTTTGTGCCTTTCAGCTCTAGGGCAATGTAGCACACCCAGAGCAGATGTTCTACTTCTGCCAGGTCAGGCCTGCAAAGAAACTGCGTTTCACAGGCCTTTGTAAGAGATGTTCCCGGTAGGCTGTTAGAGCACTGTGCAGAGCGAGTTGTTTCCTAGCTTCCCAAAGAGCTGGAAGCATGATGCTTTGGGGCCCTCTCAACCTTTGGAAAGAAGGCAGCACTTTGTGCCTTGCAGCTCTAGGGCAATGTAGCACACCCAGAGCCGAAGTTCTACTTCAGCTAGATCAGACCTGCAAAGAAACTTCGTTTCACAGGCCTTTGTAAGAGATGTTCCCGGTAGGCTGTAAGAGCACTGTGCAGAGCGACTAGTTTCTTAGCTTCCCAGAGAGCTGGAAGCAAGACGCTTTGGGGCCCATCTGCCCCTATGGAAAGAACGCAGCACTTTGTGCCTTGCAGCTCTAGGGCAATGCAGCACACCCCGAGCAGAAGTTCTACTTCAGCCAGATCAGGCCTGCAAAGAAACTGCGTTTCACAGGCCTTTGTAAGAGATGTTCCCGGTAGGCTGTTAGAGCACTGTGCAGAGCGAGTTGTTTCTTAGCTTCCCAGAGAGCTGGAAGCAAGATGCTTTGGGGCCCGTTAATTTTATACCCTGCTACTTTGCTGTAGTTGTTGATTATTTCTAATAGTTTTTCTGTGGATTCTTTGGGGTTTTCTATGTATAAGATCATGTCGTCTGCAAACAACGCGAGTTTTACTTCTTCGTTACCTATTTGGATTCCTTTTATTTTTTTTTCCTGCCGAATTGCTCTGGCCAGCACCTCCAGTACTATGTTGAATAGGAGTGGTGAAAGTGGGCACCCTTGTCTTGTTCCTGTCCTCAGAAGGATGGCTTTCAGCTTTTGTCCATTGAGTATGCTGTTGGCTGTGGGTCTATCATATATGGCCTTTATTATGTTGAGGTACTTTCCTTCTATACCCATTTTACTGAGGGTTTTTATCATAAATGGGTGTTGGATCTTGTCGAATGCTTTCTCTGCGTCTATTGAGATGATCATGTGGTTTTTGTTTTTCATTTTGTTGATGTAGTGTATCACGTTGATTGACTTGCGGGTGTTGAACCATCCCTGTGTCCCTGGTATAAATCCCACTTGATCATGGTGTATAATCTTTTTGATGTATTGCTGTAATCGGTTTGCCAAAATTTTGTTGAGGATTTTTGCATCTATGTTCATCAGTGATATCGGCCTGTAGTTCTCCTTCTTTGTGTTGTCCTTGTCAGGTTTGGGGATCAGAGTGATGTTGGCTTCATAGAATGTGTTAGGGAGTTCTCCATCTTTCTCAATTTTCTGGAACAGTTTGAGGAGAATAGGTACAAAGAACTCACACTGCTTAACAACAAAAAAACAAACAACCCGATCAAAAAATGGGCAGAGGACATGAACAGACATTTCTCCAAAGAAGATAAGAATATGGCCAATAGACACATGAAAAGATGTTCATCATCGCTAATCATCAGGGAAATGCAAATCAAAACTACACTAAGATATCACCTTACCCCCGTTAGATTGGCAAAAACATCCAAAACCAAGAACGACAAATGTTGGAGAGGTTGTGGAGAAAGAGGAACCCTCATACACTGTTGGTGGGAATGCAAACTGGTACAGCCACTATGGAAAACAGTATGGAGATTTCTCAAAAAGTTAAAAATAGAAATACCCTATGACCCAGCCATCCCATTACTGGGTATCTATCCTAAGAACCTGATATCAGATATCTCAAGAGTCCGTTGCACCCCTATGTTCATCGCAGCATTATTTACAATAGCCAAGACGTGGAACCAGCCTACATGCCCAGAAACTGATGATTGGATAAAGAAGATGTGGTATATATACACAATGGAATACTACTCAGCCATAAAAAAAGACGACATTTTCCCATTCACAACAATGTGGATGGACCTCGAGGGCATTATGTTAAGCGAAATAAGTCAGTCAGAGAAAGACGAACTCTATATGACTCCACTCATAGGTGGAAATTAGTATATTGAGAAGGAGATCTGATCGGTGGTTACCAGGGAAAAGGGGGGGTGGGGGGAGGGCACGGAGGGGGAAGTGGTGTTCCCACAACATGACTAACAAAAATGTACAACTGAAATTTCACAAGCTTGTAATCCATCATAAGATTAATAAACAACAACAAAAAAAAAAGATGCTTTGGGGCCCATCTGCCCCTATGGAAAGAACGCAGCACTTTGTGCCTTGCAGCTCTAGGGCAATGTAGCACACCAAGAGCAGAAGTTCTTCTTCAGCCAGATCAGGCCTGCAAAGAAACTGCGTTTCACAGGCCTTTGTAAGAGATGTTCCCTGTAGGCTGTTAGAGCACTGTGCAGAGCGAGTTCTTTCTTAGCTTCACAAAGACCTGGAAGCAAGATGCTTTGGGGGCCATCTGCCGTTAAGTAAAGAAGGCAGCACTTTGTGCCTTTCAGCTCTAGGGCAATGTAGCACACCCAGAGCAGAAGTTGTACTTCAGCCAGATCAGGACTGCAAAGAAACTGCGGTCCACAGGCCATTGTAAGAGATTCCCGGTAGGCTGTTAGAGCACTGTGCAGAGCGAGTTGTTTCCTAGCTTCCCAAAGAGCTGGAAGCAAGATGCTTTGGGGCCCTTCTCACCCTTTGGAAAGAAGGCAGCACTTTGTGCCTTGCAGCTCTAGGGCAATGTAGCACACCCAGAGCCGAAGTTCTATTCCAGCTAGATCAGACCTGCAAAGAAACTTCGTTTCACATGCCTTTGTAAGAGATGTTCCCGGTAGGCTGTAAGAGCACTGTTCAGAGCGACTAGTTTCTTAGCTTCCCAGAGAGCTGGAAGCATGATGCTTTGGGGCCCATCTGCCCCTATGGAAAGAACGCAGCACTTTGTGCCTTGCAGCTCTAGGGCAATGCAGCACACCCCGAGCAGAAGTTCTACTTCAGCCAGATCAGACCTGCAAAGAAACTGCGTTTCACAGGCCTTTGTAAGAGATGTTCCCGGTAGGCTGTTAGAGCACTGTGCAGAGCGAGTTGTTTCTTAGCTTCCCAGAGAGCTGGAAGCAAGATGCTTTGGGGCCCGTTAATTTTATACCCTGCTACTTTGCTGTAGTTGTTGATTATTTTTAATAGTTTTTCTGTGGATTCTTTGGGGTTTTCTATGTATAAGATCATGTCGTCTGCAAACAACGCGAGTTTTACTTCTTCGTTACCTATTTGGATTCCTTTTATTTTTTTTTCCTGCCGAATTGCTCTGGCCAGCACCTCCAGTACTATGTTGAATAGGAGTGGTGAAAGTGGGCACCCTTGTCTTGTTCCTGTCCTCAGAGGGATGGCTTTCAGCTTTTGTCCATTGAGTATGATGTTGGCTGTGGGTCTATCATATATGGCCTTTATTATGTTGAGGTACTTTCCTTCTATACCCATTTTACTGAGGGTTTTTATCATAAATGGGTGTTGGATCTTGTCGAATGCTTTCTCTGCGTCTATTGAGATGATCATGTGGTTTTTGTTTTTCATTTTGTTGATGTAGTGTATCACGTTGATTGACTTGCGGGTGTTGAACCATCCCTGTGTCCCTGGTATAAATCCCACTTGATCATGGTGTATTATCTTTTTGATGTATTGCTGTAATCGGTTTGCCAAAATTTTGTTGAGGATTTTTGCATCTATGTTCATCAGTGATATCGGCCTGTAGTTCTCCTTCTTTGTGTTGTCCTTGTCAGGTTTGGGGATCAGAGTGATGTTGGCTTCATAGAATGTGTTAGGGAGTTCTCCATCTTTCTCAATTTTCTGGAACAGTTTGAGGAGAATAGGTACAAAGAACTCACACTGCTTAACAACAAAAAAACAAACAACCCGATCAAAAAATGGGCAGAGGACATGAACAGACATTTCTCCAAAGAAGATAAGAATATGGCCAATAGACACATGAAAAGATGTTCATCATCGCTAATCATCAGGGAAATGCAAATCAAAACTACACTAAGATATCACCTTACCCCCGTTAGATTGGCAAAAACATCCAAAACCAAGAACGACAAATGTTGGAGAGGTTGTGGAGAAAGAGGAACCCTCATACACTGTTGGTGGGAATGCAAACTGGTACAGCCACTATGGAAAACAGTATGGAGATTTCTCAAAAAGTTAAAAATAGAAATACCCTATGACCCAGCCATCCCATTACTGGGTATCTATCCTAAGAACCTGATATCAGATATCTCAAGAGTCCGTTGCACCCCTATGTTCATCGCAGCATTATTTACAATAGCCAAGACGTGGAACCAGCCTACATGCCCAGAAACTGATGATTGGATAAAGAAGATGTGGTATATATACACAACGGAATACTACTCAGCCATAAAAAAAGACGACATTGGCCCATTCACAACAATGTGGATGGACCTCGAGGGCATTATGTTAAGCGAAATAAGTCAGTCAGAGAAAGACGAACTCTATATGACTCCACTCATAGGTGGAAATTAGTATATTGAGAAGGAGATCTGATCGGTGGTTACCAGGGAAAAGGGGGGGTGGGGGGAGGGCACGGAGGGGGAAGTGGTGTTCCCACAACATGACTAACAAAAATGTACAACTGAAATTTCACAAGCTTGTAATCCATCATAAGATTAATAAACAACAACAACAAAAAAAAGATGCTTTGGGGCCCATCTGCCCCTATGGAAAGAACGCAGCACTTTGTTCCTTGCAGCTCTAGGGCAATGTAGCACACCCAGAGCAGAAGTTCTACTTCAGCCAGATCAGGCCCGCAAAGAAACTGCGTTTCACAGGCCTTTGTAAGAGATGTTCCCGGGAGGCTGTTAGAGCACTGTGCAGAGCGAGTTCTTTCTTAGCTTCACAACGAGCTGGAAGCAAGATGCTTTAGGGGCCATCTGCCCTTAAGGAAAGAAGGCAGCACTTTGTGCCTTGCAGCTCTAGGGCAATGTAGCACACCCAGAGCAGTTGTTCTACTTCTGCCAGGTCAGGCCTGCAAAGAAACTGCGTTTCACAGGCCTTTGTAAGAGATGTTCCCTGTAGGCTGTTAGAGCACTGTGCAGAGCGAGTTGTTTCTTAGCTTCCCAGAGAGCTGGAAGCAAGATGCTTTAGGGGCCCATCTGCCCCTATGGAAAGAACGCAGCACTTTGTGCCTTGCAGCTCTAGGGCAATGTAGCACACCCAGAGCAGAAGTTCTACTTCAGCCAGATCAGGCCTGCAAAGAAACTGCGTTTCACAGGCCTTTGTAAGAGATGTTCCCGGTAGGCTGTTAGAGCACTGTGCAGAGCGAGTTGTTTCTTAGCTTCCCAAAGAGCTGGAAGCAAGATGCTTTGGGGCCCTTCTCACCCTTTGGAAAGAAGGCAGCACTTTGTGCCTTGCAGCTCTAGGGCAATGCAGCACACCCCGAGCAGAAGTTCTACTTCAGCCAGATCAGACCTGCAAAGAAACTGCGTTTCACAGGCCTTTGTAAGAGATGTTCCCGGTAGGCTGTTAGAGCACTGTGCAGAGCGAGTTGTTTCTTAGCTTCCCAGAGAGCTGGAAGCAAGATGCTTTGGGGCCCGTTAATTTTATACCCTGCTACTTTGCTGTAGTTGTTGATTATTTCTAATAGTTTTTCTGTGGATTCTTTGGGGTTTTCTATGTATAAGATCATGTCGTCTGCAAACAACGTGAGTTTTACTTCTTCGTTACCTATTTGGATTCCTTTTATTTTTTTTTCCTGCCGAATTGCTCTGGCCAGCACCTCCAGTACTATGTTGAATAGGAGTGGTGAAAGTGGGCACCCTTGTCTTGTTCCTGTCCTCAGAGGGATGGCTTTCAGCTTTTGTCCATTGAGTATGCTGTTGGCTGTGGGTCTATCATATATGGCCTTTATTATGTTGAGGTACTTTCCTTCTACACCCATTTTACTGAGGGTTTTTATCATAAATGGGTGTTGGATCTTGTCGAATGCTTTCTCTGCGTCTATTGAGATGATCATGTGGTTTTTGTTTTTCATTTTGTTGATGTAGTGTATCACGTTGATTGACTTGCGGGTGTTGAACCATCCCTGTGTCCCTGGTATAAATCCCACTTGATCATGGTGTATAATCTTTTTGATGTATTGCTGTAATCGGTTTGCCAAAATTTTGTTGAGGATTTTTGCATCTATGTTCATCAGTGATATCGGCCTGTAGTTCTCCTTCTTTGTGTTGTCCTTGTCAGGTTTGGGGATCAGAGTGATGTTGGCTTCATAGAATGTGTTAGGGAGTTCTCCATCTTTCTCAATTTTCTGGAACAGTTTGAGGAGAATAGGTACAAAGAACTCACACTGCTTAACAACAAAAAAACAAACAACCCGATCAAAAAATGGGCAGAGGACATGAACAGACATTTCTCCAAAGAAGATAAGAATATGGCCAATAGACACATGAAAAGATGTTCATCATCGCTAATCATCAGGGAAATGCAAATCAAAACTACACTAAGATATCACCTTACCCCCGTTAGATTGGCAAAAACATCCAAAACCAAGAACGACAAATGTTGGAGAGGTTGTGGAGAAAGAGGAACCCTCATACACTGTTGGTGGGAATGCAAACTGGTACAGCCACTATGGAAAACAGTATGGAGATTTCTCAAAAAGTTAAAAATAGAAATACCCTATGACCCAGCCATCCCATTACTGGGTATCTATCCTAAGAACCTGATATCAGATATCTCAAGAGTCCGTTGCACCCCTATGTTCATCGCAGCATTATTTACAATAGCCAAGACGTGGAACCAGCCTACATGCCCAGAAACTGATGATTGGATAATGAAGATGTGGTATATATACACAATGGAATACTACTCAGCCATAAAAAAAGACGACATTGGCCCATTCACAACAATGTGGATGGACCTCGAGGGCATTATGTTAAGCGAAATAAGTCAGTCAGAGAAAGACGAACTCTATATGACTCCACTCATAGGTGGAAATTAGTATATTGAGAAGGAGATCTGATCGGTGGTTACCAGGGAAAAGGGGGGGTGGGGGGAGTTCACGGAGGGGGAAGTGGTGTTCCCACAACATGACTAACAAAAATGTACAACTGAAATTTCACAAGCTTGTAATCCATCATAACATTAATAAACAAAAAAAAAAAAAGATGCTTTGGGGCCCATCTGACCCTATGGAAAGAACGCAGCACTTTGTGCCTTGCAGCTCTAGGGCAATGTAGCACACCCAGAGCGGAAGTTCTACTTCAGCCGTATCAGGCCTGCAAAGAAACTGCGTTTCACAGGCCTTTGTAAGAGATGTTCCCGGTAGGCTGTAAGAGCACTGTGCAGAGGGACTTGTTTCTTAGCTTACCAAAGAGCTGGAAGCAAAATGATTTGAGACTCATCTGCCCCTTTGGAAAGAAGGCAGCACTTTGTGCCTTGCAGGTCTAGGGCAATGTAGCACACCCAGAGCAGATGTTCTACTTCTGTCTGGTCAGTCCTACAAAGAAACTTCGTTTCACAGTCCTTTGTAAGAGATGTTCCCGGTAGGCTGTTAGAGCACTGTGCAGAGCGAGTTGTTTCTTAGCTTCCCAAAGAGCTGGAAGCAAGATGCTTTGGGGCCTTCTCACACTTTGGAAAGAAGGCAGCACTTTGTGCCTTGAAGCTCTAGGGCAATGTAGCACACCCAGAGCAGAAGTTCTACTTCAGCTAGATCAGACCTGCAAAGAAAATTCGTTGCACAGGCCTTTGTAAGAGATGTTCCCGGTAGGCTGTTAGAGCAGTGTGCAGAGCGAGTTCTTTCTTAGCTTCCCAAAGAGCTGGAAACAAGATGCTTTGGGGGCCATCTGCCCTTAAGTAAAGAAGGCAGCACTTCGTGCCTTGCAGCTCTAGGGCAATGTAGCTCACCCAGAGAAGATGTTCTACTTCTGCCAGGTCAGGCCTGCAAAGAATCTGCGTTTCACAGTCCTTTGTAAGAGATGTTCCCGGTAGGCTGTTAGAGCACTGTGCAGAGCGAGTTGTTTCTTAGCTTCCCAAAGAGCTGGAAGCAAGATGCTTTGGGGCCCTTTCACCCTTTGGAAAGAAGGCAGCACTTTGTGCCTTACAGCTCTATGGCAATGTAGCACACCCAGAGCAGAAATTCTTCTTCAGCCAGATCAGGCCTGCAAAGAAACTGCGTTTCACAGGCCTTTGTAAGAGATGTTCCCTGTAGGCTGTTAGAGCACTGTGCCGATCGAGTTGTTTCTTAGCTTCCCAAAGACCTGGAAGCAAGATGCTTTGGGGGCCATCTGCCTTTAAGGAAAGAAGGCAGCACTTTGTGCCTTTCAGCTCTAGGGCAATGTAGCACAACCAGAGCAGATGTTCTACTTCTGCCAGATCAGGCCTGCAAAGAAAGTGCGTTTCACAGGCCTTTGTAACAGATGTTCCCGGTAGGCTGTTAGAGCACTGTGCAGAGCGAGTTGTTTCTTAGCTTCCCAGAGAGCTGGAAGCAAGATGCTTTGGGGCCCGTTAATTTTATACCCTGCTACTTTGCTGTAGTTGTTGATTATTTCTAATAGTTTTTCTGTGGATTCTTTGGGGTTTTCTATGTATAAGATCATGTCGTCTGCAAACAACGCGAGTTTTACTTCTTCGTTACCTATTTGGATTCCTTCTATTTTTTTTTCCTGCCGAATTGCTTTGGCCAGCACCTCCAGTACTATGTTGAATAGGAGTGGTGAAAGTGGGCACCCTTGTCTTGTTCCTGTCCTCAGAGGGATGGCTTTCAGCTTTTGTCCATTGAGTATGATGTTGGCTGTGGGTCTATCATATATGGCCTTTATTATGTTGAGGTACTTTCCTTCTATACCCATTTTACTGAGGGTTTTTATCATAAATGTGTGCTGGATCTTGTCGAATGCTTTCTCTGCGTCTATTGAGATGATCATGTGGTTTTTGTTTTTCATTTTGTTGATGTAGTGTATCACGTTGATTGACTTGCGGGTGTTGAACCATCCCTGTGTCCCTGGTATAAATCCCACTTGATCATGGTGTATAATCTTTTTGATGTATTGCTGTAATCGGTTTGCCAAAATTTTGTTGAGGATTTTTGCATCTATGTTCATCAGTGATATCGGCCTGTAGTTCTCCTTCTTTGTGTTGTCCTTGTCAGGTTTGGGGATCAGAGTGATGTTGGCTTCATAGAATGTGTTAGGGAGTTCTCCATCTTTCTCAATTTTCTGGAACAGTTTGAGGAGAATAGGTACAAAGAACTCACACTGCTTAACAACAAAAAAACAAACAACCCGATCAAAAAATGGGCAGAGGACATGAACAGACATTTCTCAAAAGAAGATAGGAATATGGCCAATAGACACATGAAAAGATGTTCATCATCGCTAATCATCAGGGAAATGCAAATCAAAACTACACTAAGATATCACCTTACCCCCGTTAGATTGGCAAAAACATCCAAAACCAAGAACGACAAATGTTGGAGAGGTTGTGGAGAAAGAGGAACCCTCATACACTGTTGGTGGGAATGCAAACTGGTACAGCCACTATGGAAAACAGTATGGAGATTTCTCAAAAAGTTAAAAATAGAAATACCCTATGACCCAGCCATCCCATTACTGGGTATCTATCCTAAGAACCTGATATCAGATATCTCAAGAGTCCGTTGCACCCCTATGTTCATCGCAGCATTATTTACAATAGCCAAGACGTGGAACCAGCCTACATGCCCAGAAACTGATGATTGGATAAAGAAGATGTGGTATATATACACAATGGAATACTACTCAGCCATAAAAAAAGACGACATTGGCCCCTTCACAACAATGTGGATGGACCTCGAGGGCATTATGTTAAGCGAAATAAGTCAGTCAGAGAAAGACGAACTCTATATGACTCCACTCATAGGTGGAAATTAGTATATTGAGAAGGAGATCTGATCGGTGGTTACCAGGGAAACGGGGGGGTGGGGGGAGGGCACGGGGGGGAAGTGGTGTTCCCACAAGATGACTAACAAAAATGTACAACTGAAATTTCACAAGCTTGTAATCCATCATAACATTAATAAACAAAAAAAAAAAGATGCTTTGGGGCCCATCTGCCCCTATGGAAAGAACGCAGCACTTTGTGCCTTGCAGCTCTAGGGCAATGTAGCACACCCAGAGCAGAAGTTCTACTTCAGCCAGATCAGGCCCGCAAAGAAACTGCGTTTCACAGGCCTTTGTAAGAGATGTTCCCGGTAGGCTGTTAGAGCACTGTGCAGAGCGACTTCTTTCTTAGCTTCCCAAAGAGCTGGATGCAAGATGCTTTGGGGCCCTTCTCACCCTTAAGGAAAGAAGGCAGCACTTTGTGCCTTGCAGCTCTAGGGCAATGTAGCACACCCAAAGCAGAAGTTCTACTTCAGCCAGATCAGACCTGCAAAGAAACTGCGTTTCACAGGCCTTTGTAAGAGATGTTCCCTGTAGGCTGTTAGAGCACTGTGCAGAGTGAGTTGTTTCTTAGCTTCCCAGAGAGCTGGAAGCAAGATGCTTTGGGGCCCGTTAATTGTATACCCTGCTACTTTGCTGTAGTTGTTGATTATTTCTAATAGTTTTTCTGTGGATTCTTTGGGGTTTTCTATGTATAAGATCATGTCGTCTGCAAACAACGCGAGTTTTACTTCTTCGTTACCTATTTGGATTCCTTTTATTTTTTTTTCCTGCCGAATTGCTCTGGCCAGCACCTCCAGTACTATGTTGAATAGGAGTGGTGAAAGTGGGCACCCTTGTCTTGTTCCTGTCCTCAGAGGGATGGCTTTCAGCTTTTGTCCATTGAGTATGCTGTTGGCTGTGGGTCTATCATATATGGCCTTTATTATGTTGAGGTACTTTCCTTCTATACCCATTTTACTGAGGGTTTTTATCATAAATGGGTGTTGGATCTTGTCGAATGCTTTCTCTGCGTCTATTGAGATGATCATGTGGTTTTTGTTTTTCATTTTGTTGATGTAGTGTATCACGTTGATTGACTTGCGGGTGTTGAACCATCCCTGTGTCCCTGGTATAAATCCCACTTGATCATGGTGTATAATCTTTTTGATGTATTGCTGTAATCGGTTTGCTAAAATTTGGTTGAGGATTTTTGCATCTATGTTCATCAGTGATATCGGCCTGTAGTTCTCCTTCTTTGTGTTGTCCTTGTCAGGTTTGGGGATCAGAGTGATGTTGGCTTCATAGAATGTGTTAGGGAGTTCTCCATCTTTCTCAATTTTCTGGAACAGTTTGAGGAGAATAGGTACAAAGAACTCACACTGCTTAACAACAAAAAAACAAACAACCCGATCAAAAAATGGGCAGAGGACATGAACAGACATTTCTCCAAAGAAGATAAGAATATGGCCAATAGACACATGAAAAGATGTTCATCATCGCTAATCATCAGGGAAATGCAAATCAAAACTACACTAAGATATCACCTTACCCCCGTTAGATTGGCAAAAACATCCAAAACCAAGAACGACAAATGTTGGAGAGGTTGTGGAGAAAGAGGAACCCTCATACACTGTTGGTGGGAATGCAAACTGGTACAGCCACTATGGAAAACAGTATGGAGATTTCTCAAAAAGTTAAAAATAGAAATACCCTATGACCCAGCCATCCCATTACTGGGTATCTATCCTAAGAACCTGATATCAGATATCTCAAGAGTCCGTTGCACCCCTATGTTCATCGCAGCATTATTTACAATAGCCAAGACGTGGAACCAGCCTACATGCCCAGAAACTGATGATTGGATAAAGAAGATGTGGTATATATACACAATGGAATACTACTCAGCCATAAAAAAAGACGACATTGGCCCCTTCACAACAATGTGGATGGACCTCGAGGGCATTATGTTAAGCGAAATAAGTCAGTCAGAGAAAGACGAACTCTATATGACTCCACTCATAGGTGGAAATTAGTATATTGAGAAGGAGATCTGATCGGTGGTTACCAGGGAAAAGGGGGGGTGGGGGGAGGGCACGGAGGGGGAAGTGGTGTTCCCACAACATCACTAACAAAAATGTACAACTGAAATTTCACAAGCTTGTAATCCATCATAACATTAATAAACAACAAAAAAAAAAAGATGCTTTGGGGCCCATCTGACCCTATGGAAAGAACGCAGCACTTTGTGCCTTGCAGCTCTAGGGCAATGTAGCACACCCAGAGCGGAAGTTCTACTTCAGCCGTATCAGGCCTGCAAAGAAACTGCGTTTCACAGGCCTTTGTAAGAGATGTTCCCGGTAGGCTGTAAGAGCACTGTGCAGAGGGACTTGTTTCTTAGCTTACCAAAGAGCTGGAAGCAAAATGATTTGAGACTCATCTGCCCCTTTGGAAAGAAGGCAGCACTTTGTGCCTTGCGGGTCTAGGGCAATGTAGCACACCCAGAGCAGATGTTCTACTTCTGTCTGGTCAGTCCTACAAAGAAACTTCGTTCCACAGTCCTTTGTAAGAGATGTTCCCGGTAGGCTGTTAGAGCACTGTGCAGAGCGAGTTGTTTCTTAGCTTCCCAAAGAGCTGGAAGCAAGATGCTTTGGGGCCTTCTCACACTTTGGAAAGAAGGCAGCACTTTGTGCCTTGAAGCTCTAGGGCAATGTAGCACACCCAGAGCAGAAGTTCTACTTCAGCTAGATCAGACCTGCAAAGAAAATTCGTTGCACAGGCCTTTGTAAGAGATGTTCCCGGTAGGCTGTTAGAGCAGTGTGCAGAGCGAGTTCTTTCTTAGCTTCCCAAAGAGCTGGAAGCAAGATGCTTTGGGGGCCATCTGCCCTTAAGTAAAGAAGGCAGCACTTCGTGCCTTGCAGCTCTAGGGCAATGTAGCTCACCCAGAGAAGATGTTCTACTTCTGCCAGGTCAGGCCTGCAAAGAATCTGCGTTTCACAGTCCTTTGTAAGAGATGTTCCCGGTAGGCTGTTAGAGCACTGTGCAGAGCGAGTTGTTTCTTAGCTTCCCAAAGAGCTGGAAGCAAGATGCTTTGGGGCCCTTTCACCCTTTGGAAAGAAGGCAGCACTTTGTGCCTTACAGCTCTATGGCAATGTAGCACACCCAGAGCAGAAATTCTTCTTCAGCCAGATCAGGCCTGCAAAGAAACTGCGTTTCACAGGCCTTTGTAAGAGATGTTCCCTGTAGGCTGTTAGAGCACTGTGCCGAGCGAGTTGTTTCTTAGCTTCCCAAAGACCTGGAAGCAAGATGCTTTGGGGGCCATCTGCCTTTAAGGAAAGAAGGCAGCACTTTGTGCCTTTCAGCTCTAGGGCAATGTAGCACAACCAGAGCAGATGTTCTACTTCTGCCAGATCAGGCCTGCAAAGAAACTGCGTTTCACAGGCCTTTGTAAGAGATGTTCCCGGTAGGCTGTAAGAGCACTGTGCAGAGGGACTTGTTTCTTAGCTTACCAAAGAGCTGGAAGCAAAATGATTTGAGACTCATCTGCCCCTTTGGAAAGAAGGCAGCACTTTGTGCCTTGCAGGTCTAGGGCAATGTAGCACACCCAGAGCAGAAGTCCTACTTCAGCCAGATCAGGCCTGCAAAGAAACTGCGTTTCACAGGCCTTTGTAAGAGATGTTCCCGGTAGGCTGTTAGAGCAGTGTGCAGAGCGAGTTGTTTCTTAGCTTCCCAGAGAGCTGGAAGCAAGATGCTTTGGGGCCCGTTAATTTTATACCCTGCTACTTTGCTGCAGTTGTTGATTATTTCTAATAGTTTTTCTGTGGATTCTTTGGGGTTTTCTATGTATAAGATCATGTCGTCTGCACACAACGCGAGGTTTAATTCTTCGTTACCTATTTGGATTCCTTTTATTTTTTTTTCCTGCCGAATTGCTCTGGCCAGCACCTCCAGTACTATGTTGAATAGGAGTGGTGAAAGTGGGCACCCTTGTCTTGTTCCTGTCCTCAGAGGGATGGCTTTCAGCTTTTGTCCATTGAGTATGCTGTTGGCTGTGGGTCTATCATATATGGCCTTTATTATGTTGAGGTACTTTCCTTCTATACCCATTTTACTGAGGGTTTTTATCATAAATGGGTGTTGGATCTTGTCGAATGCTTTCTCTGCGTCTATTGAGATGATCATGTGGTTTTTGTTTTTCATTTTGTTGATGTAGTGTATCACGTTGATTGACTTGCGGGTGTTGAACCATCCCTGTGTCCCTGGTATAAATCCCACTTGATCATGGTGTATAATCTTTTTGATGTATTGCTGTAATCGGTTTGCCAAAATTTTGTTGAGGATTTTTGCATCTATGTTCATCAGTGATATCGGCCTGTAGTTCTCCTTCTTTGTGTTGTCCTTGTCAGGTTTGGGGATCAGAGTGATGTTGGCTTCATAGAATGTGTTAGGGAGTTCTCCATCTTTCTCAATTTTCTGGAACAGTTTGAGGAGAATAGGTACAAAGAACTCACACTGCTTAACAACAAAAAAACAAACAACCCGATCAAAAAATGGGCAGAGGACATGAACAGACATTTCTCCAAAGAAGATAAGAATATGGCCAATAGACACATGAAAAGATGTTCATCATCGCTAATCATCAGGGAAATGCAAATCAAAACTACACTAAGATATCACCTTACCCCCGTTAGATTGGCAAAAACATCCAAAACCAAGAACGACAAATGTGGGAGAGGTTGTGGAGAAAGAGGAACCCTCATACACTGTTGGTGGGAATGCAAACTGGTACAGCCACTATGGAAAACAGTATGGAGATTTCTCAAAAAGTTAAAAATAGAAATACCCTATGACCCAGCCATCCCATTACTGGGTATCTATCCTAAGAACCTGATATCAGATATCTCAAGAGTCCGTTGCACCCCTATGTTCATCGCAGCATTATTTACAATAGCCAAGACGTGGAACCAGCCTACATGCCCAGAAACTGATGATTGGATAAAGAAGATGTGGTATATATACACAATGGAATACTACTCAGCCATAAAAAAAGACGACATTGGCCCCTTCACAACGATGTGGATGGACCTCGAGGGCATTATGTTAAGCGAAATAAGTCAGTCAGAGAAAGACGAACTCTATATGACTCCACTCATAGGTGGAAATTAGTATATTGAGAAGGAGATCTGATCGGTGGTTACCAGGGAAAAGGGGGGGTGGGGGGAGGGCAGGGAGGGGGAAGTGGTGTTCCCACAACATGACTAACAAAAATGTACAACTGAAATTTCACAAGCTTGTAATCCATCATAACATTAATAAACAAAAAAAAATAAAAAAAAATAAAGATGATTTGGGGCCCATCTGCCCCTATGGAAAGAACGCAGCACTTTGTGCCTTGCAGCTCTAGGGCAATGTAGCACACCCAGAGTGGAAGTTCTACTTCAGCCGTATCAGGCCTGCAAAGAAACTGCGTTTCACAGGCCTTTGTAAGAGATGTTCCCGGTAGGCTGTAAGAGCACTGTGCAGAGGGACTTGTTTCTTACCTTACCAAAGAGCTGGAAGCAAAATGATTTGAGACTCATCTGCCCCTTTGGAAAGAAGGCAGCACTTTGTGCCTTGCAGGTCTAGGGCAATGTAGCACACCCAGAGCAGATGTTCTACTTCTGTCAGGTCAGTCCTACAAAGAAACTTCGTTTCACAGTCCTTTGTAAGAGATGTTCCCGGTAGGCTGTTAGAGCACTGTGCAGAGCGAGTTGTTTCTTAGCTTCCCAAAGAGCTGGAAGCAAGATGCTTTGGGGCCTTCTCACACTTTGGAAAGAAGGCAGCACTTTGTGCCTTGAAGCTCTAGGGCAATGTAGCACACCCAGAGCAGAAGTTCTACTTCAGCTAGATCAGACCTGCAAAGAAAATTCGTTGCACAGGCCTTTGTAAGAGATGTTCCCGGTAGGCTGTTAGAGCAGTGTGCAGAGCGAGTTCTTTCTTAGCTTCCCAAAGAGCTGGAAGCAAGATGCTTTGGGGGCCATCTGCCCTTAAGTAAAGAAGGCAGCACTTCGTGCCTTGCAGCTCTAGGGCAATGTAGCTCACCCAGAGAAGATGTTCTACTTCTGCCAGGTCAGGCCTGCAAAGAATCTGCGTTTCACAGTCCTTTGTAAGAGATGTTCCCGGTAGGCTGTTAGAGCACTGTGCAGAGCGAGTTGTTTCTTAGCTTCCCAAAGAGCTGGAAGCAAGATGCTTTGGGGCCCTTTCACCCTTTGGAAAGAAGGCAGCACTTTGTGCCTTACAGCTCTATGGCAATGTAGCACACCCAGAGCAGAAATTCTTCTTCAGCCAGATCAGGCCTGCAAAGAAACTGCGTTTCACAGGCCTTTGTAAGAGATGTTCCCTGTAGGCTGTTAGAGCACTGTGCCGAGCGAGTTGTTTCTTAGCTTCCCAAAGACCTGGAAGAAAGATGCTTTGGGGGCCATCTGCCTTTAAGGAAAGAAGGCAGCACTTTGTGCCTTTCAGCTCTAGGGCAATGTAGCACAACCAGAGCAGATGTTCTACTTCTGCCAGATCAGGCCTGCAAAGAAACTGCGTTTCACAGGCCTTTGTAAGAGATGTTCCCGGTAGGCTGTTAGAGCACTGTGCAGAGCGAGTTGTTTCTTAGCTTCCCAGAGAGCTGGAAGCAAGATGCTTTGGGGCCCGTTAATTTTATACCCTGCTACTTTGCTGTAGTTGTTGATTATTTCTAATAGTTTTTCTGTGGATTCTTTGGGGTTTTCTATGTATAAGATCATGTCGTCTGCAAACAACGCGAGTTTTACTTCTTCGTTACCTATTTGGATTCCTTCTATTTTTTTTTCCTGCCAAATTGATTTGGCCAGCACCTCCAGTACTATGTTGAATAGGAGTGGTGAAAGTGGGCACCCTTGTCTTGTTCCTGTCCTCAGAGGGATGGCTTTCAGCTTTTGTCCATTGAGTATGCTGTTGACTGTGGGTCTATCATATATGGCCTTTATTATGTTGAGGTACTTTCCTTCTATACCCATTTTACTGAGGGTTTTTATCATAAATGGGTGCTGGATCTTGTCGAATGCTTTCTCTGCGTCTATTGAGATGATCATGTGGTTTTTGTTTTTCATTTTGTTGATGTAGTGTATCACGTTGATTGACTTGCGGGTGTTGAACCATCCCTGTGTCCCTGGTATAAATCCCACTTGATCATGGTGTATAATCTTTTTGATGTATTGCTGTAATCGGTTTGCTAAAATTTGGTTGAGGATTTTTGCATCTATGTTCATCAGTGATATCGGCCTGTAGTTCTCCTTCTTTGTGTTGTCCTTGTCAGGTTTGGGGATCAGAGTGATGTTGGCTTCATAGAATGTGTTAGGGAGTTCTCCATCTTTCTCAATTTTCTGGAACAGTTTGAGGAGAATAGGTACAAAGAACTCACACTGCTTAACAACAAAAAAACAAACAACCCGATCAAAAAATGGGCAGAGGACATGAACAGACATTTCTCCAAAGAAGATAAGAATATGGCCAATAGACACATGAAAAGATGTTCATCATCGCTAATCATCAGGGAAATGCAAATCAAAACTACACTAAGATATCACCTTACCCCCGTTAGATTGGCAAAAACATCCAAAACCAAGAACGACAAATGTTGGAGAGGTTGTGGAGAAAGAGGAACCCTCATACACTGTTGGTGGGAATGCAAACTGGTACAGCCACTATGGAAAACAGTATGGAGATTTCTCAAAAAGTTAAAAATAGAAATACCCTATGACCCAGCCATCCCATTACTGGGTATCTATCCTAAGAACCTGATATCAGATATCTCAAGAGTCCGTTGCACCCCTATGTTCATCGCAGCATTATTTACAATAGCCAAGACGTGGAACCAGCCTACATGCCCAGAAACTGATGATTGGATAAAGAAGATGTGGTATATATACACAATGGAATACTACTCAGCCATAAAAAAAGACGACATTGGCCCCTTCACAACAATGTGGATGGACCTCGAGGGCATTATGTTAAGCGAAATAAGTCAGTCAGAGAAAGACGAACTCTATATGACTCCACTCATAGGTGGAAATTAGTATATTGAGAAGGAGATCTGATCGGTGGTTACCAGGGAAAAGGGGGGGTGGGGGGAGGGCACGGAGGGGGAAGTGGTGTTCCCACAACATCACTAACAAAAATGTACAACTGAAATTTCACAAGCTTGTAATCCATCATAACATTAATAAACAACAAAAAAAAAAAGATGCTTTGGGGCCCATCTGACCCTATGGAAAGAACGCAGCACTTTGTGCCTTGCAGCTCTAGGGCAATGTAGCACACCCAGAGCGGAAGTTCTACTTCAGCCGTATCAGGCCTGCAAAGAAACTCCGTTTCACAGGCCTTTGTAAGAGATGTTCCCGGTAGGCTGTAAGAGCACTGTGCAGAGGGACTTGTTTCTTAGCTTACCAAAGAGCTGGAAGCAAAATGATTTGAGACTCATCTGCCCCTTTGGAAAGAAGGCAGCACTTTGTGCCTTGCGGGTCTAGGGCAATGTAGCACACCCAGAGCAGATGTTCTACTTCTGTCTGGTCAGTCCTACAAAGAAACTTCGTTTCACAGTCCTTTGTAAGAGATGTTCCCGGTAGGCTGTTAGAGCACTGTGCAGAGCGAGTTGTTTCTTAGCTTCCCAAAGAGCTGGAAGCAAGATGCTTTGGGGCCTTCTCACACTTTGGAAAGAAGGCAGCACTTTGTGCCTTGAAGCTCTAGGGCAATGTAGCACACCCAGAGCAGAAGTTCTACTTCAGCTAGATCAGACCTGCAAAGAAAATTCGTTGCACAGGCCTTTGTAAGAGATGTTCCCGGTAGGCTGTTAGAGCAGTGTGCAGAGCGAGTTCTTTCTTAGCTTCCCAAAGAGCTGGAAGCAAGATGCTTTGGGGGCCATCTGCCCTTAAGTAAAGAAGGCAGCACTTCGTGCCTTGCAGCTCTAGGGCAATGTAGCTCACCCAGAGAAGATGTTCTACTTCTGCCAGGTCAGGCCTGCAAAGAATCTGCGTTTCACAGTCCTTTGTAAGAGATGTTCCCGGTAGGCTGTTAGAGCACTGTGCAGAGCGAGTTGTTTCTTAGCTTCCCAAAGAGCTGGAAGCAAGATGCTTTGGGGCCCTTTCACCCTTTGGAAAGAAGGCAGCACTTTGTGCCTTACACCTCTATGGCAATGTAGCACACCCAGAGCAGAAATTCTTCTTCAGCCAGATCAGGCCTGCAAAGAAACTGCGTTTCACAGGCCTTTGTAAGAGATGTTCCCTGTAGGCTGTTAGAGCACTGTGCCGAGCGAGTTGTTTCTTAGCTTCCCAAAGACCTGGAAGCAAGATGCTTTGGGGGCCATCTGCCTTTAAGGAAAGAAGGCAGCACTTTGTGCCTTTCAGCTCTAGGGCAATGTAGCACAACCAGAGCAGATGTTCTACTTCTGCCAGATCAGGCCTGCAAAGAAACTGCGTTTCACAGGCCTTTGTAAGAGATGTTCCCGGTAGGCTGTAAGAGCACTGTGCAGAGGGACTTGTTTCTTAGCTTACCAAAGAGCTGGAAGCAAAATGATTTGAGACTCATCTGCCCCTTTGGAAAGAAGGCAGCACTTTGTGCCTTGCAGGTCTAGGGCAATGTAGCACACCCAGAGCAGAAGTCCTACTTCAGCCAGATCAGGCCTGCAAAGAAACTGCGTTTCACAGGCCTTTGTAAGAGATGTTCCCGGTAGGCTGTTAGAGCAGTGTGCAGAGCGAGTTGTTTCTTAGCTTCCCAGAGAGCTGGAAGCAAGATGCTTTGGGGCCCGTTAATTTTATACCCTGCTACTTTGCTGCAGTTGTTGATTATTTCTAATAGTTTTTCTGTGGATTCTTTGGGGTTTTCTATGTATAAGATCATGTCGTCTGCACACAACGCGAGGTTTAATTCTTCGTTACCTATTTGGATTCCTTTTATTTTTTTTTCCTGCCGAATTGCTCTGGCCAGCACCTCCAGTACTATGTTGAATAGGAGTGGTGAAAGTGGGCACCCTTGTCTTGTTCCTGTCCTCAGAGGGATGGCTTTCAGCTTTTGTCCATTGAGTATGCTGTTGGCTGTGGGTCTATCATATATGGCCTTTATTATGTTGAGGTACTTTCCTTCTATACCCATTTTACTGAGGGTTTTTATCATAAATGGGTGTTGGATCTTGTCGAATGCTTTCTCTGCGTCTATTGAGATGATCATGTGGTTTTTGTTTTTCATTTTGTTGATGTAGTGTATCACGTTGATTGACTTGCGGGTGTTGAACCATCCCTGTGTCCCTGGTATAAATCCCACTTGATCATGGTGTATAATCTTTTTGATGTATTGCTGTAATCGGTTTGCCAAAATTTTGTTGAGGATTTTTGCATCTATGTTCATCAGTGATATCGGCCTGTAGTTCTCCTTCTTTGTGTTGTCCTTGTCAGGTTTGGGGATCAGAGTGATGTTGGCTTCATAGAATGTGTTAGGGAGTTCTCCATCTTTCTCAATTTTCTGGAACAGTTTGAGGAGAATAGGTACAAAGAACTCACACTGCTTAACAACAAAAAAACAAACAACCCGATCAAAAAATGGGCAGAGGACATGAACAGACATTTCTCCAAAGAAGATAAGAATATGGCCAATAGACACATGAAAAGATGTTCATCATCGCTAATCATCAGGGAAATGCAAATCAAAACTACACTAAGATATCACCTTACCCCCGTTAGATTGGCAAAAACATCCAAAACCAAGAACGACAAATGTGGGAGAGGTTGTGGAGAAAGAGGAACCCTCATACACTGTTGGTGGGAATGCAAACTGGTACAGCCACTATGGAAAACAGTATGGAGATTTCTCAAAAAGTTAAAAATAGAAATACCCTATGACCCAGCCATCCCATTACTGGGTATCTATCCTAAGAACCTGATATCAGATATCTCAAGAGTCCGTTGCACCCCTATGTTCATCGCAGCATTATTTACAATAGCCAAGACGTGGAACCAGCCTACATGCCCAGAAACTGATGATTGGATAAAGAAGATGTGGTATATATACACAATGGAATACTACTCAGCCATAAAAAAAGACGACATTGGCCCCTTCACAACGATGTGGATGGACCTCGAGGGCATTATGTTAAGCGAAATAAGTCAGTCAGAGAAAGACGAACTCTATATGACTCCACTCATAGGTGGAAATTAGTATATTGAGAAGGAGATCTGATCGGTGGTTACCAGGGAAAAGGGGGGGTGGGGGGAGGGCACGGAGGGGGAAGTGGTGTTCCCACAACATGACTAACAAAAATGTACAACTGAAATTTCACAAGCTTGTAATCCATCATAACATTAATAAACAAAAAAGAAAAAAAGATGCCTTGGGGCCCATCTGCCCCTATGGAAAGAACGCAGCACTTTGTGCCTTGCAGCTCTAGGGCAATGTAGCACACCCAGAGTGGAAGTTCTACTTCAGCCGTATCAGGCCTGCAAAGAAACTGCGTTTCACAGGCCTTTGTAAGAGATGTTCCCGGTAGGCTGTAAGAGCACTGTGCAGAGGGACTTGTTTCTTACCTTACCAAAGAGCTGGAAGCAAAATGATTTGAGACTCATCTGCCCCTTTGGAAAGAAGGCAGCACTTTGTGCCTTGCAGGTCTAGGGCAATGTAGCACACCCAGAGCAGATGTTCTACTTCTGTCAGGTCAGTCCTACAAAGAAACTTCGTTTCACAGTCCTTTGTAAGAGATGTTCCCGGTAGGCTGTTAGAGCACTGTGCAGAGCGAGTTGTTTCTTAGCTTCCCAAAGAGCTGGAAGCAAGATGCTTTGGGGCCTTCTCACACTTTGGAAAGAAGGCAGCACTTTGTGCCTTGAAGCTCTAGGGCAATGTAGCACACCCAGAGCAGAAGTTCTACTTCAGCTAGATCAGACCTGCAAAGAAAATTCGTTGCACAGGCCTTTGTAAGAGATGTTCCCGGTAGGCTGTTAGAGCAGTGTGCAGAGCGAGTTCTTTCTTAGCTTCCCAAAGAGCTGGAAGCAAGATGCTTTGGGGGCCATCTGCCCTTAAGTAAAGAAGGCAGCACTTCGTGCCTTGCAGCTCTAGGGCAATGTAGCTCACCCAGAGAAGATGTTCTACTTCTGCCAGGTCAGGCCTGCAAAGAATCTGCGTTTCACAGTCCTTTGTAAGAGATGTTCCCGGTAGGCTGTTAGAGCACTGTGCAGAGCGAGTTGTTTCTTAGCTTCCCAAAGAGCTGGAAGCAAGATGCTTTGGGGCCCTTTCACCCTTTGGAAAGAAGGCAGCACTTTGTGCCTTACAGCTCTATGGCAATGTAGCACACCCAGAGCAGAAATTCTTCTTCAGCCAGATCAGGCCTGCAAAGAAACTGCGTTTCACAGGCCTTTGTAAGAGATGTTCCCTGTAGGCTGTTAGAGCACTGTGCCGAGCGAGTTGTTTCTTAGCTTCCCAAAGACCTGGAAGAAAGATGCTTTGGGGGCCATCTGCCTTTAAGGAAAGAAGGCAGCACTTTGTGCCTTTCAGCTCTAGGGCAATGTAGCACAACCAGAGCAGATGTTCTACTTCTGCCAGATCAGGCCTGCAAAGAAACTGCGTTTCACAGGCCTTTGTAAGAGATGTTCCCGGTAGGCTGTTAGAGCACTGTGCAGAGCGAGTTGTTTCTTAGCTTCCCAGAGAGCTGGAAGCAAGATGCTTTGGGGCCCGTTAATTTTATACCCTGCTACTTTGCTGTAGTTGTTGATTATTTCTAATAGTTTTTCTGTGGATTCTTTGGGGTTTTCTATGTATAAGATCATGTCGTCTGCAAACAACGCGAGTTTTACTTCTTCGTTACCTATTTGGATTCCTTCTATTTTTTTTTCCTGCCAAATTGATTTGGCCAGCACCTCCAGTACTATGTTGAATAGGAGTGGTGAAAGTGGGCACCCTTGTCTTGTTCCTGTCCTCAGAGGGATGGCTTTCAGCTTTTGTCCATTGAGTATGCTGTTGGCTGTGGGTCTATCATATATGGCCTTTATTATGTTGAGGTACTTTCCTTCTATACCCATTTTACTGAGGGTTTTTATCATAAATGGGTGCTGGATCTTGTCGAATGCTTTCTCTGCGTCTATTGAGATGATCATGTGGTTTTTGTTTTTCATTTTGTTGATGTAGTGTATCACGTTGATTGACTTGCGGGTGTTGAACCATCCCTGTGTCCCTGGTATAAATCCCACTTGATCATGGTGTATAATCTTTTTGATGTAGTGCTGTAATCGGTTTGCCAAAATTTTGTTGAGGATTTTTGCATCTATGTTCATCAGTGATATCGGCCTGTAGTTCTCCTTCTTTGTGTTGTCCTTGTCAGGTTTGGGGATCAGAGTGATGTTGGCTTCATAGAATGTGTTAGGGAGTTCTCCATCTTTCTCAATTTTCTGGAACAGTTTGAGGAGAATAGGTACAAAGAACTCACACTGCTTAACAACAAAAAAACAAACAACCCGATCAAAAAATGGGCAGAGGACATGAACAGACATTTCTCCAAAGAAGATAAGAATATGGCCAATAGACACATGAAAAGATGTTCATCATCGCTAATCATCAGGGAAATGCAAATCAAAACTACACTAAGATATCACCTTACCCCCGTTAGATTGGCAAAAACATCCAAAACCAAGAACGACAAATGTTGGAGAGGTTGTGGAGAAAGAGGAACCCTCATACACTGTTGGTGGGAATGCAAACTGGTACAGCCACTATGGAAAACAGTATGGAGATTTCTCAAAAAGTTAAAAATAGAAATACCCTATGACCCAGCCATCCCATTACTGGGTATCTATCCTAAGAACCTGATATCAGATATCTCAAGAGTCCGTTGCACCCCTATGTTCATCGCAGCATTACTTACAATAGCCAAGACGTGGAACCAGCCTACATGCCCAGAAACTGATGATTGGATAAAGAAGATGTGGTATATATACACAATGGAATACTACTCAGCCATAAAAAAAGACGACATTGGCCCCTTCACAACGATGTGGATGGACCTCGAGGGCATTATGTTAAGCGAAATAAGTCAGTCAGAGAAAGACGAACTCTATATGACTCCACTCATAGGTGGAAATTAGTATATTGAGAAGGAGATCTGATCGGTGGTTACCAGGGAAAAGGGGGGTGGGGGGAGGGCACGGAGGGGGAAGTGGTGTTCCCACAACATGACTAACAAAAATGTACAACTGAAATTTCACAAGCTTGTAATCCATCATAACATTAATAAACAAAAAAAAAAAAAAGATGCTTTGGGGCCCATCTGCCCCTAAGGAAAGAACGCAGCACTTTGTGCCTTGCAGCTCTAGGGCAATGTAGCACACCCAGAGTGGAAGTTCTACTTCAGCCGTATCAGGCCTGCAAAGAAACTGCGTTTCACAGGCCTTTGTAAGAGATGTTCCCGGTAGGCTGTAAGAGCACTGTGCAGAGGGACTTGTTTCTTAGCTTACCAAAGAGCTGGAAGCAAAATGATTTGAGACTCATCTGCCCCTTTGGAAAGAAGGCAGCACTTTGTGCCTTGCAGGTCTAGGGCAATGTAGCACACCCAGAGCAGAAGTCCTACTTCAGCCAGATCAGGCCTGCAAAGAAACTGCGTTTCACAGGCCTTTGTAAGAGATGTTCCCGGTAGGCTGTTAGAGCAGTGTGCAGAGCGAGTTGTTTCTTAGCTTCCCAGAGATCTGGAAGCAAGATGCTTTGGGGCCCGTTAATTTTATACCCTGCTACTTTGCTGCAGTTGTTGATTATTTCTAATAGTTTTTCTGTGGATTCTTTGGGGTTTTCTATGTATAAGATCATGTCGTCTGCACACAACGCGAGGTTTAATTCTTCGTTACCTATTTGGATTCCTTTTATTTTTTTTTCCTGCCGAATTGCTCTAGCCAGCACCTCCAGTACTATGTTGAATAGGAGTGGTGAAAGTGGGCACCCTTGTCTTGTTCCTGTCCTCAGAGGGATGGCTTTCAGCTTTTGTCCATTGAGTATGCTGTTGGCTGTGGGTCTATCATATATGGCCTTTATTATGTTGAGGTACTTTCCTTCTATACCCATTTTACTGAGGGTTTTTATCATAAATGGGTGTTGGATCTTGTCGAATGCTTTCTCTGCGTCTATTGAGATGATCATGTGGTTTTTGTTTTTCATTTTGTTGATGTAGTGTATCACGTTGATTGACTTGCGGGTGTTGAACCATCCCTGTGTCCCTGGTATAAATCCCACTTGATCATGGTGTATAATCTTTTTGATGTATTGCTGTAATCGGTTTGCCAAAATTTTGTTGAGGATTTTTGCATCTATGTTCATCAGTGATATCGGCCTGTAGTTCTCCTTCTTTGTGTTGTCCTTGTCAGGTTTGGGGATCAGAGTGATGTTGGCTTCATAGAATGTGTTAGGGAGTTCTCCATCTTTCTCAATTTTCTGGAACAGTTTGAGGAGAATAGGTACAAAGAACTCACACTGCTTAACAACAAAAAAACAAACAACCCGATCAAAAAATGGGCAGAGGACATGAACAGACATTTCTCCAAAGAAGATAAGAATATGGCCAATAGACACATGAAAAGATGTTCATCATCGCTAATCATCAGGGAAATGCAAATCAAAACTACACTAAGATATCACCTTACCCCCGTTAGATTGGCAAAAACATCCAAAACCAAGAACGACAAATGTGGGAGAGGTTGTGGAGAAAGAGGAACCCTCATACACTGTTGGTGGGAATGCAAACTGGTACAGCCACTATAGAAAACAGTATGGAGATTTCTCAAAAAGTTAAAAATAGAAATACCCTATGACCCAGCCATCCCATTACTGGGTATCTATCCTAAGAACCTGATATCAGATATCTCAAGAGTCCGTTGCACCCCTATGTTCATCGCAGCATTATTTACAATAGCCAAGACGTGGAACCAGCCTACATGCCCAGAAACTGATGATTGGATAAAGAAGATGTGGTATATATACACAATGGAATACTACTCAGCCATAAAAAAAGACGACATTGGCCCCTTCACAACGATGTGGATGGACCTCGAGGGCATTATGTTAAGCGAAATAAGTCAGTCAGAGAAAGACGAACTCTATATGACTCCACTCATAGGTGGAAATTAGTATATTGAGAAGGAGATCTGATCGGTGGTTACCAGGGAAAAGGGGGGGTGGGGGGAGGGCACGGAGGGGGAAGTGGTGTTCCCACAACATGACTAACAAAAATGTACAACGGAAATTTCACAAGCTTGTAATCCATCATAACATTAATAAACAAAAAAAAAAAAAAGATGCCTTGGGGCCCATCTACCCCTATGGAAAGAACGCAGCACTTTGTGCCTTGCAGCTCTAGGGCAATGTAGCACACCCAGAGTGGAAGTTCTACTTCAGCCGTATCAGGCCTGCAAAGAAACTGCGTTTCACAGGCCTTTGTAAGAGATGTTCCCGGTAGGCTGTAAGAGCACTGTGCAGAGGGACTTGTTTCTTACCTTACCAAAGAGCTGGAAGCAAAATGATTTGAGACTCATCTGCCCCTTTGGAAAGAAGGCAGCACTTTGTGCCTTGCAGGTCTAGGGCAATGTAGCACACCCAGAGCAGATGTTCTACTTCTGTCAGGTCAGTCCTACAAAGAAACTTCGTTTCACAGTCCTTTGTAAGAGATGTTCCCGGTAGGCTGTTAGAGCACTGTGCAGAGCGAGTTGTTTCTTAGCTTCCCAAAGAGCTGGAAGCAAGATGCTTTGGGGCCTTCTCACACTTTGGAAAGAAGGCAGCACTTTGTGCCTTGAAGCTCTAGGGCAATGTAGCACACCCAGAGCAGAAGTTCTACTTCAGCTAGATCAGACCTGCAAAGAAAATTCGTTGCACAGGCCTTTGTAAGAGATGTTCCCGGTAGGCTGTTAGAGCAGTGTGCAGAGCGAGTTCTTTCTTAGCTTCCCAAAGAGCTGGAAGCAAGATGCTTTGGGGGCCATCTGCCCTTAAGTAAAGAAGGCAGCACTTCGTGCCTTGCAGCTCTAGGGCAATGTAGCTCACCCAGAGAAGATGTTCTACTTCTGCCAGGTCAGGCCTGCAAAGAATCTGCGTTTCACAGTCCTTTGTAAGAGATGTTCCCGGTAGGCTGTTAGAGCACTGTGCAGAGCGAGTTGTTTCTTAGCTTCCCAAAGAGCTGGAAGCAAGATGCTTTGGGGCCCTTTCACCCTTTGGAAAGAAGGCAGCACTTTGTGCCTTACAGCTCTATGGCAATGTAGCACACCCAGAGCAGAAATTCTTCTTCAGCCAGATCAGGCCTGCAAAGAAACTGCGTTTCACAGGCCTTTGTAAGAGATGTTCCCTGTAGGCTGTTAGAGCACTGTGCCGAGCGAGTTGTTTCTTAGCTTCCCAAAGACCTGGAAGAAAGATGCTTTGGGGGCCATCTGCCTTTAAGGAAAGAAGGCAGCACTTTGTGCCTTTCAGCTCTAGGGCAATGTAGCACAACCAGAGCAGATGTTCTACTTCTGCCAGATCAGGCCTGCAAAGAAACTGCGTTTCACAGGCCTTTGTAAGAGATGTTCCCGGTAGGCTGTTAGAGCACTGTGCAGAGCGAGTTGTTTCTTAGCTTCCCAGAGAGCTGGAAGCAAGATGCTTTGGGGCCCGTTAATTTTATACCCTGCTACTTTGCTGTAGTTGTTGATTATTTCTAATAGTTTTTCTGTGGATTCTTTGGGGTTTTCTATGTATAAGATCATGTCGTCTGCAAACAACGCGAGTTTTACTTCTTCGTTACCTATTTGGATTCCTTCTATTTTTTTTTCCTGCCGAATTGCTTTGGCCAGCACCTCCAGTACTATGTTGAATAGGAGTGGTGAAAGTGGGCACCCTTGTCTTGTTCCTGTCCTCAGAGGGATGGCTTTCAGCTTTTGTCCATTGAGTATGCTGTTGGCTGTGGGTCTATCATATATGGCCTTTATTATGTTGAGGTACTTTCCTTCTATACCCATTTTACTGAGGGTTTTTATCATAAATGGGTGCTGGATCTTGTCGAATGCTTTCTCTGCGTCTATTGAGATGATCATGTGGTTTTTGTTTTTCATTTTGTTGATGTAGTGTATCACGTTGATTGACTTGCGGGTGTTGAACCATCCCTGTGTCCCTGGTATAAATCCCACTTGATCATGGTGTATAATCTTTTTGATGTAGTGCTGTAATCGGTTTGCCAAAATTTTGTTGAGGATTTTTGCATCTATGTTCATCAGTGATATCGGCCTGTAGTTCTCCTTCTTTGTGTTGTCCTTGTCAGGTTTGGGGATCAGAGTGATGTTGGCTTCATAGAATGTGTTAGGGAGTTCTCCATCTTTCTCAATTTTCTGGAACAGTTTGAGGAGAATAGGTACAAAGAACTCACACTGCTTAACAACAAAAAAACAAACAACCCGATCAAAAAATGGGCAGAGGACATGAACAGACATTTCTCCAAAGAAGATAAGAATATGGCCAATAGACACATGAAAAGATGTTCATCATCGCTAATCATCAGGGAAATGCAAATCAAAACTACACTAAGATATCACCTTACCCCCGTTAGATTGGCAAAAACATCCAAAACCAAGAACGACAAATGTTGGAGAGGTTGTGGAGAAAGAGGAACCCTCATACACTGTTGGTGGGAATGCAAACTGGTACAGCCACTATGGAAAACAGTATGGAGATTTCTCAAAAAGTTAAAAATAGAAATACCCTATGACCCAGCCATCCCATTACTGGGTATCTATCCTAAGAACCTGATATCAGATATCTCAAGAGTCCGTTGCACCCCTATGTTCATCGCAGCATTACTTACAATAGCCAAGACGTGGAACCAGCCTACATGCCCAGAAACTGATGATTGGATAAAGAAGATGTGGTATATATACACAATGGAATACTACTCAGCCATAAAAAAAGACGACATTGGCCCCTTCACAACGATGTGGATGGACCTCGAGGGCATTATGTTAAGCGAAATAAGTCAGTCAGAGAAAGACGAACTCTATATGACTCCACTCATAGGTGGAAATTAGTATATTGAGAAGGAGATCTGATCGGTGGTTACCAGGGAAAAGGGGGGTGGGGGGAGGGCACGGAGGGGGAAGTGGTGTTCCCACAACATGACTAACAAAAATGTACAACTGAAATTTCACAAGCTTGTAATCCATCATAACATTAATAAACAAAAAAAAAAAAAAGATGCTTTGGGGCCCATCTGCCCCTAAGGAAAGAACGCAGCACTTTGTGCCTTGCAGCTCTAGGGCAATGTAGCACACCCAGAGTGGAAGTTCTACTTCAGCCGTATCAGGCCTGCAAAGAAACTGCGTTTCACAGGCCTTTGTAAGAGATGTTCCCGGTAGGCTGTAAGAGCACTGTGCAGAGGGACTTGTTTCTTAGCTTACCAAAGAGCTGGAAGCAAAATGATTTGAGACTCATCTGCCCCTTTGGAAAGAAGGCAGCACTTTGTGCCTTGCAGGTCTAGGGCAATGTAGCACACCCAGAGCAGAAGTCCTACTTCAGCCAGATCAGGCCTGCAAAGAAACTGCGTTTCACAGGCCTTTGTAAGAGATGTTCCCGGTAGGCTGTTAGAGCAGTGTGCAGAGCGAGTTGTTTCTTAGCTTCCCAGAGATCTGGAAGCAAGATGCTTTGGGGCCCGTTAATTTTATACCCTGCTACTTTGCTGCAGTTGTTGATTATTTCTAATAGTTTTTCTGTGGATTCTTTGGGGTTTTCTATGTATAAGATCATGTCGTCTGCACACAACGCGAGGTTTAATTCTTCGTTACCTATTTGGATTCCTTTTATTTTTTTTTCCTGCCGAATTGCTCTGGCCAGCACCTCCAGTACTATGTTGAATAGGAGTGGTGAAAGTGGGCACCCTTGTCTTGTTCCTGTCCTCAGAGGGATGGCTTTCAGCTTTTGTCCATTGAGTATGCTGTTGGCTGTGGGTCTATCATATATGGCCTTTATTATGTTGAGGTACTTTCCTTCTATACCCATTTTACTGAGGGTTTTTATCATAAATGGGTGTTGGATCTTGTCGAATGCTTTCTCTGCGTCTATTGAGATGATCATGTGGTTTTTGTTTTTCATTTTGTTGATGTAGTGTATCACGTTGATTGACTTGCGGGTGTTGAACCATCCCTGTGTCCCTGGTATAAATCCCACTTGATCATGGTGTATAATCTTTTTGATGTATTGCTGTAATCGGTTTGCCAAAATTTTGTTGAGGATTTTTGCATCTATGTTCATCAGTGATATCGGCCTGTAGTTCTCCTTCTTTGTGTTGTCCTTGTCAGGTTTGGGGATCAGAGTGATGTTGGCTTCATAGAATGTGTTAGGGAGTTCTCCATCTTTCTCAATTTTCTGGAACAGTTTGAGGAGAATAGGTACAAAGAACTCACACTGCTTAACAACAAAAAAACAAACAACCCGATCAAAAAATGGGCAGAGGACATGAACAGACATTTCTCCAAAGAAGATAAGAATATGGCCAATAGACACATGAAAAGATGTTCATCATCGCTAATCATCAGGGAAATGCAAATCAAAACTACACTAAGATATCACCTTACCCCCGTTAGATTGGCAAAAACATCCAAAACCAAGAACGACAAATGTGGGAGAGGTTGTGGAGAAAGAGGAACCCTCATACACTGTTGGTGGGAATGCAAACTGGTACAGCCACTATGGAAAACAGTATGGAGATTTCTCAAAAAGTTAAAAATAGAAATACCCTATGACCCAGCCATCCCATTACTGGGTATCTATCCTAAGAACCTGATATCAGATATCTCAAGAGTCCGTTGCACCCCTATGTTCATCGCAGCATTATTTACAATAGCCAAGACGTGGAACCAGCCTACATGCCCAGAAACTGATGATTGGATAAAGAAGATGTGGTATATATACACAATGGAATACTACTCAGCCATAAAAAAAGACGACATTGGCCCCTTCACAACGATGTGGATGGACCTCGAGGGCATTATGTTAAGCGAAATAAGTCAGTCAGAGAAAGACGAACTCTATATGACTCCACTCATAGGTGGAAATTAGTATATTGAGAAGGAGATCTGATCGGTGGTTACCAGGGAAAAGGGGGGGTGGGGGGAGGGCACGGAGGGGGAAGTGGTGTTCCCACAACATGACTAACAAAAATGTACAACGGAAATTTCACAAGCTTGTAATCCATCATAACATTAATAAACAAAAAAAAAAAAAAGATGCCTTGGGGCCCATCTGCCCCTATGGAAAGAACGCAGCACTTTGTGCCTTGCAGCTCTAGGGCAATGTAGCACACCCAGAGTGGAAGTTCTACTTCAGCCGTATCAGGCCTGCAAAGAAACTGCGTTTCACAGGCCTTTGTAAGAGATGTTCCCGGTAGGCTGTAAGAGCACTGTGCAGAGGGACTTGTTTCTTACCTTACCAAAGAGCTGGAAGCAAAATGATTTGAGACTCATCTGCCCCTTTGGAAAGAAGGCAGCACTTTGTGCCTTGCAGGTCTAGGGCAATGTAGCACACCCAGAGCAGATGTTCTACTTCTGTCAGGTCAGTCCTTCAAAGAAACTTCGTTTCACAGTCCTTTGTAAGAGATGTTCCCGGTAGGCTGTTAGAGCACTGTGCAGAGCGAGTTGTTTCTTAGCTTCCCAAAGAGCTGGAAGCAAGATGCTTTGGGGCCTTCTCACACTTTGGAAAGAAGGCAGCACTTTGTGCCTTGAAGCTCTAGGGCAATGTAGCACACCCAGAGCAGAAGTTCTACTTCAGCTAGATCAGACCTGCAAAGAAAATTCGTTGCACAGGCCTTTGTAAGAGATGTTCCCGGTAGGCTGTTAGAGCAGTGTGCAGAGCGAGTTCTTTCTTAGCTTCCCAAAGAGCTGGAAGCAAGATGCTTTGGGGGCCATCTGCCCTTAAGTAATGAAGGCAGCACTTCGTGCCTTGCAGCTCTAGGGCAATGTAACTCACCCAGAGAAGATGTTCTACTTCTGCCAGGTCAGACCTGCAAAGAATCTGCGTTTCACAGTCCTTTGTAAGAGATGTTCCCGGTAGGCTGTTAGAGCACTGTGCAGAGCGAGTTGTTTCTTAGCTTCCCAAAGAGCTGGAAGCAAGATGCTTTGGGGCCCTTTCACCCTTTGGAAAGAAGGCAGCACTTTGTGCCTTACAGCTCTATGGCAATGTAGCACACCCAGAGCAGAAATTCTTCTTCAGCCAGATCAGGCCTGCAAAGAAACTGCGTTTCACAGGCCTTTGTAAGAGATGTTCCCTGTAGGCTGTTAGAGCACTGTGCCGAGCGAGTTGTTTCTTAGCTTCCCAAAGACCTGGAAGAAAGATGCTTTGGGGGCCATCTGCCTTTAAGGAAAGAAGGCAGCACTTTGTGCCTTTCAGCTCTAGGGCAATGTAGCACAACCAGAGCAGATGTTCTACTTCTGCCAGATCAGGCCTGCAAAGAAACTGCGTTTCACAGGCCTTTGTAAGAGATGTTCCCGGTAGGCTGTTAGAGCACTGTGCAGAGCGAGTTGTTTCTTAGCTTCCCAGAGAGCTGGAAGCAAGATGCTTTGGGGCCCGTTAATTTTATACCCTGCTACTTTGCTGTAGTTGTTGATTATTTCTAATAGTTTTTCTGTGGATTCTTTGGGGTTTTCTATGTATAAGATCATGTCGTCTGCAAACAACGCGAGTTTTACTTCTTCGTTACCTATTTGGATTCCTTCTATTTTTTTTTCCTGCCGAATTGCTTTGGCCAGCACCTCCAGTACTATGTTGAATAGGAGTGGTGAAAGTGGGCACCCTTGTCTTGTTCCTGTCCTCAGAGGGATGGCTTTCAGCTTTTGTCCATTGAGTATGCTGTTGGCTGTGGGTCTATCATATATGGCCTTTATTATGTTGAGGTACTTTCCTTCTATACCCATTTTACTGAGGGTTTTTATCATAAATGGGTGCTGGATCTTGTCGAATGCTTTCTCTGCGTCTATTGAGATGATCATGTGGTTTTTGTTTTTCATTTTGTTGATGTAGTGTATCACGTTGATTGACTTGCGGGTGTTGAACCATCCCTGTGTCCCTGGTATAAATCCCACTTGATCATGGTGTATAATCTTTTTGATGTATTGCTGTAATCGGTTTGCCAAAATTTTGTTGAGGATTTTTGCATCTATGTTCATCAGTGATATCGGCCTGTAGTTCTCCTTCTTTGTGTTGTCCTTGTCAGGTTTGGGGATCAGAGTGATGTTGGCTTCATAGAATGTGTTAGGGAGTTCTCCATCTTTCTCAATTTTCTGGAACAGTTTGAGGAGAATAGGTACAAAGAACTCACACTGCTTAACAACAAAAAAACAAACAACCCGATCAAAAAATGGGCAGAGGACATGAACAGACATTTCTCCAAAGAAGATAAGAATATGGCCAATAGACACATGAAAAGATGTTCATCATCGCTAATCATCAGGGAAATGCAAATCAAAACTACACTAAGATATCACCTTACCCCCGTTAGATTGGCAAAAACATCCAAAACCAAGAACGACAAATGTTGGAGAGGTTGTGGAGAAAGAGGAACCCTCATACACTGTTGGTGGGAATGCAAACTGGTACAGCCACTATGGAAAACAGTATGGAGATTTCTCAAAAAGTTAAAAATAGAAATACCCTATGACCCAGCCATCCCATTACTGGGTATCTATCCTAAGAACCTGATATCAGATATCTCAAGAGTCCGTTGCACCCCTATGTTCATCGCAGCATTACTTACAATAGCCAAGACGTGGAACCAGCCTACATGCCCAGAAACTGATGATTGGATAAAGAAGATGTGGTATATATACACAATGGAATACTACTCAGCCATAAAAAAAGACGACATTGGCCCCTTCACAACGATGTGGATGGACCTCGAGGGCATTATGTTAAGCGAAATAAGTCAGTCAGAGAAAGACGAACTCTATATGACTCCACTCATAGGTGGAAATTAGTATATTGAGAAGGAGATCTGATCGGTGGTTACCAGGGAAAAGGGGGGGTGGGGGGAGGGCACGGAGGGGGAAGTGGTGTTCCCACAACATGACTAACAAAAATGTACAACTGAAATTTCACAAGCTTGAAATCCATCATAACATTAATAAACAAAAAAAAAAAAAAGATGCCTTGGGGCCCATCTGCCCCTATGGAAAGAACGCAGCACTTTGTGCCTTGCAGCTCTAGGGCAATGTAGCACACCCAGAGTGGAAGTTCTACTTCAGCCGTATCAGGCCTGCAAAGAAACTGCGTTTCACAGGCCTTTGTAAGAGATGTTCCCGGTAGGCTGTAAGAGCACTGTGCAGAGGGACTTGTTTCTTACCTTACCAAAGAGCTGGAAGCAAAATGATTTGAGACTCATCTGCCCCTTTGGAAAGAAGGCAGCACTTTGTGCCTTGCAGGTCTAGGGCAATGTAGCACACCCAGAGCAGATGTTCTACTTCTGTCAGGTCAGTCCTACAAAGAAACTTCGTTTCACAGTCCTTTGTAAGAGATGTTCCCGGTAGGCTGTTAGAGCACTGTGCAGAGCGAGTTCTTTCTTAGCTTCCCAAAGAGCTGGAAGCAAGATGCTTTGGGGCCTTCTCACACTTTGGAAAGAAGGCAGCACTTTGTGCCTTGAAGCTCTAGGGCAATGTAGCACACCCAGAGCAGAAGTTCTACTTCAGCTAGATCAGACCTGCAAAGAAAATTCGTTGCACAGGCCTTTGTAAGAGATGTTCCCGGTAGGCTGTTAGAGCAGTGTGCAGAGCGAGTTCTTTCTTAGCTTCCCAAAGAGCTGGAAGCAAGATGCTTTGGGGGCCATCTGCCCTTAAGTAAAGAAGGCAGCACTTCGTGCCTTGCAGCTCTAGGGCAATGTAGCTCACCCAGAGAAGATGTTCTACTTCTGCCAGGTCAGGCCTGCAAAGAATCTGCGTTTCACAGTCCTTTGTAAGAGATGTTCCCGGTAGGCTGTTAGAGCACTGTGCAGAGCGAGTTGTTTCTTAGCTTCCCAAAGAGCTGGAAGCAAGATGCTTTGGGGCCCTTTCACCCTTTGGAAAGAAGGCAGCACTTTGTGCCTTACAGCTCTATGGCAATGTAGCACACCCAGAGCAGAAATTCTTCTTCAGCCAGATCAGGCCTGCAAAGAAACTGCGTTTCACAGGCCTTTGTAAGAGATGTTCCCTGTAGGCTGTTAGAGCACTGTGCCGAGCGAGTTGTTTCTTAGCTTCCCAAAGACCTGGAAGAAAGATGCTTTGGGGGCCATCTGCCTTTAAGGAAAGAAGGCAGCACTTTGTGCCTTTCAGCTCTAGGGCAATGTAGCACAACCAGAGCAGATGTTCTACTTCTGCCAGATCAGGCCTGCAAAGAAACTGCGTTTCACAGGCCTTTGTAAGAGATGTTCCCGGTAGGCTGTTAGAGCACTGTGCAGAGCGAGTTGTTTCTTAGCTTCCCAGAGAGCTGGAAGCAAGATGCTTTGGGGCCCGTTAATTTTATACCCTGCTACTTTGCTGTAGTTGTTGATTATTTCTAATAGTTTTTCTGTGGATTCTTTGGGGTTTTCTATGTATAAGATCATGTCGTCTGCAAACAACGCGAGTTTTACTTCTTCGTTACCTATTTGGATTCCTTCTATTTTTTTTTCCTGCCGAATTGCTTTGGCCAGCACCTCCAGTACTATGTTGAATAGGAGTGGTGAAAGTGGGCACCCTTGTCTTGTTCCTGTCCTCAGAGGGATGGCTTTCAGCTTTTGTCCATTGAGTATGCTGTTGGCTGTGGGTCTATCATATATGGCCTTTATTATGTTGAGGTACTTTCCTTCTATACCCATTTTACTGAGGGTTTTTATCATAAATGGGTGCTGGATCTTGTCGAATGCTTTCTCTGCGTCTATTGAGATGATCATGTGGTTTTTGTTTTTCATTTTGTTGATGTAGTGTATCACGTTGATTGACTTGCGGGTGTTGAACCATCCCTGTGTCCCTGGTATAAATCCCACTTGATCATGGTGTATAATCTTTTTGATGTATTGCTGTAATCGGTTTGCCAAAATTTTGTTGAGGATTTTTGCATCTATGTTCATCAGTGATATCGGCCTGTAGTTCTCCTTCTTTGTGTTGTCCTTGTCAGGTTTGGGGATCAGAGTGATGTTGGCTTCATAGAATGTGTTAGGGAGTTCTCCATCTTTCTCAATTTTCTGGAACAGTTTGAGGAGAATAGGTACAAAGAACTCACACTGCTTAACAACAAAAAAACAAACAACCCGATCAAAAAATGGGCAGAGGACATGAACAGACATTTCTCCAAAGAAGATAAGAATATGGCCAATAGACACATGAAAAGATGTTCATCATCGCTAATCATCAGGGAAATGCAAATCAAAACTACACTAAGATATCACCTTACCCCCGTTAGATTGGCAAAAACATCCAAAACCAAGAACGACAAATGTTGGAGAGGTTGTGGAGAAAGAGGAACCCTCATACACTGTTGGTGGGAATGCAAACTGGTACAGCCACTATGGAAAACAGTATGGAGATTTCTCAAAAAGTTAAAAATAGAAATACCCTATGACCCAGCCATCCCATTACTGGGTATCTATCCTAAGAACCTGATATCAGATATCTCAAGAGTCCGTTGCACCCCTATGTTCATCGCAGCATTACTTACAATAGCCAAGACGTGGAACCAGCCTACATGCCCAGAAACTGATGATTGGATAAAGAAGATGTGGTATATATACACAATGGAATACTACTCAGCCATAAAAAAAGACGACATTGGCCCCTTCACAACGATGTGGATGGACCTCGAGGGCATTATGTTAAGCGAAATAAGTCAGTCAGAGAAAGACGAACTCTATATGACTCCACTCATAGGTGGAAATTAGTATATTGAGAAGGAGATCTGATCGGTGGTTACCAGGGAAAAGGGGGGGTGGGGGGAGGGCACGGAGGGGGAAGTGGTGTTCCCACAACATGACTAACAAAAATGTACAACTGAAATTTCACAAGCTTGAAATCCATCATAACATTAATAAACAAAAAAAAAAAAAAGATGCCTTGGGGCCCATCTGCCCCTATGGAAAGAACGCAGCACTTTGTGCCTTGCAGCTCTAGGGCAATGTAGCACACCCAGAGTGGAAGTTCTACTTCAGCCGTATCAGGCCTGCAAAGAAACTGCGTTTCACAGGCCTTTGTAAGAGATGTTCCCGGTAGGCTGTAAGAGCACTGTGCAGAGGGACTTGTTTCTTACCTTACCAAAGAGCTGGAAGCAAAATGATTTGAGACTCATCTGCCCCTTTGGAAAGAAGGCAGCACTTTGTGCCTTGCAGGTCTAGGGCAATGTAGCACACCCAGAGCAGATGTTCTACTTCTGTCAGGTCAGTCCTACAAAGAAACTTCGTTTCACAGTCCTTTGTAAGAGATGTTCCCGGTAGGCTGTTAGAGCACTGTGCAGAGCGAGTTCTTTCTTAGCTTCCCAAAGAGCTGGAAGCAAGATGCTTTGGGGCCTTCTCACACTTTGGAAAGAAGGCAGCACTTTGTGCCTTGAAGCTCTAGGGCAATGTAGCACACCCAGAGCAGAAGTTCTACTTCAGCTAGATCAGACCTGCAAAGAAAATTCGTTGCACAGGCCTTTGTAAGAGATGTTCCCGGTAGGCTGTTAGAGCAGTGTGCAGAGCGAGTTCTTTCTTAGCTTCCCAAAGAGCTGGAAGCAAGATGCTTTGGGGGCCATCTGCCCTTAAGTAAAGAAGGCAGCACTTCGTGCCTTGCAGCTCTAGGGCAATGTAGCTCACCCAGAGAAGATGTTCTACTTCTGCCAGGTCAGGCCTGCAAAGAATCTGCGTTTCACAGTCCTTTGTAAGAGATGTTCCCGGTAGGCTGTTAGAGCACTGTGCAGAGCGAGTTGTTTCTTAGCTTCCCAAAGAGCTGGAAGCAAGATGCTTTGGGGCCCTTTCACCCTTTGGAAAGAAGGCAGCACTTTGTGCCTTACAGCTCTATGGCAATGTAGCACACCCAGAGCAGAAATTCTTCTTCAGCCAGATCAGGCCTGCAAAGAAACTGCGTTTCACAGGCCTTTGTAAGAGATGTTCCCTGTAGGCTGTTAGAGCACTGTGCCGAGCGAGTTGTTTCTTAGCTTCCCAAAGACCTGGAAGAAAGATGCTTTGGGGGCCATCTGCCTTTAAGGAAAGAAGGCAGCACTTTGTGCCTTTCAGCTCTAGGGCAATGTAGCACAACCAGAGCAGATGTTCTACTTCTGCCAGATCAGGCCTGCAAAGAAACTGCGTTTCACAGGCCTTTGTAAGAGATGTTCCCGGTAGGCTGTTAGAGCACTGTGCAGAGCGAGTTGTTTCTTAGCTTCCCAGAGAGCTGGAAGCAAGATGCTTTGGGGCCCGTTAATTTTATACCCTGCTACTTTGCTGTAGTTGTTGATTATTTCTAATAGTTTTTCTGTGGATTCTTTGGGGTTTTCTATGTATAAGATCATGTCGTCTGCAAACAACGCGAGTTTTACTTCTTCGTTACCTATTTGGATTCCTTCTATTTTTTTTTCCTGCCGAATTGCTTTGGCCAGCACCTCCAGTACTATGTTGAATAGGAGTGGTGAAAGTGGGCACCCTTGTCTTGTTCCTGTCCTCAGAGGGATGGCTTTCAGCTTTTGTCCATTGAGTATGCTGTTGGCTGTGGGTCTATCATATATGGCCTTTATTATGTTGAGGTACTTTCCTTCTATACCCATTTTACTGAGGGTTTTTATCATAAATGGGTGCTGGATCTTGTCGAATGCTTTCTCTGCGTCTATTGAGATGATCATGTGGTTTTTGTTTTTCATTTTGTTGATGTAGTGTATCACGTTGATTGACTTGCGGGTGTTGAACCATCCCTGTGTCCCTGGTATAAATCCCACTTGATCATGGTGTATAATCTTTTTGATGTAGTGCTGTAATCGGTTTGCCAAAATTTTGTTGAGGATTTTTGCATCTATGTTCATCAGTGATATCGGCCTGTAGTTCTCCTTCTTTGTGTTGTCCTTGTCAGGTTTGGGGATCAGAGTGATGTTGGCTTCATAGAATGTGTTAGGGAGTTCTCCATCTTTCTCAATTTTCTGGAACAGTTTGAGGAGAATAGGTACAAAGAACTCACACTGCTTAACAACAAAAAAACAAACAACCCGATCAAAAAATGGGCAGAGGACATGAACAGACATTTCTCCAAAGAAGATAAGAATATGGCCAATAGACACATGAAAAGATGTTCATCATCGCTAATCATCAGGGAAATGCAAATCAAAACTACACTAAGATATCACCTTACCCCCGTTAGATTGGCAAAAACATCCAAAACCAAGAACGACAAATGTTGGAGAGGTTGTGGAGAAAGAGGAACCCTCATACACTGTTGGTGGGAATGCAAACTGGTACAGCCACTATGGAAAACAGTATGGAGATTTCTCAAAAAGTTAAAAATAGAAATACCCTATGACCCAGCCATCCCATTACTGGGTATCTATCCTAAGAACCTGATATCAGATATCTCAAGAGTCCGTTGCACCCCTATGTTCATCGCAGCATTACTTACAATAGCCAAGACGTGGAACCAGCCTACATGCCCAGAAACTGATGATTGGATAAAGAAGATGTGGTATATATACACAATGGAATACTACTCAGCCATAAAAAAAGACGACATTGGCCCCTTCACAACGATGTGGATGGACCTCGAGGGCATTATGTTAAGCGAAATAAGTCAGTCAGAGAAAGACGAACTCTATATGACTCCACTCATAGGTGGAAATTAGTATATTGAGAAGGAGATCTGATCGGTGGTTACCAGGGAAAAGGGGGGTGGGGGGAGGGCACGGAGGGGGAAGTGGTGTTCCCACAACATGACTAACAAAAATGTACAACTGAAATTTCACAAGCTTGTAATCCATCATAACATTAATAAACAAAAAAAAAAAAAAGATGCTTTGGGGCCCATCTGCCCCTAAGGAAAGAACGCAGCACTTTGTGCCTTGCAGCTCTAGGGCAATGTAGCACACCCAGAGTGGAAGTTCTACTTCAGCCGTATCAGGCCTGCAAAGAAACTGCGTTTCACAGACCTTTGTAAGAGATGTTCCCGGTAGGCTGTAAGAGCACTGTGCAGAGGGACTTGTTTCTTAGCTTACCAAAGAGCTGGAAGCAAAATGATTTGAGACTCATCTGCCCCTTTGGAAAGAAGGCAGCACTTTGTGCCTTGCAGGTCTAGGGCAATGTAGCACACCCAGAGCAGAAGTCCTACTTCAGCCAGATCAGGCCTGCAAAGAAACTGCGTTTCACAGGCCTTTGTAAGAGATGTTCCCGGTAGGCTGTTAGAGCAGTGTGCAGAGCGAGTTGTTTCTTAGCTTCCCAGAGATCTGGAAGCAAGATGCTTTGGGGCCCGTTAATTTTATACCCTGCTACTTTGCTGCAGTTGTTGATTATTTCTAATAGTTTTTCTGTGGATTCTTTGGGGTTTTCTATGTATAAGATCATGTCGTCTGCAAACAACGCGAGTTTTACTTCTTCGTTACCTATTTCGATTCCTTTTATTTTTTTTTCCTGCCGAATTGCTCTGGCCAGCACCTCCAGTACTATGTTGAATAGGAGTGGTGAAAGTGGGCACCCTTGTCTTGTTCCTGTCCTCAGAGGGATGGCTTTCAGCTTTTGTCCATTGAGTATGATGTTGGCTGTGGGTCTATCATATATGGCCTTTATTATGTTGAGGTACTTTCCTTCTATACCCATTTTACTGAGGGTTTTTATCATAAATGGGTGTTGGATCTTGTCGAATGCTTTCTCTGCGTCTATTGAGATGATCATGTGGTTTTCGTTTTTCATTTTGTTGATGTAGTGTATCACGTTGATTGACTTGCGGGTGTTGAACCATCCCTGTGTCCCTGGTATAAATCCCACTTGATCATGGTGTATAATCTTTTTGATGTATTGCTGTAATCGGTTTGCCAAAATTTTGTTGAGGATTTTTGCATCTATGTTCATCAGTGATATCGGCCTGTAGTTCTCCTTCTTTGTGTTGTCCTTGTCAGGTTGGGGGATCAGAGTGATGTTGGCTTCATAGAATGTGTTAGGGAGTTCTCCATCTTTCTCAATTTTCTGGAACAGTTTGAGGAGAATAGGTACAAAGAACTCACACTGCTTAACAACAAAAAAACAAACAACCCGATCCAAAAATGGGCAGAGGACATGAACAGACATTTCTCAAAAGAAGATATGAATATGGCCAATAGACACATGAAAAGATGTTCATCATCGCTAATCATCAGGGAAATGCAAATCAAAACTACACTAAGATATCACCTTACCCCCGTTAGATTGGCAAAAACATCCAAAACCAAGAACGACAAATGTGGGAGAGGTTGTGGAGAAAGAGCAACCCTCATACACTGTTGGTGGGAATGCAAACTGGTACAGCCACTATGGAAAACAGTATGGAGAATTCTCAAAAAGTTAAAAATAGAAATACCCTATGACCCAGCCATCCCATTACTGGGTATCTATCCTAAGAACCTGATATCAGATATCTCAAGAGTCCGTTGCACCCCTATGTTCATCGCAGCATTATTTAGAATAGCCAAGACGTGGAACCAGCCTACATGCCCAGAAACTGATGATTGGATAAAGAAGATGTGGTATATATACACAATGGAATACTACTCAGCCATAAAAAAAGACGACATTGGCCCCTTCACAACAATGTGGATGGACCTCGAGGGCATTATGTTAAGCGAAATAAGTCAGTCAGAGAAAGACGAACTCTATATGACTCCACTCATAGGTGGAAATTAGTATATTGAGAAGGAGATCTGATCGGTGGTTACCAGGGAAAAGGGGGGGTGGGGGGAGGGCACGGAGGGGGAAGTGGTGTTCCCACAACATGACTAACAAAAATGTACAACTGAAATTTCACAAGCTTGTAATCCATCATAACATTAATAAACAAAAAAAAAAAAAGATGCTTTTGGGCCCATCTGCCCCTATGGAAAGAACGCAGCACTTTGTGCCTTGCAGCTCTAGGGCAATGTAGCACACCCAGAGCAGAAGTTCTACTTCAGCCAGATCAGGCCCGCAAAGAAACTGCGTTTCACAGGCCTTTGTAAGAGATGTTCCCGGTAGGCTGTAAGAGCACTGTGCAGAGCGACTAGTTTCTTAGCTTCCCAGAGAGCTGGAAGCAAGATGCTTTGGGGCCCATCTTCCCCTATGGAAAGAACGCAGCACTTTGTGCCTTGCAGCTCTAGGGCAATGCAGCACACCCCGAGCAGAAGTTCTACTTCAGCCAGATCAGGCCTGCAAAGAAACTGCGTTTCACAGGCCTTTGTAAGAGATGTTCCCGGTAGGCTGTTAGAGCACTGTGCAGAGCGAGTTGTTTCTTAGCTTCCCAGAGAGCTGGAAGCAAGATGCTTTGGGGCCCGTTAATTTTATACCCTGCTACTTTGCTGTAGTTGTTGATTATTTCTAATAGTTTTTCTGTGGATTCTTTGGGGTTTTCTATGTATAAGATCATGTCGTCTGCAAACAACGCGAGTTTTACTTCTTCGTTACCTATTTGGATTCCTTTTATTTTTTTTTCCTGCCGAATTGCTCTGGCCAGCACCTCCAGTACTATGTTGAATAGGAGTGGTGAAAGTGGGCACCCTTGTCTTGTTCCTGTCCTCAGAGGGATGGCTTTCAGCTTTTGTCCATTGAGTATGATGTTGGCTGTGGGTCTATCATATATGGCCTTTATTATGTTGAGGTACTTTCCTTCTATACCCATTTTACTGAGGGTTTTTATCATAAATGGGTGTTGGATCTTGTCGAATGCTTTCTCTGCGTCTATTGAGATGATCATGTGGTTTTTGTTTTTCATTTTGTTGGTGTAGTGTATCACGTTGATTGACTTGCGGGTGTTGAACCATCCCTGTGTCCCTGGTATAAATCCCACTTGATCATGGTGTATAATCTTTTTGATGTATTGCTGTAATCGGTTTGCCAACATTTTGTTGAGGATTTTTGCATCTATGTTCATCAGTGATATCGGCCTGTAGTTCTCCTTCTTTGTGTTGTCCTTGTCAGGTTGGGGGATCAGAGTGATGTTGGCTTCATAGAATGTGTTAGGGAGTTCTCCATCTTTCTCAATTTTCTGGAACAGTTTGAGGAGAATAGGTACAAAGAACTCACACTGCTTAACAACAAAAAAACAAACAACCCGATCAAAAAATGGGCAGAGGACATGAACAGACATTTCTCCAAAGAAGATAAGAATATGGCCAATAGACACATGAAAAGATGTTCATCATCGCTAATCATCAGGGAAATGCAAATCAAAACTACACTAAGATATCACCTTACCCCCGTTAGATTGGCAAAAACATCCAAAACCAAGAACGACAAATGTTGGAGAGGTTGTGGAGAAAGAGGAACCCTCATACACTGTTGGTGGGAATGCAAACTGGTACAGCCACTATGGAAAACAGTATGGAGATTTCTCAAAAAGTTAAAAATAGAAATACCCTATGACCCAGCCATCCCATTACTGGGTATCTATCCTAAGAACCTGATATCAGATATCTCAAGAGTCCGTTGCACCCCTATGTTCATCGCAGCATTACTTACAATAGCCAAGACGTGGAACCAGCCTACATGCCCAGAAACTGATGATTGGATAAAGAAGATGTGGTATATATACACAATGGAATACTACTCAGCCATAAAAAAAGACGACATTGGCCCCTTCACAACGATGTGGATGGACCTCGAGGGCATTATGTTAAGCGAAATAAGTCAGTCAGAGAAAGACGAACTCTATATGACTCCACTCATAGGTGGAAATTAGTATATTGAGAAGGAGATCTGATCGGTGGTTACCAGGGAAAAGGGGGGTGGGGGGAGGGCACGGAGGGGGAAGTGGTGTTCCCACAACATGACTAACAAAAATGTACAACTGAAATTTCACAAGCTTGTAATCCATCATAACATTAATAAACAAAAAAAAAAAAAAGATGCTTTGGGGCCCATCTGCCCCTAAGGAAAGAACGCAGCACTTTGTGCCTTGCAGCTCTAGGGCAATGTAGCACACCCAGAGTGGAAGTTCTACTTCAGCCGTATCAGGCCTGCAAAGAAACTGCGTTTCACAGGCCTTTGTAAGAGATGTTCCCGGTAGGCTGTAAGAGCACTGTGCAGAGGGACTTGTTTCTTAGCTTACCAAAGAGCTGGAAGCAAAATGATTTGAGACTCATCTGCCCCTTTGGAAAGAAGGCAGCACTTTGTGCCTTGCAGGTCTAGGGCAATGTAGCACACCCAGAGCAGAAGTCCTACTTCAGCCAGATCAGGCCTGCAAAGAAACTGCGTTTCACAGGCCTTTGTAAGAGATGTTCCCGGTAGGCTGTTAGAGCAGTGTGCAGAGCGAGTTGTTTCTTAGCTTCCCAGAGATCTGGAAGCAAGATGCTTTGGGGCCCGTTAATTTTATACCCTGCTACTTTGCTGCAGTTGTTGATTATTTCTAATAGTTTTTCTGTGGATTCTTTGGGGTTTTCTATGTATAAGATCATGTCGTCTGCAAACAACGCGAGTTTTACTTCTTCGTTACCTATTTCGATTCCTTTTATTTTTTTTTCCTGCCGAATTGCTCTGGCCAGCACCTCCAGTACTATGTTGAATAGGAGTGGTGAAAGTGGGCACCCTTGTCTTGTTCCTGTCCTCAGAGGGATGGCTTTCAGCTTTTGTCCATTGAGTATGATGTTGGCTGTGGGTCTATCATATATGGCCTTTATTATGTTGAGGTACTTTCCTTCTATACCCATTTTACTGAGGGTTTTTATCATAAATGGGTGTTGGATCTTGTCGAATGCTTTCTCTGCGTCTATTGAGATGATCATGTGGTTTTTGTTTTTCATTTTGTTGATGTAGTGTATCACGTTGATTGACTTGCGGGTGTTGAACCATCCCTGTGTCCCTGGTATAAATCCCACTTGATCATGGTGTATAATCTTTTTGATGTATTGCTGTAATCGGTTTGCCAAAATTTTGTTGAGGATTTTTGCATCTATGTTCATCAGTGATATCGGCCTGTAGTTCTCCTTCTTTGTGTTGTCCTTGTCAGGTTGGGGGATCAGAGTGATGTTGGCTTCATAGAATGTGTTAGGGAGTTCTCCATCTTTCTCAATTTTCTGGAACAGTTTGAGGAGAATAGCTACAAAGAACTCACACTGCTTAACAACAAAAAAACAAACAACCCGATCCAAAAATGGGCAGAGGACATGAACAGACATTTCTCAAAAGAAGATATGAATATGGCCAATAGACACATGAAAAGATGTTCATTATCGCTAATCATCAGGGAAATGCAAATCAAAACTACACTAAGATATCACCTTACCCCCGTTAGATTGGCAAAAAGATCCAAAACCAAGAACGACAAATGTGGGAGAGGTTGTGGAGAAAGAGCAACCCTCATACACTGTTGGTGGGAATGCAAACTGGTACAGCCACTATGGAAAACAGTATGGAGAATTCTCAAAAAGTTAAAAATAGAAATACCCTATGACCCAGCCATCCCATTACTGGGTATCTATCCTAAGAACCTGATATCAGATATCTCAAGAGTCCGTTGCACCCCTATGTTCATCGCAGCATTATTTAGAATAGCCAAGACGTGGAACCAGCCTACATGCCCAGAAACTGATGATTGGATAAAGAAGATGTGGTATATATACACAATGGAATACTACTCAGCCATAAAAAAAGACGACATTGGCCCCTTCACAACAATGTGGATGGACCTCGAGGGCATTATGTTAAGCGAAATAAGTCAGTCAGAGAAAGACGAACTCTATATGACTCCACTCATAGGTGGAAATTAGTATATTGAGAAGGAGATCTGATCGGTGGTTACCAGGGAAAAGGGGGGGTGGGGGGAGGGCACGGAGGGGGAAGTGGTGTTCCCACAACATGACTAACAAAAATGTACAACTGAAATTTCACAAGCTTGTAATCCATCATAACATTAATAAACAAAAAAAAAAAAAGATGCTTTTGGGCCCATCTGCCCCTATGGAAAGAACGCAGCACTTTGTGCCTTGCAGCTCTAGGGCAATGTAGCACACCCAGAGCAGAAGTTCTACTTCAGCCAGATCAGGCCCGCAAAGAAACTGCGTTTCACAGGCCTTTGTAAGAGATGTTCCCGGTAGGCTGTAAGAGCACTGTGCAGAGCGACTAGTTTCTTAGCTTCCCAGAGAGCTGGAAGCAAGATGCTTTGGGGCCCATCTTCCCCTATGGAAAGAACGCAGCACTTTGTGCCTTGCAGCTCTAGGGCAATGCAGCACACCCCGAGCAGAAGTTCTACTTCAGCCAGATCAGGCCTGCAAAGAAACTGCGTTTCACAGGCCTTTGTAAGAGATGTTCCCGGTAGGCTGTTAGAGCACTGTGCAGAGCGAGTTGTTTCTTAGCTTCCCAGAGAGCTGGAAGCAAGATGCTTTGGGGCCCGTTAATTTTATACCCTGCTACTTTGCTGTAGTTGTTGATTATTTCTAATAGTTTTTCTGTGGATTCTTTGGGGTTTTCTATGTATAAGATCATGTCGTCTGCAAACAACGCGAGTTTTACTTCTTCGTTACCTATTTGGATTCCTTTTATTTTTTTTTCCTGCCGAATTGCTCTGGCCAGCACCTCCAGTACTATGTTGAATAGGAGTGGTGAAAGTGGGCACCCTTGTCTTGTTCCTGTCCTCAGAGGGATGGCTTTCAGCTTTTGTCCATTGAGTATGATGTTGGCTGTGGGTCTATCATATATGGCCTTTATTATGTTGAGGTACTTTCCTTCTATACCCATTTTACTGAGGGTTTTTATCATAAATGGGTGTTGGATCTTGTCGAATGCTTTCTCTGCGTCTATTGAGATGATCATGTGGTTTTTGTTTTTCATTTTGTTGGTGTAGTGTATCACGTTGATTGACTTGCGGGTGTTGAACCATCCCTGTGTCCCTGGTATAAATCCCACTTGATCATGGTGTATAATCTTTTTGATGTATTGCTGTAATCGGTTTGCCAAAATTTTGTTGAGGATTTTTGCATCTATGTTCATCAGTGATATCGGCCTGTAGTTCTCCTTCTTTGTGTTGTCCTTGTCAGGTTTGGGGATCAGAGTGATGTTGGCTTCATAGAATGTGTTAGGGAGTTCTCCATCTTTCTCAATTTTCTGGAACAGTTTGAGGAGAATAGGTACAAAGAACTCACACTGCTTAACAACAAAAAAACAAACAACCTGATCAAAAAATGGGCAGAGGACATGAACAGACATTTCTCCAAAGAAGATATGAATATGGCCAATAGACACATGAAAAGATGTTCATCATCGCTAATCATCAGGGAAATGCAAATCAAAACTACACTAAGATATCACCTTACCCCCGTTAGATTGGCAAAAACATCCAAAACCAAGAACGACAAATGTTGGAGAGGTTGTGGAGAAAGAGGAACCCTCATACACTGTTGGTGGGAATGCAAACTGGTACAGCCACTATGGAAAACAGTATGGAGATTTCTCAAAAAGTTAAAAATAGAAATACCCTATGACCCAGCCATCCCATTACTGGGTATCTATCCTAAGAACCTGATATCAGATATCTCAAGAGTCCGTTGCACCCCTATGTTCATCGCAGCATTATTTAGAATAGCCAAGACGTGGAACCAGCCTACATGCCCAGAAACTGATGATTGCATAAAGAAGATGTGGTATTTATACACAATGGAATACTACTCAGCCATAAAAAAAGACGACATTGGCCCCTTCACAACAATGTGGATGGACCTCGAGGGCATTATGTTAAGCGAAATAAGTCAGTCAGAGAAAGAGGAACTCTATATGACTCCACTCATAGGTGGAAATTAGTATATTGAGAAGGAGATCTGATGGGTGGTTACCAGGGAAAAGGGGGGGTGGGGGGAGGGCACGGAGGGGGAAGTGGCGTTCCCACAACATGACTAACAAAAATGTACAACTGAAATTTCACAAGCTTGTAATCCATCATAACATTAATAAACAAAACAAAACAAAAAAAGATGCTTTGGGGCCCATCTGCCCCTGTGGAAAGAACGCAGCACTTTGTGCCTTGCAGCTTTAGGGCAATGTAGCACACCCAGAGCAGAAGTTCTACTTCAGCCAGATCAGGCCCGCAAAGAAACTGCGTTTCACAGGCCTTTGTAAGAGATGTTCCCGGTAGGCTGTTAGAGCACTGTGCAGAGAGACTTGTTTCTTAGCTTCCCAAACAGCTGGAAGCAAGATGCTTTGGGGCCCTTCTCACCCTTTGGCAAGAAGGCAGCACTTTGTGCCTTGCAGCTCTAAGGCAATGTAGCACACCCAGAGCAGAAGTTCTACTTCAGCCAGATCAGGCATGCAAAGAAACTGCGTTTCACAGGCCTTTGTAAGAGATGTTCCCGGTAGGCTGTTAGAGCACTGTGCAGAGCGAGTTGTTTCTCAGCTTCCAAAAGAGTTGGAAGCAAGATGCTTTGGGGCTCATCTGCCCCTTTGAAATGAAGTCAGCACTTTGTGCCTTGCAGCTCTAGGGCAATGTAGCACACCCAGAGCAGAAGTTGTACTTCAGCCAGATCAGGCCTGCAAAGAAACTGCATTTCACAGGCCTTTGTAAGAGATGTTCCCGGTAGGCTGTTAGAGCACTGTGCAGAGCGAGTTGTTTCTTAGCTTCCCAGAGAGCTGGAAGCAAGATGCTTTGGGGCCCGTTAATTTTATACCCTTCTACTTTGCTGTAGTTGTTGATTATTTCTAATAGTTTTTCTGTGGATTCTTTGGGGTTTTCTATGTATAAGATCATGTCGTCTGCAAACAATGCGAGTTTTACTTCTTCGTTACCTATTTGGATTCCTTTTATTTTTTTTTCCTTCCGAATTGCTCTGGCCGGCACCTCCAGTACTATGTTGAATAGGAGTGGTGAAAGTGGGCACCCTTGTCTTGTTCCTGTCCTCAGAGGGATGGCTTTCAGCTTTTGTCCATTGATTATGCTGTTGGCTGTGGGTCTATCATATATGGCCTTTATTATGTTGAGGTACTTTCCTTCTATACCCATTTTACTGAGGGTTTTTATCATAAATGGGTGTTGGATCTTGTCGAATGCTTTCTCTGCGTCTATTGAGATGATCATGTGGTTTTTGTTTTTCATTTTGTTGATGTAGTGTATCACGTTGATTGACTTGCGGGTGTTGAACCATCCCTGTGTCCCTGGTATAAATCCCACTTGATCATGGTGTATAATCTTTTTGATGTATTGCTGTAATCGGTTTGCCAAAATTTTGTTGAGGATTTTTGCATCTATGTTCATCAGTGATATCGGCCTGTAGTTCTCCTTCTTTGTGTTGTCCTTGCCAGGTTGGGGGATCAGAGTGATGTTGGCTTCATAGAATGTGTTAGGGAGTTCTCCATCTTTCTCAATTTTCTGGAACAGTTTGAGGAGAATAGGTACAAAGAACTCACACTGCTTAACAACAAAAAAACAAACAACCCGATCCAAAAATGGGCAGAGGACATGAACAGACATTTCTCAAAAGAAGATATGAATATGGCCAATAGACACATGAAAAGATGTTCATCATCGCTAATCATCAGGGAAATGCAAATCAAAACTACACTAAGATATCACCTTACCCCCGTTAGATTGGCAAAAACATCCAAAACCAAGAACGACGAATGTTGGAGAGGTTGTGGAGAAAGAGGAACCCTCATACACTGTTGGTGGGAATGCAAACTGGTGCAGCCACTATGGAAAACAGTATGGAGATTTCTCAAAAAGTTAAAAATAGAAATACCCTATGACCCAGCCATCCCATTTCTGGGTATCTATCCTAAGAACCTGATATCAGATATCTCAAGAGTCCGTTGCACCCCTATGTTCATCGCAGCATTATTTAGAATAGCCAAGACGTGGAACCAGCCTACATGCCCAGAAACTGATGATTGCATAAAGAAGATGTGGTATATATACACAATGGAATACTACTCAGCCATAAAAAAAGACGACATTGGCCCCTTCACAACAATGTGGATGGACCTCGAGGGCATTATGTTAAGCGAAATAAGTCAGTCAGAGAAAGAGGAACTCTATATGACTCCACTCATAGGTGGAAATTAGTATATTGAGAAGGAGATCTGATGGGTGGTTACCAGGGAAAAGGGGGGGTGGGGGGAGGGCACGGAGGGGGAAGTGGCGTTCCCACAACATGACTAACAAAAATGTACAACTGAAATTTCACAAGCTTGTAATCCATCATAACATTAATAAACAAAACAAAACAAAAAAAGATGCTTTGGGGCCCATCTGCCCCTGTGGAAAGAACGCAGCACTTTGTGCCTTGCAGCTTTAGGGCAATGTAGCACACCCAGAGCAGAAGTTCTACTTCAGCCAGATCAGGCCCGCAAAGAAACTGCGTTTCACAGGCCTTTGTAAGAGATGTTCCCGGTAGGCTGTTAGAGCACTGTGCAGAGAGACTTGTTTCTTAGCTTCCCAAACAGCTGGAAGCAAGATGCTTTGGGGCCCTTCTCACCCTTTGGCAAGAAGGCAGCACTTTGTGCCTTGCAGCTCTAAGGCAATGTAGCACACCCAGAGCAGAAGTTCTACTTCAGCCAGATCAGGCATGCAAAGAAACTGCGTTTCACAGGCCTTTGTAAGAGATGTTCCCGGTAGGCTGTTAGAGCACTGTGCAGAGCGAGTTGTTTCTCAGCTTCCAAAAGAGTTGGAAGCAAGATGCTTTGGGGCTCATCTGCCCCTTTGAAATGAAGTCAGCACTTTGTGCCTTGCAGCTCTAGGGCAATGTAGCACACCCAGAGCAGAAGTTGTACTTCAGCCAGATCAGGCCTGCAAAGAAACTGCATTTCACAGGCCTTTGTAAGAGATGTTCCCGGTAGGCTGTTAGAGCACTGTGCAGAGCGAGTTGTTTCTTAGCTTCCCAGAGAGCTGGAAGCAAGATGCTTTGGGGCCCGTTAATTTTATACCCTTCTACTTTGCTGTAGTTGTTGATTATTTCTAATAGTTTTTCTGTGGATTCTTTGGGGTTTTCTATGTATAAGATCATGTCGTCTGCAAACAATGCGAGTTTTACTTCTTCGTTACCTATTTGGATTCCTTTTATTTTTTTTTCCTTCCGAATTGCTCTGGCCGGCACCTCCAGTACTATGTTGAATAGGAGTGGTGAAAGTGGGCACCCTTGTCTTGTTCCTGTCCTCAGAGGGATGGCTTTCAGCTTTTGTCCATTGATTATGCTGTTGGCTGTGGGTCTATCATATATGGCCTTTATTATGTTGAGGTACTTTCCTTCTATACCCATTTTACTGAGGGTTTTTATCATAAATGGGTGTTGGATCTTGTCGAATGCTTTCTCTGCGTCTATTGAGATGATCATGTGGTTTTTGTTTTTCATTTTGTTGATGTAGTGTATCACGTTGATTGACTTGCGGGTGTTGAACCATCCCTGTGTCCCTGGTATAAATCCCACTTGATCATGGTGTATAATCTTTTTGATGTATTGCTGTAATCGGTTTGCCAAAATTTTGTTGAGGATTTTTGCATCTATTTCATCAGTGATATCGGCCTGTAGTTCTCCTTCTTTGTGTTGTCCTTGCCAGGTTGGGGGATCAGAGTGATGTTGGCTTCATAGAATGTGTTAGGGAGTTCTCCATCTTTCTCAATTTTCTGGAACAGTTTGAGGAGAATAGGTACAAAGAACTCACACTGCTTAACAACAAAAAAACAAACAACCCGATCCAAAAATGGGCAGAGGACATGAACAGACATTTCTCAAAAGAAGATATGAATATGGCCAATAGACACATGAAAAGATGTTCATCATCGCTAATCATCAGGGAAATGCAAATCAAAACTACACTAAGATATCACCTTACCCCCGTTAGATTGGCAAAAACATCCAAAACCAAGAACGACGAATGTTGGAGAGGTTGTGGAGAAAGAGGAACCCTCATACACTGTTGGTGGGAATGCAAACTGGTGCAGCCACTATGGAAAACAGTATGGAGATTTCTCAAAAAGTTAAAAATAGAAATACCCTATGACCCAGCCATCCCATTTCTGGGTATCTATCCTAAGAACCTGATATCAGATATCTCAAGAGTCCGTTGCACCCCTATGTTCATCGCAGCATTATTTAGAATAGCCAAGACGTGGAACCAGCCTACATGCCCAGAAACTGATGATTGCATAAAGAAGATGTGGTATATATACACAATGGAATACTACTCAGCCATAAAAAAAGACGACATTGGCCCCTTCACAACAATGTGGATGGACCTCGAGGGCATTATGTTAAGCGAAATAAGTCAGTCAGAGAAAGAGGAACTCTATATGACTCCACTCATAGGTGGAAATTAGTATATTGAGAAGGAGATCTGATGGGTGGTTACCAGGGAAAAGGGGGGGTGGGGGGAGGGCACGGAGGGGGAAGTGGCGTTCCCACAACATGACTAACAAAAATGTACAACTGAAATTTCACAAGCTTGTAATCCATCATAACATTAATAAACAAAACAAAACAAAAAAAGATGCTTTGGGGCCCATCTGCCCCTGTGGAAAGAACGCAGCACTTTGTGCCTTGCAGCTTTAGGGCAATGTAGCACACCCAGAGCAGAAGTTCTACTTCAGCCAGATCAGGCCCGCAAAGAAACTGCGTTTCACAGGCCTTTGTAAGAGATGTTCCCGGTAGGCTGTTAGAGCACTGTGCAGAGAGACTTGTTTCTTAGCTTCCCAAACAGCTGGAAGCAAGATGCTTTGGGGCCCTTCTCACCCTTTGGCAAGAAGGCAGCACTTTGTGCCTTGCAGCTCTAAGGCAATGTAGCACACCCAGAGCAGAAGTTCTACTTCAGCCAGATCAGGCATGCAAAGAAACTGCGTTTCACAGGCCTTTGTAAGAGATGTTCCCGGTAGGCTGTTAGAGCACTGTGCAGAGCGAGTTGTTTCTCAGCTTCCAAAAGAGTTGGAAGCAAGATGCTTTGGGGCTCATCTGCCCCTTTGAAATGAAGTCAGCACTTTGTGCCTTGCAGCTCTAGGGCAATGTAGCACACCCAGAGCAGAAGTTGTACTTCAGCCAGATCAGGCCTGCAAAGAAACTGCATTTCACAGGCCTTTGTAAGAGATGTTCCCGGTAGGCTGTTAGAGCACTGTGCAGAGCGAGTTGTTTCTTAGCTTCCCAGAGAGCTGGAAGCAAGATGCTTTGGGGCCCGTTAATTTTATACCCTTCTACTTTGCTGTAGTTGTTGATTATTTCTAATAGTTTTTCTGTGGATTCTTTGGGGTTTTCTATGTATAAGATCATGTCGTCTGCAAACAATGCGAGTTTTACTTCTTCGTTACCTATTTGGATTCCTTTTATTTTTTTTTCCTTCCGAATTGCTCTGGCCGGCACCTCCAGTACTATGTTGAATAGGAGTGGTGAAAGTGGGCACCCTTGTCTTGTTCCTGTCCTCAGAGGGATGGCTTTCAGCTTTTGTCCATTGATTATGCTGTTGGCTGTGGGTCTATCATATATGGCCTTTATTATGTTGAGGTACTTTCCTTCTATACCCATTTTACTGAGGGTTTTTATCATAAATGGGTGTTGGATCTTGTCGAATGCTTTCTCTGCGTCTATTGAGATGATCATGTGGTTTTTGTTTTTCATTTTGTTGATGTAGTGTATCACGTTGATTGACTTGCGGGTGTTGAACCATCCCTGTGTCCCTGGTATAAATCCCACTTGATCATGGTGTATAATCTTTTTGATGTATTGCTGTAATCGGTTTGCCAAAATTTTGTTGAGGATTTTTGCATCTATTTCATCAGTGATATCGGCCTGTAGTTCTCCTTCTTTGTGTTGTCCTTGCCAGGTTGGGGGATCAGAGTGATGTTGGCTTCATAGAATGTGTTAGGGAGTTCTCCATCTTTCTCAATTTTCTGGAACAGTTTGAGGAGAATAGGTACAAAGAACTCACACTGCTTAACAACAAAAAAACAAACAACCCGATCCAAAAATGGGCAGAGGACATGAACAGACATTTCTCAAAAGAAGATATGAATATGGCCAATAGACACATGAAAAGATGTTCATCATCGCTAATCATCAGGGAAATGCAAATCAAAACTACACTAAGATATCACCTTACCCCCGTTAGATTGGCAAAAACATCCAAAACCAAGAACGACGAATGTTGGAGAGGTTGTGGAGAAAGAGGAACCCTCATACACTGTTGGTGGGAATGCAAACTGGTGCAGCCACTATGGAAAACAGTATGGAGATTTCTCAAAAAGTTAAAAATAGAAATACCCTATGACCCAGCCATCCCATTTCTGGGTATCTATCCTAAGAACCTGATATCAGATATCTCAAGAGTCCGTTGCACCCCTATGTTCATCGCAGCATTATTTACAATAGCCAAGACGTGGAACCAGCCTACATGCCCAGAAACTGATGATTGGATAAAGAAGATGTGGTATATATACACAATGGAATACTACTCAGCCATAAAAAAAGACGACATTGGCCCCTTCACAACAATGTGCATGGACCTCGAGGGCATTATGTTAAGCGAAATAAGTCAGTCAGAGAAAGACGAACTCTATATGACTCCACTCATAGGTGGAAATTAGTATATTGAGAAGGAGATCTGATCGGTGGTTACCAGGGAAAAGGGGGGGTGGGGGGAGGGCACGGAGGGGGAAGTGGTGTTCTCACAACATGACTAACAAAAATGTACAACTGAAATTTCACAAGCTTGTAATCCATCATAACATTAATAAACAAAAAAAAAAAAAAAAAAGATGCTTTGGGGCCCATCTGCCCCTATGGAAAGAACGCAGCACTTTCTGCCTTGCAGCTCTAGGGCAATGTAGCACACCCAGAGCAGAAGTTCTACTTCAGCCAGATCAGGCCCGCAAAGAAACTGCGTTTCACAGGCCTTTGTAAGAGATGTTCCCGGTAGGCTGTTAGAGCACTGTGCAGAGCGAGTTGTGTCTTAGCTTCCCAAACAGCCGGAAGCAAGATGCTTTGGGGCCCTTCTCACCCTTTGGAAAGAAGTCAGCACTTTGTGCCTTGCAGCTCTAGGGCAATTTAGCACACCCAGAGCAGAAGTTCTACTTCAGCCAGATCAGGCCCGCAAAGAAACTGCGTTTCACAGGCCTTTGTAAGAGATGTTCCCTGTAGGCTGTTAGAGCACTGTGCAGAGCAAGTTGTTTCTCAGCTTCCAAATAGTTGGAAGCAAGATGCTTTGGGGCTCATCTACCTCTTTGAAAGGAAGGCAGAATTTTGTTTCTTGCAGCTCTAGGGCAATTTAGCAGACACAGAGCAGAAGTTCTACTTCAGCCAGATCAGGCCCGCAAAGAACCTGCATTTCACAGGCCTTTGTAAGAGGTGTTCCCCGTAGGCTGTTAGAGCACTGTGCAGAGCGAGTTGTTTCTTAGCTTCCCAAACAGCTGGAAGCAAGATGCTTTGGGGCCCTTCTCCCCCTTTGGCAAGAAGGCAGCACTTTGTGCCTTGCAGCTCTAGGGCAATGTAGCACACCCAGAGCCGAAGTTCTACTTCAGCTAGATCAGACCTGCAAAGAAACTTCGTTTCACAGGCCTTTGTAAGAGATGTTCCCGGTAGGCTGTAAGAGCACTGTGCAGAGCGACTAGTTTCTTAGCTTCAAAGAGAGCTGGAAGCAAGATGCTTTGGGGCCCATCTGCCCCTATGGAAAGAACGCAGCACTTTGTGCCTTGCAGCTCTAGGGCAATGCAGCACACCCCGAGCAGAAGTTCTACTTCAGCCAGATCAGGCCTGCAAAGAAACTGCGTTTCACAGGCCTTTGTAAGAGATGTTCCCGGTAGGCTGTTAGAGCACTGTGCAGAGCGAGTTGTTTCTTAGCTTCCCAGAGAGCTGGAAGCAAGATGCTTTGGGGCCCGTTAATTTTATACCCTGCTACTTTGCTGTAGTTGTTGATTATTTCTAATAGTTTTTCTGTGGATTCTTTGGGGTGTTCTATGTATAAGATCATGTCGTCTGCAAACAACGCGAGTTTTACTTCTTCGTTACCTATTTGGATTCCTTTTATTTTTTTTCCTGCCGAATTGCTCTGGCCAGCACCTCCAGTACTATGTTGAATAGGAGTGGTGAAAGTGGGCACCCTTGTCTTGTTCCTGTCCTCAGAGGGATGGCTTTCAGCTTTTGTCCATTGAGTATGATGTTGGCTGTGGGTCTATCATATATGGCCTTTATTATGTTGAGGTACTTTCCTTCTACACCCATTTTACTGAGGGTTTTTATCATAAATGGGTGTTGGATCTTGTCGAATGCTTTCTCTGCGTCTATTGAGATGATCATGTGGTTTTTGTTTTTCATTTTGTTGATGTAGTGTATCACGTTGATTGACTTGCGGGTGTTGAACCATCCCTGTGTCCCTGGTATAAATCCCACTTGATCATGGTGTATAATCTTTTTGATGTATTGCTGTAATCGGTTTGCCAAAATTTTGTTGAGGATTTTTGCATCTATGTTCATCAGTGATATCGGCCTGTAGTTCTCCTTCTTTGTGTTGTCCTTGTCAGGTTGGGGGATCAGAGTGATGTTGGCTTCATAGAATGTGTTAGGGAGTTCTCCATCTTTCTCAATTTTCTGGAACAGTTTGAGGAGAATAGGTACAAAGAACTCACACTGCTTAACAACAAAAAAACAAACAACCCGATCCAAAAATGGGCAGAGGACATGAACAGACATTTCTCAAAAGAAGATAGGAATATGGCCAATAGACACATGAAAAGATGTTCATCATCGCTAATCATCAGGGAAATGCAAATCAAAACTACACTAAGATATCACCTTACCCCCGTTAGATTGGCAAAAACATCCAAAACCAAGAACGACAAATGTGGGAGAGGTTGTGGAGAAAGAGGAACCCTCATACACTGTTGGTGGGAATGCAAACTGGTACAGCCACTATGGAAAACAGTATGGAGAATTCTCAAAAAGTTAAAAATAGAAATACCCTATGACCCAGCCATCCCATTACTGGGTATCTATCCTAAGAACCTGATATCAGATATCTCAAGAGTCCGTTGCACCCCTATGTTCATCGCAGCATTATTTACAATAGCCAAGACGTGGAACCAGCCTACATGCCCAGAAACTGATGATTGGATAAAGAAGATGTGGTATATATACACAATGGAATACTACTCAGCCATAAAAAAAGACGACATTGGCCCCTTCACAACAATGTGGATGGACCTCGAGGGCATTATGTTAAGCGAAATAAGTCAGTCAGAGAAAGACGAACTCTATATGACTCCACTCATAGGTGGAAATTAGTATATTGAGAAGGAGATCTGATCGGTGGTTACCAGGGAAAAGGGGGGGTGGGGGGAGGGCACGGAGGGGGAAGTGGTGTTCCCACAACATGACTAACAAAAATGTACAACTGAAATTTCACAAGCTTGTAATCCATCATAACATTAATAAACAAAAAAAAAAAAGATGCTTTGGGGCCCATCTGCCCCTAGGGAAAGAACGCAGCACTTTGTGCCTTGCAGCTCTAGGGCAATGTAGCACACCCAGAGCAGAAGTTCTACTTCAGCCAGATCAGGCCCGCAAAGAAACTGCGTTTCACAGGCCTTTGTGAGAGATGTTCCCGGTAGGCTGTAAGAGCACTGTGCAGAGCGACTAGTTTCTTAGCTTCCCAGAGAGCTGGAAGCAAGATGCTTTGGGGCCCATCTGCCCCTATGGAAAGAACGCAGCACTTTGTGCCTTGCAGCTCTAGGGCAATGCAGCACACCCCGAGCAGAATTTCTACTTCAGCCAGATCAGGCCTGCAAAGAATCTGCGTTTCACAGGCCTTTGTAAGAGATGTTCCCGTTAGGCTGTTAGAGCACTGTGCAGAGCGAGTTGTTTCTTAGCTTCCCAGAGAGCTGGAAGCAAGATGCTTTGGGGCCCGTTAATTTTATACCCTGCTACTTTGCTGTAGTTGTTGATTATTTCTAATAGTTTTTCTGTGGATTCTTTGGGGTTTTCTATGTATAAGATCATGTCGTCTGCAAACAACGCGAGTTTTACTTCTTCGTTACCTATTTGGATTCCTTTTATTTTTTTTTCCTGCCGAATTGCTCTGGCCAGCACCTCCAGTACTATGTTGAATAGGAGTGGTGAAAGTGGGCACCCTTGTCTTGTTCCTGTCCTCAGAGGGATGGCTTTCAGCTTTTGTCCATTGAGTATGCTGTTGGCTGTGGGTCTATCATATATGGCCTTTATTATGTTGAGGTACTTTCCTTCTATACCCATTTTACTGAGGGTTTTTATCATAAATGGGTGTTGGATCTTGTCGAATGCTTTCTCTGCGTCTATTGAGATGATCATGTGGTTTTTGTTTTTCATTTTGTTGATGTAGTGTATCACGTTGATTGACTTGCGGGTGTTGAACCATCCCTGTGTCCCTGGTTTAAATCCCACTTGATCATGGTGTATAATCTTTTTGATGTATTGCTGTAATCGGTTTGCCAAAATTTTGTTGAGGATTTTTGCATCTATGTTCATCAGTGATATCGGCCTGTAGTTCTCCTTCTTTGTGTTGTCCTTGTCAGGTTGGGGGATCAGAGTGATGTTGGCTTCATAGAATGTGTTAGGGAGTTCTCCATCTTTCTCAATTTTCTGGAACAGTTTGAGGAGAATAGGTACAAAGAACTCACACTGCTTAACAACAAAAAAACAAACAACCCGATCCAAAAATGGGCAGAGGACATGAACAGACATTTCTCAAAAGAAGATAGGAATATGGCCAATAGACACATGAAAAGATGTTCATCATCGCTAATCATCAGGGAAATGCAAATCAAAACTACACTAAGATATCACCTTACCCCCGTTAGATTGGCAAAAACATCCAAAACCAAGAACGACAAATGTGGGAGAGGTTGTGGAGAAAGAGGAACCCTCATACACTGTTGGTGGGAATGCAAACTGGTACAGCCACTATGGAAAACAGTATGGAGAATTCTCAAAAAGTTAAAAATAGAAATACCCTATGACCCAGCCATCCCATTACTGGGTATCTATCCTAAGAACCTGATATCAGATATCTCAAGAGTCCGTTGCACCCCTATGTTCATCGCAGCATTATTTACAATAGCCAAGACGTGGAACCAGCCTACATGCCCAGAAACTGATGATTGGATAAAGAAGATGTGGTATATATACACAATGGAATACTACTCAGCCATAAAAAAAGACGACATTGGCCCCTTCACAACAATGTGGATGGACCTCGAGGGCATTATGTTAAGCGAAATAAGTCAGTCAGAGAAAGACGAACTCTATATGACTCCACTCATAGGTGGAAATTAGTATATTGAGAAGGAGATCTGATCGGTGGTTACCAGGGAAAAGGGGGGGTGGGGGGAGGGCACGGAGGGGGAAGTGGTGTTCCCACAACATGACTAACAAAAATGTACAACTGAAATTTCACAAGCTTGTAATCCATCATAACATTAATAAACAAAAAAAAAAAAGATGCTTTGGGGCCCATCTGCCCCTATGGAAAGAACGCAGCACTTTGTGCCTTGCAGCTCTAGGGCAATGTAGCACACCCAGAGCAGAAGTTCTACTTCAGCCAGATCAGGCCTGCAAAGAAACTGCGTTTCACAGGCCTTTGTAAGAGATGTTCCCGGTAGGCTGATAGAGCACTGTGCAGAGCGAGTTGTTTCTTAGCTTCCCAAAGAGCTGGAAGCAAGATGCTTTGGGGCCCTTCTCACCCTTTGGAAAGAAGGCAGCATTTTGTGCCTTACAGCTCTAGGGCAATGTAGCACACCCAGAGCAGAAGTTCTTCTTCAGCCAGATCAGGCCTGCAAAGAAACTGCGTTTCATAGGCCTCTGTAAGAGATGTTCCCGGTAGGCTGTTAGAGCACTGTGCAGAGCGAGTTGTTTCTTAGCTTCCCAAACAGCCGGAAGCAAGATGCTTTGGGGCCCTTCTCACCCTTTGGAAAGAAGTCAGCACTTTGTGCCTTGCAGCTATAGGGCAATGTAGCACACCCAGGGCAGAAGTTGTACTTCAGCCAGATCAGGCCTGCAAAGAAACTGCGTTTCACAGGCCTTTGTAAGAGATGTTCCCGGTAGGTTGTAAGAGCACTGTGCAGAGCGAGTTGTTTCCTAGCTTCCCAAAGAGCTGGAAGCAAGATGCTTTGGGGCCCTTCTCACCCTTGGGAAAGAAGGCAGCACTTTGTGCCTTGCAGCTCTAGGGCAATGTAGCACACCCAAAGCAGAAGTTCTACTTCAGCCAGATCAGACCTGCAAAGAAACTGCGTTTCACAGGCCTTTGTAAGAGATGTTCCCTGTAGGCTGTTAGAGCACTGTGCAGAGCGAGTTGTTTCTTAGCTTCCCAGAGAGCTGGAAGCAAGATGCTTTGGGGCCCGTTAATTTTATACCCTGCTACTTTGCTGTAGTTGTTGATTATTTCTAATAGTTTTTCTGTGGATTCTTTGGGGTTTTCTATGTATAAGATCATGTCGTCTGCAAACAACGCGAGTTTTACTTCTTCGTTACCTATTTGGATTCCTTTTATTTTTTTTTCCTGCCGAATTGCTCTGGCCAGCACCTCCAGTACTATGTTGAATAGGAGTGGTGAAAGTGGGCACCCTTGTCTTGTTCCTGTCCTCAGAGGGATGGCTTTCAGCTTTTGTCCATTGAGTATGATGTTGGCTGTGGGTCTATCATATATGGCCTTTATTATGTTGAGGTACTTTCCTTCTATACCCATTTTACTGAGGGTTTTTATCATAAATGGGTGTTGGATCTTGTCGAATGCTTTCTCTGCATCTATTGAGATGATCATGTGGTTTTTGTTTTTCATTTTGTTGATGTAGTGTATCACGTTGATTGACTTGCGGGTGTTGAACCATCCCTGTGTCCCTGGTATAAATCCCACTTGATCATGGTGTATAATCTTTTTGATGTAGTGCTGTAATCGGTTTGCCAAAATTTTGTTGAGGATTTTTGCATCTATGTTCATCAGTGATATCGGCCTGTAGTTCTCCTTCTTTGTGTTGTCCTTGTCAGGTTGGGGGATCAGAGTGATGTTGGCTTCATAGAATGTGTTAGGGAGTTCTCCATCTTTCTCAATTTTCTGGAACAGTTTGAGGAGAATAGGTACAAAGAACTCACACTGCTTAACAACAAAAAAACAAACAACCCGATCCAAAAATGGGCAGAGGACATGAACAGACATTTCTCAAAAGAAGATAGGAATATGGCCAATAGACACATGAAAAGATGTTCATCATCGCTAATCATCAGGGAAATGCAAATCAAAACTACACTAAGATATCACCTTACCCCCGTTAGATTGGCAAAAACATCCAAAACCAAGAACGACAAATGTGGGAGAGGTTGTGGAGAAAGAGGAACCCTCATACACTGTTGGTGGGAATGCAAACTGGTACAGCCACTATGGAAAACAGTATGGAGAATTCTCAAAAAGTTAAAAATAGAAATACCCTATGACCCAGCCATCCCATTACTGGGTATCTATCCTAAGAACCTGATATCAGATATCTCAAGAGTCCGTTGCACCCCTATGTTCATCGCAGCATTATTTACAATAGCCAAGACGTGGAACCAGCCTACATGCCCAGAAACTGATGATTGGATAAAGAAGATGTGGTATATATACACAATGGAATACTACTCAGCCATAAAAAAAGACGACATTGGCCCCTTCACAACAATGTGGATGGACCTCGAGGGCATTATGTTAAGCGAAATAAGTCAGTCAGAGAAAGACGAACTCTATATGACTCCACTCATAGGTGGAAATTAGTATATTGAGAAGGAGATCTGATCGGTGGTTACCAGGGAAAAGGGGGGGTGGGGGGAGGGCACGGAGGGGGAAGTGGTGTTCTCACAACATGACTAACAAAAATGTACAACTGAAATTTCACAAGCTTGTAATCCATCATAACATTAATAAACAAAAAAAAAAAAAAAAAAGATGCTTTGGGGCCCATCTGCCCCTATGGAAAGAACGCAGCACTTTCTGCCTTGCAGCTCTAGGGCAATGTAGCACACCCAGAGCAGAAGTTCTACTTCAGCCAGATCAGGCCCGCAAAGAAACTGCGTTTCACAGGCCTTTGTAAGAGATGTTCCCGGTAGGCTGTTAGAGCACTGTGCAGAGCGAGTTGTGTCTTAGCTTCCCAAACAGCCGGAAGCAAGATGCTTTGGGGCCCTTCTCACCCTTTGGAAAGAAGTCAGCACTTTGTGCCTTGCAGCTCTAGGGCAATTTAGCACACCCAGAGCAGAAGTTCTACTTCAGCCAGATCAGGCCCGCAAAGAAACTGCGTTTCACAGGCCTTTGTAAGAGATGTTCCCTGTAGGCTGTTAGAGCACTGTGCAGAGCAAGTTGTTTCTCAGCTTCCAAATAGTTGGAAGCAAGATGCTTTGGGGCTCATCTACCTCTTTGAAAGGAAGGCAGCATTTTGTTTCTTGCAGCTCTAGGGCAATTTAGCAGACACAGAGCAGAAGTTCTACTTCAGCCAGATCAGGCCCGCAAAGAACCTGCATTTCACAGGCCTTTGTAAGAGGTGTTCCCCGTAGGCTGTTAGAGCACTGTGCAGAGCGAGTTGTTTCTTAGCTTCCCAAACAGCTGGAAGCAAGATGCTTTGGGGCCCTTCTCCCCCTTTGGCAAGAAGGCAGCACTTTGTGCCTTGCAGCTCTAGGGCAATGTAGCACACCCAGAGCCGAAGTTCTACTTCAGCTAGATCAGACCTGCAAAGAAACTTCGTTTCACAGGCCTTTGTAAGAGATGTTCCCGGTAGGCTGTAAGAGCACTGTGCAGAGCGACTAGTTTCTTAGCTTCAAAGAGAGCTGGAAGCAAGATGCTTTGGGGCCCATCTGCCCCTATGGAAAGAACGCAGCACTTTGTGCCTTGCAGCTCTAGGGCAATGCAGCACACCCCGAGCAGAAGTTCTACTTCAGCCAGATCAGGCCTGCAAAGAAACTGCGTTTCACAGGCCTTTGTAAGAGATGTTCCCGGTAGGCTGTTAGAGCACTGTGCAGAGCGAGTTGTTTCTTAGCTTCCCAGAGAGCTGGAAGCAAGATGCTTTGGGGCCCGTTAATTTTATACCCTGCTACTTTGCTGTAGTTGTTGATTATTTCTAATAGTTTTTCTGTGGATTCTTTGGGGTGTTCTATGTATAAGATCATGTCGTCTGCAAACAACGCGAGTTTTACTTCTTCGTTACCTATTTGGATTCCTTTTATTTTTTTTTCCTGCCGAATTGCTCTGGCCAGCACCTCCAGTACTATGTTGAATAGGAGTGGTGAAAGTGGGCACCCTTGTCTTGTTCCTGTCCTCAGAGGGATGGCTTTCAGCTTTTGTCCATTGAGTATGATGTTGGCTGTGGGTCTATCATATATGGCCTTTATTATGTTGAGGTACTTTCCTTCTACACCCATTTTACTGAGGGTTTTTATCATAAATGGGTGTTGGATCTTGTCGAATGCTTTCTCTGCGTCTATTGAGATGATCATGTGGTTTTTGTTTTTCATTTTGTTGATGTAGTGTATCACGTTGATTGACTTGCGGGTGTTGAACCATCCCTGTGTCCCTGGTATAAATCCCACTTGATCATGGTGTATAATCTTTTTGATGTATTGCTGTAATCGGTTTGCCAAAATTTGGTTGAGGATTTTTGCATCTATGTTCATCAGTGATATCGGCCTGTAGTTCTCCTTCTTTGTGTTGTCCTTGTCAGGTTGGGGGATCAGAGTGATGTTGGCTTCATAGAATGTGTTAGGGAGTTCTCCATCTTTCTCAATTTTCTGGAACAGTTTGAGGAGAATAGGTACAAAGAACTCACACTGCTTAACAACAAAAAAACAAACAACCCGATCCAAAAATGGGCAGAGGACATGAACAGACATTTCTCAAAAGAAGATAGGAATATGGCCAATAGACACATGAAAAGATGTTCATCATCGCTAATCATCAGGGAAATGCAAATCAAAACTACACTAAGATATCACCTTACCCCCGTTAGATTGGCAAAAACATCCAAAACCAAGAACGACAAATGTGGGAGAGGTTGTGGAGAAAGAGGAACCCTCATACACTGTTGGTGGGAATGCAAACTGGTACAGCCACTATGGAAAACAGTATGGAGAATTCTCAAAAAGTTAAAAATAGAAATACCCTATGACCCAGCCATCCCATTACTGGGTATCTATCCTAAGAACCTGATATCAGATATCTCAAGAGTCCGTTGCACCCCTATGTTCATCGCAGCATTATTTACAATAGCCAAGACGTGGAACCAGCCTACATGCCCAGAAACTGATGATTGGATAAAGAAGATGTGGTATATATACACAATGGAATACTACTCAGCCATAAAAAAAGACGACATTGGCCCCTTCACAACAATGTGGATGGACCTCGAGAGCATTATGTTAAGCGAAATAAGTCAGTCAGAGAAAGACGAACTCTATATGACTCCACTCATAGGTGGAAATTAGTATATTGAGAAGGAGATCTGATCGGTGGTTACCAGGGAAAAGGGGGGGTGGGGGGAGGGCACGGAGGGGGAAGTGGTGTTCCCACAACATGACTAACAAAAATGTACAACTGAAATTTCACAAGCTTGTAATCCATCATAACATTAATAAACAAAAAAAAAAAAATGCTTTGGGGCCCATCTGCCCCTATGGAAAGAACGCAGCACTTTGTGCCTTGCAGCTCTAGGGCAATGTAGCACACCCAGAGCAGAAGTTCTACTTCAGCCAGATCAGGCCCGCAAAGAAACTGCGTTTCACAGGCCTTTGTGAGAGATGTTCCCGGTAGGCTGTAAGAGCACTGTGCAGAGCGACTAGTTTCTTAGCTTCCCAGAGAGCTGGAAGCAAGATGCTTTGGGGCCCATCTGCCCCTATGGAAAGAACGCAGCACTTTGTGCCTTGCAGCTCTAGGGCAATGCAGCACACCCCGAGCAGAATTTCTACTTCAGCCAGATCAGGCCTGCAAAGAATCTGCGTTTCACAGGCCTTTGTAAGAGATGTTCCCGTTAGGCTGTTAGAGCACTGTGCAGAGCGAGTTGTTTCTTAGCTTCCCAGAGAGCTGGAAGCAAGATGCTTTGGGGCCCGTTAATTTTATACCCTGCTACTTTGCTGTAGTTGTTGATTATTTCTAATAGTTTTTCTGTGGATTCTTTGGGGTTTTCTATGTATAAGATCATGTCGTCTGCAAACAACGCGAGTTTTACTTCTTCGTTACCTATTTGGATTCCTTTTATTTTTTTTTCCTGCCGAATTGCTCTGGCCAGCACCTCCAGTACTATGTTGAATAGGAGTGGTGAAAGTGGGCACCCTTGTCTTGTTCCTGTCCTCAGAGGGATGGCTTTCAGCTTTTGTCCATTGAGTATGCTGTTGGCTGTGGGTCTATCATATATGGCCTTTATTATGTTGAGGTACTTTCCTTCTATACCCATTTTACTGAGGGTTTTTATCATAAATGGGTGTTGGATCTTGTCGAATGCTTTCTCTGCGTCTATTGAGATGATCATGTGGTTTTTGTTTTTCATTTTGTTGATGTAGTGTATCACGTTGATTGACTTGCGGGTGTTGAACCATCCCTGTGTCCCTGGTTTAAATCCCACTTGATCATGGTGTATAATCTTTTTGATGTATTGCTGTAATCGGTTTGCCAAAATTTTGTTGAGGATTTTTGCATCTATGTTCATCAGTGATATCGGCCTGTAGTTCTCCTTCTTTGTGTTGTCCTTGTCAGGTTGGGGGATCAGAGTGATGTTGGCTTCATAGAATGTGTTAGGGAGTTCTCCATCTTTCTCAATTTTCTGGAACAGTTTGAGGAGAATAGGTACAAAGAACTCACACTGCTTAACAACAAAAAAACAAACAACCCGATCCAAAAATGGGCAGAGGACATGAACAGACATTTCTCAAAAGAAGATAGGAATATGGCCAATAGACACATGAAAAGATGTTCATCATCGCTAATCATCAGGGAAATGCAAATCAAAACTACACTAAGATATCACCTTACCCCCGTTAGATTGGCAAAAACATCCAAAACCAAGAACGACAAATGTGGGAGAGGTTGTGGAGAAAGAGGAACCCTCATACACTGTTGGTGGGAATGCAAACTGGTACAGCCACTATGGAAAACAGTATGGAGAATTCTCAAAAAGTTAAAAATAGAAATACCCTATGACCCAGCCATCCCATTACTGGGTATCTATCCTAAGAACCTGATATCAGATATCTCAAGAGTCCGTTGCACCCCTATGTTCATCGCAGCATTATTTACAATAGCCAAGACGTGGAACCAGCCTACATGCCCAGAAACTGATGATTGGATAAAGAAGATGTGGTATATATACACAATGGAATACTACTCAGCCATAAAAAAAGACGACATTGGCCCCTTCACAACAATGTGGATGGACCTCGAGGGCATTATGTTAAGCGAAATAAGTCAGTCAGAGAAAGACGAACTCTATATGACTCCACTCATAGGTGGAAATTAGTATATTGAGAAGGAGATCTGATCGGTGGTTACCAGGGAAAAGGGGGGGTGGGGGGAGGGCACGGAGGGGGAAGTGGTGTTCCCACAACATGACTAACAAAAATGTACAACTGAAATTTCACAAGCTTGTAATCCATCATAACATTAATAAACAAAAAAAAAAAAAGATGCTTTGGGGCCCATCTGCCCCTATGGAAAGAACGCAGCACTTTGTGCCTTGCAGCTCTAGGGCAATGTAGCACACCCAGAGCAGAAGTTCTACTTCAGCCAGATCAGGCCCGCAAAGAAACTGCGTTTCACAGGCCTTTGTGAGAGATGTTCCCGGTAGGCTGTAAGAGCACTGTGCAGAGCGACTAGTTTCTTAGCTTCCCAGAGAGCTGGAAGCAAGATGCTTTGGGGCCCATCTGCCCCTATGGAAAGAACGCAGCACTTTGTGCCTTGCAGCTCTAGGGCAATGCAGCACACCCCGAGCAGAATTTCTACTTCAGCCAGATCAGGCCTGCAAAGAATCTGCGTTTCACAGGCCTTTGTAAGAGATGTTCCCGTTAGGCTGTTAGAGCACTGTGCAGAGCGAGTTGTTTCTTAGCTTCCCAGAGAGCTGGAAGCAAGATGCTTTGGGGCCCGTTAATTTTATACCCTGCTACTTTGCTGTAGTTGTTGATTATTTCTAATAGTTTTTCTGTGGATTCTTTGGGGTTTTCTATGTATAAGATCATGTCGTCTGCAAACAACGCGAGTTTTACTTCTTCGTTACCTATTTGGATTCCTTTTATTTTTTTTTCCTGCCGAATTGCTCTGGCCAGCACCTCCAGTACTATGTTGAATAGGAGTGGTGAAAGTGGGCACCCTTGTCTTGTTCCTGTCCTCAGAGGGATGGCTTTCAGCTTTTGTCCATTGAGTATGCTGTTGGCTGTGGGTCTATCATATATGGCCTTTATTATGTTGAGGTACTTTCCTTCTATACCCATTTTACTGAGGGTTTTTATCATAAATGGGTGTTGGATCTTGTCGAATGCTTTCTCTGCGTCTATTGAGATGATCATGTGGTTTTTGTTTTTCATTTTGTTGATGTAGTGTATCACGTTGATTGACTTGCGGGTGTTGAACCATCCCTGTGTCCCTGGTTTAAATCCCACTTGATCATGGTGTATAATCTTTTTGATGTATTGCTGTAATCGGTTTGCCAAAATTTTGTTGAGGATTTTTGCATCTATGTTCATCAGTGATATCGGCCTGTAGTTCTCCTTCTTTGTGTTGTCCTTGTCAGGTTGGGGGATCAGAGTGATGTTGGCTTCATAGAATGTGTTAGGGAGTTCTCCATCTTTCTCAATTTTCTGGAACAGTTTGAGGAGAATAGGTACAAAGAACTCACACTGCTTAACAACAAAAAAACAAACAACCCGATCCAAAAATGGGCAGAGGACATGAACAGACATTTCTCAAAAGAAGATAGGAATATGGCCAATAGACACATGAAAAGATGTTCATCATCGCTAATCATCAGGGAAATGCAAATCAAAACTACACTAAGATATCACCTTACCCCCGTTAGATTGGCAAAAACATCCAAAACCAAGAACGACAAATGTGGGAGAGGTTGTGGAGAAAGAGGAACCCTCATACACTGTTGGTGGGAACGCAAACTGGTACAGCCACTATGGAAAACAGTATGGAGAATTCTCAAAAAGTTAAAAATAGAAATACCCTATGACCCAGCCATCCCATTACTGGGTATCTATCCTAAGAACCTGATATCAGATATCTCAAGAGTCCGTTGCACCCCTATGTTCATCGCAGCATTATTTACAATAGCCAAGACGTGGAACCAGCCTACATGCCCAGAAACTGATGATTGGATAAAGAAGATGTGGTATATATACACAATGGAATACTACTCAGCCATAAAAAAAGACGACATTGGCCCCTTCACAACAATGTGGATGGACCTCGAGGGCATTATGTTAAGCGAAATAAGTCAGTCAGAGAAAGACGAACTCTATATGACTCCACTCATAGGTGGAAATTAGTATATTGAGAAGGAGATCTGATCGGTGGTTACCAGGGAAAAGGGGGGGTGGGGGGAGGGCACGGAGGGGGAAGTGGTGTTCCCACAACATGACTAACAAAAATGTACAACTGAAATTTCACAAGCTTGTAATCCATCATAACATTAATAAACAAAAAAAAAAAAAGATGCTTTGGGGCCCATCTGCCCCTATGGAAAGAACGCAGCACTTTGTGCCTTGCAGCTCTAGGGCAATGTAGCACACCCAGAGCAGAAGTTCTACTTCAGCCAGATCAGGCCTGCAAAGAAACTGCGTTTCACAGGCCTTTGTAAGAGATGTTCCCGGTAGGCTGATAGAGCACTGTGCAGAGCGAGTTGTTTCTTAGCTTCCCAAAGAGCTGGAAGCAAGATGCTTTGGGGCCCTTCTCACCCTTTGGAAAGAAGGCAGCATTTTGTGCCTTACAGCTCTAGGGCAATGTAGCACACCCAGAGCAGAAGTTCTTCTTCAGCCAGATCAGGCCTGCAAAGAAACTGCGTTTCATAGGCCTCTGTAAGAGATGTTCCCGGTAGGCTGTTAGAGCACTGTGCAGAGCGAGTTGTTTCTTAGCTTCCCAAACAGCCGGAAGCAAGATGCTTTGGGGCCCTTCTCACCCTTTGGAAAGAAGTCAGCACTTTGTGCCTTGCAGCTATAGGGCAATGTAGCACACCCAGGGCAGAAGTTGTACTTCAGCCAGATCAGGCCTGCAAAGAAACTGCGTTTCACAGGCCTTTGTAAGAGATGTTCCCGGTAGGTTGTAAGAGCACTGTGCAGAGCGAGTTGTTTCCTAGCTTCCCAAAGAGCTGGAAGCAAGATGCTTTGGGGCCCTTCTCACCCTTGGGAAAGAAGGCAGCACTTTGTGCCTTGCAGCTCTAGGGCAATGTAGCACACCCAAAGCAGAAGTTCTACTTCAGCCAGATCAGACCTGCAAAGAAACTGCGTTTCACAGGCCTTTGTAAGAGATGTTCCCTGTAGGCTGTTAGAGCACTGTGCAGAGCGAGTTGTTTCTTAGCTTCCCAGAGAGCTGGAAGCAAGATGCTTTGGGGCCCGTTAATTTTATACCCTGCTACTTTGCTGTAGTTGTTGATTATTTCTAATAGTTTTTCTGTGGATTCTTTGGGGTTTTCTATGTATAAGATCATGTCGTCTGCAAACAACGCGAGTTTTACTTCTTCGTTACCTATTTGGATTCCTTTTATTTTTTTTTCCTGCCGAATTGCTCTGGCCAGCACCTCCAGTACTATGTTGAATAGGAGTGGTGAAAGTGGGCACCCTTGTCTTGTTCCTGTCCTCAGAGGGATGGCTTTCAGCTTTTGTCCATTGAGTATGATGTTGGCTGTGGGTCTATCATATATGGCCTTTATTATGTTGAGGTACTTTCCTTCTATACCCATTTTACTGAGGGTTTTTATCATAAATGGGTGTTGGATCTTGTCGAATGCTTTCTCTGCATCTATTGAGATGATCATGTGGTTTTTGTTTTTCATTTTGTTGATGTAGTGTATCACGTTGATTGACTTGCGGGTGTTGAACCATCCCTGTGTCCCTGGTATAAATCCCACTTGATCATGGTGTATAATCTTTTTGATGTATTGCTGTAATCGGTTTGCCAAAATTTTGTTGAGGATTTTTGCATCTATGTTCATCAGTGATATCGGCCTGTAGTTCTCCTTCTTTGTGTTGTCCTTGTCAGGTTTGGGGATCAGAGTGATGTTGGCTTCATAGAATGTGTTAGGGAGTTCTCCATCTTTCTCAATTTTCTGGAACAGTTTGAGGAGAATAGGTACAAAGAACTCACACTGCTTAACAACAAAAAAACAAACAACCCGATCCAAAAATGGGCAGAGGACATGAACAGACATTTCTCAAAAGAAGATAGGAATATGGCCAATAGACACATGAAAAGATGTTCATCATCGCTAATCATCAGGGAAATGCAAATCAAAACTACACTAAGATATCACCTTACCCCCGTTAGATTGGCAAAAACATCCAAAACCAAGAACGACAAATGTGGGAGAGGTTGTGGAGAAAGAGGAACCCTCATACACTGTTGGTGGGAATGCAAACTGGTACAGCCACTATGGAAAACAGTATGGAGAATTCTCAAAAAGTTAAAAATAGAAATACCCTATGACCCAGCCATCCCATTACTGGGTATCTATCCTAAGAACCTGATATCAGATATCTCAAGAGTCCGTTGCACCCCTATGTTCATCGCAGCATTATTTACAATAGCCAAGACGTGGAACCAGCCTACATGCCCAGAAACTGATGATTGGATAAAGAAGATGTGGTATATATACACAATGGAATACTACTCAGCCATAAAAAAAGACGACATTGGCCCCTTCACAACAATGTGGATGGACCTCGAGGGCATTATGTTAAGCGAAATAAGTCAGTCAGAGAAAGACGAACTCTATATGACTCCACTCATAGGTGGAAATTAGTATATTGAGAAGGAGATCTGATCGGTGGTTACCAGGGAAAAGGGGGGGTGGGGGGAGGGCACGGAGGGGGAAGTGGTGTTCCCACAACATGACTAACAAAAATGTACAACTGAAATTTCACAAGCTTGTAATCCATCATAACATTAATAAACAAAAAAAAAAAAGATGCTTTGGGGCCCATCTGCCCCTATGGAAAGAACGCAGCACTTTGTGCCTTGCAGCTCTAGGGCAATGTAGCACACCCAGAGCAGAAGTTCTACTTCAGCCAGATCAGGCCCGCAAAGAAACTGCGTTTCACAGGCCTTTGTGAGAGATGTTCCCGGTAGGCTGTAAGAGCACTGTGCAGAGCGACTAGTTTCTTAGCTTCCCAGAGAGCTGGAAGCAAGATGCTTTGGGGCCCATCTGCCCCTATGGAAAGAACGCAGCACTTTGTGCCTTGCAGCTCTAGGGCAATGCAGCACACCCCGAGCAGAATTTCTACTTCAGCCAGATCAGGCCTGCAAAGAATCTGCGTTTCACAGGCCTTTGTAAGAGATGTTCCCGGTAGGCTGTTAGAGCACTGTGCAGAGCGAGTTGTTTCTTAGCTTCCCAGAGAGCTGGAAGCAAGATGCTTTGGGGCCCGTTAATTTTATACCCTGCTACTTTGCTGTAGTTGTTGATTATTTCTAATAGTTTTTCTGTGGATTCTTTGGGGTTTTCTATGTATAAGATCATGTCGTCTGCAAACAACGCGAGTTTTACTTCTTCGTTACCTATTTGGATTCCTTTTATTTTTTTTTCCTGCCGAATTGCTCTGGCCAGCACCTCCAGTACTATGTTGAATAGGAGTGGTGAAAGTGGGCACCCTTGTCTTGTTCCTGTCCTCAGAGGGATGGCTTTCAGCTTTTGTCCATTGAGTATGCTGTTGGCTGTGGGTCTATCATATATGGCCTTTATTATGTTGAGGTACTTTCCTTCTATACCCATTTTACTGAGGGTTTTTATCATAAATGGGTGTTGGATCTTGTCGAATGCTTTCTCTGCGTCTATTGAGATGATCATGTGGTTTTTGTTTTTCATTTTGTTGATGTAGTGTATCACGTTGATTGACTTGCGGGTGTTGAACCATCCCTGTGTCCCTGGTATAAATCCCACTTGATCATGGTGTATAATCTTTTTGATGTATTGCTGTAATCGGTTTGCCAAAATTTTGTTGAGGATTTTTGCATCTATGTTCATCAGTGATATCGGCCTGTAGTTCTCCTTCTTTGTGTTGTCCTTGTCAGGTTGGGGGATCAGAGTGATGTTGGCTTCATAGAATGTGTTAGGGAGTTCTCCATCTTTCTCAATTTTCTGGAACAGTTTGAGGAGAATAGGTACAAAGAACTCACACTGCTTAACAACAAAAAAACAAACAACCCGATCCAAAAATGGGCAGAGGACATGAACAGACATTTCTCAAAAGAAGATATGAATATGGCCAATAGACACATGAAAAGATGTTCATCATCGCTAATCATCAGGGAAATGCAAATCAAAACTACACTAAGATATCACCTTACCCCCGTTAGATTGGCAAAAACATCCAAAACCAAGAACGACAAATGTGGGAGAGGTTGTGGAGAAAGAGGAACCCTCATACACTGTTGGTGGGAATGCAAACTGGTACAGCCACTATGGAAAACAGTATGGAGAATTCTCAAAAAGTTAAAAATAGAAATACCCTATGACCCAGCCATCCCATTACTGGGTATCTATCCTAAGAACCTGATATCAGATATCTCAAGAGTCCGTTGCACCCCTATGTTCATCGCAGCATTATTTACAATAGCCAAGACGTGGAACCAGCCTACATGCCCAGAAACTGATGATTGGATAAAGAAGATGTGGTATATATACACAATGGAATACTACTCAGCCATAAAAAAAGACGACATTGGCCCCTTCACAACAATGTGGATGGACCTCGAGGGCATTATGTTAAGCGAAATAAGTCAGTCAGAGAAAGACGAACTCTATATGACTCCACTCATAGGTGGAAATTAGTATATTGAGAAGGAGATCTGATCGGTGGTTACCAGGGAAAAGGGGGGGTGGGGGGAGGGCACGGAGTGGGAAGTGGTGTTCCCAGAACATGACTAACAAAAATGTACAACTGAAAATTCACAAGCTTCTAATCCATCATGACATTAATAAACAAAAAAAACAAAGATGCTTTGGGGCCCATCTGCCCTTATGGAAAGAACGCAGCACTTTGTGCCTTGCAGCTCTAGGGCAATGTAGCACACCCAGAGCAGAAGTTCTACTTCAGCCAGATCAGGCCCGCAAAGAAACTGCGTTTCACAGGAATATGTAAGAGATGTTCCCAGTAGGCTGTTAGAGCACTGTGCAGAGCGAGTTGTTTCTTAGCTTCCCAAAGAGCTGGAAGCAAGATGCTTTGGGGCCCTTCTCACCCTTTGGCAAGAAGGCAGCACTTTGTGCCTTGCAGCTCTAAGGCAATGTAGCACACCCAGAGCAGAAGTTCTACTTCAGCCAGATCAGGCATGCAAAGAAACTGCGTTTCACAGGCCTTTGTAAGAGATGTTCCCGGTAGGCTGTTAGAGCACTGTGCAGAGCGAGTTGTTTCTCAGCTTCCAAAAGAGTTGGAAGCAAGATGCTTTGGGGCTCATCTGCCCCTTTGAGATGAAGGCAGCACTTTGTGCCTTGCAGCTCTAGGGCAATGTAGCACACCCAGAGCAGAAGTTCTACTTCAGTCAGATGAGGCCTGCAAAGAAACTGCGTTTCACAGGCCTTTGTAAGAGATGTTCCCGGTAGGCTGTTAGAGCACTGTGCAGAGCAAGTTGTTTCCTAGCTTCCCAAAGAGCTGGAAGCAAGATGCTTTGGGGCCCTTCTCATCCTTTGGAAAGAAGGCAGCACTTTGTGCCTTGCAGCTCTAGGGCAATGTAGCACACCCAAAGCAGAAGTTCTACTTCAGCCACATCAGACCTGCAAAGAAACTGCGTTTCACAGGCCTTTGTAAGAGATGTTCCCTGTAGGCTGTTAGAGAACTGTGCAGAGCGAGTTGTTTCTTAGCTTCCCAAGGAGCTGGAAGCAAGATGCTTTAGGGACCATCTGCCCTTAAGGAAAGAAGGCAGCACTTTGTGCCTTGCAGCTCTAGGGCAATGTAGCACACCCAGAGAAGTTGTTCTACTTCTGCCAGGTCAGGCCTGCAAAGAAACTTCGTTTCACAGGCCTTTGTAAGAGATGTTCCCGGTAGGCTGTTAGAGCACTGTGCAGAGCGACTTGTTTCTTAGCTTCCCAAAGAGCTGGAAGCAAGATGCTTTGGGGCCCTCTCACCCTTTGGAAAGAAGGCAGCACTTTGTGCCTTGCAGCTCTAGGGCCATGTAGCACACCCAGAGCCGAAGTTCTACTTCAGCTAGATCAGACCTGCAAAGAAACTTCGTTTCACAGGCCTTTGTAAGAGATGTTCCCGGTAGGCTGTAAGAGCACTGTGCAGAGCGACTAGTTTCTTAGCTTCCCAGAGAGCTGGAAGCAAGATGCTTTGGGGCCCATCTGCCCATATGGAAAGAACGCAGCACTTTGTGCCTTGCAGCTCGAGGGCAATGCAGCACACCCCGAGCAGAAGTTCTACTTCAGCCAGATCAGGCCTGCAAAGAAACTGCGTTTCACAGGCCTTTGTAAGAGATGTTCCCGGTAGGCTGTTAGAGCACTGTGCAGAGCGAGTTTTTTCTTAGCTTCCCAGAGAGCTGGAAGCAAGATGCTTTGGGGCCCGTTAATTTTATACCCTGCTACTTTGCTGTAGTTGTTGATTATTTCTAATAGTTTTTCTGTGGATTCTTTGGGGTTTTTTATGTATAAGATCATGTCGTCTGCAAACAACGCGAGTTTTACTTCTTCGTTACCTATTTGGATTCCTTTTATTTTATTTTCCTGCCGAATTGCTCTGGCCAGCACCTCCAGTACTATGTTGAATAGGAGTGGTGAAAGTGGGCACCCTTGTCTTGTTCCTGTCCTCAGAGGGATGGCTTTCAGCTTTTGTCCATTGAGTATGCTGTTGGCTGTGGGTGTATCATATATGGCCTTTATTATGTTGAGGTACTTTCCTTCTATACCCATTTTACTGAGGGTTTTTATCATAAATGGGTGTTGGATCTTGTCGAATGCTTTCTCTGCGTCTATTGTGATGATCATGTGGTTTTTGTTTTTCATTTTGTTGATGTAGTGTATCACGTTGATTGACTTGCGGGTGTTGAACCATCCCTGTGTCCCTGGTATAAATCCCACTTGATCATGGTGTATAATCTTTTTGATGTAGTGCTGTAATCGGTTTGCCAAAATTTTGTTGAGGATTTTTGCATCTATGTTCATCAGTGATATCGGCCTGTAGTTCTCCTTCTTTGTGTTGTCCTTGTCAGGTTGGGGGATCAGAGTGATGTTGGCTTCATAGAATGTGTTAGGGAGTTCTCCATCTTTCTCAATTTTCTGGAACAGTTTGAGGAGAATAGGTACAAAGAACTCACACTGCTTAACAACAAAAAAACAAACAACCCGATCCAAAAATGGGCAGAGGACATGAACAGACATTTCTCAAAAGAAGATATGAATATGGCCAATAGACACATGAAAAGATGTTCATCATCGCTAATCATCAGGGAAATGCAAATCAAAACTACACTAAGATATCACCTTACCCCCGTTAGATTGGCAAAAACATCCAAAACCAAGAACGACAAATGTGGGAGAGGTTGTGGAGAAAGAGGAACCCTCATACACTGTTGGTGGGAATGCAAACTGGTACAGCCACTATGGAAAACAGTATGGAGAATTCTCAAAAAGTTAAAAATAGAAATACCCTATGACCCAGCCATCCCATTACTGGGTATCTATCCTAAGAACCTGATATCAGATATCTCAAGAGTCCGTTGCACCCCTATGTTCATCGCAGCATTATTTACAATAGCCAAGACGTGGAACCAGCCTACATGCCCAGAAACTGATGATTGGATAAAGAAGATGTGGTATATATACACAATGGAATACTACTCAGCCATAAAAAAAGACGACATTGGCCCCTTCACAACAATGTGGATGGACCTCGAGGGCATTATGTTAAGCGAAATAAGTCAGTCAGAGAAAGACGAACTCTATATGACTCCACTCATAGGTGGAAATTAGTATATTGAGAAGGAGATCTGATCGGTGGTTATCAGGGAAAAGGGGGGGTGGGGGGAGGGCACGGAGTGGGAAGTGGTGTTCCCAGAACATGACTAACAAAAATGTACAACTGAAATTTCACAAGCTTCTAATCCATCATGACATTAATAAACAAAAAAAAAAAAGATGCTTTGGGGCCCATCTGCCCTTATGGAAAGAACGCAGCACTTTGTGCCTTGCAGCTCTAGGGCAATGTAGCACACCCAGAGCAGAAGTTCTACTTCAGCCAGATCAGGCCCGCAAAGAAACTGCGTTTCACAGGCCTTTGTAAGAGATGTTCCCAGTAGGCTGTTAGAGCACTGTGCAGAGCGAGTTGTTTCTTAGCTTCCCAAAGAGCTGGAAGCAAGATGCTTTGGGGCCCTTCTCACCCTTTGGCAAGAAGGCAGCACTTTGTGCCTTGCAGCTCTAAGGCAATGTAGCACACCCAGAGCAGAAGTTCTACTTCAGCCAGATCAGGCATGCAAAGAAACTGCGTTTCACAGGCCTTTGTAAGAGATGTTCCCGGTAGGCTGTTAGAGCACTGTGCAGAGCGAGTTGTTTCTCAGCTTCCAAAAGAGTTGGAAGCAAGATGCTTTGGGGCTCATCTGCCCCTTTGAGATGAAGGCAGCACTTTGTGCCTTGCAGCTCTAGGGCAATGTAGCACACCCAGAGCAGAAGTTCTACTTCAGTCAGATGAGGCCTGCAAAGAAACTGCGTTTCACAGGCCTTTGTAAGAGATGTTCCCGGTAGGCTGTTAGAGCACTGTGCAGAGCAAGTTGTTTCCTAGCTTCCCAAAGAGCTGGAAGCAAGATGCTTTGGGGCCCTTCTCATCCTTTGGAAAGAAGGCAGCACTTTGTGCCTTGCAGCTCTAGGGCAATGTAGCACACCCAAAGCAGAAGTTCTACTTCAGCCACATCAGACCTGCAAAGAAACTGCGTTTCACAGGCCTTTGTAAGAGATGTTCCCTGTAGGCTGTTAGAGAACTGTGCAGAGCGAGTTGTTTCTTAGCTTCCCAAGGAGCTGGAAGCAAGATGCTTTAGGGACCATCTGCCCTTAAGGAAAGAAGGCTGCACTTTGTGCCTTGCAGCTCTAGGGCAATGTAGCACACCCAGAGAAGTTGTTCTACTTCTGCCAGGTCAGGCCTGCAAAGAAACTTCGTTTCACAGGCCTTTGTAAGAGATGTTCCCGGTAGGCTGTTAGAGCACTGTGCAGAGCGACTTGTTTCTTAGCTTCCCAAAGAGCTGGAAGCAAGATGCTTTGGGGCCCTCTCACCCTTTGGAAAGAAGGCAGCACTTTGTGCCTTGCAGCTCTAGGGCCATGTAGCACACCCAGAGCCGAAGTTCTACTTCAGCTAGATCAGACCTGCAAAGAAACTTCGTTTCACAGGCCTTTGTAAGAGATGTTCCCGGTAGGCTGTAAGAGCACTGTGCAGAGCGACTAGTTTCTTAGCTTCCCAGAGAGCTGGAAGCAAGATGCTTTGGGGCCCATCTGCCCATATGGAAAGAACGCAGCACTTTGTGCCTTGCAGCTCGAGGGCAATGCAGCACACCCCGAGCAGAAGTTCTACTTCAGCCAGATCAGGCCTGCAAAGAAACTGCGTTTCACAGGCCTTTGTAAGAGATGTTCCCGGTAGGCTGTTAGAGCACTGTGCAGAGCGAGTTTTTTCTTAGCTTCCCAGAGAGCTGGAAGCAAGATGCTTTGGGGCCCGTTAATTTTATACCCTGCTACTTTGCTGTAGTTGTTGATTATTTCTAATAGTTTTTCTGTGGATTCTTTGGGGTTTTTTATGTATAAGATCATGTCGTCTGCAAACAACGCGAGTTTTACTTCTTCGTTACCTATTTGGATTCCTTTTATTTTATTTTCCTGCCGAATTGCTCTGGCCAGCACCTCCAGTACTATGTTGAATAGGAGTGGTGAAAGTGGGCACCCTTGTCTTGTTCCTGTCCTCAGAGGGATGGCTTTCAGCTTTTGTCCATTGAGTATGATGTTGGCTGTGGGTCTATCATATATGGCCTTTATTATGTTGAGGTACTTTCCTTCTATACCCATTTTACTGAGGGTTTTTATCATAAATGGGTGTTGGATCTTGTCGAATGCTTTCTCTGCGTCTATTGTGATGATCATGTGGTTTTTGTTTTTCATTTTGTTGATGTAGTGTATCACGTTGATTGACTTGCGGGTGTTGAACCATCCCTGTGTCCCTGGTATAAATCCCACTTGATCATGGTGTATAATCTTTTTGATGTAGTGCTGTAATCGGTTTGCCAAAATTTTGTTGAGGATTTTTGCATCTATGTTCATCAGTGATATCGGCCTGTAGTTCTCCTTCTTTGTGTTGTCCTTGTCAGGTTGGGGGATCAGAGTGATGTTGGCTTCATAGAATGTGTTAGGGAGTTCTCCATCTTTCTCAATTTTCTGGAACAGTTTGAGGAGAATAGCTACAAAGAACTCACACTGCTTAACAACAAAAAAACAAACAACCCGATCCAAAAATGGGCAGAGGACATGAACAGACATTTCTCAAAAGAAGATATGAATATGGCCAATAGACACATGAAAAGATGTTCATCATCGCTAATCATCAGGGAAATGCAAATCAAAACTACACTAAGATATCACCTTACCCCCGTTAGATTGGCAAAAACATCCAAAACCAAGAACGACAAATGTTGGAGAGGTTGTGGAGAAAGAGGAACCCTCATACACTGTTGGTGGGAATGCAAACTGGTACAGCCACTATGGAAAACAGTATGGAGATTTCTCAAAAAGTTAAAAATAGAAATACCCTATGACCCAGCCATCCCATTACTGGGTATCTATCCTAAGAACCTGATATCAGATATCTCAAGAGTCCGTTGCACCCCTATGTTCATCGCAGCATTATTTACAATAGCCAAGACGTGGAACCAGCCTACATGCCCAGAAACTGATGATTGGATAAAGAAGATGTGGTATATATACACAATGGAATACTACTCAGCCATAAAAAAAGACGACATTGGCACCTTCACAACAATGTGGATGGACCTCGAGGGCATTATGTTAAGCGAAATAAGTCAGTCAGAGAAAGACGAACTCTATATGACACCACTCATAGGTGGAAATTAGTATATTGAGAAGGAGATCTGATCGGTGGTTACCAGGGAAAAGGGGGGTGGGGAGAGGGCACGGAGTGGGAAGTGGTGTTCCCACAACATGACTAACAAAAATGTACAACTGAAATTTCACAAGCTTGTAATCCATCATAACATTAATAAACAAACAAAAAAAAAAGATGCTTTGGGGCCCATCTGCCCCTATGGAAAGAACGCAGCACTTTGTGCCTTGCAGCTCTAGGGCAATGTAGCACACCCAGAGCAGAAGTTCTACTTCATCCAGATCAGGCCCGCAAAGAAACTGCGTTTCACAGGCCTTTGTAAGAGATGTTCCCGGGAGGCTGTTAGAGCACTGTGCAGAGCGAGTTGTTTCTTAGCTTCCCAAAGAGCTGGAAGGAAGATGCTTTGGGGCCCTTCTCACCCTTTGGCAAGAAGGCAGCACTTTGTGCCTTGCAGCTCTAAGGCAATGTAGCACACCCAGAGCAGAAGTTCTACTTCAGCCAGATCAGGCAGGCAAAGAAACTGCGTTTCACGGGCCTTTGTAAGAGATGTTCCCGGTAGGCTGTTAGAGCACTGTGCAGAGCAAGTTGTTTCCTAGCTTCCCAAAGAGCTGGAAGCAAGATTCTTTGGGGCCCTTCTCATCCTTTGGAAAGAAGGCAGCACTTTGTGCCTTGCAGCTCTAGGGCAATGTAGCACACCCAAAGCAGAAGTTCTACTTCAGCCACATCAGACCTGCAAAGAAACTGCGTTTCACAGGCCTTTGTAAGAGATGTTCCCTGTAGGCTGTTAGAGAACTGTGCAGAGCGAGTTGTTTCTTAGCTTCCCAAGGAGCTGGAAGCAAGATGCTTTAGGGACCATCTGCCCTTAAGGAAAGAAGGCAGCACTTTGTGCCTTGCAGCTCTAGGGCAATGTAGCACACCCAGAGATGTTGTTCTACTTCTGCCAGGTCAGGCCTGCAAAGAAACTTCGTTTAACAGGCCTTTGTAAGAGATGATCCCGGTAGGCTGTTAGAGCACTGTGCAGAGCGACTTGTTTCTTAGCTTCCCAAAGAGCTGGAAGCAAGATGCTTTGGGGCCCTCTCACCCTTTGGAAAGAAGGCAGCACTTTGTGCCTTGCAGCTCTAGGGCAATGCAGCACACCCCGAGCAGAAGTTCTACTTCAGCCAGATCAGGCCTGCAAAGAAACTGCGTTTCACAGGCCTTTGTAAGAGATGTTCCCGGTAGGCTGTTAGAGCACTGTGCAGAGCGAGTTGTTTCTTAGCTTCCCAGAGAGCTGGAAGCAAGATGCTTTGGGGCCCGTTAATTTTATACCCTGCTACTTTGCTGTAGTTGTTGATTATTTCTAATAGTTTTTCTGTGGATTCTTTGGGGTTTTTTATGTATAAGATCATGTCGTCTGCAAACAACGCGAGTTTTACTTCTTCGTTACCTATTTGGATTCCTTTTATTTTATTTTCCTGCCGAATTGCTCTGGCCAGCACCTCCAGTACTATGTTGAATAGGAGTGGTGAAAGTGGGCACCCTTGTCTTGTTCCTGTCCTCAGAGGGATGGCTTTCAGCTTTTGTCCATTGAGTATGCTGTTGGCTGTGGGTCTATCATATATGGCCTTTATTATGTTGAGGTACTTTCCTTCTATACCCATTTTACTTAGGGTTTTTATCATAAATGGGTGTTGGATCTTGTCGAATGCTTTCTCTGCGTCTATTGAGATGATCATGTGGTTTTTGTTTTTCATTTTGTTGATGTAGTGTATCACGTTGATTGACTTGCGGGTGTTGAACCATCCCTGTGTCCCTGGTATAAATCCCACTTGATCATGGTGTATAATCTTTTTGATGTAGTGCTGTAATCGGTTTGCCAAAATTTTGTTGAGGATTTTTGCATCTATGTTCATCAGTGATATCGGCCTGTAGTTCTCCTTCTTTGTGTTGTCCTTGTCAGGTTGGGGGATCAGAGTGATGTTGGCTTCATAGAATGTGTTAGGGAGTTCTCCATCTTTCTCAATTTTCTGGAACAGTTTGAGGAGAATAGCTACAAAGAACTCACACTGCTTAACAACAAAAAAACAAACAACCCGATCCAAAAATGGGCAGAGGACATGAACAGACATTTCTCCAAAGAAGATATGAATATGGCCAATAGACACATGAAAAGATGTTCATCATCGCTAATCATCAGGGAAATGCAAATCAAAACTACACTAAGATATCACCTTACCCCCGTTAGATTGGCAAAAACATCCAAAACCAAGAACGACAAATGTTGGAGAGGTTGTGGAGAAAGAGGAACCCTCATACACTGTTGGTGGGAATGCAAACTGGTACAGCCACTATGGAAAACAGTATGGAGATTTCTCAAAAAGTTAAAAATAGAAATACCCTATGACCCAGCCATCCCATTACTGGGTATCTATCCTAAGAACCTGATATCAGATATCTCAAGAGTCCGTTGCACCCCTATGTTCATCGCAGCATTATTTACAATAGCCAAGACGTGGAACCAGCCTACATGCCCAGAAACTGATGATTGGATAAAGAAGATGTGGTATATATACACAATGGAATACTACTCAGCCCTAAAAAAAGACGACATTGGCCCCTTCACAACAATGTGGATGGACCTCGAGGGCATTATGTTAAGCGAAATAAGTCAGTCAGAGAAAGACGAACTCTATATGACTCCACTCATAGGTGGAAATTAGTATATTGAGAAGGAGATCTGATCGGTGGTTACCAGGGAAAAGGGGGGGTGGGGGGAGGGCACGGAGTGGGAAGTGGTGTTCCCACAACATGACTAACAAAAATGTACAACTGAAATTTCACAAGCTTCTAATCCATCATAACATTAATAAACAAAAAAAAAAAAGATGCTTTGGGGCCCATCTGCCCCTATGGAAAGAACGCAGCACTTTGTGCCTTGCAGCTCTAGGGCAATGTAGCACACCCAGAGCAGAAGTTCTACTTCAGCCAGAGCAGGCCCGCAAAGAAACTGCGTTTCACAGGCCTTTGTAAGAGATGTTCCCGGTAGGCTGTTAGAGCACTGTGCAGAGCGAGTTGTTTCTCAGCTTCCAAAAGAGTTGGAAGCAAGATGCTTTGTGGCTCATCTGCCCCTTTGAAATGATGGCAGCACTTTGTGCCTTGCAGCTCTAGGGCAATGTAGCACACCCAGAGCAGAAGTTCTACTTCAGCCAGATCAGGCCTGCAAAGAAACTGCGTTTCACAGTCCTTTGTAAGAGATGTTCCCGGTAGGCTGTTAGAGCACTGTGCTGAGCGAGTTGTTTCTTAGCTTCCCAGAGAGCTGGAAGCAAGATGCTTTGGGGCCGGTTAATTTTATACCCTGCTGCTTTGCTGTAGTTGTTGATTATTTCTAATAGTTTTTCTGTGGATTCTTTGGGGTTTTCTATGTATAAGATCATGTCGTCTGCAAACAACGCGAGTTTTACTTCTTCGTTACCTATTTCGATTCCTTTTATTTTTTTTTCCTGCCGAATTGCTCTGGCCTGCACCTCCAGTACTATGTTGAATAGGAGTGGTGAAAGTGGGCACCCTTGTCTTGTTCCTGTCCTCAGAGGGATGGCTTTCAGCTTTTGTCCATTGAGTATGCTGTTGGCTGTGGGTCTATCATATATGGCCTTAATTATGTTGAGGTACTTTCCTTCTATACCCATTTTACTGAGGGTTTTTATCATAAATGGGTGTTGGATCTTGTCGAATGCCTTCTCTGCGTCTATTGAGATGATCATGTGGTTTTTGTTTTTCATTTTGTTGATGTAGTGTATCACGTTGATTGACTTGCGGGTGTTGAACCATCCCTGTGTCCCTGGTATAAATCCCACTTGATCATGGTGTATAATCTTTTTGATGTATTGCTGTAATCGGTTTGCCAAAATTTTGTTGAGGATTTTTGCATCTATGTTCATCAGTGATATCGGCCTGTAGTTCTCCTTCTTTGTGTTGTCCTTGTCAGGTTGGGGGATCAGAGTGATGTTGGCTTCATAGAATGTGTTAGGGAGTTCTCCATCTTTCTCAATTTTCTGGAACAGTTTGAGGAGAATAGCTACAAAGAACTCACACTGCTTAACAACAAAAAAACAAACAACCCGATCCAAAAATGGGCAGAGGACATGAACAGACATTTCTCAAAAGAAGATATGAATATGGCCAATAGACACATGAAAAGATGTTCATCATCGCTAATCATCAGGGAAATGCAAATCAAAACTACACTAAGATATCACCTTACCCCCGTTAGATTGGCAAAAGCATCCAAAACCAAGAACGACAAATGTTGGAGAGGTTGTGGAGAAAGAGGAACCCTCATAAACTGTTGGTGGGAATGCAAACTGGTACAGCCACTATGGAAAACAGTATGGAGATTTCTCAAAAAGTTAAAAATAGAAATACCCTATGACCCAGCCATCCCATTACTGGGTATCTATCCTAAGAACCTGATATCAGATATCTCAAGAGTCCGTTGCACCCCTATGTTCATCGCAGCATTATTTACAATAGCCAAGACGTGGAACCAGCCTACATGCCCAGAAACTGATGATTGGATAAAGAAGATGTGGTATATATACACAATGGAATACTACTCAGCCAGAAAAAAAGACGACATTGGCCCCTTCACAACAATGTGGATGGACCTCGAGGGCATTATGTTAAGCGAAATAAGTCAGTCAGAGAAAGACGAACTCTATATGACTCCACTCATAGGTGGAAATTAGTATATTGAGAAGGAGATCTGATCGGTGGTTACCAGGGAAAAGGGGGGGTGGGGGGAGGGCACGGAGTGGGAAGTGGTGTTCCCACAACATGACTAACAAAAATGTACAACTGAAATTTCACAAGCTTGTAATCCATCATAACATTAATAAACAAACAAAAAAAAAAAGATGCTTTGGGGCCCATGTGCCCCTATGGAAAGAACGCAGCACTTTGTGCCTTGCAGCTCTAGGACAATGTAGCACACCCAGAGCAGAAGTTCTACTTCAGCCAGATCAGGCCCGCAAAGAAACTGCGTTTCACAGGCCTTTGTAAGAGATGTTCCCGGTAGGCTGTTTGAGCACTGTGCAGAGCGAGTTGTTTCTTAGCTTCCCAACGAGCTGGAAGCAAGATGCTTTGGGGCCCTTCTCACCCTTTGGCAAAAAGGCAGCACTTTGTGCCTTGCAGCTCTAAGGCAATATAGCTCACCCAGAGCAGAAGTTCTACTTCAGCCAGATTAGGCAGGCAAAGAAACTGCGTTTCACAGGCCTTTGTAAGAGATGTTCCCGGTAGGCTGTTAGAGCACTGTGCAGAGCGAGTTGTTTCTCAGGTTCCAAAAGAGTTGGAAGCAAGATGCTTTGGGGCCCATCTGCCCCTATGGAAAGAACGCAGCACTTTGTGCCTTGCAGCTCTAGGACAATGCAGCACACCCCGAGCAGAAGTTCTACTTCTGCCAGGTCAGGCCTGCAAAGAAACTGCGTTTCACAGGCCTTTGTAAGAGATGTTCCCGGTAGGCTGTTAGAGCACTGTGCAGAGCGAGTTGTTTCTTAGCTTCCCAGAGAGCTGGAAGCAAGAGGCTTTGGAGCCGGTTAATTTTATACCCTGCTACTTTGCTGTAGTTGTTGATTATTTCTAATAGTTTTTCTGTGGATTCTTTGGGGTTTTCTATGTATAAGATCATGTCGTCTGCAAACAACGCTAGTTTTACTTCTTCGTTACCTATTTGGATTCCTTTTATTTTTTTATTTCCTGCCGAATTGCTCTGGCCAGCACCTCCAGTACTATGTTGAATAGGAGTGGTGAAAGTGGGCACCCTTGTCTTGTTCCTGTCCTCAGAGGGATGGCTTTCAGCTTTTGTCCATTGAGTATGATGTTGGCTGTGGGTCTATCATATATGGCCTTTATTATGTTGAGGTTCTTTCCTTCTATACCCATTTTACTGAGGGTTTTTATCATAAATGGGTGTTGGATCTTGTCGAATGCTTTCTCTGCGTCTATTGAGATGATCATGTGGTTTTTGTTTTTCATTTTGTTGATGTAGTGTATCACGTTGATTGACTTGCGGGTGTTGAACCATCCCTGTGTCCCTGGTATAAATCCCACTTGATCATGGTGTATAATCTTTTTGATGTATTGCTGTAATCGGTTTGCCAAAATTTTGTTGAGGATTTTTGCATCTATGTTCATCAGTGATATCGGCCTGTAGTTCTCCTTCTTTGTGTTGTCCTTGTCAGGTTGGGGGATCAGAGTGATGTTGGCTTCATAGAATGTGTTAGGGAGTTCTCCATCTTTCTCAATTTTCTGGAACAGTTTGAGGAGAATAGGTACAAAGAACTCACACTGCTTAACAACAAAAAAACAAACAACCCGATCAAAAAATGGGCAGAGAACATGAACAGACATTTCTCAAAAGAAGATATGAATATGGCCAATAGACACATGAAAAGATGTTCATCATCGCTAATCATCAGGGAAATGCAAATCAAAACTACACTAAGATATCACCTTACCCCCGTTAGATTGGCAAAAACATCCAAAACCAAGAACGACAAATGTTGGAGAGGTTGTGGAGAAAGAGGAACCCTCATACACTGTTGGTGGGAATGCAAACTGGTACAGCCACTATGGAAAACAGTATGGAGATTTCTCAAAAAGTTAAAAATAGAAATACCCTATGACCCAGCCATCCCATTACTGGGTATCTATCCTAAGAACCTGATATCAGATATCTCAAGAGTCCGTTGCACCCCTATGTTCATCGCAGCATTATTTACAATAGCCAAGACGTGGAACCAGCCTACATGCCCAGAAACTGATGATTGGATAAAGAAGATGTGGTATATATACACAAAGGAATACTACTCAGCCAGAAAAAAAGACGACATTGGCCCCTTCACAACAATGTGGATGGACCTCGAGGGCATTATGTTAAGCGAAATAAGTCAGTCAGAGAAAGACGAACTCTATATGACTCCACTCATAGGTGGAAATTAGTATATTGAGCAGGAGATCTGATCGGTGGTTACCAGGGAAAAGGAGGGGTGGGGGGAGGGCACGGAGGGGGAAGTGGTGTTCCCACAACATGACTAACAAAAATGTACAACTGAAATTTCACAAGCTTGTAATCCATCATAACATTAATAAACAAAAAAAAAAGATGCTTTGGGGCCAATCGGCCCCTATGGAAAGAACGCAGCACTTTGTGCCTTGCAGCTCTAGGGCAATGTAGCACACCCAGAGCAGAAGTTCTACTTCAGCCAGATCAGGCCCGCAAAGAAACTGCGTTTCACAGGCCTTTGTAAGAGATGTTCCCTGTAGGCTGTTAGAGCACTGTGCAGAGCGAGTTGTTCCTTAGCTTCCCAACGAGCTGGAAGCAAGATGCTTTCGGGCCCTTCTCACCCTTTGGAAAGAAGGCAGCACTTTGTGCCTTGCAGCTCTAGGGCAATGTAGCACACCCAGAGCCGAAGTTCTACTTCAGCTAGATCAGACCTGCAAAGAAACTGCGTTTCACAGGCCTTTGTAAGAGATGTTCCCGGTAGGCTGTTAGAGCACTGTGCAGAGCGACTAGTTTCTTAGCTTCCCAGAGAGCTGGAAGAAAGATGCTTTGGGGCCCATCTGCCCCTATGGAAAGAACGCAGCACTTTGTGCCTTGCAGCTCTAGGGCAATGCAGCACACCCCGTGCAGAAGTTCTACTTCAGCCAGATCAGGCCTGCAAAGAAACTGCGTTTCACAGGCCTTTGTAAGAGATGTTCCCGGTAGGCTGTTAGAGCACTGTGCAGAGCGAGTTGTTTCTTAGCTTCCCAGAGAGCTGGAAGCAAGATGCTTTGGGGCCCGTTAATTGTATACGCTGCTACTTTGCTGTAGTTGTTGATTATTTCTAATAGTTTTTCCGTGGATTCTTTGGGGTTTTCTAGGTATAAGATCATGTCGTCGGCAAACAACGCGAGTTTTACTTCTTCGTTACCTATTTGGATTCCTTTTATTTTTTTTTCCTGCCGAATTGCTCTGGCCAGCACCTCCAGTACTATGTTGAATAGGAGTGGTGAAAGTGGGCACCCTTGTCTTGTTCCTGTCCTCAGAGGGATGGCTTTCAGCTTTTGTCCATTGAGTATGCTGTTGGCTGTGGGTCTATCATATATGCCCTTTATTATGTTGAGGTACTTTCCTTCTATACCCATTTTACTGAGGGTTTTTATCATAAATGGGTGTTGGATCTTGTCGAATGCTTTCTCTGCATCTATTGAGATGATCATGTGGTTTTTGTTTTTCATTTTGTTGATGTAGTGTATCACGTTGATTGACTTGCGGGTGTTGAACCATCCCTGTGTCCCTGGTATAAATCCCACTTGATCATGGTGTATAATCTTTTTGATGTATTGCTGTAATCGGTTTGCCAAAATTTTGTTGAGGATTTTTGCATCTATGTTCATCAGTGATATCGGCCTGTAGTTCTCTTTCTTTGTGTTGTCTTTGTCAGGTTGGGGGATCAGAGTGATGTTGGCTTCATAGAATGTGTTAGGGAGTTCTCCATCTTTCTCAATTTTCTGGAACAGTTTGAGGAGAATAGGTACAAAGAACTCACACTGCTTAACAACAAAAAAACAAACAACCCGATCCAAAAATGGGCAGAGGACATGAACAGACATTTCTCCAAAGAAGATATGAATATGGCCAATAGACACATGAAAAGATGTTCATCATCGCTAATCATCAGGGAAATGCAAATCAAAACTACACTAAGATATCACCTTACCCACGTTAGATTGGCAAAATCATCCAAAACCAAGAACGACAAATGTTGGAGAGGTTGTGGAGAAAGAGGAACCCTCATACACTGTTGGTGGGAATGCAAACTGGTACAGCCACTATGGAAAACAGTATGGAGATTTCTCAAAAAGTTAAAAATAGAAATACCCTATGACCCAGCCATCCCATTAGTGGGTATCTATCCTAAGAACCTGATATCAGATATCTCAAGAGTCCGTTGCACCCCTATGTTCATCGCAGCATTATTTACAATAGCCAAGACGTGGAACCAGCCTACATGCCCAGAAACTGATGATTGGATAAAGAAGATGTGGTATATATACACAAAGGAATACTACTCAGCCAGAAAAAAAGACGACATTGGCCCCTTCACAACAATGTGGATGGACCTCGAGGGCATTATGTTAAGCGAAATAAGTCAGTCAGAGAAAGACGAACTCTATATGACTCCACTCATAGGTGGAAATTAGTATATTGAGAAGGAGATCTGATCGGTGGTTACCAGGGAAAAGGGGGGGTGGGGGGAGGGCACGGAGTGGGAAGTGGTGTTCCCACAACATGACTAACAAAAATGTACAACTGAAATTTCACAAGGATGTAATCCATCATAACATTAATGAACAAAAAAAAAAAAATAAAGATGCTTTGGGGCCCATCTTCCCCTATGAAAAGAACGCAGCACTTTGTGCCTTGCAGCTCTATGGCAATGTAGCACACCCAGAGCAGAAGTTCTACTTCAGCCAGATCAGGCCCGCAAAGAAACTGCGCTTCACAGGCCTTTGTAAGAGATGTTCCCGGTAGGCTGATAGAGCACTGTGCAGAGCGAGTTGTTTCTTAGCTTCCCAAAGACCTGGAAGCAAGATGCTTTGGGGCCCTTCTCACCCTTTGGAAAGAAGGCAGCACTTTGTGCCTTACAGCTCTAGGGCAATGTAGCACACCCAGAGCAGAAGTTCTTCTTCAGCCAGATCAGGCCTGCAAAGAAACTGCGTTTCACAGGCCTTTGTAAGAGATGTTCCCGGTAGGCTGTTAGAGCACTGTGCAGAGCGAGTTGTTTCTTAGCTTCCCAAACAGCCGGATGCAAGATGCTTTGGGGCCCTTCTCACCCTTTGGAAAGAAGTCAGCACTTTGTGCCTTGCAGCTATAGGGCAATGTAGCACACCCAGGGCAGAAGTTGTACTTCAGCCAGATCAGGCCTGCAAAGAAACTGCGTTTCACAGGCCTTTGTAAGAGATGTTCCCGGTAGGCTGTTAGAGCACTGTGCAGAGCGAGTTGTTTCCTAGCTTCCCAAAGAGCTGGAAGCAAGATGCTTTGGGGCCCTTCTCACCCTTGGGAAAGAAGGCAGCACTTTGTGCCTTGCAGCTCTAGGGCAATGTAGCACACCCAAAGCAGAAGTTCTACTTCAGCCAGATCAGACCTGCAAAGAAACTGCGTTTCACAGGCCTTTGTAAGAGATGTTCCCGGTAGGCTGTTAGAGCACTGTGCAGAGCGAGTTGTTTCTTAGCTTCCCAAGGAGCTGGAAGCAAGATGATTTAGGGGCCATCTGCTCTTAAGGAAAGAAGGCATCACTTTGTGCCTTGCATCTCTAGGGCAATGTAGCACACCCAGAGCAGTTGTTCTACTTCTGCCAGGTCAGGCATGCAAAGAAACTGCGTTTCACAGGCCTTTGTAAGAGATGTTCCCGGTAGGCTGTTAGAGCACTGTGCAGAGCGAGTTGTTTCTTAGCTTCCCAAAGAGCTGGAAGCAAGATGCTTTGGGGCCCTTCTCACCCTTTGGAAAGAAGGCAGCACTTTGTGCCTTACAGCTCTAGGGCAATGTAGCACACCCAGAGCAGAAGTTCTTCTTCAGCCAGATCAGGCCTGCAAAGAAACTGCGTTTCACAGGCCTTTGTAAGAGATGTTTCCGGTAGGCTGTTAGAGCACTGTGCAGAGCGAGTTGTTTCTTAGCTTCCCAAACAGCCGGATGCAAGATGCTTTGGGGCCCTTCTCACCCTTTGGAAAGAAGTCAGCACTTTGTGCCTTGCAGCTATAGGGCAATGTAGCACACCCAGGGCAGAAGTTGTACTTCAGCCAGATCAGGCCTGCAAAGAAACTGCGTTTCACAGGCCTTTGTAAGAGATGTTCCCGGTAGGCTGTAAGAGCACTGTGCAGAGCGAGTTGTTTCCTAGCTTCCCAAAGAGCTGGAAGCAAGATGCTTTGGGGCCCTGCTCACCCTTGGGAAAGAAGGCAGCACTTTGTGCCTTGCAGCTCTAGGGCAATGTAGCACACCCAAAGCAGAAGTTCTACTTCAGCCAGATCAGACCTGCAAAGAAACTGCGTTTCACAGGCCTTTGTAAGAGATGTTCCCGGTGGGCTGTTAGAGCACTGTGCAGAGCGAGTTGTTTCTTAGCTTCCCAAGGAGCTGGAAGCAAGATGCTTTAGGGGCCATCTGCTCTTAAGGAAAGAAGGCATCACTTTGTGCCTTGCATATCTAGGGCAATGTAGCACACCCAGAGCAGTTGTTCTACTTCTGCCAGGTCAGGCATGCAAAGAAACTGCGTTTCACAGGCCTTTGTAAGAGATGTTCCCGGTAGGCTGTTAGAGCACTGTGCAGAGCTACTTGTTTCTTAGCTTCCCAAAGAGCTGGAAGCAAGATGCTTTGGGGCCCTCTCACCCTTTGGAAAGAAGGCAGCACTTTGTGACTTGCCGCTCTAGGGCAATGTAGCACACCCAGAGCCGAAGTTCTACTTCAGCTAGATCAGACCTGCAAAGAAACTTCGTTTCACAGGCCTTTGTAAGAGATGTTCCCGGTAGGCTGTAAGAGCACTGTTCAGAGCGACTAGTTTCTTAGCTTCCCAGAGAGCTGGAAGCATGATGCTTTGGGGCCCATCTGCCCCTATGGAAAGATCGCAGCACTTTGTGCCTTTCAGCTCTAGGGCAATGCAGCACACCCCGAGCAGAAGTTCTACTTCAGCCAGATCAGGCCTGCAAAGAAACTGCGTTTCACAACCTTTGTAAGAGATGTTCCCGGTAGGCTGTTAGAGCACTGTGCAGAGCGAGTTGTTTCTTAGCTTCCCAGAGAGCTGGAAGCAAGATGCTTTGGGGCCCGTTAATTTTATACCCTGCTACTTTGCTGTAGTTGTTGATTATTTCTAATAGTTTTTCTGTGGATTCTTTGGGGTTTTCTATGTATAAGATCATGTCGTCTGCAAACAACGTGAGTTTTCCTTCTTCGTTACCTATTTGGATTCCTTTTATTTTTTTATTTCCTGCCGAATTGCTCTGGCCAGCACCTCCAGTACTATGTTGAATAGGAGTGGTGAAAGTGGGCACCCTTGTCTTGTTCCTGTCCTCAGAGGGATGGCTTTCAGCTTTTGTCCATTGAGTATGATGTTGGCTGTGGGTCTATCATATATGGCCTTTATTATGTTGAGGTTCTTTCCTTCTATACCCATTTTACTGAGGGTTTTTATCATAAATGGGTGTTGGATCTTGTCGAATGCTTTCTCTGCGTCTATTGAGATGATCATGTGGTTTTTGTTTTTCATTTTGTTGATGTAGTGTATCACGTTGATTGACTTGCGGGTGTTGAACCATCCCTGTGTCCCTGGTATAAATCCCACTTGATCATGGTGTATAATCTTTTTGATGTATTGCTGTAATCGGTTTGCCAAAATTTTGTTGAGGATTTTTGCATCTATGTTCATCAGTGATATCGGCCTGTAGTTCTCCTTCTTTGTGTTGTCCTTGTCAGGTTGGGGGATCAGAGTGATGTTGGCTTCATAGAATGTGTTAGGGAGTTCTCCATCTTTCTCAATTTTCTGGAACAGTTTGAGGAGAATAGGTACAAAGAACTCACACTGCTTAACAACAAAAAAACAAACAACCCGATCCAAAAATGGGCAGAGGACATGAACAGACATTTCTCCAAAGAAGATATGAATATGGCCAATAGACACATGAAAAGATGTTCATCATCGCTAATCATCAGGGAAATGCAAATCAAAACTACACTAAGATATCACCTTACCCCCGTTAGATTGGCAAAAACATCCAAAACCAAGAACGACAAATGTTGGAGAGGTTGTGGAGAAAGAGGAACCCTCATACACTGTTGGTGGGAATGCAAACTGGTACAGCCACTATGGAAAACAGTATGGAGATTTCTCAAAAAGTTAAAAATAGAAATACCCTATGACCCAGCCATCCCATTACTGGGTATCTATCCTAAGAACCTGATATCAGATATCTCAAGAGTCCGTTGCACCCCTATGTTCATCGCAGCATTATTTACAATAGCCAAGACGTGGAACCAGCCTACATGCCCAGAAACTGATGATTGGATAAAGACGATGTGGTATATATACACAATGGAATACTACTCAGCCATAAAAAAAGACGACATTGGCCCATTCACAACAATGTCGATGGACCTCGAGGGCATTATGTTAAGCGAAATAAGTCAGTCAGAGAAAGACGAACTCTATATGACTCCACTCATAGGTGGAAATTAGTATATTGAGAAGGAGATCTGATCGGTGGTTACCAGGGAAAAGGGGGTGTGGGGGGGGGCACGGAGTGGGAAGTGGTGTTCCCACAACATGACTAACAAAAATGTACAACTGAAATTTCACAAGCTTGTAATCCATCATAACATTAATAAACAACAAAAAAAAAAAAGATGCTTTGGGGCCCATCTGCCCCTATGGAAAGAACGCAGCACTTTGTGCCTTGCAGCTCTAGGGCAATGTAGCACACCCAGAGCAGAAGTTCTACTTCAGCCAGATCAGGCCCGCAAAGAAACTGCGTTTCACAGGCCTTTGTAAGAGATGTTCCCGGTGGGCTGTTAGAGCACTGTGCAGAGCGAGTTGTTTCTTAGCTTCCCAAGGAGCTGGAAGCAAGATGCTTTAGGGGCCATCTGCTCTTAAGGAAAGAAGGCATCACTTTGTGCCTTGCATCTCTAGGGCAATGTAGCACACCCAGAGCAGTTGTTCTACTTCTGCCAGGTCAGGCATGCAAAGAAACTGCGTTTCACAGGCCTTTGTAAGAGATGTTCCCGGTAGGCTGTTAGAGCACTGTGCAGAGCTACTTGTTTCTTAGCTTCCCAAAGAGCTGGAAGCAAGATGCTTTGGGGCCCTCTCACCCTTTGAAAAGAAGGCAGCACTTTGTGACTTGCAGCTCTAGGGCAATGTAGCACACCCAGAGCCGAAGTTCTACTTCAGCTAGATCAGACCTGCAAAGAAACTTCGTTTCACAGGCCTTTGTAAGAGATGTTCCCGGTAGGCTGTAAGAGCACTGTTCAGAGCGACTAGTTTCTTAGCTTCCCAGAGAGCTGGAAGCATGATGCTTTGGGGCCCATCTGCCCCTATGGAAAGATCGCAGCACTTTGTGCCTTTCAGCTCTAGGGCAATGCAGCACACCCCGAGGAGAAGTTCTACTTCAGCCAGATCAGGCCTGCAAAGAAACTGCGTTTCACAACCTTTGTAAGAGATGTTACCGGTAGGCTGTTAGAGCACTGTGCTGAGCGAGTTGTTTCTTAGCTTCCCAGAGAGCTGGAAGCAAGATGCTTTGGGGCCCGTTAATTTTATACCCTGCTACTTTGCTGTAGTTGTTGATTATTTCTAATAGTTTTTCTGTGGATTCTTTGGGGTTATCTATGTATAAGATCATGTCGTCTGCAAACAACGTGAGTTTTACTTCTTCGTTACCTATTTGGATTCCTTTTATTTTTTTTTCCTGCCGAATTGCTCTGGCCAGCACCTCCAGTACTATGTTGAATAGGAGTGGTGAAAGTGGGCACCCTTGTCTTGTTCCTGTCCTCAGAGGGATGGCTTTCAGCTTTTGTCCATTGAGTATGCTGTTGGCTGTGGGTCTATCATATATGGCCTTTATTATGTTGAGGTACTTTCCTTCTATACCCATTTTACTGAGGGTTTTTATCATAAATGGGTGTTGGATCTTGTCGAATGCTTTCTCTGCGTCTATTGAGATGATCATGTGGTTTTTGTTTTTCATTTTGTTGATGTAGTTTATCACGTTGATTGACTTGCGGGTGTTGAACCATCCCTGTGTCCCTGGTATAAATCCCACTTGATCATGGTGTATAATCTTTTTGATGTATTGCTGTAATCGGTTTGCCAAAATTTTGTTGAGGATTTTTGCATCTATGTTCATCAGTGATATCGGCCTGTAGTTCTCCTTCTTTGTGTTGTCCTTGTCAGGTTGGGGGATCAGAGTGATGTTGGCTTCATAGAATGTGTTAGGGAGTTCTCCATCTTTCTCAATTTTCTGGAACAGTTTGAGGAGAATAGGTACAAAGAACTCACACTGCTTAACAACAAAAAAACAAACAACCCGATCCAAAAATGGGCAGAGGACATGAACAGACATTTCTCAAAAGAAGATATGAATATGGCCAATAGACACATGAAAAGATGTTCATCATCGCTAATCATCAGGGAAATGCAAATCAAAACTACACTAAGATATCACCTTACCCTCGTTAGATTGGCAAAAACATCCAAAACCAAGAACGACAAATGTTGGAGAGGTTGTGGAGAAAGAGGAACCCTCATACACTGTTGGTGGGAATGCAAACTGGTACAGCCACTATGGAAAACAGTATGGAGATTTCTCAAAAAGTTAAAAATAGAAATACCCTATGACCCAGCCATCCCATTACTGGGTATCTATCCTAAGAACCTGATATCAGATATCTCAAGAGTCCGTTGCACCCCTATGTTCATCGCAGCATTATTTACAATAGCCAAGACGTGGAACCAGCCTACATGCCCAGAAACTGATGATTGGATAAAGAAGATGTGGTATATATACACAATGGAATACTACTCAGCCATAAAAAAAGACGACATTGGCCCATTCACAACAATGTCGATGGACCTCGAGGGCATTATGTTAAGCGAAATAAGTCAGTCAGAGAAAGACGAACTCTATATGACTCCACTCATAGGTGGAAATTAGTATATTGAGAAGGAGATCTGATCGGTGGTTACCAGGGAAAAGGGGGGGTGGGGGGAGGGCACGGAGTGGGAAGTGGTGTTCCCACAACATGACTAACAAAAATGTACAACTGAAATTTCACAAGCTTGTAATCCATCATAACATTAATAAACAAAAAAAAAAAAAAAAGATGCTTTGGGGCCCATCTGCCCCTATGGAAAGAACGCAGCACTTTGTGCCTTGCAGCTCTAGGGCAATGTAGCACACCCAGAGCAGAAGTTCTACTTCAGCCAGATCAGGCCTGCAAAGAAACTGCGTTTCACAGGCCTTTGTAAGAGATGTTCCCGGTAGGCTGATAGAGCACTGTGCAGAGCGAGTTGTTTCTTAGCTTCCCAAAGAGCTGGAAGCAAGATGCTTTGGGGCCCTTCTCACCCTTTGGAAAGAAGGCAGCACTTTGTGCCTTACAGCTCTAGGGCAATGTAGCACACCCAGAGCAGAAGTTCTTCTTCAGCCAGATCAGGCCTGCAAAGAAACTGCGTTTCACAGGCCTTTGTAAGAGATGTTCCCGGTAGGCTGTTAGAGCACTGTGCAGAGCGAGTTGTTTCTTAGCTTCCCAAACAGCCGGAAACAAGATGCTTTGGGGCCCTTCTCACCCTTTGCAAAGAAGTCAGCACTTTGTGCCTTGCAGCTATAGGGCAATGTAGCACACCCAGGGCTGAAGTTGTACTTCAGCCAGATCAGGCCTGCAAAGAAACTGCGTTTCACAGGCCTTTGTAAGAGATGTTCCCGGTAAGCTGTTAGAGCACTGTGCAGAGCGAGTTGTTTCCTAGCTTCCCAAAGAGCTGGAAGCAAGATGCTTTGGGGCCCTTCTCACCCTTGGGAAAGAAGGCAGCACTTTGTGCCTTGCAGCTCTAGGGCAATGTAGCACACCCAAAGCAGAAGTTCTACTTCAGCCAGATCAGACCTGCAAAGAAACTGCGTTTCACAGGCCTTTGTAAGAGATGTTCCCTGTAGGCTGTTAGAGCACTGTGCAGAGCGAGTTGTTTCTTAGCTTCCCAAGGAGCTGGAAGCAAGATGCTTTAGGGGCCATCTGCTCTTAAGGAAAGAAGGCAGCACTTTGTGCCTTGCATCTCTAGGGCAATGTAGCACACCCAGAGCAGTTGTTCTACTTCTGCCAGGTCAGGCATGCAAAGAAACTGCGTTTCACAGGCCTTTGTAAGAGATGTTCCCGGTAGGCTGTTAGAGCACTGTGCAGAGCGACTTGTTTCTTAGCTTCCCAAAGAGCTGGAAGCAAGATGCTTTGGGGCCCTCTCACCCTTTGGAATGAAGGCAGCACTTTGTGACTTGCAGCTCTAGGGCAATGTAGCACACCCAGACCCGAAGTTCTACTTCAGCTAGATCAGACCTGCAAAGAAACTTCGTTTCACAGGCCTTTGTAAGAGATGTTCCCGGTAGGCTGTAAGAGCACTGTTCAGAGCGACTAGTTTCTTAGCTTCCCAGAGAGCTGGAAGCATGATGCTTTGGGGCCCATCTGCCCCTATGGAAAGATCGCAGCACTTTGTGCCTTTCAGCTCTAGGGCAATGCAGCACACCCCGAGCAGAAGTTCTACTTCAGCCAGATCAGGCCTGCAAAGAAACTGCGTTTCACAACCTTTGTAAGAGATGTTCCCGGTAGGCTGTTAGAGCACTGTGCTGAGCGAGTTGTTTCTTAGCTTCCCAGAGAGCTGGAAGCAAGATGCTTTGGGGCCCGTTAATTTTATACCCTGCTACTTTGCTGTAGTTGTTGATTATTTCTAATAGTTTTTCTGTGGATTCTTTGGGGTTATCTATGTATAAGATCATGTCGTCTGCAAACAACGTGAGTTTTACTTCTTCGTTACCTATTTGGATTCCTTTTATTTTTTTTTCCTGCCGAATTGCTCTGGCCAGCACCTCCAGTACTATGTTGAATAGGAGTGGTGAAAGTGGGCACCCTTGTCTTGTTCCTGTCCTCAGAGGGATGGCTTTCAGCTTTTGTCCATTGAGTATGCTGTTGGCTGTGGGTCTATCATATATGGCCTTTATTATGTTGAGGTACTTTCCTTCTATACCCATTTTACTGAGGGTTTTTATCATAAATGGGTGTTGGATCTTGTCGAATGCTTTCTCTGCGTCTATTGAGATGATCATGTGGTTTTTGTTTTTCATTTTGTTGATGTAGTGTATCACGTTGATTGACTTGCGGGTGTTGAACCATCCCTGTGTCCCTGGTATAAATCCCACTTGATCATGGTGTATAATCTTTTTGATGTATTGCTGTAATCGGTTTGCCAAAATTTTGTTGAGGATTTTTGCATCTATGTTCATCAGTGATATCGGCCTGTAGTTCTCCTTCTTTGTGTTGTCCTTGTCAGGTTGGGGGATCAGAGTGATGTTGGCTTCATAGAATGTGTTAGGGAGTTCTCCATCTTTCTCAATTTTCTGGAACAGTTTGAGGAGAATAGGTACAAAGAACTCACACTGCTTAACAACAAAAAAACAAACAACCCGATCAAAAAATGGGCAGAGGACATGAACAGACATTTCTCCAAAGAAGATATGAATATGGCCAATAGACACATGAAAAGATGTTCATCATCGCTAATCATCAGGGAAATGCAAATCAAAACTACACTAAGATATCACCTTACCCCCGTTAGATTGGCAAAAACATCCAAAACCAAGAAGGACGAATGTTGGAGAGGTTGTGGAGAAAGAGGAACCCTCATACACTGTTGGTGGGAATGCAAACTGGTACAGCCACTATGGAAAACAGTATGGAGATTTCTCAAAAAGTTAAAAATAGAAATACCCTATGACCCAGCCATCCCATTACTGGGTATCTATCCTAAGAACCTGATATCAGATATCTCAAGAGTCCGTTGCACCCCTATGTTCATCGCAGCATTATTTACAATAGCCAAGACGTGGAACCAGCCTACATGCCCAGAAACTGATGATTGGATAAAGAAGATGTGGTATATATACACAATGGAATACTACTCAGCCATAAAAACAGACGACATTGGCCCATTCACAACAATGTGGATGGACCTCGAGGGCATTATGTTAAGCGAAATAAGTCAGTCAGAGAAAGACGAACTCTATATGACTCCACTCATAGGTGGAAATTAGTATATTGAGAAGGAGATCTGATCGGTGGTTACCAGGGAAAAGGGGAGGTGGGGGGAGGGCACGGAGTGGGAAGTGGTGTTCCCAAACCTTGACTAACAAAAATGTACAACTGAAATTTCACAAGCTTGTAATCCATCATAACATAAATAAACAAAAAAAGAAAAAAAAGATGCTTTGGGGCCCATCTGCCCCTATGGAAAGAACGCAGCACTTTGTGCCTTGCAGCTCTAGGGCAATGTAGCACACCCAGAGCAGAAGTTCTACTTCAGCCAGATCAGGCCCGCAAAGAAACTGCGTTTCACAGGCCTTTGTAAGAGATGTTCCCGGTAGGCTGATAGAGCACTGTGCAGAGCGAGTTGTTTCTTAGCTTCCCAAAGAGCTGGAAGCAAGATGCTTTGGGGCCCTTCTCACCCTTTGGAAAGAAGGCAGCACTTTGTGCCTTTCAGCTCTAGGGCAATGTAGCACACCCAGAGCAGAAGTTCTTCTTCAGCCAGATCAGGCCTGCAAAGAAACTGCGTTTCACAGGCCTTTGTAAGAGATGTTCCCAGTAGGCTGTTAGAGCATTGTGCAGAGAGACTTGTTTCTTAGCTTCCCAAAGAGCTGGAAGCAAGATGCTTTGGGGCCCTTCTCACCCTTTGGCAAGAAGGCAGCACTTTGTGCCTTGCAGCTCTAGGGCAATGTAGCACACCCAGAGCAGAAGTTCTACTTCAGCCAGATCAGGCCTGCAAAGAAACTGCGTTTCACAGGCCTTTGTAAGAGATGATCGCGGTAGGCTGTTAGAGCACTGTGCAGAGCGAGTTGTTTCTCAGCTTCCAAAAGAGTTGGAAGCAAGATGCTTTGGGGCTCATCTGCCCCTTTGAAATGAAGGCAGCACTTTGTGCCTTGCAGCTCTAGGGCAATGTAGCACATCCAGAGCAGAAGTTCTACTTCAGCCAGATCAGGCCCGCAAAGAAACTGCATTTCACAGGCCTTTGTAAGAGATGTTCCCGGTAGGCTGTTAGAGCACTGTGCAGAGCGAGTTGTTTCTTAGCTTCCCAAATAGCTGGAAGCAGGATGCTTTGGGGCCCTACTCAGCCTTTGGAAAGAAGGCAGCACTTTGTGCCTTGCAGCTCTAGGGCAATGTAGCACACCCAGATCAGAAGTTCTACTTCAGCCAGATCAGACCTGCAAAGAAACTGCGTTTCACAGGCCTTTGTAAGAGATGTTCCCTGTAGGCTGTTAGAGCATTGTGCAGAGCGAGTTGTTTCTTAGCTTCCCAAAGAGGTGGAAGCAAGATGCTTTGGGGCCCATCTGCCCTTAAGGAAAGAAGGCAGCACTTTGTGCCTTGCAGCTCTAGGGCAATGCAGCACACCCTGAGCAGAAGTTCTACTTCAGCCAGATCAGGCCTGCAAAGAAACTGCGTTTCACAGGCCTTTGTAAGAGATGTTCCCGGTAGGCTGTTAGAGCACTGTGAAGAGCGAGTTGTTTCTTAGCTTCCCAGAGAGCTGGAAGCAAGATGCTTTGGGGCCCGTTAAGTTTATACCCTGCTACTTTGCTGTAGTTATTGGTTATTTCTAATAGTTTTTCTGTGGATTCTTTGGGGTTTTCTATGTATAAGATCATGTCGTCTGCAAACAACGCGAGTTTTTCTTCTTCGTTACCTATTTGGATTCCTTTTATTTTTTTTTCCTGCCGAATTGCTCTGGCCAGCACCTCCAGTACTATGTTGAATAGGAGTGGTGAAAGTGGGCACCCTTGTCTTGTTCCTGTCCTCAGAGGGATGGCTTTCAGCTTTTGTCCATTGAGTATGATGTTAGCTGTTTGTCTATCATATATGGCCTTTATTATGTTGAGGTACTTTCCTTCTATACCCATTTTACTGAGGGTTGTTATCATAAATGGGTGTTGGATCTTGTCGAATGCTTTCTCTGCGTCTATTGAGATGATCATGTGGTTTTTGTTTTTCATTTTGTTGATGTAGTGTATCACGTTGATTGACTTGCGGGTGTTGAACCATCCCTGTGTCCCTGGTATAAATCCCACTTGATCATGGTGTATAATCTTTTTGATGTATTGCTGTAATCGGTTTGCCAAAATTTTGTTGAGGATTTTTGCATCTATGTTCATCAGTGATATCGGCCTGTAGTTCTCCTTCTTTGTGTTGTCCTTGTCAGGTTTGGGGATCAGAGTGATGTTGGCCTCATAGAATGTGTTAGGGAGTTCTCCATCTTTCTCAATTTTCTGGAACAGTTTGAGGAGAATAGGTACAAAGAACTCACACTGCTTAACAACAAAAAAACAAACAACCCGATCAAAAAATGGGCAGAGGACATGAACAGACATTTCTCCAAAGAAGATATGAATATGGCCAATAGACACATGAAAAGATGTTCATCATCGCTAATCATCAGGGAAATGCAAATCAAAACTACACTAAGATATCACCTTACCCCCGGTAGATTGGCAAAAACGTCCAAAACCAAGAACGACAAATGTTGGAGAGGTTGTGGAGAAAGAGGAACCCTCATACACTGTTGGTGGGAATGCAAACTGGTACAGCCACTATGGAAAACAGTATGGAGATTTCTCAAAAAGTTAAAAATAGAAATACCCTATGACCCAGCCATCCCATTACTGGGTATCTATCCTAAGAACCTGATATCAGATATCTCAAGAGTCCGTTGCACCCCTATGTTCATCGCAGCATTATTTACAATAGCCAAGACGTGGAACCAGCCTACATGCCCAGAAACTGATGATTGGATAAAGAAGATGTGGTATATATACACAATGGAATACTACTCAGCCATAAAAAAGACGACATTGGCCCCTTCACAACAATGTGGATGGACCTCGAGGGCATTATGTTAAGCGAAATAAGTCAGTCAGAGAAAGACGAACTCTATATGACTCCACTCATAGGTGGAAATTAGTATATTGAGAAGGAGATCTGATCGGTGGTTACCAGGGAAAAGGGTGGGTGGGGGGAGGGCACGGAGTGGGAAGTGGTGTTCCCACAACATGACTAACAAAAATGTACAACTGAAATTTCACAAGCTTGTAATGCATCATAACATCAGTAAACAAAAAAAAAAAAAAAGATGCTTTGCGGCCCATCTGCCCCTATGGACAGAACGCAGCACTTTCTGCCTTGCAGCTCTAGGGCAATGTAGCACACCCAGAGCAGAAGTTCTACTTCAGCCAGATCAGGCCCGCAAAGAAACTGCGTTTCACAGGCCTTTGTAAGAGATGTTCCCAGTAGGCTGTTAGAGCACTGTGCAGAGAGACTTGTTTCTTAGCTTCCCAAAGAGCTGGAAGCAAGATGCTTTGGGGCCCTTCTCACCCTTTGGCAAGAAGGCAGCACTTTGTGCCTTGCAGGTCTAGGTCAATGTAGCACACCCAGAGCAGAAGTTCTACTTCAGCCAGATCAGGCCTGCAAAGAAACTGCGTTTCACAGGCCTTTGTAAGAGATGATCGCGGTAGGCTGTTAGAGCACTGTGCAGAGCGAGTTGTTTCTCAGCTTCCAAAAGAGTTGGAAGCAAGATGCTTTGGGGCTCATCTGCCCCTTTGAAATGAAGGCAGCACTTTGTGCCTTGCAGCTCTAGGGCAATGTAGCACATCCAGAGCAGAAGTTCTACTTCAGCCAGATCAGGCCCGCAAAGAAACTGCATTTCACAGGCCTTTGTAAGAGATGTTCCCGGTAGGCTGTTAGAGCACTGTGCAGAGCGAGTTGTTTCTTAGCTTCCCAAAGAGCTGGAAGCAAGATGCTTTGGGGCCCTACTCAGCCTTTGGAAAGAAGGCAGCACTTTGTGCCTTGCAGCTCTAGGGCAATGTAGCACACCCAGAGTAGAAGTTTTACTTCAGCCAGATCAGGCCTGCAAAGAAACTGCGTTTCACAGGCCTTTGTAAGAGATGTTCCCCGTAGGCTGTTAGACCACTGTGCAGAGAGAGTTCTTTCGTAGCTTCCCAAAGACCTGGAAGCAAGATGCTTTGGGGGCCATCTGCCCTTAAGGAAAGAAGGCAGCACTTTGTGCCTTGCAGCTCTAGGGCAATGTAGCACACCCAGAGCCGAAGTTCTACTTCAGCTAGATCAGACCTGCAAAGAAACTGCGTTTCACAGGCCTTTGTAAGAGATGTTCCCCGTAGGCTGTTAGAGCACTGTGCAGAGCGAGTTGTTTCTTAGCTTCCCAAACAGCCGGTAGCAAGACGCTTTGGGGGCAATCTGCACTTAAGTAAAGAAGGCAGCACTTTGTGCCTTGCAGCTCTACGGCATTGTAGCACACCCAGAGCAGTTGTTCTACTTCTGCCAGGTCAGTCGTGCAAAGAAACTGCGTTTCACAGGCCTTTGTAGGAGATGTTCCCGGTAGGCTGTTAGAGCACTGTGCAGAGCGAGTTGTTTCTTAGCTTCCCAAAGAGCCGGAAGCAAGATGCTTTGGGGCCCTTCTCACCCTTTGGAAAGAAGGCAGCACTTTGTGCCTTGCAGCTCTAGGGCACTGTAGCACACCCAGAGCAGTTGTTCTACTTCTGCCAGGTCAGGCCTGCAAAGAAACTTCGTTTCACAGGCCTTTGTGAGAGATGTTCAAGGTAGGCTGTTAGAGCACTGTGCAGAGCGACTTGTTTCTTAGCTTCCCAAAGAGCTGTAGGCAAGATGCTTTGGGGCCCTTCTCACCCTTTGGAAAGAAGGCAGCACTTTGTGCCTTGCAGCTCTAGGGCAATGTAGCACACCCAGAGCCGAAGTTCTACTTCAGCTAGATCAGACCTGCAAAGAAACTTCGTTTCACAGGCCTTTGTAAGAGATGTTCCCGGTAGGCTGTAAGTGCACTGTGCAGAGCGACTAGTTTCTTAGCTTCCCAGAGAGCTGGAAGCAAGATGCTTTGGGGCCCATCTGCCCCTATGGAAAGAACGCAGCACTTTGTGCCTTGCAGCTCTAGGGCAATGCAGCACACCCCGAGCAGAAGTTCTACTTCAGCCAGATCAGGCCTGCAAAGAAACTGCGTTTCACAGGCCTTTGTAAGAGATGTTCCCGGTAGGCTGTTAGAGCACTGTGCAGAGCGAGTTGTTTCTTAGCTTCCCAGAGAGCTGTAAGCAAGATGCTTTGGGGCCCGTTAATTTTATACCATGCTACTTTGCTGTAGTTGTTGATTATTTCTAATAGTTTTTCTGTGGATTCTTTGGGGTTTTTTATGTATAAGATCATGTCGTCTGCAAACAACGCGAGTTTTACTTCTTCGTTACCTATTTGGATTCCTTTTATTTTTTTTTCCTGCCGAATTGCTCTGGCCTGCACCTCCAGTACTATGTTGAATAGGAGTGGTGAAAGTGGGCACCCTTGTCTTGTTCCTGTCCTCAGAGGGATGGCTTTCAGCTTTTGTCCATTGAGTATGATGTTGGCTGTGGGTCTATCATATATGGCCTTTATTATGTTGAGGTATTTTCCTTCTATATCCATTTTACTGAGGGTTTTTATCATAAATGGGTGTTGGATCTTGTCGAATGCTTTCTCTGCGTCTATTGAGATGATCATGTGGTTTTTGTTTTTCATTTTGTTGATGTAGTGTATCACGTTGATTGACTTGCGGGTGTTGAACCATCCCTGTGTCCCTGGTATAAATCCCACTTGATCATGGTGTATAATCTTTTTGATGTATTGCTGTAATCGGTTTGCCAAAATTTGGTTGAGGATTTTTGCATCTATGTTCATCAGTGATATCGGCCTGTAGTTCTCCTTCTTTGTGTTGTCCTTGTCAGGTTTGGGGATCAGAGTGATGTTGGCCTCATAGAATGTGTTAGGGAGTTCTCCATCTTTCTCAATTTTCTGGAACAGTTTGAGGAGAATAGCTACAAAGAACTCACACTGCTTAACAACAAAAAAACAAACAACCCGATCAAAAAATGGGCAGAGGACATGAACAGACATTTCTCCAAAGAAGATATGAATATGGCCAATAGACACATGAAAAGATGTTCATCATCGCTAATCATCAGGGAAATGCAAATCAAAACTACACTAAGATATCACCTTACCCCCGGTAGATTGGCAAAAACGTCCAAAACCAAGAACGACAAATGTTGGAGAGGTTGTGGAGAAAGAGGAACCCTCATACACTGTTGGTGGGAATGCAAACTGGTACAGCCACTATGGAAAACAGTATGGAGATTTCTCAAAAAGTTAAAAATAGAAATACCCTATGACCCAGCCATCCCATTACTGGGTATCTATCCTAAGAACCTGATATCAGATATCTCAAGAGTCCGTTGCACCCCTATGTTCATCGCAGCATTATTTACAATAGCCAAGACGTGGAACCAGCCTACATGCCCAGAAACTGATGATTGGATAAAGAAGATGTGGTATATATACACAATGGAATACTACTCAGCCATAAAAAAAGACGACATTGGCCCCTTCACAACAATGTGGATGGACCTCGAGGGCATTATGTTAAGCGAAATAAGTCAGTCAGAGAAAGACGAACTCTATATGACTCCACTCATAGGTGGAAATTAGTATATTGAGAAGGAGATCTGATCGGTGGTTACCAGGGAAAAGGGGGGGTGGGGGGAGGGCAGGGAGTGGGAACTGGTGTTCCCACAACATGACTAACAAAAATGTACAACTGAAATTTCACAAGCTTGTAATGCATCATAACATCAGTAAACAAAAAAAAAAAAAAAAGGGAAGCTTTGGGGCCCATCTGCCCCTATGGACAGAACGCAGCACTTTCTGCCTTGCAGCTCTAGGGCAATGTAGCACACCCAGAGCAGAAGTTCTACTTCAGCCAGATCAGGCCTGCAAAGAAACTGCGTTTCACAGGCCTTTGTAAGAGATGTTCCCAGTAGGCTGTTAGAGCACTGTGCAGAGAGACTTGTTTCTTAGCTTCCCAAAGAGCTGGAAGCAAGATGTTTTGGGGCCCTTCTCACCTTTGGCAAGAAGGCAGCACTTTGTGCCTTGCAGCTCTAGGGCAATGTAGCACACCCAGAGCAGAAGTTCTACTTCAGCCAGATCAGGCCTGCAAAGAAACTGCGTTTCACAGGCCTTTGTAAGAGATGTTCCCGGTAGGCTGTTAGAGCACTGTGCAGAGCGAGTTGTTTCTTAGCTTCCCAAAGAGCTGGAAGCAAGATGCTTTGCGGCCCTACTCAGCCTTTGGAAAGAAGGCAGCACTTTGTGCCTTGCAGCTCTAGGGCAATGTAGCACACCCAGAGTAGAAGTTTTACTTCAGCCAGATCAGGCCTGCAAAGAAACTGCGTTTCACAGGCCTTTGTAAGAGATGTTCCCCGTAGGCTGTTAGACCACTGTGCAGAGAGAGTTCTTTCGTAGCTTCCCAAAGACCTGGAAGCAAGATGCTTTGGGGGCCATCTGCCCTTAAGGAAAGAAGGCAGCACTTTGTGCCTTGCAGCTCTAGGGCAATGTAGCACACCCAGAGCCGAAGTTCTACTTCAGCTAGATCAGACCTGCAAAGAAACTGCGTTTCACAGGCCTTTGTAAGAGATGTTCCCCGTAGGCTGTTAGAGCACTGTGCAGAGCGAGTTGTTTCTTAGCTTCCCAAACAGCCGGTAGCAAGACGCTTTGGGGGCAATCTGCACTTAAGTAAAGAAGGCAGCACTTTGTGCCTTGCAGCTCTACGGCATTGTAGCACACCCAGAGCAGTTGTTCTACTTCTGCCAGGTCAGTCGTGCAAAGAAACTGCGTTTCACAGGCCTTTGTAGGAGATGTTCCCGGTAGGCTGTTAGAGCACTGTGCAGAGCGAGTTGTTTCTTAGCTTCCCAAAGAGCCGGAAGCAAGATGCTTTGGGGCCCTTCTCACCCTTTGGAAAGAAGGCAGCACTTTGTGCCTTGCAGCTCTAGGGCACTGTAGCACACCCAGAGCAGTTGTTCTACTTCTGCCAGGTCAGGCCTGCAAAGAAACTTCGTTTCACAGGCCTTTGTGAGAGATGTTCAAGGTAGGCTGTTAGAGCACTGTGCAGAGCGACTTGTTTCTTAGCTTCCCAAAGAGCTGTAGGCAAGATGCTTTGGGGCCCTTCTCACCCTTTGGAAAGAAGGCAGCACTTTGTGCCTTGCAGCTCTAGGGCAATGTAGCACACCCAGAGCCGAAGTTCTACTTCAGCTAGATCAGACCTGCAAAGAAACTTCGTTTCACAGGCCTTTGTAAGAGATGTTCCCGGTAGGCTGTAAGTGCACTGTGCAGAGCGACTAGTTTCTTAGCTTCCCAGAGAGCTGGAAGCAAGATGCTTTGGGGCCCATCTGCCCCTATGGAAAGAACGCAGCACTTTGTGCCTTGCAGCTCTAGGGCAATGCAGCACACCCCGAGCAGAAGTTCTACTTCAGCCAGATCAGGCCTGCAAAGAAACTGCGTTTCACAGGCCTTTGTAAGAGATGTTCCCGGTAGGCTGTTAGAGCACTGTGCAGAGCGAGTTGTTTCTTAGCTTCCCAGAGAGCTGTAAGCAAGATGCTTTGGGGCCCGTTAATTTTATACCATGCTACTTTGCTGTAGTTGTTGATTATTTCTAATAGTTTTTCTGTGGATTCTTTGGGGTTTTTTATGTATAAGATCATGTCGTCTGCAAACAACGCGAGTTTTACTTCTTCGTTACCTATTTGGATTCCTTTTATTTTTTTTTCCTGCCGAATTGCTCTGGCCTGCACCTCCAGTACTATGTTGAATAGGAGTGGTGAAAGTGGGCACCCTTGTCTTGTTCCTGTCCTCAGAGGGATGGCTTTCAGCTTTTGTCCATTGAGTATGATGTTGGCTGTGGGTCTATCATATATGGCCTTTATTATGTTGAGGTATTTTCCTTCTATATCCATTTTACTGAGGGTTTTTATCATAAATGGGTGTTGGATCTTGTCGAATGCTTTCTCTGCGTCTATTGAGATGATCATGTGGTTTTTGTTTTTCATTTTGTTGATGTAGTGTATCACGTTGATTGACTTGCGGGTGTTGAACCATCCCTGTGTCCCTGGTATAAATCCGACTTGATCATGGTGTATAATCTTTTTGATGTATTGCTGTAATCGGTTTGCCAAAATTTTGTTGAGGATTTTTGCATCTATGTTCATCAGTGATATCGGCCTGTAGTTCTCCTTCTTTGTGTTGTCCTTGTCAGGTTTGGGGATCAGAGTGATGTTGGCCTCATAGAATGTGTTAGGGAGTTCTCCATCTTTCTCAATTTTCTGGAACAGTTTGAGGAGAATAGGTACAAAGAACTCACACTGCTTAACAACAAAAAAACAAACAACCCGATCCAAAAATGGGCAGAGGACATGAACAGACATTTCTCCAAAGAAGATATGAATATGGCCAATAGACACATGAAAAGATGTTCATCATCGCTAATCATCAGGGAAATGCAAATCAAAACTACACTAAGATATCACCTTACCCCCGGTAGATTGGCAAAAACGTCCAAAACCAAGAACGACAAATGTGGGAGAGGTTGTGGAGAAAGAGGAACCCTCATACACTGTTGGTGGGAATGCAAACTGGTACAGCCACTATGGAAAACAGTATGGAGATTTCTCAAAAAGTTAAAAATAGAAATACCCTATGACCCAGCCATCCCATTACTGGGTATCTATCCTAAGAACCTGATATCAGATATCTCAAGAGTCCGTTGCACCCCTATGTTCATCGCAGCATTATTTACAATAGCCAAGACGTGGAACCAGCCTACATGCCCAGAAACTGATGATTGGATAAAGAAGATGTGGTATATATACACAATGGAATACTACTCAGCCATAAAAAAAGACGACATTGGCCCCTTCACAACAATGTGGATGGACCTCGAGGGCATTATGTTAAGCGAAATAAGTCAGTCAGAGAAAGACGAACTCTATATGACTCCACTCATAGGTGGAAATTAGTATATTGAGAAGGAGATCTGATCGGTGGTTACCAGGGAAAAGGGGGGGTGGGGGGAGGGCACGGAGTGGGAACTGGTGTTCCCACAACATGACTAACAAAAATGTACAACTGAAATTTCACAAGCTTGTAATGCATCATAACATCAGTAAACAAAAAAAAAAAAAAAGGGAAGCTTTGGGGCCCATCTGCCCCTATGGACAGAACGCAGCACTTTCTGCCTTGCAGCTCTAGGGCAATGTAGCACACCCAGAGCAGAAGTTCTACTTCAGCCAGATCAGGCCTGCAAAGAAACTGCGTTTCACAGGCCTTTGTAAGAGATGTTCCCAGTAGGCTGTTAGAGCACTGTGCAGAGAGACTTGTTTCTTAGCTTCCCAAAGAGCTGGAAGCAAGATGTTTTGGGGCCCTTCTCACCTTTGGCAAGAAGGCAGCACTTTGTGCCTTGCAGCTCTAGGGCAATGTAGCACACCCAGAGCAGAAGTTCTACTTCAGCCAGATCAGGCCTGCAAAGAAACTGCGTTTCACAGGCCTTTGTAAGAGATGTTCCCGGTAGGCTGTTAGAGCACTGTGCAGAGCGAGTTGTTTCTTAGCTTCCCAAAGAGCTGGAAGCAAGATGCTTTGCGGCCCTACTCAGCCTTTGGAAAGAAGGCAGCACTTTGTGCCTTGCAGCTCTAGGGCAATGTAGCACACCCAGAGTAGAAGTTTTACTTCAGCCAGATCAGGCCTGCAAAGAAACTGCGTTTCACAGGCCTTTGTAAGAGATGTTCCCCGTAGGCTGTTAGACCACTGTGCAGAGAGAGTTCTTTCGTAGCTTCCCAAAGACCTGGAAGCAAGATGCTTTGGGGGCCATCTGCCCTTAAGGAAAGAAGGCAGCACTTTGTGCCTTGCAGCTCTAGGGCAATGTAGCACACCCAGAGCCGAAGTTCTACTTCAGCTAGATCAGACCTGCAAAGAAACTGCGTTTCACAGGCCTTTGTAAGAGATGTTCCCCGTAGGCTGTTAGAGCACTGTGCAGAGCGAGTTGTTTCTTAGCTTCCCAAACAGCCGGTAGCAAGACGCTTTGGGGGCAATCTGCACTTAAGTAAAGAAGGCAGCACTTTGTGCCTTGCAGCTCTACGGCATTGTAGCACACCCAGAGCAGTTGTTCTACTTCTGCCAGGTCAGTCGTGCAAAGAAACTGCGTTTCACAGGCCTTTGTAGGAGATGTTCCCGGTAGGCTGTTAGAGCACTGTGCAGAGCGAGTTGTTTCTTAGCTTCCCAAAGAGCCGGAAGCAAGATGCTTTGGGGCCCTTCTCACCCTTTGGAAAGAAGGCAGCACTTTGTGCCTTGCAGCTCTAGGGCACTGTAGCACACCCAGAGCAGTTGTTCTACTTCTGCCAGGTCAGGCCTGCAAAGAAACTTCGTTTCACAGGCCTTTGTGAGAGATGTTCAAGGTAGGCTGTTAGAGCACTGTGCAGAGCGACTTGTTTCTTAGCTTCCCAAAGAGCTGTAGGCAAGATGCTTTGGGGCCCTTCTCACCCTTTGGAAAGAAGGCAGCACTTTGTGCCTTGCAGCTCTAGGGCAATGTAGCACACCCAGAGCCGAAGTTCTACTTCAGCTAGATCAGACCTGCAAAGAAACTTCGTTTCACAGGCCTTTGTAAGAGATGTTCCCGGTAGGCTGTAAGTGCACTGTGCAGAGCGACTAGTTTCTTAGCTTCCCAGAGAGCTGGAAGCAAGATGCTTTGGGGCCCATCTGCCCCTATGGAAAGAACGCAGCACTTTGTGCCTTGCAGCTCTAGGGCAATGCAGCACACCCCGAGCAGAAGTTCTACTTCAGCCAGATCAGGCCTGCAAAGAAACTGCGTTTCACAGGCCTTTGTAAGAGATGTTCCCGGTAGGCTGTTAGAGCACTGTGCAGAGCGAGTTGTTTCTTAGCTTCCCAGAGAGCTGTAAGCAAGATGCTTTGGGGCCCGTTAATTTTATACCATGCTACTTTGCTGTAGTTGTTGATTATTTCTAATAGTTTTTCTGTGGATTCTTTGGGGTTTTTTATGTATAAGATCATGTCGTCTGCAAACAACGCGAGTTTTACTTCTTCGTTACCTATTTGGATTCCTTTTATTTTTTTTTCCTGCCGAATTGCTCTGGCCTGCACCTCCAGTACTATGTTGAATAGGAGTGGTGAAAGTGGGCACCCTTGTCTTGTTCCTGTCCTCAGAGGGATGGCTTTCAGCTTTTGTCCATTGAGTATGATGTTGGCTGTGGGTCTATCATATATGGCCTTTATTATGTTGAGGTATTTTCCTTCTATATCCATTTTACTGAGGGTTTTTATCATAAATGGGTGTTGGATCTTGTCGAATGCTTTCTCTGCGTCTATTGAGATGATCATGTGGTTTTTGTTTTTCATTTTGTTGATGTAGTGTATCACGTTGATTGACTTGCGGGTGTTGAACCATCCCTGTGTCCCTGGTATAAATCCCACTTGATCATGGTGTATAATCTTTTTGATGTATTGCTGTAATCGGTTTGCCAAAATTTGGTTGAGGATTTTTGCATCTATGTTCATCAGTGATATCGGCCTGTAGTTCTCCTTCTTTGTGTTGTCCTTGTCAGGTTTGGGGATCAGAGTGATGTTGGCCTCATAGAATGTGTTAGGGAGTTCTCCATCTTTCTCAATTTTCTGGAACAGTTTGAGGAGAATAGCTACAAAGAACTCACACTGCTTAACAACAAAAAAACAAACAACCCGATCAAAAAATGGGCAGAGGACATGAACAGACATTTCTCCAAAGAAGATATGAATATGGCCAATAGACACATGAAAAGATGTTCATCATCGCTAATCATCAGGGAAATGCAAATCAAAACTACACTAAGATATCACCTTACCCCCGGTAGATTGGCAAAAACGTCCAAAACCAAGAACGACAAATGTTGGAGAGGTTGTGGAGAAAGAGGAACCCTCATACACTGTTGGTGGGAATGCAAACTGGTACAGCCACTATGGAAAACAGTATGGAGATTTCTCAAAAAGTTAAAAATAGAAATACCCTATGACCCAGCCATCCCATTACTGGGTATCTATCCTAAGAACCTGATATCAGATATCTCAAGAGTCCGTTGCACCCCTATGTTCATCGCAGCATTATTTACAATAGCCAAGACGTGGAACCAGCCTACATGCCCAGAAACTGATGATTGGATAAAGAAGATGTGGTATATATACACAATGGAATACTACTCAGCCATAAAAAAAGACGACATTGGCCCCTTCACAACAATGTGGATGGACCTCGAGGGCATTATGTTAAGCGAAATAAGTCAGTCAGAGAAAGACGAACTCTATATGACTCCACTCATAGGTGGAAATTAGTATATTGAGAAGGAGATCTGATCGGTGGTTACCAGGGAAAAGGGGGGGTGGGGGGAGGGCACGGAGTGGGAACTGGTGTTCCCACAACATGACTAACAAAAATGTACAACTGAAATTTCACAAGCTTGTAATGCATCATAACATCAGTAAACAAAAAAAAAAAAAAAGGGAAGCTTTGGGGCCCATCTGCCCCTATGGACAGAACGCAGCACTTTCTGCCTTGCAGCTCTAGGGCAATGTAGCACACCCAGAGCAGAAGTTCTACTTCAGCCAGATCAGGCCTGCAAAGAAACTGCGTTTCACAGGCCTTTGTAAGAGATGTTCCCAGTAGGCTGTTAGAGCACTGTGCAGAGAGACTTGTTTCTTAGCTTCCCAAAGAGCTGGAAGCAAGATGTTTTGGGGCCCTTCTCACCTTTGGCAAGAAGGCAGCACTTTGTGCCTTGCAGCTCTAGGGCAATGTAGCACACCCAGAGCAGAAGTTCTACTTCAGCCAGATCAGGCCTGCAAAGAAACTGCGTTTCACAGGCCTTTGTAAGAGATGTTCCCGGTAGGCTGTTAGAGCACTGTGCAGAGCGAGTTGTTTCTTAGCTTCCCAAAGAGCTGGAAGCAAGATGCTTTGCGGCCCTACTCAGCCTTTGGAAAGAAGGCAGCACTTTGTGCCTTGCAGCTCTAGGGCAATGTAGCACACCCAGAGTAGAAGTTTTACTTCAGCCAGATCAGGCCTGCAAAGAAACTGCGTTTCACAGGCCTTTGTAAGAGATGTTCCCCGTAGGCTGTTAGACCACTGTGCAGAGAGAGTTCTTTCGTAGCTTCCCAAAGACCTGGAAGCAAGATGCTTTGGGGGCCATCTGCCCTTAAGGAAAGAAGGCAGCACTTTGTGCCTTGCAGCTCTAGGGCAATGTAGCACACCCAGAGCCGAAGTTCTACTTCAGCTAGATCAGACCTGCAAAGAAACTGCGTTTCACAGGCCTTTGTAAGAGATGTTCCCCGTAGGCTGTTAGAGCACTGTGCAGAGCGAGTTGTTTCTTAGCTTCCCAAACAGCCGGTAGCAAGACGCTTTGGGGGCAATCTGCACTTAAGTAAAGAAGGCAGCACTTTGTGCCTTGCAGCTCTACGGCATTGTAGCACACCCAGAGCAGTTGTTCTACTTCTGCCAGGTCAGTCGTGCAAAGAAACTGCGTTTCACAGGCCTTTGTAAGAGATGTTCCCGGTAGGCTGTTAGAGCACTGTGCAGAGCGAGTTGTTTCTTAGCTTCCCAAAGAGCCGGAAGCAAGATGCTTTGGGGCCCTTCTCACCCTTTGGAAAGAAGGCAGCACTTTGTGCCTTGCAGCTCTAGGGCACTGTAGCACACCCAGAGCAGTTGTTCTACTTCTGCCAGGTCAGGCCTGCAAAGAAACTTCGTTTCACAGGCCTTTGTGAGAGATGTTCAAGGTAGGCTGTTAGAGCACTGTGCAGAGCGACTTGTTTCTTAGCTTCCCAAAGAGCTGTAGGCAAGATGCTTTGGGGCCCTTCTCACCCTTTGGAAAGAAGGCAGCACTTTGTGCCTTGCAGCTCTAGGGCAATGTAGCACACCCAGAGCCGAAGTTCTACTTCAGCTAGATCAGACCTGCAAAGAAACTTCGTTTCACAGGCCTTTGTAAGAGATGTTCCCGGTAGGCTGTAAGTGCACTGTGCAGAGCGACTAGTTTCTTAGCTTCCCAGAGAGCTGGAAGCAAGATGCTTTGGGGCCCATCTGCCCCTATGGAAAGAACGCAGCACTTTGTGCCTTGCAGCTCTAGGGCAATGCAGCACACCCCGAGCAGAAGTTCTACTTCAGCCAGATCAGGCCTGCAAAGAAACTGCGTTTCACAGGCCTTTGTAAGAGATGTTCCCGGTAGGCTGTTAGAGCACTGTGCAGAGCGAGTTGTTTCTTAGCTTCCCAGAGAGCTGTAAGCAAGATGCTTTGGGGCCCGTTAATTTTATACCATGCTACTTTGCTGTAGTTGTTGATTATTTCTAATAGTTTTTCTGTGGATTCTTTGGGGTTTTTTATGTATAAGATCATGTCGTCTGCAAACAACGCGAGTTTTACTTCTTCGTTACCTATTTGGATTCCTTTTATTTTTTTTTCCTGCCGAATTGCTCTGGCCTGCACCTCCAGTACTATGTTGAATAGGAGTGGTGAAAGTGGGCACCCTTGTCTTGTTCCTGTCCTCAGAGGGATGGCTTTCAGCTTTTGTCCATTGAGTATGATGTTGGCTGTGGGTCTATCATATATGGCCTTTATTATGTTGAGGTATTTTCCTTCTATATCCATTTTACTGAGGGTTTTTATCATAAATGGGTGTTGGATCTTGTCGAATGCTTTCTCTGCGTCTATTGAGATGATCATGTGGTTTTTGTTTTTCATTTTGTTGATGTAGTGTATCACGTTGATTGACTTGCGGGTGTTGAACCATCCCTGTGTCCCTGGTATAAATCCCACTTGATCATGGTGTATAATCTTTTTGATGTATTGCTGTAATCGGTTTGCCAAAATTTGGTTGAGGATTTTTGCATCTATGTTCATCAGTGATATCGGCCTGTAGTTCTCCTTCTTTGTGTTGTCCTTGTCAGGTTTGGGGATCAGAGTGATGTTGGCCTCATAGAATGTGTTAGGGAGTTCTCCATCTTTCTCAATTTTCTGGAACAGTTTGAGGAGAATAGCTACAAAGAACTCACACTGCTTAACAACAAAAAAACAAACAACCCGATCAAAAAATGGGCAGAGGACATGAACAGACATTTCTCCAAAGAAGATATGAATATGGCCAATAGACACATGAAAAGATGTTCATCATCGCTAATCATCAGGGAAATGCAAATCAAAACTACACTAAGATATCACCTTACCCCCGGTAGATTGGCAAAAACGTCCAAAACCAAGAACGACAAATGTTGGAGAGGTTGTGGAGAAAGAGGAACCCTCATACACTGTTGGTGGGAATGCAAACTGGTACAGCCACTATGGAAAACAGTATGGAGATTTCTCAAAAAGTTAAAAATAGAAATACCCTATGACCCAGCCATCCCATTACTGGGTATCTATCCTAAGAACCTGATATCAGATATCTCAAGAGTCCGTTGCACCCCTATGTTCATCGCAGCATTATTTACAATAGCCAAGACGTGGAACCAGCCTACATGCCCAGAAACTGATGATTGGATAAAGAAGATGTGGTATATATACACAATGGAATACTACTCAGCCATAAAAAAAGACGACATTGGCCCCTTCACAACAATGTGGATGGACCTCGAGGGCATTATGTTAAGCGAAATAAGTCAGTCAGAGAAAGACGAACTCTATATGACTCCACTCATAGGTGGAAATTAGTATATTGAGAAGGAGATCTGATCGGTGGTTACCAGGGAAAAGGGGGGGTGGGGGGAGGGCACGGAGTGGGAAGTGGTGTTCCCACAACATGACTAACAAAAATGTACAACTGAAATTTCACAAGCTTGTAATGCATCATAACATCAGTAAACAAAAAAAAAAAAAAAAGGGAAGCTTTGGGGCCCATCTGCCCCTATGGACAGAACGCAGCACTTTCTGCCTTGCAGCTCTAGGGCAATGTAGCACACCCAGAGCAGAAGTTCTACTTCAGCCAGATCAGGCCTGCAAAGAAACTGCGTTTCACAGGCCTTTGTAAGAGATGTTCCCAGTAGGCTGTTAGAGCACTGTGCAGAGAGACTTGTTTCTTAGCTTCCCAAAGAGCTGGAAGCAAGATGTTTTGGGGCCCTTCTCACCTTTGGCAAGAAGGCAGCACTTTGTGCCTTGCAGCTCTAGGGCAATGTAGCACACCCAGAGCAGAAGTTCTACTTCAGCCAGATCAGGCCTGCAAAGAAACTGCATTTCACAGGCCTTTGTAAGAGATGTTCCCGGTAGGCTGTTAGAGCACTGTGCAGAGCGAGTTGTTTCTTAGCTTCCCAAAGAGCTGGAAGCAAGATGCTTTGCGGCCCTACTCAGCCTTTGGAAAGAAGGCAGCACTTTGTGCCTTGCAGCTCTAGGGCAATGTAGCACACCCAGAGTAGAAGTTTTACTTCAGCCAGATCAGGCCTGCAAAGAAACTGCGTTTCACAGGCCTTTGTAAGAGATGTTCCCCGTAGGCTGTTAGACCACTGTGCAGAGAGAGTTCTTTCGTAGCTTCCCAAAGACCTGGAAGCAAGATGCTTTGGGGGCCATCTGCCCTTAAGGAAAGAAGGCAGCACTTTGTGCCTTGCAGCTCTAGGGCAATGTAGCACACCCAGAGCCGAAGTTCTACTTCAGCTAGATCAGACCTGCAAAGAAACTGCGTTTCACAGGCCTTTGTAAGAGATGTTCCCCGTAGGCTGTTAGAGCACTGTGCAGAGCGAGTTGTTTCTTAGCTTCCCAAACAGCCGGTAGCAAGACGCTTTGGGGGCAATCTGCACTTAAGTAAAGAAGGCAGCACTTTGTGCCTTGCAGCTCTACGGCATTGTAGCACACCCAGAGCAGTTGTTCTACTTCTGCCAGGTCAGTCGTGCAAAGAAACTGCGTTTCACAGGCCTTTGTAGGAGATGTTCCCGGTAGGCTGTTAGAGCACTGTGCAGAGCGAGTTGTTTCTTAGCTTCCCAAAGAGCCGGAAGCAAGATGCTTTGGGGCCCTTCTCACCCTTTGGAAAGAAGGCAGCACTTTGTGCCTTGCAGCTCTAGGGCACTGTAGCACACCCAGAGCAGTTGTTCTACTTCTGCCAGGTCAGGCCTGCAAAGAAACTTCGTTTCACAGGCCTTTGTGAGAGATGTTCAAGGTAGGCTGTTAGAGCACTGTGCAGAGCGACTTGTTTCTTAGCTTCCCAAAGAGCTGTAGGCAAGATGCTTTGGGGCCCTTCTCACCCTTTGGAAAGAAGGCAGCACTTTGTGCCTTGCAGCTCTAGGGCAATGTAGCACACCCAGAGCCGAAGTTCTACTTCAGCTAGATCAGACCTGCAAAGAAACTTCGTTTCACAGGCCTTTGTAAGAGATGTTTCCGGTAGGCTGTAAGTGCACTGTGCAGAGCGACTAGTTTCTTAGCTTCCCAGAGAGCTGGAAGCAAGATGCTTTGGGGCCCATCTGCCCCTATGGAAAGAACGCAGCACTTTGTGCCTTACAGCTCTAGGGCAATGCAGCACACCCCGAGCAGAAGTTCTACTTCAGCCAGATCAGGCCTGCAAAGAAACTGCGTTTCACAGGCCTTTGTAAGAGATGTTCCCGGTAGGCTGTTAGAGCACTGTGCAGAGCGAGTTGTTTCTTAGCTTCCCAGAGAGCTGTAAGCAAGATGCTTTGGGGCCCGTTAATTTTATACCATGCTACTTTGCTGTAGTTGTTGATTATTTCTAATAGTTTTTCTGTGGATTCTTTGGGGTTTTTTATGTATAAGATCATGTCGTCTGCAAACAACGCGAGTTTTACTTCTTCGTTACCTATTTGGATTCCTTTTATTTTTTTTTCCTGCCGAATTGCTCTGGCCTGCACCTCCAGTACTATGTTGAATAGGAGTGGTGAAAGTGGGCACCCTTGTCTTGTTCCTGTCCTCAGAGGGATGGCTTTCAGCTTTTGTCCATTGAGTATGATGTTGGCTGTGGGTCTATCATATATGGCCTTTATTATGTTGAGGTATTTTCCTTCTATATCCATTTTACTGAGGGTTTTTATCATAAATGCGTGTTGGATCTTGTCGAATGCTTTCTCTGCGTCTATTGAGATGATCATGTGGTTTTTGTTTTTCATTTTGTTGATGTAGTGTATCACGTTGATTGACTTGCGGGTGTTGAACCATCCCTGTGTCCCTGGTATAAATCCCACTTGATCATGGTGTATAATCTTTTTGATGTATTGCTGTAATCGGTTTGCCAAAATTTGGTTGAGGATTTTTGCATCTATGTTCATCAGTGATATCGGCCTGTAGTTCTCCTTCTTTGTGTTGTCCTTGTCAGGTTTGGGGATCAGAGTGATGTTGGCCTCATAGAATGTGTTAGGGAGTTCTCCATCTTTCTCAATTTTCTGGAACAGTTTGAGGAGAATAGCCACAAAGAACTCACACTGCTTAACAACAAAAAAACAAACAACCCGATCAAAAAATGGGCAGAGGACATGAACAGACATTTCTCCAAAGAAGATATGAATATGGCCAATAGACACATGAAAAGATGTTCATCATCGCTAATCATCAGGGAAATGCAAATCAAAACTACACTAAGATATCACCTTACCCCCGGTAGATTGGCAAAAACGTCCAAAACCAAGAACGACAAATGTTGGAGAGGTTGTGGAGAAAGAGGAACCCTCATACACTGTTGGTGGGAATGCAAACTGGTACAGCCACTATGGAAAACAGTATGGAGATTTCTCAAAAAGTTAAAAATAGAAATACCCTATGAGCCAGCCATCCCATTACTGGGTATCTATCCTAAGAACCTGATATCAGATATCTCAAGAGTCCGTTGCACCCCTATGTTCATCGCAGCATTATTTACAATAGCCAAGACGTGGAACCAGCCTACATGCCCAGAAACTGATGATTGGATAAAGAAGATGTGGTATATATACACAATGGAATACTACTCAGCCATAAAAAAAGACGACATTGGCCCCTTCACAACAATGTGGAGGGACCTCGAGGGCATTATGTTAAGCGAAATAAGTCAGTCAGAGAAAGACGAACTCTATATGACTCCACTCATAGGTGGAAATTAGTATATTGAGAAGGAGATCTGATCGGTGGTTACCAGGGAAAAGGGGGGGTGGGGGGAGGGCACGGAGTGGGAAGTGGTGTTCCCACAACATGACTAACAAAAATGTACAACTGAAATTTCACAAGCTTGTAATGCATCATAACATCAGTAAACAAAAAAAAAAAAAAAAAGGGAAGCTTTGGGGCCCATCTGCCCCTATGGACAGAACGCAGCACTTTCTGCCTTGCAGCTCTAGGGCAATGTAGCACACCCAGAGCAGAAGTTCTACTTCAGCCAGATCAGGCCTGCAAAGAAACTGCGTTTCACAGGCCTTTGTAAGAGATGTTCCCAGTAGGCTGTTAGAGCACTGTGCAGAGAGACTTGTTTCTTAGCTTCCCAAAGAGCTGGAAGCAAGATGTTTTGGGGCCCTTCTCACCTTTGGCAAGAAGGCAGCACTTTGTGCCTTGCAGCTCTAGGGCAATGTAGCACACCCAGAGCAGAAGTTCTACTTCAGCCAGATCAGGCCTGCAAAGAAACTGCGTTTCACAGGCCTTTGTAAGAGATGTTCCCGGTAGGCTGTTAGAGCACTGTGCAGAGCGAGTTGTTTCTTAGCTTCCCAAAGAGCTGGAAGCAAGATGCTTTGCGGCCCTACTCAGCCTTTGGAAAGAAGGCAGCACTTTGTGCCTTGCAGCTCTAGGGCAATGTAGCACACCCAGAGTAGAAGTTTTACTTCAGCCAGATCAGGCCTGCAAAGAAACTGCGTTTCACAGGCCTTTGTAAGAGATGTTCCCCGTAGGCTGTTAGACCACTGTGCAGAGAGAGTTCTGTCGTAGCTTCCCAAAGACCTGGAAGCAAGATGCTTTGGGGGCCATCTGCCCTTAAGGAAAGAAGGCAGCACTTTGTGCCTTGCAGCTCTAGGGCAATGTAGCACACCCAGAGCAGAAGTTCTACTTCAGCCAGATCAGGCCTGCAAAGAAACTGCGTTTCACAGGCCTTTGTAAGAGATGTTCCCCGTAGGCTGTTAGAGCACTGTGCAGAGCGAGTTGTTTCTTAGCTTCCCAAACAGCCGGTAGCAAGATGCTTTGGGGGCCATCTGCCCTTAAGTAAAGAAGGCAGCACTTTGTGCCTTGCAGCTCTACGGCATTGTAGCACACCCAGAGCAGTTGTTCTACTTCTGCCAGGTCAGTCGTGCAAAGAAACTGCGTTTCACAGGCCTTTGTAGGAGATGTTCCCGGTAGGCTGTTAGAGCACTGTGCAGAGCGAGTTGTTTCTTAGCTTCCCAAAGAGCCGGAAGCAAGATGCTTTGGGGCCCTTCTCACCCTTTGGAAAGAAGGCAGCACTTTGTGCCTTGCAGCTCTAGGGCACTGTAGCACACCCAGAGCAGTTGTTCTACTTCTGCCAGGTCAGGCCTGCAAAGAAACTTCGTTTCACAGGCCTTTGTGAGAGATGTTCAAGGTAGGCTGTTAGAGCACTGTGCAGAGCGACTTGTTTCTTAGCTTCCCAAAGAGCTGTAGGCAAGATGCTTTGGGGCCCTTCTCACCCTTTGGAAAGAAGGCAGCACTTTGTGCCTTGCAGCTCTAGGGCAATGTAGCACACCCAGAGCCGAAGTTCTACTTCAGCTAGATCAGACCTGCAAAGAAACTTCGTTTCACAGGCCTTTGTAAGAGATGTTCCCGGTAGGCTGTAAGTGCACTGTGCAGAGCGACTAGTTTCTTAGCTTCCCAGAGAGCTGGAAGCAAGATGCTTTGGGGCCCATCTGCCCCTATGGAAAGAACGCAGCACTTTGTGCCTTGCAGCTCTAGGGCAATGCAGCACACCCCGAGCAGAAGTTCTACTTCAGCCAGATCAGGCCTGCAAAGAAACTGCGTTTCACAGGCCTTTGTAAGAGATGTTCCCGGTAGGCTGTTAGAGCACTGTGCAGAGCGAGTTGTTTCTTAGCTTCCCAGAGAGCTGTAAGCAAGATGCTTTGGGGCCCGTTAATTTTATACCATGCTACTTTGCTGTAGTTGTTGATTATTTCTAATAGTTTTTCTGTGGATTCTTTGGGGTTTTTTATGTATAAGATCATGTCGTCTGCAAACAACGCGAGTTTTACTTCTTCGTTACCTATTTGGATTCCTTTTATTTTTTTTTCCTGCCGAATTGCTCTGGCCTGCACCTCCAGTACTATGTTGAATAGGAGTGGTGAAAGTGGGCACCCTTGTCTTGTTCCTGTCCTCAGAGGGATGGCTTTCAGCTTTTGTCCATTGAGTATGATGTTGGCTGTGGGTCTATCATATATGGCCTTTATTATGTTGAGGTATTTTCCTTCTATATCCATTTTACTGAGGGTTTTTATCATAAATGGGTGTTGGATCTTGTCGAATGCTTTCTCTGCGTCTATTGAGATGATCATGTGGTTTTTGTTTTTCATTTTGTTGATGTAGTGTATCACGTTGATTGACTTGCGGGTGTTGAACCATCCCTGTGTCCCTGGTATAAATCCCACTTGATCATGGTGTATAATCTTTTTGATGTATTGCTGTAATCGGTTTGCCAAAATTTGGTTGAGGATTTTTGCATCTATGTTCATCAGTGATATCGGCCTGTAGTTCTCCTTCTTTGTGTTGTCCTTGTCAGGTTTGGGGATCAGAGTGATGTTGGCCTCATAGAATGTGTTAGGGAGTTCTCCATCTTTCTCAATTTTCTGGAACAGTTTGAGGAGCATAGCTACAAAGAACTCACACTGCTTAACAACAAAAAAACAAACAACCCGATCAAAAAATGGGCAGAGGACATGAACAGACATTTCTCCAAAGAAGATATGAATATGGCCAATAGACACATGAAAAGATGTTCATCATCGCTAATCATCAGGGAAATGCAAATCAAAACTACACTAAGATATCACCTTACCCCCGGTAGATTGGCAAAAACGTCCAAAACCAAGAACGACAAATGTTGGAGAGGTTGTGGAGAAAGAGGAACCCTCATACACTGTTGGTGGGAATGCAAACTGGTACAGCCACTATGGAAAACAGTATGGAGATTTCTCAAAAAGTTAAAAATAGAAATACCCTATGACCCAGCCATCCCATTACTGGGTATCTATCCTAAGAACCTGATATCAGATATCTCAAGAGTCCGTTGCACCCCTATGTTCATCGCAGCATTATTTACAATAGCCAAGACGTGGAACCAGCCTACATGCCCAGAAACTGATGATTGGATAAAGAAGATGTGGTATATATACACAATGGAATACTACTCAGCCATAAAAAAAGACGACATTGGCCCCTTCACAACAAGGTGGATGGACCTCGAGGGCATTATGTTAAGCGAAATAAGTCAGTCAGAGAAAGACGAACTCTATATGACTCCACTCATAGGTGGAAATTAGTATATTGAGAAGGAGATCTGATCGGTGGTTACCAGGGAAAAGGGTGGGTGGGGGGAGGGCACGGAGGGGGAAGTGGTGTTCCCACAACATGACTAACAAAAATGTACAACTGAAATTTCACAAGCTTGTAATGCATCATAACATCAGTAAACAAAAAAAAAAAAAAAGATGCTTTGCGGCCCATCTGCCCCTATGGACAGAACGCAGCACTTTGTGCCTTGCAGCTCTAGGGCAATGTAGCACACCCAGAGCAGAAGTTCTACTTCAGCCAGATCAGGCCCGCAAAGAAACTGCGTTTCACAGGCCTTTGTAAGAGATGTTCCCAGTAGGCTGTTAGAGCACTGTGCAGAGAGACTTGTTTCTTAGCTTCCCAAAGAGCTGGAAGCAAGATGCTTTGGGGCCCTTCTCACCCTTTGGCAAGAAGGCAGCACTTTGTGCCTTGCAGGTCTAGGTCAATGTAGCACACCCAGAGCAGAAGTTCTACTTCAGCCAGATCAGGCCTGGAAAGAAACTGCGTTTCACAGGCCTTTGTAAGAGATGATCGCGGTAGGCTGTTAGAGCACTGTGCAGAGCGAGTTGTTTGTCAGCTTCCAAAAGAGTTGGAAGCAAGATGCTTTGGGGCTCATCTGCCCCTTTGAAATGAAGGCAGCACTTTGTGCCTTGCAGCTCTAGGGCAATGTAGCACATCCAGAGCAGAAGTTCTACTTCAGCCAGATCAGGCCCGCAAAGAAACTGCATTTCACAGGCCTTTGTAAGAGATGTTCCCGGTAGGCTGTTAGAGCACTGTGCAGAGCGAGTTGTTTCTCAGCTTCCCAAATAGCTGGAAGCAAGATGCTTTGGGGCCCTACTCAGCCTTTGGAAAGAAGGCAGCACTTTGTGCCTTGCAGCTCTAGGGCAATGTAGCACACCCAGAGCAGAAGTTTTACTTCAGCCAGATCAGGCCTGCAAAGAAACTGCGTTTCACAGGCCTTTGTAAGAGATGTTCCCCGTAGGCTGTTAGACCACTGTGCAGAGCGAGTTCTTTCTTAGCTTCCCAAAGACCTGGAAGCAAGATGCTTCGGGGGCCATCTGCCCTTAAGGAAAGAAGGCAGCACTTTGTGCCTTGCAGCTCTAGGGCAATGTAGCACACCCAGAGCAGATGTTCTACTTCTGCCAGGTCTGGCCTGCAAAGAAACTGCGTTTCACAGGCCTTTGTAATAGATGTTCCCCGTAGGCTGTTAGAGCACTGTGCAGAGCGAGTTGTTTCTTAGCTTCCCAAACAGCCGGTAGCAAGACGCTTTGGGGGCAATCTGCACTTAAGGAAAGAAGGCAGCACTTTGTGCCTTGCAGCTCTACGGCATTGTAGCACACCCAGAGCAGTTGTTCTACTTCTGCCAGGTCAGTCGTGCAAAGAAACTGCGTTTCACAGGCCTTTGTAGGAGATGTTCCCGGTAGGCTGTTAGAGCACTGTGCAGAGCGAGTTGTTTCTTAGCTTCCCAAAGAGCCGGAAGCAAGATGCTTTGGGGCCCTTCTCACCCTTTGGAAAGAAGGCAGCACTTTGTGCCTTGCAGCTCTAGGGCAATGTAGCACACCCAGAGCAGAAGTTGTACTTCAGCCAGATCAGGCCTGCAAAGAAACTGCGTTTCACAGGCCTTTGTAAGACATGTTCGCGGTAGGCTGTTAGAGCACTGTGCAGAGCAAGTTGTTTCCTAGCTTCCCAAAGAGCTGCAAGCAAGATGCTTTGGGGACCTTCTCACCCTTTGGAAAGAAGGCAGCACTTTGTGCCTTTCAGCTCTAGGGCAATGTAGCACACCCAGAGCAGATGTTCTACTTCTGCCAGGTCACGCCTGCAAAGAAACTGCGTTTCACAGGCCTTTGTAAGAGATGTTCCCGGTAGGCTGTAAGAGCACTGTGCAGAGCGACTAGTTTCTTAGCTTCCCAGAGAGGTGGAAGCAAGATGCTTTGGGGCCCATCTGCCCCTATGGAAAGAACGCAGCACTTTGTGCCTTGCAGCTCTAGGGCAATGCAGCACACCCCGAGCAGAAGTTCTACTTCAGCCAGATCAGGCCTGCAAAGAAACTGCGTTTCACAGGCCTTTGTAAGAGATGTTCCCGGTAGGCTGTTAGAGCACTGTGCAGAGCGACTTGTTTCTTAGCTTCCCAGAGAGCTCTAAGCAAGATGCTTTGGGGCTCGTTAATTTTATACCCTGCTACCTTGCTGTAGTTGTTGATTATTTCTAATAGTTTTTCTGTGGATTCTTTGGGGTTTTCTATGTATAAGATCATGTCGTCTGCAAACAACGCGAGTTTTACTTCTTCGTTACCTATTTGGATTCCTTTTATTTTTTTTTCCTGCCGAATTGCTCTGGCCAGCACCTCCAGTACTATGTTGAATAGGAGTGGTGAAAGTGGGCACCCTTGTCTTGTTCCTGTCCTCAGAGGGATGGCTTTCAGCTTTTGTCCATTGAGTATGATGTTGGCTGTGGGTCTATCATATATGGCCTTTATTATGTTGAGGTACTTTCCTTCTATACCCATTTAACTGAGGGTTTTTATCATAAATGGGTGTTGGATCTTGTCGAATGCTTTCTCTGCGTCTATTGAGATGATCATGTGGTTTTTGTTTTTCATTTTGTTGATGTAGTGTATCACGTTGATTGACTTGCGGGTGTTGAACCATCCCTGTGTCCCTGGTATAAATCCCACTTGATCATGGTGTATAATCTTTTTGATGTATTGCTGTAATCGGTTTGCCAAAATTTGGTTGAGGATTTTTGCATCTATGTTCATCAGTGATATCGGCCTGTAGTTCTCCTTCTTTGTGTTGTCCTTGTCAGGTTGGGGGATCAGAGTGATGTTGGCTTCATAGAATGTGTTAGGGAGTTCTCCATCTTTCTCAATTTTCTGGAACAGTTTGAGGAGAATAGGTACAAAGAACTCACACTGCTTAACAACAAAAAAACAAACAACCCGATCGAAAAATGGGCAGAGGACATGAACGGACATTTCTCCAAAGAAGATATGAATATGGCCAATAGACACATGAAAAGATGTTCATCATCGCTAATCATCAGGGAAATGCAAATCAAAACTACACTAAGATATCACCTTACCCCCGTTAGATTGGCAAAAACATCCAAAACCAAGAACGACAAATGTTGGAGAGGTTGTGGAGAAAGAGGAACCCTCATACACTGTTGGTGGGAATGCAAACTGGTACAGCCACTATGGAAAACAGTATGGAGATTTCTCAAAAAGTTAAAAATAGAAATACCCTATGACCCAGCCATCCCATTACTGGGTATCTATCCTAAGAACCTGATATCAGATATCTCAAGAGTCCATTGCACCCCTATGTTCATCGCAGCATTATTTACAATAGCCAAGACGTGGAACCAGCCTACATGCCCAGAAACTGATGATTGGATAAAGAAGATGTGGTATATATACACAATGGAATACTACTCAGCCATAAAAAAAGACGACATTGGCCCCTTCACAACAAGGTGGATGGACCTCGAGGGCATTATGTTAAGCGAAATAAGTCAGTCAGAGAAAGACGAACTCTATATGACTCCACTCATAGGTGGAAATTAGTATATTGAGAAGGAGATATGATCGGTGGTTACCAGGGAAAAGGGGTGGTGGGGGGAGGGCACGGAGGGGGAAGTGGTGTTCCCACAACATGACTAACAAAAATGTACAACTGAAATTTCACAAGCTTGTAATCCATCATAACATTAATAAACAAAAAAAAAAAAAAAAGAGAAGCTTTGGGGCCCATCTGCCCCTATGGAAAGAACGCAGCACTTTCTGCCTTGCAGCTCTAGGGCAATGTAGCACACCCAGAGCAGAAGTTCTACTTCAGCCAGATCAGGCCCGCAAAGAAACTGCGTTTCACAGGCCTTTGTAAGAGATGTTCCCGGTAGGCTGATAGAGCACTGTGCAGAGCGAGTTGTTTCTTAGCTTCCCAAACAGCCGGAAGCAAGATGCTTTGGGGCCCTTCTCACCCTTTGGAAAGAAGTCAGCACTTTGTGCCTTGCAGCTCTAGGGCAATGTAGCACTCCCAGAGCAGAAGTTGTACTTCAGCCAGATCAGGCCTGCAAAGAAACTGCGTTTCACAGGCATTTGTAAGAGATGTTCCCGGTAGGCTGTTAGAGCACTGTGCAGAGCGAGTTGTTTCCTAGCTTCCCAAAGAGCTGGAAGCAAGATGCTTTGGGGCCCTTCTCACCCTTTGGCAAGAAGGCAGCACTTTGTGCCTTGCAGGTCTAGGTCAATGTAGCACACCCAGAGCAGAAGTTCTACTTCAGCCAGATCAGGCCTGCAAAGAAACTGCGTTTCACAGGCCTTTGTAAGAGATGATCGCGGTAGGCTGTTAGAGCACTGTGCAGAGCGAGTTGTTTGTCAGCTTCCAAAAGAGTTGGAAGCAAGATGCTTTGGGGCTCATCTGCCCCTTTGAAATGAAGGCAGCACTTTGTGCCTTGCAGCTCTAGGGCAATGTAGCACATCCAGAGCAGAAGTTCTACTTCAGCCAGATCAGGCCCGCAAAGAAACTGCATTTCACAGGCCTTTGTAAGAGATGTTCCCGGTAGGCTGTTAGAGCACTGTGCAGAGCGAGTTGTTTCTCAGCTTCCCAAATAGCTGGAAGCAAGATGCTTTGGGGCCCTACTCAGCCTTTGGAAAGAAGGCAGCACTTTGTGCCTTGCAGCTCTAGGGCAATGTAGCACACCCAGAGCAGAAGTTTTACTTCAGCCAGATCAGGCCTGCAAAGAAACTGCGTTTCACAGGCCTTTGTAAGAGATGTTCCCCGTAGGCTGTTAGACCACTGTGCAGAGCGAGTTCTTTCTTAGCTTCCCAAAGACCTGGAAGCAAGATGCTTTGGGGGCCATCTGCCCTTAAGGAAAGAAGGCAGCACTTTGTGCCATGCAGCTCTAGGGCAATGTAGCACACCCAGAGCAGATGTTCTACTTCTGCCAGGTCAGGCCTGCAAAGAAACTGCGTTTCACAGGCCTTTGTAATAGATGTTCCCCGTAGGCTGTTAGAGCACTGTGCAGAGCGAGTTGTTTCTTAGCTTCCCAAACAGCCGGTAGCAAGACGCTTTGGGGGCAATCTGCACTTAAGTAAAGAAGGCAGCACTTTGTGCCTTGCAGCTCTACGGCATTGTAGCACACCCAGAGCAGTTGTTCTACTTCTGCCAGGTCAGTCGTGCAAAGAAACTGCGTTTCACAGGCCTTTGTAGGAGATGTTCCCGGTAGGCTGTTAGAGCACTGTGCAGAGCGAGTTGTTTCTTAGCTTCCCAAAGAGCCGGAAGCAAGATGCTTTGGGGCCCTTCTCACCCTTTGGAAAGAAGGCAGCACTTTGTGCCTTGCAGCTCTAGGGCAATGTAGCACACTCAGAGCAGAAGTTGTACTTCAGCCAGATCAGGCCTGCAAAGAAACTGCGTTTCACAGGCCTTTGTAAGAGATGTTCGCGGTAGGCTGTTAGAGCACTGTGCAGAGCGAGTTGTTTCCTAGCTTCCCAAAGAGCTGCAAGCAAGATGCTTTGGGGACCTTCTCACCCTTTGGAAAGAAGGCAGCACTTTGTGCCTTGCAGCTCTAGGGCAATGTAGCACACCCAGATCAGAAGTTCTACTTCAGCCAGATCAGACCTGCAAAGAAACTGCGTTTCACAGGCCTATGTAAGAGATGTTCCCAGTAGGCTGTTAGAGCACTGTGCAGAGCGAGTTGTTTCTTAGCTTCCCAGAGAGCTCTAAGCAAGATGCTTTGGGGCCCGTTAACTTTATACCCTGCTACTTTGCTGTAGTTGTTGATTATTTCTAATAGTTTTTCTGTGGATTCTTTGGGGTTTTCTATGTATAAGTTCATGTCGTCTGCAAACAACGCGAGTTTTACTTCTTCGTTACCTATTTGGATTCCTTTTATTTTTTTTTCCTTGCGAATTGCTCTGGCCAGCACCTCCAGTACTATGTTGAATAGGAGTGGTGAAAGTGGGCACCCTTGTCTTGTTCCTGTCCTCAGAGGGATGGCTTTCAGCTTTTGTCCATTGAGTATGATGTTGGCTGTGGGTCTATCATATATGGCCTTTATCATGTTGAGGTACTTTCCTTCTACACCCATTTTACTGAGGGTTTTTATCATAAATGGGTGTTGGATCTTGTCGAATGCTTTCTCTGCGTCTATTGAGATGATCATGTGGTTTTTGTTTTTCATTTTGTTGGTGTAGTGTATCACGTTGATTGACTTGCGGGTGTTGAACCATCCCTGTGTCCCTGGTATAAATCCCACTTGATCATGGTGTATAATCTTTTTGATGTATTGCTGTAATCGGTTTGCCAAAATTTTGTTGAGGATTTTTGCATCTATGTTCATCAGTGATATCGGCCTGTAGTTCTCCTTCTTTGTGTTGTCCTTGTCAGGTTGGGGGATCAGAGTGATGTTGGCTTCATAGAATGTGTTAGGGAGTTCTCCATCTTTCTCAATTTTCTGGAACAGTTTGAGGAGAATAGGTAGAAAGAACTCACACTGCTTAACAACAAAAAAACAAACAACCCGATCAAAAAATGGGCAGAGGACATGAACAGACATTTCTCCAAAGAAGATATGAATATGGCCAATAGACACATGAGAAGATGTTCATCATCGCTAATCATCAGGGAAATGCAAATCAAAACTACACTAAGATATCACCTTACCCCCGTTAGATTGGCAAAAACGTCCAAAACCAAGAACGACAAATGTTGGAGAGGTTGTGGAGAAAGAGGAACCCTCATACACTGTTGGTGGGAATGCAAACTGGTACAGCCACTATGGAAAACAGTATGGAGATTTCTCAAAAAGTTAAAAATAGAAATACCCTATGACCCAGCCATCCCATTACTGGGTATCTATCCTAAGAACCTGATATCAGATATCTCAAGAGTCCGTTGCACCCCTATGTTCATCGCAGCATTATTTACAATAGCCAAGACGTGGAACCAGCCTACATGCCCAGAAACTGATGATTGGATAAAGAAGATGTGGTATATATACACAATGGAATACTACTCAGCCATAAAAAAAGACGACATTGGCCCCTTCACAACAATGTGGATGGACCTCAAGGGCATTATGTTAAGCGAAATAAGTCAGTCAGAGAAAGACGAACTCTATATGACTCCACTCATAGGTGGAAATTAGTATATTGAGAAGGAGATCTGATCGGTGGTTACCAGGGAAAAGGGGGGGTGGGGGGAGGGCACGGAGTGGGAAGTGGTTTTCCCACAACATGACTAACAAAAATGTACAACTGAAATTTCACAAGCTTGTAATCCATCATAACATTAATAAACAAAAAAAAAAAAAAAAAAGAAGCTTTGGGGCCCATCTGCCCCTATGGAAAGAACGCAGCACTTTGTGCCTTTCAGCTCTAGGGCAATGTAGCACACCCAGAGCAGATGTTGTACTTCTGCCAGGTTACGCCTGCAAAGAAACTGCGTTTCACAGGCCTTTGTAAGAGATGTTCCCGGTAGGCTGTAAGAGCACTGTGCAGAGCGACTAGTTTCTTAGCTTCCCAGAGAGGTGGAAGCAAGATGCTTTGGGGCCCATCTGCCCCTATGGAAAGAACGCAGCACTTTGTGCCTTGCAGCTCTAGGGCAATGCAGCACACCCCGAGCAGAAGTTCTACTTCAGCTAGATCAGGCCTGCAAAGAAACTGCGTTTCCCAGGCCTTTGTAAGAGATGTTCCCGGTAGGCTGTTAGAGCACTGTGCAGAGCGACTTGTTTCTTAGCTTCCCAGAGAGCTCTAAGCAAGATGCTTTGGGGCCCGTTAATTGTATACCCTGCTACTTTGCTGTAGTTGTTGATTATTTCTAATAGTTTTTCTGTGGATTCTTTGGGGTTTTCTATGTATAAGATCATGTCGTCTGCAAACAACGCGAGTTTTACTTCTTCGTTACCTATTTGGATTCCTTTTATTTTTTTTTCCTGCCGAATTGCTCTGGCCAGCACCTCCAGTACTATGTTGAATAGGAGTGGTGAAAGTGGGCACCCTTGTCTTGTTCCTGTCCTCAGAGGGATGGCTTTCAGCTTTTGTCCATTGAGTATGATGTTGGCTGTGGGTCTATCATATATGGCCTTTATTATGTTGAGGTACTTTCCTTCTATACCCATTTAACTGAGGGTTTTTATCATAAATGGGTGTTGGATCTTGTCGAATGCTTTCTCTGCGTCTATTGAGATGATCATGTGGTTTTTGTTTTTCATTTTGTTGATGTAGTGTATCACGTTGATTGACTTGCGGGTGTTGAACCATCCCTGTTTCCCTGGTATAAATCCCACTTGATCATGGTGTATAATCTTTTTGATGTATTGCTGTAATCGGTTTGCCAAAATTTTGTTGAGGATTTTTGCATCTATGTTCATCAGTGATATCGGCCTGTAGTTCTCCTTCTTTGTGTTGTCCTTGTCAGGTTGGGGGATCAGAGTGATGTTGGCTTCATAGAATGTGTTAGGGAGTTCTCCATCTTTCTCAATTTTCTGGAACAGTTTGAGGAGAATAGGTACAAAGAACTCACACTGCTTAACAACAAAAAAACAAACAACCCGATCGAAAAATGGGCAGAGGACATGAACGGACATTTCTCCAAAGAAGATATGAATATGGCCAATAGACACATGAAAAGATGTTCATCATCGCTAATCATCAGGGAAATGCAAATCAAAACTACACTAAGATATCACCTTACCCCCGTTAGATTGGCAAAAACATCCAAAACCAAGAACGACAAATGTTGGAGAGGTTGTGGAGAAAGAGGAACCCTCATACACTGTTGGTGGGAATGCAAACTGGTACAGCCACTATGGAAAACAGTATGGAGATTTCTCAAAAAGTTAAAAATAGAAATACCCTATGACCCAGCCATCCCATTACTGGGTATCTATCCTAAGAACCTGATATCAGATATCTCAAGAGTCCGTTGCACCCCTATGTTCATCGCAGCATTATTTACAATAGCCAAGACGTGGAACCAGCCTACATGCCCAGAAACTGATGATTGGATAAAGAAGATGTGGTATATATACACAATGGAATACTACTCAGCCATAAAAAAAGACGACATTGGCCCCTTCACAACAAGGTGGATGGACCTCGAGGGCATTATGTTAAGCGAAATAAGTCAGTCAGAGAAAGACGAACTCTATATGACTCCACTCATAGGTGGAAATTAGTATATTGAGAAGGAGATCTGATCGGTGGTTACCAGGGAAAAGGGGGGTGGGGGGAGGGCACGGAGGGGGAAGTGGTGTTCCCACAACATGACTAACAAAAATGTACAACTGAAATTTCACAAGCTTGTAATCCATCATAACATTAATAAACAAAAAAAAAAAAAAGAGAAGCTTTGGGGCCCATCTGCCCCTATGGAAAGAACGCAGCACTTTCTGCCTTGCAGCTCTAGGGCAATGTAGCACACCCAGAGCAGAAGTTCTACTTCAGCCAGATCAGGCCCGCAAAGAAACTGCGTTTCACAGGCCTTTGTAAGAGATGTTCCCGGTAGGCTGATAGAGCACTGTGCAGAGCGAGTTGTTTCTTAGCTTCCCAAACAGCCGGAAGCAAGATGCTTTGGGGCCCTTCTCACCCTTTGGAAAGAAGTCAGCACTTTGTGCCTTGCAGCTCTAGGGCAATGTAGCACTCCCAGAGCAGAAGTTGTACTTCAGCCAGATCAGACCTGCAAAGAAACTGCGTTTCACAGGCCTTTGTAAGAGATGTTCCCTGTAGGCTGTTAGAGAACTGTGCAGAGCGAGTTGTTTCTTAGCTTCCCAAGGAGCTGGAAGCAAGATGCTTTAGGGGCCATCTGCCCTTAAGGAAAGAAGGCAGCACTTTGTGCCTTGCATCTCTAGGGCAATGTAGGACACCCAGAGCAGTTGTTCTACTTCTGCCAGGTCAGGCCTGCAAAGAAACTTCGTTTCACAGGCCTTTGTAAGAGATGTTCCCGGTAGGCTGTAAGAGCACTGTGCAGAGAGACTAGTGTCTTAGCTTCCCAGAGAGCTGGGAGCAAGATGCTTTGGGGCCCGTCTGCCCCTATGGAAAGAACGCAGCACTTTGTGCCTTGCAGCTCTAGGGCAATGCAGCACACCCCGAGCAGAAGTTCTACTTCAGCCAGATCAGGCCTGCAAAGAAACTGCTTTTCACAGGCCTTTGTAAGAGATGTTCCCGGTAGGCTGTTAGAGCACTGTGCAGAGCGAGTTGTTTCTTAGCTTCCCAGAGAGCTCTAAGCAAGATGCTTTGGGGCCCGTTAACTTTATACCCTGCTACTTTGCTGTAGTTGTTGATTATTTCTAATAGTTTTTCTGTGGATTCTTTGGGGTTTTCTATGTATAAGATCATGTCGTCTGCAAACAACGCGAGTTTTACTTCTTCGTTACCTATTTGGATTCCTTTTATTTTTTTTTCCTGCCGAATTGCTCTGGCCAGCACCTCCAGTACTATGTTGAATAGGAGTGGTGAAAGTGGGCACCCTTGTCTTGTTCCTGTCCTCAGAGGGATGGCTTTCAGCTTTTGTCCATTGAGTATGATGTTGGCTGTGGGTCTATCATATATGGCCTTTATTATGTTGAGGTACTTTCCTTCTATACCCATTTAACTGAGGGTTTTTATCATAAATGGGTGTTGGATCTTGTCGAATGCTTTCTCTGCGTCTATTGAGATGATCATGTGGTTTTTGTTTTTCATTTTGTTGATGTAGTGTATCACGTTGATTGACTTGCGGGTGTTGAACCATCCCTGTTTCCCTGGTATAAATCCCACTTGATCATGGTGTATAATCTTTTTGATGTATTGCTGTAATCGGTTTGCCAAAATTTTGTTGAGGATTTTTGCATCTATGTTCATCAGTGATATCGGCCTGTAGTTCTCCTTCTTTGTGTTGTCCTTGTCAGGTTGGGGGATCAGAGTGATGTTGGCTTCATAGAATGTGTTAGGGAGTTCTCCATCTTTCTCAATTTTCTGGAACAGTTTGAGGAGAATAGGTACAAAGAACTCACACTGCTTAAGAACAAAAAAACAAACAACCCGATCCAAAAATGGGCAGAGGACATGAACAGACATTTCTCCAAAGAAGATATGAATATGGCCAATAGACACATGAAAAGATGTTCATCATCGCTAATCATCAGGGAAATGCAAATCAAAACTACACTAAGATATCACCTTACCCCCGTTAGATTGGCAAAATCATCCAAAACCAAGAACGACAAATGTTGGAGAGGTTGTGGAGAAAGAGGAACCCTCATACACTGTTGGTGGGAATGCAAACTGGTACAGCCACTATGGAAAACAGTATGGAGAGTTCTCAAAAAGTTAAAAATAGAAATACCCTATGACCCAGCCATCCCATTACTGGGTATCTATCCTAAGAACCTGATATCAGATATCTCAAGAGTCCGTTGCACCCCTATGTTCATCGCAGCATTATTTACAATAGCCAAGACGTGGAACCAGCCTACATGCCCAGAAACTGATGATTGGATAAAGAAGATGTGGTATATATACACAATGGAATACTACTCAGCCATAAAAAAAGACGACATTGGCCCCTTCACAACAATGTGGATGGACCTCGAGGGCATTATGTTAAGCGAAATAAGTCAGTCAGAGAAAGACGAACTCTATATGACTCCACTCATAGGTGGAAATTAGTATATTGAGAAGGAGATCTGATCGGTGGTTACCAGGGAAAAGGGGGGGTGGGGGGAGGGCACGGAGGGGGAAGTGGTGTTCCCACAACATGACTAACAAAAATGTACAACTGAAATTTCACAAGCTTGTAATCCATCATAACATTAATAAACAAAAAAAAAAAAACAGGGAAGCTTTGGGGCCCATCTGCCCCTATGGAAAGAACGCAGCACTTTCTGCCTTGCAGCTCTAGGGCAATGTAGCACACCCAGAGCAGAAGTTCTACTTCAGCCAGATCAGGCCCGCAAAGAAACTGCGTTTCACAGGCCTTTGTAAGAGATGTTCCCGGTAGGCTGTTAGAGCACTGTGCAGAGCGAGTTGTTTCTTAGCTTCCCAAACAGCCGGAAGCAAGATGCTTTGGGGCCCTTCTCACCCTTTGGAAAGAAGTCAGCACTTTGTGCCTTGCAGCTCTAGGGCAATGTAGCACACGCAGAGCAGAAGTTGTACTTCAGCCAGATCAGGCCTGCAAAGAAACTGCGTTTCACAGGCCTTTGTAAGAGATGTTCCCGGTAGGCTGTTAGAGCACTGTGCAGAGCGAGTTGTTTCCTAGCTTCCCAAAGAGCTGGAAGCAAGATGCTTTGGGGCCCTTCTCACCCTTTAGAAAGAAGGCAGCACTTTGTGCCTTGCAGCTCTAGGGCAATGTAGCACACCCAAAGCCAAAGTTCTACTTCAGCCAGATCAGACCTGCAAAGAAACTGCGTTTCACAGGACTTTGTAAGAGATGTTCCCTGTAGGCTGTTAGAGAACTGTGCAGAGCGAGTTGTTTCTTAGCTTCCCAAGGAGCTGGAAGCAAGATGCTTTAGGGGCCATCTGCCCTTAGGGAAAGAAGGCAGCACTTTGTGCCTTGCAGCTTTAGGGCAATGTAGCACACCCAGAGCAGAAGTTGTACTTCAGCCAGATCAGGCCTGCAAAGAAACTGCGTTTCACAGGCCTTTGTAAGAGATGTTCCCTGTAGGCTGTTAGAGAACTGTGCAGAGCGAGTTGTTTCTTAGCTTCCCAAGGAGCTGGAAGCAAGATGCTTTAGGGGCCATCTGCCCTTAAGGAAAGAACGCAGCACTTTGTGCCTTGCAGCTCTAGGGCAATGCAGCACACCCCGAGCAGAAGTTCTACTTCAGCCAGATCAGGCCTGCAAAGAAACTGCGTTTCACAGGCCTTTGTAAGAGATGTTCCCGGTAGGCTGTTAGAGCACTGTGCAGAGCGAGTTGTTTCTTAGCTTCCCAGAGAGCTGTAAGCAAGATGCTTTGGGGCCCGTTTACTTTATACCCTGCTACTTTGCTGTAGTTGTTGATTATTTCTAATAGTTTTTCTGTGGATTCTTTGGGGTTTTCTATGTATAAGATCATGTCGTCTGCAAACAACGCGAGTTTTACTTCTTCGTTACCTATTTCGATTCCTTTTATTTTTTTTTCCTGCCGAATTGCTCTGGCCAGCACCTCCAGTACTATGTTGAATAGGAGTGGTGAAAGTGGGCACCCTTGTATTGTTCCTGTCCTCAGAGGGATGGCTTTCAGCTTTTGTCCATTGAGTATGATGTTGGCTGTGGGTCTATCATATATGGCCTTTATTATGTTGAGGTACTTTCCTTCTATACCCATTTTACTGAGGGTTGTTATCATAAATGGGTGTTGGATCTTGTCGAATGCTTTCTCTGCGTCTATTGAGATGATCATGTGGTTTTTGTTTTTCATTTTGTTGGTGTAGTGTATCACGTTGATTGACTTGCGGGTGTTGAACCATCCCTGTGTCCCTGGTATAAATCCCACTTGATCATGGTGTATAATCTTTTTGATGTATTGCTGTAATCGGTTTGCCAAAATTTGGTTGAGGATTTTTGCATCTATGTTCATCAGTGATATCGGCCTGTAGTTCTCCTTCTTTGTGTTGTCCTTGTCAGGTTGGGGGATCAGAGTGATGTTGGCTTCATAGAATGTGTTAGGGAGTTCTCCATCTTTCTCAATTTTCTGGAACAGTTTGAGGAGAATAGGTACAAAGAACTCACACTGCTTAACAACAAAAAAACAAACAACCCGATCAAAAAATGGGCAGAGGACATGAACAGACATTTCTCCAAAGAAGATATGAATATGGCCAATAGACACATGAAAAGATGTTCATCATCGCTGATCATCAGCGAAATGCAAATCAAAACTACGCTAAGATATCACCTTACCCCCGTTAGATTGGCAAAATCATCCAAAACCAAGAACGACAAATGTTGGAGAGGTTGTGGAGAAAGAGGAACCCTCATACACTGTTGGTGGGAATGCAAACTGGTACAGCCACTATGGAAAACAGTATGGAGATTTCTCAAAAAGTTAAAAATAGAAATACCCTATGAGCCAGCCATCCCATTACTGGGTATCTATCCTAAGAACCTGATATCAGATATCTCAAGAGTCCGTTGCACCCCTATGTTCATCGCAGCATTATTTACAATAGCCAAGACGTGGAACCAGCCTACATGCCCAGAAACTGATGATTGCATAAAGAAGATGTGGTATATATACACAATGGAATACTACTCAGCCATAAAAAAAGACGACATTGGCCCCTTCACAACAATGTGGATGGACCTCGAGGGCATTATGTTAAGCGAAATAAGTCAGTCAGAGAAAGACGAACTCTATATGACTCCACTCATAGGTGGAAATTAGTATATTGAGAAGGAGATCTGATCGGTGGTTACCAGGGAAAAGGGGGGGTGGGGGGAGGGCACGGAGGGGGAAGTGGTGTTCCCACAACATGACTAACAAAAATGTACAACTGAAATTTCACAAGCTTGTAATCCATCATAACATTAATAAACAAAAAAAAAAAAACAGGGAAGCTTTGGGGCCCATCTGCCCCTATGGAAAGAACGCAGCACTTTCTGCCTTGCAGCTCTAGGGCAATGTAGCACACCCAGAGCAGAAGTTCTACTTCAGCCAGATCAGGCCCGCAAAGAAACTGCGTTTCACAGGCCTTTGTAAGAGATGTTCCCGGTAGGCTGTTAGAGCACTGTGCAGAGCGAGTTGTTTCTTAGCTTCCCAAACAGCCGGAAGCAAGATGCTTTGGGGCCCTTCTCACCCTTTGGAAAGAAGTCAGCACTTTGTGCCTTGCAGCTCTAGGGCAATGTAGCACACGCAGAGCAGAAGTTGTACTTCAGCCAGATCAGGCCTGCAAAGAAACTGCGTTTCACAGGCCTTTGTAAGAGATGTTCCCGGTAGGCTGTTAGAGCACTCTTCAGAGCGAGTTGTTTCCTAGCTTCCCAAAGAGCTGGAAGCAAGATGCTTTGGGGCCCTTCTCACCCTTTAGAAAGAAGGCAGCACTTTGTGCCTTGCAGCTCTAGGGCAATGTAGCACACCCAAAGCCAAAGTTCTACTTCAGCCAGGTCAGACCTGCAAAGAAACTGCGTTTCACAGGCCTTTGTAAGAGATGTTCCCTGTAGGCTGTTAGAGAACTGTGCAGAGCGAGTTGTTTCTTAGCTTCCCAAGGAGCTGGAAGCAAGATGCTTTAGGGGCCATCTGCCCTTAAGGAAAGAAGGCAGCACTTTGTGCCTTGCAGCTTTAGGGCAATGTAGCACACCCAGAGCAGAAGTTGTACTTCAGCCAGATCAGGCCTGCAAAGAAACTGCGTTTCACAGGCCTTTGTAAGAGATGTTCCCGGTAGGCTGTAAGAGCACTGTGCAGAGCGAGTTGTTTCTTAGCTTCCCAGAGAGCTGGAAGCAAGATGCTTTGGGGCCCATCTGCCCCTATGGAAAGAAGGCAGCACTTTGTGCCTTGCAGCTCTAGGGCAATGCAGCACACCCCGAGCAGAAGTTCTACTTCAGCCAGATCAGGCCTGCAAAGAAACTGCGAGTCGCAGGCCTTTGTAAGAGATGTTCCCGGTAGGCTGTTAGAGCACTGTGCAGAGCGAGTTGTTTCTTAGCTTCCCAGAGAGCTCTAAGCAAGATGCTTTGGGGTCCGTTAATTTTATACCATGCTACTTTGCTGTAGTTGTTGATTATTTCTAATAGTTTTTCTGTGGATTCTTTGGGGTTTTCTATGTATAAGATCATGTCGTCTGCAAACAACGCGAGTTTTACTTCTTCGTTACCTATTTGGACTCCTTTTATTTATTTTTCCTGCCGAATTGCTCTGGCCAGCACCTCCAGTACTATGTTGAATAGGAGTGGTGAAAGTGGGCACCCTTGTCTTGTTCCTGTCCTCAGAGGGATGGCTTTCAGCTTTTGTCCATTGAGTATGATGTTGGCTGTGGGTCTATCATATATGGCCTTTATTATGTTGAGGTACTTTCCTTCTATACCCATTTTACTGAGGGTTTTTATCATAAATGGGTGTTGGATCTTGTCGAATGCTTTCTCTGTGTCTATTGAGATGATCATGTGGTTTTTGTTTTTCATTTTGTTGATGTAGTGTATCACGTTGATTGACTTGCGGGTGTTGAACCATCCCTGTGTCCCTGGTATAAATCCCACTTGATCATGGTGTATAATCTTTTTGATGTATTGCTGTAATCGGTTTGCCAAAATTTTGTTGAGGATTTTTGCATCTATGTTCATCAGTGATATCGGCCTGTAGTTCTCCTTCTTTGTGTTGTCCTTGTCAGGTTGGGGGATCAGAGTGATGTTGGCTTCATAGAATGTGTTAGGGAGTTCTCCATCTTTCTCAATTTTCTGGAACAGTTTGAGGAGAATAGGTACAAAGAACTCACACTGCTTAACAACAAAAAAACAAACAACCCGATCCAAAAATGGGCAGAGGACATGAACAGACATTTCTCCAAAGAAGATATGAATATGGCCAATAGACACATGAAAAGATGTTCATCATCGCTAATCATCAGGGAAATGCAAATCAAAACTACACTAAGATATCACCTTACCCCCGTTAGATTGGCAAAATCATCCAAAACCTAGAACGACAAATGTTGGAGAGGTTGTGGAGAAAGAGGAACCCTCATACACTGTTGGTGGGAATGCAAACTGGTACAGCCACTATGGAAAACAGTATGGAGATTTCTCAAAAAGTTAAAAATAGAAATACCCTATGAGCCAGCCATCCCATTACTGGGTATCTATCCTAAGAACCTGATATCAGATATCTCAAGAGTCCGTTGCACCCCTATGTTCATCGCAGCATTATTTACAATAGCCAAGACGTGGAACCAGCCTACATGCCCAGAAACTGATGATTGGATAAAGAAGATGTGGTATATATACACAATGGAATACTACTCAGCCATAAAAAAAGACGACATTGGCCCCTTCACAACAATGTGGATGGACCTCGAGGGCATTATGTTAAGCGAAATAAGTCAGTCAGAGAAAGACGAACTCTATATGACTCCACTCATAGGTGGAAATTAGTATATTGAGAAGGAGATCTGATCGGTGGTTACCAGGGAAAAGGGGGGGTGGGGGGAGGGCACGGAGGGGGAAGTGGTGTTCCCACAACATGACTAACAAAAATGTACAACTGAAATTTCACAAGCTTGTAATCCATCATAACATTAATAAACAAAAAAAAAAATAAAAAGAGAAGCTTTGGGGCCCATCTGCCCCTATGGAAAGAACGCAGCACTTTCTGCCTTGCAGCTCTAGGGCAATGTAGCACACCCAGAGCAGAAGTTCTACTTCAGCCAGATCAGGCCCGCAAAGAAACTGCGTTTCACAGGCCTTTCTAAGAGATGTTCCCTGTAGGCTGTTAGAGCACTGTGCAGAGCGAGTTGTTTCCTAGCTTCCCAAAGAGCTGGAAGCAAGATGCTTTGGGGCCCTTCTCACCCTTTGGAAAGAAGGCAGCACTTTGTGCCTTTCAGCTCTAGGGCAATGTAGCACACCCAAAGCAGAAGTTCTACTTCAGCCAGATCAGACCTGCAAAGAAACTGCGTTTCACAGGCCTTTCTAAGAGATGTTCCCTGTAGGCTGTTAGAGAACTGTGCAGAGCGAGTTGTTTCTTAGCTTCCCAAGGAGCTGGAAGCAAGATGCTTTAGGGGCCATCTGCCCTTAAGGAAAGAAGGCAGCACTTTGTGCCTTGCATCTCTAGGGCAATGTAGCACACCCAGAGCAGTTGTTCTACTTCTGCCAGGTCAGGCCTGCAAAGAAACTTCGTTTCACAGGCCTTTGTAAGAGATGTTCCCGGTAGGCTGTAAGAGCACTGTGCAGAGCGACTAGTTTCTTAGCTTCCCAGAGAGCTGAAAGCAAGATGCTTTGGGGCCCATCTGCCCCTATGGAAAGAACGCAGCACTTTGTGCCTTGCAGCTCTAGGGCAATGCAGCACACCCCGAGCAGAAGTTCTACTTCAGCCAGATCAGGCCTGCAAAGAAACTGCGTTTCACAGGCCTTTGTAAGATATGTTCCCGGTAGGCTGTTAGAGCACTGTGCAGAGCGAGTTGTTTCTTATCTTCCCAGAGAGCTGGAAGCAAGATGCTTTGGGGCCCGTTAACTTTATACCCTGCTACATTGCTGTAGTTGTTGATTATTTCTAATAGTTTTTCTGTGGATTCTTTGGGGTTTTCTATGTATAAGATCATGTCGTCTGCAAACAACGCGAGTTTTGCTTCTTCGTTACCTATTTGGATTCATTTTATTTCTTTTTCCTGCCGAATTGCTCTGGCCAGCACCTCCAGTACTATGTTGAATAGGAGTGGTGAAAGTGGGCACCCTTGTCTTGTTCCTGTCCTCAGAGGGATGGCTTTCAGCTTTTGTCCATTGAGTATGATGTTGGCTGTGGGTCTATCATATATGGCCTTTATTATGTTGAGGTACTTTCCTTCTATACCCATTTTACTGAGGGTTTTTATCATAAATGGGTGTTGGATCTTGTCGAACGCTTTCTCTGCGTCTATTGAGATGATCATGTGGTTTTTGTTTTTCATTTTGTTGATGTAGTGTATCACGTTGATTGACTTGCGGGTGTTGAACCATCCCTGTGTCCCTGGTATAAATCCCACTTGATCATGGTGTATAATCTTTTTGATGTATTGCTGTAATCGGTTTGCCAAAATTTTGTTGAGGATTTTTGCATCTATGTTCATCAGTGATATCGGCCTGTAGTTCTCCTTCTTTGTGTTGTCCTTGTCAGGTTGGGGGATCAGAGTGATGTTGGCTTCATAGAATGTGTTAGGGAGTTCTCCATCTTTCTCAATTTTCTGGAACAGTTTGAGGAGCATAGGTACAAAGAACTCACACTGCTTAACAACAAAAAAACAAACAACCCGATCCAAAAATGGGCAGAGGACATGAACAGACATTTCTCCAAAGAAGATATGAATATGGCCAATAGACACATGAAAAGATGTTCATCATCGCTAATCATCAGGGAAATGCAAATCAAAACTACACTAAGATATCACCTTACCCCCGTTAGATTGGCAAAAACATCCAAAACCAAGAACGACAAATGTTGGAGAGGTTGTGGAGAAAGAGGAACCCTCATACACTGTTGGTGGGAATGCAAACTGGTACAGCCACTATGGAAAACAGTATGGAGATTTCTCAAAAAGTTAAAAATAGAAATACCCTATGACCCAGCCATCCCATTACTGGGTATCTATCCTAAGAACCTGATATCAGATATCTCAAGAGTCCGTTGCACCCCTATGTTCATCGCAGCATTATTTACAATAGCCAAGACGTGGAACCAGCCTACATGCCCAGAAAATGATGATTGGATAAAGAAGATGTGGTATATATACACAATGGAATACTACTCAGCCATAAAAAAAGACGACATTGGCCCCTTCACAACAATGTGGATGGACCTCGAGGGCATTATGTTAAGCGAAATAAGTCAGTCAGAGAAAGACGAACTCTATATGACTCCACTCATAGGTGGAAATTAGTATATTGAGAAGGAGATCTGATCGGTGGTTACCAGGGAAAAGGGGGAGTGGGGGGAGGGCATGGAGGGGGAAGTGGTGTTCCCACAACATGACTAACAAAAATGTACAACTGAAATTTCACAAGCTTGTAATCCATCATAACATTAATAAACAAAAAAAAAAAAAAAAGAAGCTTTGGGGCCCATCTGCCCCTATGGAAAGAACGCAGCACTTTCTGCCTTGCAGCTCTAGGGCAATGTAGCACACCCAGAGCAGAAGTTCTACTTCAGCCAGATCAGGCCCGCAAAGAAACTGCGTTTCACAGGCCTTTGTAAGAGATGTTCCCGGTAGGCTGTTAGAGCACTGTGCAGAGCGAGTTGTTTCTTAGCTTCCCAAACAGCCGGAAGCAAGATGCTTTGGGGCCCTTCTCACCCTTTGGAAAGAAGTCAGCACTTTTTGCCCTGCTGCTCTAGGGCAATGTAGCACACGCAGAGCAGAAGTTGTACTTCAGCCAGATCAGGCCTGCAAAGAAACTGCGTTTCACAGGCCTTTGTAAGAGATGTTCCCGGTAGGCTGTAAGAGCACTGTGCAGAGCGACTAGTTTCTTAGCTTCCCAGAGAGCTGGAAGTAAGATGCTTTGGGGCCCATCTGCCCCTATGGAAAGAACGCCGCACTTTGTGCCTTGCAGCTCTAGGGCAATACAGCACACCCCGAGCAGAAGTTCTACTTTAGCCAGATCAGGCCTGCAAAGAAACTGCGTTTCACAGGCCTTTGTAAGAGATGTTAGTGGTAGGCTGTTAGAGCACTGTGCAGAGCGAGTTGTTTCTTAGCTTCCCAGAGAGCTGGAAGCAAGATGCTTTGGGGCCCGTTAATTGTATCCCCTGCTACTTTGCTGTAGTTGTTGATTATTTCTAATAGTTTTTCTGTGGATTCTTTGGGGTTTTCTATGTATAAGATCATGTCGTCTGCAAACAAAGCGAGTTTTGCTTCTTCGTTACCTATTTGGACTCATTTTATTTCTTTTTCCTGCCGAATTGCTCTGGCCAGCACCTCCAGTACTATGTTGAATAGGAGTGGTGAAAGTGGGCACCCTTGTCTTGTTCCTGTCCTCAGAGGGATGGCTTTCAGCTTTTGTCCATTGAGTATGATGTTGGCTGTGGGTCTATCATATATGGCCTTTATTATGTTGAGGTACTTTCCTTCTATACCCATTTTACTGAGGGTTTTTATCATAAATGGGTGTTGGATCTTGTCGAACGCTTTCTCTGCGTCTATTGAGATGATCATGTGGTTTTTGTTTTTCATTTTGTTGATGTAGTGTATCACGTTGATTGACTTGCGGGTGTTGAACCATCCCTGTGTCCCTGGTATAAATCCCACTTGATCATGGTGTATAATCTTTTTGATGTATTGCTGTAATCGGTTTGCCAAAATTTGGTTGAGGATTTTTGCATCTATGTTCATCAGTGATATCGGCCTGTAGTTCTCCTTCTTTGTGTTGTCCTTGTCAGGTTGGGGGATCAGAGTGATGTTGGCTTCATAGAATGTGTTAGGGAGTTCTCCATCTTTCTCAATTTTCTGGAACAGTTTGAGGAGCATAGGTACAAAGAACTCACACTGCTTAACAACAAAAAAACAAACAACCCGATCAAAAAATGGGCAGAGGACATGAACAGACATTTCTCCAAAGAAGATATGAATATGGCCAATAGACACATGAAAAGATGTTCATCATCGCTAATCATCAGGGAAATGCAAATCAAAACTACACTAAGATATCACCTTACCCCCGTTAGATTGGCAAAAACATCCAAAACCAAGAACGACAAATGTTGGAGAGGTTGTGGAGAAAGAGGAACCCTCATACACTGTTGGTGGGAATGCAAACTGGTACAGCCACTATGGAAAACAGTATGGAGATTTCTCAAAAAGTTAAAAATAGAAATACCCTATGACCCAGCCATCCCATTACTCGGTATCTATCCTAAGAACCTGATATCAGATATCTCAAGAGTCCGTTGCACCCCTATGTTCATCGCAGCATTATTTACAATAGCCAAGACGTGGAACCAGCCTACATGCCCAGAAACTGATGATTGGATAAAGAAGATGTGGTATATATACACAATGGAATACTACTCAGCCATAAAAAAAGACGACATTGGCCCCTTCACAACAATGTGGATGGACCTCGAGGGCATTATGTTAAGCGAAATAAGTCAGTCAGAGAAAGACGAACTCTATATGACTCCACTCATAGGTGGAAATTAGTATATTGAGAAGGAGATCTGATCGGTGGTTACCAGGGAAAAGGGGGGGTGGGGGGAGGGCACGGAGGGGGAAGTGGTGTTCCCACAACATGACTAACAAAAATGTACAACTGAAATTTCACAAGCTTGTAATCCATCATAACATTAATAAAAAAAAAAAAAAAAAAAGAAGCTTTGGGGCCCATCTGCCCCTATGGAAAGAACGCAGCACTTTGTGCCTTGCAGCTCTAGGGCAATGTAGCACACCCAGAGCAGAAGTTCTACTTCAGCCAGATCAGGCCCGCAAAGAAACTGCGTTTCACTGGCCTTTGTAAGAGATGTTCCCGGTAGGCTGTAAGAGCACTGTGCAGAGCGACTTGTTTCTCAGCTTCCCAAAGAGCTGGAAGCAAGATGCTTTGGGACCCTCTCACCCTTTGGAAAGAAGGCAGCACTTTGTGCCTTGCAGCTCTAGGGCAATGTAGCACACCCAGAGCCGAAGTTCTACTTCAGCTAGATCAGACCTTCAAATAAACTTCGTTTCACAGGCCTTTGTAAGAGATGTTCCCTGTAGGCTGTAAGAGCACTGTGCAGAGCGACTAGTTTCTTAGCTTCCCAGAGAGCTGAAAGCAAGATGCTTTGGGGCCCATCTGCCCCTATGGAAAGAACGCAGCACTTTGTGCCTTGCAGCTCTAGGGCAATGCAGCACACCCCGAGCAGAAGTTCTACTTCAGCCAGATCAGGCCTGCAAAGAAACTGCGTTTCACAGGCCTTTGTAAGGGATGTTCCCGGTAGGCTGTTAGAGCACTGTGCAGAGCGAGTTGTTTCTTAGTTTCCCAGAGAGCTGGAAGCAAGATGCTTTGGGGAACGTTAATTTTATACCCTGCTACTTTGCTGTAGTTTTTGATTATTTCTAATAGTTTTTCTGTGGATTCTTTGGGGTTTTCTATGTATAAGATCATGTCGTCTGCAAACAACGCGAGTTTTACTTCTTCGTTACCTATTTGGACTCCTTTTATTTTTTTTTCCTGCCGAATTGCTCTGGCCAGCACCTCCAGTACTATGTTGAATAGGAGTGGTGAAAGTGGGCACCCTTGTCTTGTTCCTGTCCTCAGAGGGATGGCTTTCAGCTTTTGTCCATTGAGTATGATGTTGGCTGTGGGTCTATCATATATGGCCTTTATTATGTTGAGGTACTTTCCTTCTATAGCCATTTTACTGAGGGTTGTTATCGTAAATGGGTGTTGGATCTTGTCGAATGCTTTCTCTGCGTCTATTGAGATGATCCTGTGGTTTTTGTTTTTCATTTTGTTTATGCAGTGTATCACGTTGATTGACTTGCGGGTGTTGAACCATCCCTGTGTCCCTGGTATAAATCCCACTTGATCATGGTGTATAATCTTTTTGATGTATTGCTGTAATCGGTTTGCCAAAATTTTGTTGAGGATTTTTGCATCTATGTTCATCAGTGATATCGGCCTGTAGTTCTCCTTCTTTGTGTTGTCCTTGTCAGGTTTGGGGATCAGAGTGATGTTGGCTTCATAGAATGTGTTAGGGAGTTCTCCATCTTTCTCAATTTTCTGGAACAGTTTGAGGAGAATAGGTACAAAGAACTCACACTGCTTAACAACAAAAAACAAACAACCCGATCAAAAAATGGGCAGAGGACATGAACAGACATTTCTCCAAAGAAGATATGAATATGGCCAATAGACACATGAAAAGATGTTCATCATCACTAATCATCAGGGAAATGCAAATCAAAACTACTCTAAGATATCACCTTACCCCCGTTAGATTGGCAAAAACATCCAAAACCAAGAACGACAAATGTTGGAGAGGTTGTGGAGAAAGAGGAACCCTCATACACTGTTGGTGGGAATGCAAACTGGTACAGCCACTATGGAAAACAGTATGGAGATTTCTCAAAAAGTTAAAAATAGAAATACCCTATGACCCAGCCATCCCATTACTGGGTATCTATCCTAAGAACCTGATATCAGATATCTCAAGAGTCCGTTGCACCCCTATGTTCATCGCAGCATTATTTACAATAGCCAAGACGTGGAACCAGCCTACATGCCCAGAAACTGATGATTGGATAAAGAAGATGTGGTATATATACACAATGGAATACTACTCAGCCATAAAAAAAGACGACATTGGCCCCTTCACAACAATGTGGATGGACCTCGAGGGCATTATGTTAAGCGAAATAAGTCAGTCAGAGAAAGACGAACTCTATATGACTCCACTCATAGGTGGAAATTAGTATATTGAGAAGGAGATCTGATCGGTGGTTACCAGGGAAAAGGGGGAGTGGGGGGAGGGCATGGAGGGGGAAGTGGTGTTCCCACAACATGACTAACAAAAATGTACAACTGAAATTTCACAAGCTTGTAATCCATCATAACATTAATAAACAAAAAAAAAAAAAAAAAGAAGCTTTGGGGCCCATCTGCCCCTATGGAAAGAACGCAGCACTTTCTGCCTTGCAGCTCTAGGGCAATGTAGCACACCCAGAGCAGAAGTTCTACTTCAGCCAGATCAGGCCCGCAAAGAAACTGCGTTTCACAGGCCTTTGTAAGAGATGTTCCCGGTAGGCTGTTAGAGCACTGTGCAGAGCGAGTTGTTTCTTAGCTTCCCAAACAGCCGGAAGCAAGATGCTTTGGGGCCCTTCTCACCCTTTGGAAAGAAGTCAGCACTTTTTGCCCTGCTGCTCTAGGGCAATGTAGCACACGCAGAGCAGAAGTTGTACTTCAGCCAGATCAGGCCTGCAAAGAAACTGCGTTTCACAGGCCTTTGTAAGAGATGTTCCCGGTAGGCTGTAAGAGCACTGTGCAGAGCGACTAGTTTCTTAGCTTCCCAGAGAGCTGGAAGCAAGATGCTTTGGGGCCCATCTGCCCCTATGGAAAGAACGCCGCACTTTGTGCCTTGCAGCTCTAGGGCAATGCAGCACACCCCGAGCAGAAGTTCTACTTTAGCCAGATCAGGCCTGCAAAGAAACTGCGTTTCACAGGCCTTTGTAAGAGATGTTCCCGGTAGGCTGTTAGAGCACTGTGCAGAGCGAGTTGTTTCTTAGCTTCCCAGAGAGCTGGAAGCAAGATGCTTTGGGGCCCGTTAATTGTATCCCCTGCTACTTTGCTGTAGTTGTTGATTATTTCTAATACTTTTTCTGTGGATTCTTTGGGGTTTTCTACGTATAAGATCATGTCGTCTGCAAACAACGCGAGTTTTGCTTCTTCGTTACCTATTTGGACTCATTTTATTTCTTTTTCCTGCCGAATTGCTCTGGCCAGCACCTCCAGTACTATGTTGAATAGGAGTGGTGAAAGTGGGCACCCTTGTCTTGTTCCTGTCCTCAGAGGGATGGCTTTCAGCTTTTGTCCATTGAGTATGATGTTGGCTGTGGGTCTATCATATATGGCCTTTATTATGTTGAGGTACTTTCCTTCTATACCCATTTTACTGAGGGTTTTTATCATAAATGGGTGTTGGATCTTGTCGAATGCTTTCTCTGCGTCTATTGAGATGATCATGTGGTTTTTGTTTTTCATTTTGTTGATGTAGTGTATCACGTTGATTGACTTGCGGGTGTTGAACCATCCCTGTGTCCCTGGTATAAATCCCACTTGATCATGGTGTATAATCTTTTTGATGTATTGCTGTAATCGGTTTGCCAAAATTTGGTTGAGGATTTTTGCATCTATGTTCATCAGTGATATCGGCCTGTAGTTCTCCTTCTTTGTGTTGTCCTTGTCAGGTTTGGGGATCAGAGTGATGTTGGCTTCATAGAATGTGTTAGGGAGTTCTCCATCTTTCTCAATTTTCTGGAACAGTTTGAGGAGCATAGGTACAAAGAACTCACACTGCTTAACAACAAAAAAACAAACAACCCGATCCAAAAATGGGCAGAGGACATGAACAGACATTTCTCCAAAGAAGATATGAATATGGCCAATAGACACATGAAAAGATGTTCATCATCGCTAATCATCAGGGAAATGCAAATCAAAACTACACTAAGATATCACCTTACCCCCGTTAGATTGGCAAAAACATCCAAAACCAAGAACGACAAATGTTGGAGAGGTTGTGGAGAAAGAGGAACCCTCATACACTGTTGGTGGTAATGCAAACTGGTACAGCCACTATGGAAAACAGTATGGAGATTTCTCAAAAAGTTAAAAATAGAAATACCCTATGACCCAGCCATCCCATTACTGGGTATCTATCCTAAGAACCTGATATCAGATATCTCAAGAGTCCGTTGCACCCCTATGTTCATCGCAGCATTATTTACAATAGCCAAGACGTGGAACCAGCCTACATGCCCAGAAACTGATGATTGGATAAAGAAGATGTGGTATATATACACAATGGAATACTACTCAGCCATAAAAAAAGACGACATTGGCCCCTTCACAACAATGTGGATGGACCTCGAGGGCATTATGTTAAGCGAAATAAGTCAGTCAGAGAAAGACGAACTCTATATGACTCCACTCATAGGTGGAAATTAGTATATTGAGAAGGAGATCTGATCGGTGGTTACCAGGGAAAAGGGGGGGTGGGGGGAGGGCACGGAGGGGGAAGTGGTGTTCCCACAACATGACTAACAAAAATGTACAACTGAAATTTCACAAGCTTGTAATCCATCATAACATTAATAAAAAAAAAAAAAAAAAAAAAGAAGCTTTGGGGCCCATCTGCCCCTATGGAAAGAACGCAGCACTTTGTGCCTTGCAGCTCTAGGGCAATGTAGCACACCCAGAGCAGAAGTTCTACTTCAGCCAGATCAGGCCCGCAAAGAAACTGCGTTTCACTGGCCTTTGTAAGAGATGTTCCCGGTAGGCTGTAAGAGCACTGTGCAGAGCGACTTGTTTCTCAGCTTCCCAGAGAGCTGAAAGCAAGATGCTTTGGGGCCCATCTGCCCCTATGGAAAGAACGCAGCACTTTGTGCCTTGCAGCTCTAGGGCAATGCAGCACACCCCGAGCAGAAGTTCTACTTCAGCCAGATCAGGCCTGCAAAGAAACTGCGTTTCACAGGCCTTTGTAAGGGATGTTCCCGGTAGGCTGTTAGAGGACTGTGCAGAGCGAGTTGTTTCTTAGTTTCCCAAAGAGCTGGAAGCAAGATGCTTTGGGGAACGTTAATTTTATACCCTGCTACTTTGCTGTAGTTTTTGATTATTTCTAATAGTTTTTCTGTGGATTCTTTGGGGTTTTCTATGTATAAGATCATGTCGTCTGCAAACAACGCGAGTTTTACTTCTTCGTTACCTATTTGGACTCCTTTTATTTTTTTTTCCTGCCGAATTGCTCTGGCCAGCACCTCCAGTACTATGTTGAATAGGAGTGGTGAAAGTGGGCACCCTTGTCTTGTTCCTGTCCTCAGAGGGATGGCTTTCAGCTTTTGTCCATTGAGTATGCTGTTGGCTGTGGGTCTATCATATATGGCCTTTATTATGTTGAGGTACTTTCCTTCTATACCCATTTTACTGAGGGTTGTTATCATAAATGGGTGTTGCATCTTGTCGAATGCTTTCTCTGCGTCTATTGAGATGATCCTGTGGTTTTTGTTTTTCATTTTGTTGATGTAGTGTATCACGTTGATTGACTTGCGGGTGTTGAACCATCCCTGTGTCCCTGGTATAAATCCCACTTGATCATGGTGTATAATCTTTTTGATGTATTGCTGTAATCGGTTTGCCAAAATTTTGTTGAGGATTTTTGCATCTATGTTCATCAGTGATATCGGCCTGTAGTTCTCCTTCTTTGTGTTGTCCTTGTCAGGTTTGGGGATCAGAGTGATGTTGGCTTCATAGAATGTGTTAGGGAGTTCTCCATCTTTCTCAATTTTCTGGAACAGTTTGAGGAGAATAGGTACAAAGAACTCACACTGCTTAACAACAAAAAACAAACAACCCGATCAAAAAATGGGCAGAGGACATGAACAGACATTTCTCCAAAGAAGATATGAATATGGCCAATAGACACATGAAAAGATGTTCATCATCACTAATCATCAGGGAAATGCAAATCAAAACTACTCTAAGATATCACCTTACCCCCGTTAGATTGGCAAAATCATCCAAAACCAAGAACGACAAATGTTGGAGAGGTTGTGGAGAAAGAGGAACCCTCATACACTGTTGGTGGGAATGCAAACTGGTACAGCCACTATGGAAAACAGTATGGAGATTTCTCAAAAAGTTAAAAATAGAAATACCCTATGACCCAGCCATCCCATTACTGGGTATCTATCCTAAGAACCTGATATCAGATATCTCAAGAGTCCGTTGCACCCCTATGTTCATCGCAGCATTATTTACAATAGCCAAGACGTGGAACCAGCCTACATGCCCAGAAACTGATGATTGGATAAAGAAGATGTGGTATATATACACAATGGAATACTACTCAGCCATAAAAAAAGACGACATTGGCCCCTTCACAACAATGTGGATGGACCTCGAGGGCATTATGTTAAGCGAAATAAGTCAGTCAGAGAAAGACGAACTCTATATGACTCCACTCATAGGTGGAAATTAGTATATTGAGAAGGAGATCTGATCGGTGGTTACCAGGGAAAAGGGGGAGTGGGGGGAGGGCATGGAGGGGGAAGTGGTGTTCCCACAACATGACTAACAAAAATGTACAACTGAAATTTCACAAGCTTGTAATCCATCATAACATTAATAAACAAAAAAAAAAAAAAGAAGCTTTGGGGCCCATCTGCCCCTATGGAAAGAACGCAGCACTTTCTGCCTTGCATCTCTAGGGCAATGTAGCACACCCAGAGCAGAAGTTCTACTTCAGCCAGATCAGGCCCGCAAAGAAACTGCGTTTCACAGGCCTTTGTAAGAGATGTTCCCGGTAGGCTGTTAGAGCACTGTGCAGAGCGAGTTGTTTCTTAGCTTCCCAAACACCGGAAGCAAGATGCTTTGGGGCCCTTCTCACCCTTTGGAAAGAAGTCAGCACTTTGTGCCCTGCTGCTCTAGGGCAATGTAGCACACGCAGAGCAGAAGTTGTACTTCAGCCAGATCAGGCCTGCAAAGAAACTGCGTTTCACAGGCCTTTGTAAGAGATGTTCCCGGTAGGCTGTTAGAGCACTGTGCAGAGCGTCTTGTTTCCTAGCTTCCCAAAGAGCTGGAACCAAGATGCTTTGGGGCCCTTCTCACCCTTTGGAAAGAAGGCAGCACTTTGTGCCTTGCAGCTCTAGGGCAATGTAGCACACCCAGAGCCGAAGTTCTACTTCAGCTAGATCAGACCTTCAAATAAACTTCGTTTCACAGGCCTTTGTAAGAGATGTTCCCTGTAGGCTGTAAGAGCACTGTGCAGAGCGACTAGTTTCTTAGCTTCCCAGAGAGCTGAAAGCAAGATGCTTTGGGGCCCATCTGCCCCTATGGAAAGAACGCAGCACTTTGTGCCTTGCAGCTCTAGGGCAATGCAGCACACCCCGAGCAGAAGTTCTACTTCAGCCAGATCAGGCCTGCAAAGAAACTGCGTTTCACAGGCCTTTGTAAGGGATGTTCCCGGTAGGCTGTTAGAGCACTGTGCAGAGCGAGTTGTTTCTTAGTTTCCCAGAGAGCTGGAAGCAAGATGCTTTGGGGAACGTTAATTTTATACCCTGCTACTTTGCTGTAGTTTTTGATTATTTCTAATAGTTTTTCTGTGGATTCTTTGGGGTTTTCTATGTATAAGATCATGTCGTCTGCAAACAACGCGAGTTTTACTTCTTCGTTACCTATTTGGACTCCTTTTATTTTTTTTTCCTGCCGAATTGCTCTGGCCAGCACCTCCAGTACTATGTTGAATAGGAGTGGTGAAAGTGGGCACCCTTGTCTTGTTCCTGTCCTCAGAGGGATGGCTTTCAGCTTTTGTCCATTGAGTATGATGTTGGCTGTGGGTCTATCATATATGGCCTTTATTATGTTGAGGTACTTTCCTTCTATAGCCATTTTACTGAGGGTTGTTATCGTAAATGGGTGTTGGATCTTGTCGAATGCTTTCTCTGCGTCTATTGAGATGATCCTGTGGTTTTTGTTTTTCATTTTGTTGATGTAGTGTATCACGTTGATTGACTTGCGGGTGTTGAACCATCCCTGTGTCCCTGGTATAAATCCCACTTGATCATGGTGTATAATCTTTTTGATGTATTGCTGTAATCGGTTTGCCAAAATTTTGTTGAGGATTTTTGCATCTATGTTCATCAGTGATATCGGCCTGTAGTTCTCCTTCTTTGTGTTGTCCTTGTCAGGTTTGGGGATCAGAGTGATGTTGGCTTCATAGAATGTGTTAGGGAGTTCTCCATCTTTCTCAATTTTCTGGAACAGTTTGAGGAGAATAGGTACAAAGAACTCACACTGCTTAACAACAAAAAACAAACAACCCGATCAAAAAATGGGCAGAGGACATGAACAGACATTTCTCCAAAGAAGATATGAATATGGCCAATAGACACATGAAAAGATGTTCATCATCACTAATCATCAGGGAAATGCAAATCAAAACTACTCTAAGATATCACCTTACCCCCGTTAGATTGGCAAAAACATCCAAAACCAAGAACGACAAATGTTGGAGAGGTTGTGGAGAAAGAGGAACCCTCATACACTGTTGGTGGGAATGCAAACTGGTACAGCCACTATGGAAAACAGTATGGAGATTTCTCAAAAAGTTAAAAATAGAAATACCCTATGACCCAGCCATCCCATTACTGGGTATCTATCCTAAGAACCTGATATCAGATATCTCAAGAGTCCGTTGCACCCCTATGTTCATCGCAGCATTATTTACAATAGCCAAGACGTGGAACCAGCCTACATGCCCAGAAACTGATGATTGGATAAAGAAGATGTGGTATATATACACAATGGAATACTACTCAGCCATAAAAAAAGACGACATTGGCCCCTTCACAACAATGTGGATGGACCTCGAGGGCATTATGTTAAGCGAAATAAGTCAGTCAGAGAAAGACGAACTCTATATGACTCCACTCATAGGTGGAAATTAGTATATTGAGAAGGAGATCTGATCGGTGGTTACCAGGGAAAAGGGGGAGTGGGGGGAGGGCATGGAGGGGGAAGTGGTGTTCCCACAACATGACTAACAAAAATGTACAACTGAAATTTCACAAGCTTGTAATCCATCATAACATTAATAAACAAAAAAAAAAAAAAAAAGAAGCTTTGGGGCCCATCTGCCCCTATGGAAAGAACGCAGCACTTTCTGCCTTGCAGCTCTAGGGCAATGTAGCACACCCAGAGCAGAAGTTCTACTTCAGCCAGATCAGGCCCGCAAAGAAACTGCGTTTCACAGGCCTTTGTAAGAGATGTTCCCGGTAGGCTGTTAGAGCACTGTGCAGAGCGAGTTGTTTCTTAGCTTCCCAAACAGCCGGAAGCAAGATGCTTTGGGGCCCTTCTCACCCTTTGGAAAGAAGTCAGCACTTTTTGCCCTGCTGCTCTAGGGCAATGTAGCACACGCAGAGCAGAAGTTGTACTTCAGCCAGATCAGGCCTGCAAAGAAACTGCGTTTCACAGGCCTTTGTAAGAGATGTTCCCGGTAGGCTGTAAGAGCACTGTGCAGAGCGACTAGTTTCTTAGCTTCCCAGAGAGCTGGAAGCAAGATGCTTTGGGGCCCATCTGCCCCTATGGAAAGAACGCCGCACTTTGTGCCTTGCAGCTCTAGGGCAATGCAGCACACCCCGAGCAGAAGTTCTACTTTAGCCAGATCAGGCCTGCAAAGAAACTGCGTTTCACAGGCCTTTGTAAGAGATGTTCCCGGTAGGCTGTTAGAGCACTGTGCAGAGCGAGTTGTTTCTTAGCTTCCCAGAGAGCTGGAAGCAAGATGCTTTGGGGCCCGTTAATTGTATCCCCTGCTACTTTGCTGTAGTTGTTGATTATTTCTAATACTTTTTCTGTGGATTCTTTGGGGTTTTCTACGTATAAGATCATGTCGTCTGCAAACAACGCGAGTTTTGCTTCTTCGTTACCTATTTGGACTCATTTTATTTCTTTTTCCTGCCGAATTGCTCTGGCCAGCACCTCCAGTACTATGTTGAATAGGAGTGGTGAAAGTGGGCACCCTTGTCTTGTTCCTGTCCTCAGAGGGATGGCTTTCAGCTTTTGTCCATTGAGTATGATGTTGGCTGTGGGTCTATCATATATGGCCTTTATTATGTTGAGGTACTTTCCTTCTATACCCATTTTACTGAGGGTTTTTATCATAAATGGGTGTTGGATCTTGTCGAATGCTTTCTCTGCGTCTATTGAGATGATCATGTGGTTTTTGTTTTTCATTTTGTTGATGTAGTGTATCACGTTGATTGACTTGCGGGTGTTGAACCATCCCTGTGTCCCTGGTATAAATCCCACTTGATCATGGTGTATAATCTTTTTGATGTATTGCTGTAATCGGTTTGCCAAAATTTGGTTGAGGATTTTTGCATCTATGTTCATCAGTGATATCGGCCTGTAGTTCTCCTTCTTTGTGTTGTCCTTGTCAGGTTTGGGGATCAGAGTGATGTTGGCTTCATAGAATGTGTTAGGGAGTTCTCCATCTTTCTCAATTTTCTGGAACAGTTTGAGGAGCATAGGTACAAAGAACTCACACTGCTTAACAACAAAAAAACAAACAACCCGATCCAAAAATGGGCAGAGGACATGAACAGACATTTCTCCAAAGAAGATATGAATATGGCCAATAGACACATGAAAAGATGTTCATCATCGCTAATCATCAGGGAAATGCAAATCAAAACTACACTAAGATATCACCTTACCCCCGTTAGATTGGCAAAAACATCCAAAACCAAGAATGACAAATGTTGGAGAGGTTGTGGAGAAAGAGGAACCCTCATACACTGTTGGTGGTAATGCAAACTGGTACAGCCACTATGGAAAACAGTATGGAGATTTCTCAAAAAGTTAAAAATAGAAATACCCTATGACCCAGCCATCCCATTACTGGGTATCTATCCTAAGAACCTGATATCAGATATCTCAAGAGTCCGTTGCACCCCTATGTTCATCGCAGCATTATTTACAATAGCCAAGACGTGGAACCAGCCTACATGCCCAGAAACTGATGATTGGATAAAGAAGATGTGGTATATATACACAATGGAATACTACTCAGCCATAAAAAAAGACGACATTGGCCCCTTCACAACAATGTGGATGGACCTCGAGGGCATTATGTTAAGCGAAATAAGTCAGTCAGAGAAAGACGAACTCTATATGACTCCACTCATAGGTGGAAATTAGTATATTGAGAAGGAGATCTGATCGGTGGTTACCAGGGAAAAGGGGGGGTGGGGGGAGGGCACGGAGGGGGAAGTGGTGTTCCCACAACATGACTAACAAAAATGTACAACTGAAATTTCACAAGCTTGTAATACATCATAACATTAATAAAAAAAAAAAAAAAAAAAAAAGAAGCTTTGGGGCCCATCTGCCCCTATGGAAAGAACGCAGCACTTTGTGCCTTGCAGCTCTAGGGCAATGTAGCACACCCAGAGCAGAAGTTCTACTTCAGCCAGATCAGGCCCGCAAAGAAACTGCGTTTCACTGGCCTTTGTAAGAGATGTTCCCGGTAGGCTGTAAGAGCACTGTGCAGAGCGACTTGTTTCTCAGCTTCCCAAAGAGCTGGAAGCAAGATGCTTTGGGCCCCTCTCACCCTTTGGAAAGAAGGCAGCACTTTGTGCCTTGCAGCTCTAGGGCAATGTAGCACACCCAGAGCCGAAGTTCTACTTCAGCTAGATCAGACCTTCAAATAAACTTCGTTTCACAGGCCTTTGTAAGAGATGTTCCCTGTAGGCTGTAAGAGCACTGTGCAGAGCGACTAGTTTCTTAGCTTCCCAGAGAGCTGAAAGCAAGATGCTTTGGGGCCCATCTGCCCCTATGGAAAGAACGCAGCACTTTGTGCCTTGCAGCTCTAGGGCAATGCAGCACACCCCGAGCAGAAGTTCTACTTCAGCCAGATCAGGCCTGCAAAGAAACTGCGTTTCACAGGCCTTTGTAAGGGATGTTCCCGGTAGGCTGTTAGAGGACTGTGCAGAGCGAGTTGTTTCTTAGTTTCCCAAAGAGCTGGAAGCAAGATGCTTTGGGGAACGTTAATTTTATACCCTGCTACTTTGCTGTAGTTTTTGATTATTTCTAATAGTTTTTCTGTGGATTCTTTGGGGTTTTCTATGTATAAGATCATGTCGTCTGCAAACAACACGAGTTTTACTTCTTCGTTACCTATTTGGACTCCTTTTATTTTTTTTTCCTGCCGAATTGCTCTGGCCAGCACCTCCAGTACTATGTTGAATAGGAGTGGTGAAAGTGGGCACCCTTGTCTTGTTCCTGTCCTCAGAGGGATGGCTTTCAGCTTTTGTCCATTGAGTATGCTGTTGGCTGTGGGTCTATCATATATGGCCTTTATTATGTTGAGGTACTTTCCTTCTATACCCATTTTACTGAGGGTTGTTATCATAAATGGGTGTTGCATCTTGTCGAATGCTTTCTCTGCGTCTATTGAGATGATCCTGTGGTTTTTGTTTTTCATTTTGTTGATGTAGTGTATCACGTTGATTGACTTGCGGGTGTTGAACCATCCCTGTGTCCCTGGTATAAATCCCACTTGATCATGGTGTATAATCTTTTTGATGTATTGCTGTAATCGGTTTGCCAAAATTTTGTTGAGGATTTTTGCATCTATGTTCATCAGTGATATCGGCCTGTAGTTCTCCTTCTTTGTGTTGTCCTTGTCAGGTTTGGGGATCAGAGTGATGTTGGCTTCATAGAATGTGTTAGGGAGTTCTCCATCTTTCTCAATTTTCTGGAACAGTTTGAGGAGAATAGGTACAAAGAACTCACACTGCTTAACAACAAAAAACAAACAACCCGATCAAAAAATGGGCAGAGGACATGAACAGACATTTCTCCAAAGAAGATATGAATATGGCCAATAGACACATGAAAAGATGTTCATCATCACTAATCATCAGGGAAATGCAAATCAAAACTACTCTAAGATATCACCTTACCCCCGTTAGATTGGCAAAATCATCCAAAACCAAGAACGACAAATGTTGGAGAGGTTGTGGAGAAAGAGGAACCCTCATACACTGTTGGTGGGAATGCAAACTGGTACAGCCACTATGGAAAACAGTATGGAGATTTCTCAAAAAGTTAAAAATAGAAATACCCTATGACCCAGCCATCCCATTACTGGGTATCTATCCTAAGAACCTGATATCAGATATCTCAAGAGTCCGTTGCACCCCTATGTTCATCGCAGCATTATTTACAATAGCCAAGACGTGGAACCAGCCTACATGCCCAGAAACTGATGATTGGATAAAGAAGATGTGGTATATATACACAATGGAATACTACTCAGCCATAAAAAAAGACGACATTGGCCCCTTCACAACAATGTGGATGGACCTCGAGGGCATTATGTTAAGCGAAATAAGTCAGTCAGAGAAAGACGAACTCTATATGACTCCACTCATAGGTGGAAATTAGTATATTGAGAAGGAGATCTGATCGGTGGTTACCAGGGAAAAGGGGGAGTGGGGGGAGGGCATGGAGGGGGAAGTGGTGTTCCCACAACATGACTAACAAAAATGTACAACTGAAATTTCACAAGCTTGTAATCCATCATAACATTAATAAACAAAAAAAAAAAAAAGAAGCTTTGGGGCCCATCTGCCCCTATGGAAAGAACGCAGCACTTTCTGCCTTGCATCTCTAGGGCAATGTAGCACACCCAGAGCAGAAGTTCTACTTCAGCCAGATCAGGCCCGCAAAGAAACTGCGTTTCACAGGCCTTTGTAAGAGATGTTCCCGGTAGGCTGTTAGAGCACTGTGCAGAGCGAGTTGTTTCTTAGCTTCCCAAACACCGGAAGCAAGATGCTTTGGGGCCCTTCTCACCCTTTGGAAAGAAGTCAGCACTTTGTGCCCTGCTGCTCTAGGGCAATGTAGCACACGCAGAGCAGAAGTTGTACTTCAGCCAGATCAGGCCTGCAAAGAAACTGCGTTTCACAGGCCTTTGTAAGAGATGTTCCCGGTAGGCTGTTAGAGCACTGTGCAGAGCGTCTTGTTTCCTAGCTTCCCAAAGAGCTGGAACCAAGATGCTTTGGGGCCCTTCTCACCCTTTGGAAAGAAGGCAGCACTTTGTGCCTTGCAGCTCTAGGGCAATGTAGCACACCCAAAGCAGAAGTTCTACTTCAGCCAGATCAGACCTGCAAAGAAACTGCGTTTCACAGGCCTTTGTAAGAGATGTTCCCTGTAGGCTGTTAGAGCACTGTGCAGAGCGAGTTGTTTCTTAGCTTCCCAAGGAGTTGGAAGCAAGATGCTTTAGGGGCCATCTGCCCTTAAGGAAAGAAGGCAGCACTTTGTGCCTTGCATCTCTAGGGCAATATAGCACACCCAGAGCAGTTGTTCTACTTCTGCCAGGTCAGGCCTGCAAAGAAATTTCGTTTCACAGGCCTTTGTAAGAGATGTTCCCGGTAGGCTGTTAGAGCACTGTGCAGAGCGAGTTGTTTCTTAGCTTCCCAAAGAGCTGGAAGCAAGATGCTTTCGGGCCCGTTAATTGTATCCCCTGCTACTTTGCTGTAGTTGTTGATTATTTCTAATAGTTTTTCTGTGGATTCTTTGGGGTTTTCTATGTATAAGATCATGTCGTCTGCAAACAACGCGAGTTTTGCTTCTTCGTTACCTATTTGGACTCATTTTATTTCTTTTTCCTGCCGAATTGCTCTGGCCAGCACCTCCAGTACTATGTTGAATAGGAGTGGTGAAAGTGGGCACCCTTGTCTTGTTCCTGTCCTCAGAGGGATGGCTTTCAGCTTTTGTCCATTGAGTATGATGTTGGCTGTGGGTCTATCATATATGGCCTTTATTATGTTGAGGTACTTTCCTTCTATACCCATTTTACTGAGGGTTTTTATCATAAATGGGTGTTGGATCTTGTCGAACGCTTTCTCTGCGTCTATTGAGATGATCATGTGGTTTTTGTTTTTCATTTTGTTGATGTAGTGTATCACGTTGATTGACTTGCGGGTGTTGAACCATCCCTGTGTCCCTGGTATAAATCCCACTTGATCATGGTGTATAATCTTTTTGATGTATTGCTGTAATCGGTTTGCCAAAATTTTGTTGAGGATTTTTGCATCTATGTTCATCAGTGATATCGGCCTGTAGTTCTCCTTCTTTGTGTTGTCCTTGTCAGGTTTGGGGATCAGAGTGATGTTGGCTTCATAGAATGTGTTAGGGAGTTCTCCATCTTTCTCAATTATCTGGAACAGTTTGAGGAGCATAGGTACAAAGAACTCACACTGCTTAACAACAAAAAAACAAACAACCCGATCAAAAAATGGGCAGAGGACATGAACAGACATTTCTCAAAAGAAGATATGAATATGGCCAATAGACACATGAAAAGATGTTCATCATCGCTAATCATCAGGGAAATGCAAATCAAAACTACACTAAGATATCACCTTACCCCCGGTAGATTGGCAAAAACATCCAAAACCAAGAACGACAAATGTTGGAGAGGTTGTGGAGAAAGAGGAACCCTCATACACTGTTGGTGGGAATGCAAACTGGTACAGCCACTATGGAAAACAGTATGGAGATTTCTCAAAAAGTTAAAAATAGAAATACCCTATGACCCAGCCATCCCATTACTGGGTATCTATCCTAAGAACCTGATATCAGATATCTCAAGAGTCCGTTGCACCCCTATGTTCATCGCAGCATTATTTACAATAGCCAAGACGTGGAACCAGCCTACATGCCCAGAAACTGATGATTGGATAAAGAAGATGTGGTATATATACACAATGGAATACTACTCAGCCATAAAAAAAGACGACATTGGCCCCTTCACAACAATGTGGATGGACCTCGAGGGCATTATGTTAAGCGAAATAAGTCAGTCAGAGAAAGACGAACTCTATATGACTCCACTCATAGGTGGAAATTAGTATATTGAGAAGGAGATCTGATCGGTGGTTACCAGGGAAAAGGGGGGGTGGGGGGAGGGCACGGAGGGGGAAGTGGTGTTCCCACAACATGACTAACAAAAATGTACAACTGAAATTTCACAAGCTTGTAATCCATCATAACATTAATAAACAAAAAAAAAAACAAAAAGAAGCTTTGGGGCCCATCCGCCCCTATGGAAAGAATGCAGCACTTTCTGCCTTGCAGCTCTAGGGCAATGCAGCACACCCAGAGAAGAAGTTCTACTTCAGCCAGATCAGGCCCGCAAAGAAACTGCGTTTCACAGGCCTTTGTAAGAGATGTTCCCGGTAGGCTGTTAGAGCACTGTGCAGAGCGAGTTGTTTCTCAGCTTCCAAAAGAGTTGGAAGCAAGATGCTTTGGGGCTCACTGCCCCTTTGAAAAGAAGGCAGCAGTTTGTGCCTTGCAGCTCTAGGGCAATGTAGCACACGCAGAGCAGAAGTTGTACTTCAGCCAGATCAGGCCTGCAAAGAAACTGCGTTTCACAGGCCTTTGTAAGAGATGTTCCCGGTAGGCTGTTAGAGCACTGTGCAGAGCGAGTTGTTTCCTAGCTTCCCAAAGAGCTGGAAGCAAGATGCTTTGGGGCCCTTCTCACCCTTTGGAAAGAAGGCAGCACTTTGTGCCTTGCAGCTCTAGGGCAATGTAGCACACCCTAAGCAGAAGTTCTACTTCAGCCAGATCAGACCTGCAAAGAAACTTCGTTTCACAGACCTTTGTAATAGATGTTCCGGGAGGCTGTTAGAGCACTGTGCAGAGCGACTTGTTTCTTAGCTTCCCAAAGAGCTGGAAGCAAGATGCTTTGGGGCCCTTCTCACCCTTTGGAAAGAAGGCAGCACTTTGTGCCTTGCAGCTCTAGGGCAATGTAGCACACCCAGAGCCGAAGTTCTACTTCAGCTAGATCAGACCTGCAAATAAACTTAGTTTCACAGGCCTTTGTAAGAGATGTTCCCTGTAGGCTGTAAGAGCACTGTCTAGAGCGACTAGTTTCTTAGCTTCCCAGAGAGCTGAAAGCAAGATGCTTTGGGACCCATCTGCCCCTATGGAAAGAACGCAGCACTTTGTGCCTTGCAGCTCTAGGGCAATGCAGCACACCCCGAGCAGAAGTTCTACTTCAGCCAGATCAGGCCTGCAAAGAAACTGCGTTTCGCAGGCCTTTGTAAGAGATGTTCCCGGTAGGCTGTTAGAGCACTGTGCAGAGCGAGTTGTTTCTTAGCTTCCCAGAGAGCTGGAAGCAAGATGCTTTGGGGCCCGTTAATTTTATACCTTGCTACTTTGCTGTAGTTGTTGATTATTTCTGATAGTTTTTCTGTGGATTCTTTGGGGTTTTCTATGTATAAGATCATGTCGTCTGCAAACAACGCGAGTTTTACTTCTTCGTTACCTATTTGGATTCCTTTTATTTTTTTTTCCTGCCGAATTGCTCTGGCCAGCACCTCCAGTACTATGTTGAATAGGAGTGGTGAAAGTGGGCACCCTTGTCTTGTTCCTGTCCTCAGAGGGATGGCTTTCAGCTTTTGTCCATTGAGTATGATGTTGGCTGTGGGTCTATCATATATGGCCTTTATTATGTTGAGGTACTTTCCTTCTATACCCATTTTACTGAGGGTTTTTATCATAAATGGGTGTTGGATCTTGTTGAATGCTTTCTCTGCGTCTATTGAGATGATCATGTGGTTTTTGTTTTTCATTTTGTTGATGTAGTGTATCACGTTGATTGACTTGCGGGTGTTGAACCATCCCTGTGTCCCTGGTATAAATCCCACTTGATCATGATGTATAATCTTTTTGATGTATTGCTGTAATCGGTTTGCCACAATTTTGTTGAGGATTTTTCCATCTATGTTCATCAGTGATATCGGCCTGTAGTTCTCCTTCTTTGTGTTGTCCTTGTCAGGTTTGGGGATCAGAGTGATGTTGGCTTCATAGAATGTGTTAGGGAGTTCTCCATCTTTCCCAATTTTCTGTAACACATTGAGGAGCATAGGTACAAAGAACTCACACTGCTTAACAACAAAAAAACAAACAACCCGATCAAAAAATGGGCAGAGGACATGAACAGACATTTCTCAAAAGAAGATATGAATATGGCCAATAGACACATGAAAAGATGTTCATCATCGCTAATCATCAGGGAAATGCAAATCAAAACTACACTAAGATATCACCTTACCCCCGGTAGATTGGCAAAAACGTCCAAAACCAAGAACGACAAATGTTGGAGAGGTTGTGGAGAAAGAGGAACCCTCATACACTGTTGGTGGGAATGCAAACTGGTACAGCCACTATGGAAAACAGTATGGAGATTTCTCAAAAAGTTAAAAATAGAAATACCCTATGACCCAGCCATCCCATTACTGGGTATCTATCCTAAGAACCTGATATCAGATATCTCAAGAGTCCGTTGCACCCCTATGTTCATCGCAGCATTATTTACAATAGCCAAGACGTGGAACCAGCCTACATGCCTAGAAACTTATGATTGGATAAAGAAGATGTGGTATATATACACAATGGAATACTACTCAGCCATAAAAAAAGACGACATTGGCCCCTTCACAACAATGTGGAGGGACCTCGAGGGCATTATGTTAAGCGAAATAAGTCAGTCAGAGAAAGACGAACTCTATATGACTCCACTCATAGGTGGAAATTAGTATATTGAGAAGGAGATCTGATCGGTGGTTACCAGGGAAAAGGGGGGGTGGGGGGAGAGCACGAAGTGGGAAGTGGTGTTCCCACAACATGACTAACAAAAATGTACAACTGAAATTTCACAAGCTTGTAATCCATCATAACATTAATAAACAAAAAAAAAAAAAAGATGCTTTGGGGCCCATCTGCCCCTATGGAAAGAACGCAGCACTTTGTGCCTTGCAGCTCTAGGGCAATGTAGCACACCCAGAGCAGAAGTTCTACTTCAGCCAGATCAGGCCCGCAAAGAAACTGCGTTTCACAGGCCTTTGTAAGAGATGTTCCCGGTAGGCTGTTAGAGCACTGTGCAGAGCGAGTTGTTTCTCAGCTTCCAAAAGAGTTGGAAGCAAGATGCTTTGGGGCTCACTGCCCCTTTGAAAAGAAGGCAGCAGTTTGTGCCTTGCAGCTCTAGGGCAATGTAGCACACGCAGAGCAGAAGTTGTACTTCAGCCAGATCAGGCCTGCAAAGAAACTGCGTTTCACAGGCCTTTGTAAGAGATGTTCCCCGTAGGCTGTTAGAGCACTGTGCAGAGCGAGTTCTTTCTTAGCTTCCCAAAGACCTGGAAGGAAGATGCTTTGGGGGCCATCTGCCGTTAAGGAAAGAAGGCAGCACTTTGTGCCTTGCAGCTCTAGGGCAATGTAGCACACCCAGAGCAGTTGTTCTACTTCTGCCAGGTCAGGCCTGCAAAGAAACTTCGTTTCACAGGCCTTTGTAAGAGATGTTCCCGGTAGGCTGTTAGAGCACTGTGCAGAGCAAGTTGTTTCCTAGCTTCCCAAAGAGCTGGAAGCAAGATGCTTTGGGGCCCTTCTCACCCTTTGGAAAGAAGGCAGCACTTTGTGCCTTGCAGCTCTAGGGCAATGTAGTACACCCAAAGCAGAAGTTCTACTTCAGCCACATCAGACCTGCAAAGAAACTGCGTTTCACAGGCCTTTGTAAGAGATGTTCCCTGTAGGCTGTTAGAGAACTGTGCAGAGCGAGTTGTTTCTTAGCTTCCCAAGGAGCTGGAAGCAAGATACTTTAGCGACCATCTGCCCTTAAGGAAAGAAGGCAGCACTTTGTGCCTTGCAGCTCTAGGTCAATGTAGCACACCCAGAGCAGAAGTTCTACTTCAGCCAGATCAGGCCCGCAAAGAAACTGCATTTCACAGGGCTTTGTAAGAGATGTTCCCGGTAGGCTGTTAGAGCACTGTGCAGAGCGAGTTCTTTCTTAGCTTACCAAAGAGCTGGAAGCAAGATGCTTTGGGGGCCATCTTCCCTTAAGGAAAGAAGGCAGCACTTTGTGCCTTGCAGCTCTAGTGCAATGTAGCACACCCAGAGCAAATGTTCTACTTCTGCCACGTCAGCCCTGCAAAGAAACTGCGTTTCACAGGCCTTTGTAAGAGATGTTCCCGGTAGGCTGATAGAGCACTGTGCAGAGCGAGTTGTTTCTTAGCTTCCCACAGAGCTGGAAGCAAGATGCTTTGGGGCCCTTCTCACCCTTTGGAAAGAAGGCAGCACTTTGTGCCTTGCAGCTCTAGGGCAATGTAGCACACCCAAAGCAGAAGTTCTACTTCAGCCACATCAGACCTGCAAAGAAACTTCGTTTCACAGACCTTTGTAAGAGATGTTCCCGGTAGGCTGTTAGAGCACTGTGCAGAGCGAGTTGTTTCTTAGCTTCCCAAAGAGCTGGAAGCAAGATGCTTTGGGGCCCTTCTCACCCTTTGGAAAGAAGGCAGCACTTTGTGCCTTGCAGCTCTAGGACAATGTAGCACACCCAGAGCCGAAGTTCTACTTCAGCTAGATCAGACCTGCAAATAAACTTCGTTTCACAGGCCTTTGTAAGAGATGTTCCCGGTAGGCTGTTAGAGCACTGTGCAGAGCGACTAGTTTCTTAGCTTCCCAGAGAGCTGAAAGCAAGATGCTTTGGGGCCCATCTGCCCCTATGGAAAGAACGCAGCACTTTGTGCCTTGCAGCTCTAGGGCTATGCAGCACACCCCGAGCAGAAGTTCTACTTCAGACAGATCAGGCCTGCAAAGAAACTGCGTTTCGCAGGCCTTTGTAAGAGATGTTCCCGGTAGGCTGTTAGAGCACTGTGCAGAGCGAGTTGTTTCTTAGCTTCCCAGAGAGCTGGAAGCAAGATGCTTTGGGGCCCGTTAATTTTATACCTTGCTACTTTGCTGTAGTTGTTGATTATTTCTAATAGTTTTTCTGTGGATTCTTTGGGGTTTTCTATGTTTAAGATCATGTCGTCTGCAAACAACGCGAGTTTTACTTCTTCGTTACCTATTTGGATTCCTTTTATTTTTTTTTCCTGCCGAATTGCTCTGGCCAGCACCTCCAGTACTATGTTGAATAGGAGTGGTGAAAGTGGGCACCCTTGTCTTGTTCCTGTCCTCAGAGGGATGGCTTTCAGCTTTTGTCCATTGAGTATGATGTTGGCTGTGGGTCTATCATATATGGCCTTTATTATGTTGAGGTACTTTCCTTCTATAGCCATTTTACTGAGGGTTGTTATCATAAATGGGTGTTGGATCTTGTCGAATGCTTTCTCTGCGTCTATTGAGATGATCATGTGGTTTTTGTTTTTCATTTTGTTGATGTAGTGTATCACGTTGATTGACTTGCGGGTGTTGAACCATCCCTGTGTCCCTGGTATAAATCCCACTTGATCATGGTGTATAATCTTTTTGATGTATTGCTGTAATCGGTTTGCCAAAATTTTGTTGAGGATTTTTGCATCTATGTTCATCAGTGATATCGGCCTGTAGTTCTCCTTCTTTGTGTTGTCCTTGTCAGGTTGGGGGATCAGAGTGATGTTGGCTTCATAGAATGTGTTAGGGAGTTCTCCATCTTTCTCAATTTTCTGGAACAGTTTGAGGAGCATAGGTACAAAGAACTCACACTGCTTAACAACAAAAAAACAAACAACCCGATCAAAAAATGGGCAGAGGACATGAACAGACATTTCTCAAAAGAAGATATGAATATGGCCAATAGACACATGAAAAGATGTTCATCATCGCTAATCATCAGGGAAATGCAAATCAAAACTACACTAAGATATCACCTTACCCCCGGTAGATTGGCAAAAACGTCCAAAACCAAGAACGACAAATGTTGGAGAGGTTGTGGAGAAAGAGGAACCCTCATACACTGTTGGTGGGAATGCAAACTGGTACAGCCACTATGGAAAACAGTATGGAGATTTCTCAAAAAGTTAAAAATAGAAATACCCTATGACCCAGCCATCCCATTACTGGGTATCTATCCTAAGAACCTGATATCAGATATCTCAAGAGTCCGTTGCACCCCTATGTTCATCGCAGCATTATTTACAATAGCCAAGACGTGGAACCAGCCTACATGCCCAGAAAGTGATGATTGGATAAAGAAGATGTGGTATATATACACAATGGAATACTACTCAGCCATAAAAAAAGACGACATTGGCCCCTTCACAACAATGTGGAGGGACCTCGAGGGCATTATGTTAAGCGAAATAAGTCAGTCAGAGAAAGACGAACTCTATATGACTCCACTCATAGGTGGAAATTAGTATATTGAGAAGGAGATCTGATCGGTGGTTACCAGGGAAAAGGGGGGGTGGGGGGAGGGCACTGAGGGGGAAGTGGTGTTCCCACAACATGACTAACAAAAATGTACAACTGAAATTTCACAAGCTTGTAATCCATCATAACATTAATAAACAAAAAAAAAAAAAAAAAGAAGCTTTGGGGCCCATCTGCCCCTATGGAAAGAACGCAGCACTTTCTGCCTTGCAGCTCTAGGGCAATGTAGCACACCCAGAGCAGAAGTTCTACTTCAGCCAGATCAGGCCCGCAAAGAAACTGCGTTTCACAGGCCTTTGTAAGAGATGTTCCCGGTAGGCTGTTAGAGCACTGTGCAGAGCGAGTTGTTTCTCAGCTTCCAAAAGAGTTGGAAGCAAGATGCTTTGGGGCTCACTGCCCCTTTGAAAAGAAGGCAGCAGTTTGTGCCTTGCAGCTCTAGGGCAATGTAGCACACGCAGAGCAGAAGTTGTACTTCAGCCAGATCAGACCTGCAAAGAAAGTGCGTTTCACAGGCCTTTGTAAGAGATGTTCCCCGTAGGCTGTTAGAGCACTGTGCAGAGCGAGTTCTTTCTTAGCTTCCCAAAGACCTGGAAGGAAGATGCTTTGGGGGCCATCTGCCGTTAAGGAAAGAAGGCAGCACTTTGTGCCTTGCAGCTCTAGGGCAATGTAGCACACCCAGAGCAGTTGTTCTACTTCTGCCAGGTCAGGCCTGCAAAGAAACTTCGTTTCACAGGCCTTTGTAAGAGATGTTCCCGGTAGGCTGTTAGAGCACTGTGCAGAGCGAGTTGTTTCTTAACTTCCCAAACAGCCGGAAGCAAGATGCTTTGGGGGCCATCTGCCCTTAAGTAAAGAAGGCAGCACTTTGTGCCTTGCAGCTCTAGGGCAATGTAGCACACCCAGAGCAGAAGTTCTACTTCAGCCAGATCAGGCCTGCAAAGAAACTGCGTTTCACAGGCCTTTGTAAGAGATGTTCCCGGTAGGCTCTTAGAGCACTGTGCAGAGCGAGTTGTTTCTCAGCTTCCAAAAGAGTTGGAAGCAAGATGCTTTGGGGCTCATCTGTCCGTTTGAGATGAAGGCAGCACTTTGTGCCTTGCAGGTCTAGGGCAATGTAGCACACCCAGAGCAGAAGTTCTACTTCAGCCAGATCAGGCCTGCAAAGAAAGTGCGTTTCACAGGCCTTTGTAAGAGATGTTCCCGGTAGGCTGTTAGAGCACTGTGCAGAGCAAGTTGTTTCCTAGCTTCCCAAAGAGCTGGAAGCAAGATGCTTTGGGGCCCTTCTCACCCTTTGGAAAGAAGGCAGCACTTTGTGCCTTGCAGCTCTAGGGCAATGTAGTACACCCAAAGCAGAAGTTCTACTTCAGCCACATCAGACCTGCAAAGAAACTGCGTTTCACAGGCCTTTGTAAGACATGTTCCCTGTAGGCTGTTAGAGAACTGTGCAGAGCGAGTTGTTTCTTAGCTTCCCAAGGAGCTGGAAGCAAGATACTTTAGCGACCATCTGCCCTTAAGGAAAGAAGGCAGCACTTTGTGCCTTGCAGCTCTAGGTCAATGTCGCACACCCAGAGCAGAAGTTCTACTTCAGCCAGATCAGGCCCGCAAAGAAACTGCATTTCACAGGGCTTTGTAAGAGATGTTCCCGGTAGGCTGTTAGAGCACTGTGCAGAGCGAGTTCTTTCTTAGCTTACCAAAGAGCTGGAAGCAAGATGCTTTGGGGGCCATCTTCCCTTAAGGAAAGAAGGCAGCACTTTGTGCCTTGCAGCTCTAGTGCAATGTAGCACACCCAGAGCAAATGTTCTACTTCTGCCACGTCAGCCCTGCAAAGAAACTGCGTTTCACAGGCCTTTGTAAGAGATGTTCCCGGTAGGCTGATAGAGCACTGTGCAGAGCGAGTTGTTTCTTAGATTCCCAAACAGCCGGAAGCAAGATGCTTTGGGGCCCTTCTCTCCCTTTGGAAAGAAGGCAGCACTTTGTGCCTTGCAGCTCTAGTGCAATGTAGCACACCCAGAGCAAAAGTTCTACTTCTGCCAGATCAGGCCTGCAAAGAAACTGCGTTTCACAGGCCTTTGTAAGAGATGTTCCCGGTAGGCTGTTAGAGCACTGTGCAGAGCAAGTTGTTTCCCAGCTTCCCAAAGAGCTGGAAGCAAGATGCTTTGGGGCCCTTCTCACCCTTTGGCAAGAAGGCAGCACTTTGTGCCTTGCAGCTCTAGGGCAATATAGCACACCCAAAGCAGAAGTTCTACTTCAGCCACATCAGACCTGCAAAGAAACTGCGTTTCACAGGCCTTTGTAAGAGATGTTCCCTGTAGGCTGTAAGAGCACTGTGCAGAGCGACTAGTTTCTTAGCTTCCCAGAGAGCTGGAAGCAAGATGCTTTGGGGCCCGTTAATTTTATACCTTGCTACTTTGCTGTAGTTGTTGATTATTTCTAATAGTTTTTCTGTGGATTCTTTGGGGTTTTCTATGTTTAAGATCATGTCGTCTGCAAACAACGCGAGTTTTACTTCTTCGTTACCTATTTGGATTCCTTTTATTTTTTTTTCCTGCCGAATTGCTCTGGCCAGCACCTCCAGTACTATGTTGAATAGGAGTGGTGAAAGTGGGCACCCTTGTCTTGTTCCTGTCCTCAGAGGGATGGCTTTCAGCTTTTGTCCATTGAGTATGATGTTGGCTGTGGGTCTATCATATATGGCCTTTATTATGTTGAGGTACTTTCCTTCTATACCCATTTTACTGAGGGTTTTTATCATAAATGGGTGTTGGATCTTGTCGAATGCTTTCTCTGCGTCTATTGAGATGATCATGTGGTTTTTGTTTTTCATTTTGTTGATGTAGTGTATCACGTTGATTGACTTGCGGGTGTTGAACCATCCCTGTGTCCCTGGTATAAATCCCACTTGATCATGGTGTATAATCTTTTTGATGTATTGCTGTAATCGGTTTGCCAAAATTTTGTTGAGGATTTTTGCATCTATGTTCATCAGTGATATCGGCCTGTAGTTCTCCTTCTTTGTGTTGTCCTTGTCAGGTTTGGGGATCAGAGTGATGTTGGCTTCATAGAATGTGTTAGGGAGTTCTCCATCTTTCTCAATTTTCTGGAACAGTTTGAGGAGAATAGGTACAAAGAACTCACACTGCTTAACAACAAAAAAACAAACAACCCGATCAAAAAATGGGCAGAGGACATGAACAGACATTTCTCCAAAGAAGATATGAATATGGCCAATAGACACATGAAAAGATGTTCATCATCGCTAATCATCAGGGAAATGCAAATCAAAACTACACTAAGATATCACCTTACCCCTGGTAGATTGGCAAAAACGTCCAAAACCAAGAACGACGAATGTTGGAGAGGTTGTGGAGAAAGAGGAACCCTCATACACTGTTGGTGGGAATGCAAACTGGTACAGCCACTATGGAAAACAGTATGGAGATTTCTCAAAAAGTTAAAAATAGAAATACCCTATGACCCAGCCATCCCATTACTGGGTATCTATCCTAAGAACCTGATATCAGATATCTCAAGAGTCCGTTGCACCCCTATGTTCATCGCAGCATTATTTACAATAGCCAAGACGTGGAACCAGCCTACATGCCCAGAAACTGATGATTGGATAAAGAAGATGTGGTATATATACACAATGGAATACTACTCAGCCATAAAAAAAGACGACATTGGCCCCTTCACAACAATGTGGATGGACCTCGAGAGCATTATGTTAAGCGAAATAAGTCAGTCAGAGAAAGACGAACTCTATATGACTCCACTCATAGGTGGAAATTAGTATATTGAGAACGAGATCTGATCGGTGGTTACCAGGGAAAAGGGGGGGTGGGGGGAGGGCACGGAGGGGGAAGTGGTGTTCCCACAACATGACTAACAAAAATGTACAACTGAAATTTCACAAGCTTGTAATCCATCATAACATTAATAAACAAAAAAAAAAAAAAAAAAGAAGCTTTGGGGCCCATCTGCCCCTATGGAAAGAACGCAGCACTTTCTGCCTTGCAGCTCTAGGGCAATGTAGCACACCCAGAGCAGAAGTTCTACTTCAGCCAGATCAGGCCCGCAAAGAAACTGCGTTTCACAGGCCTTTGTAAGAGATGTTCCCGGTAGGCTGTTAGAGCACTGTGCAGAGCGAGTTGTTTCTCAGCTTCCAAAAGAGTTGGAAGCAAGATGCTTTGGGGCTCACTGCCCCTTTGAAAAGAAGGCAGCAGTTTGTGCCTTGCAGCTCTAGGGCAATGTAGCACACGCAGAGCAGAAGTTGTACTTCAGCCAGATCAGGCCTGCAAAGAAACTGCGTTTCACAGGCCTTTGTAAGAGATGTTCCCCATAGGCTGTTAGAGCACTGTGCAGAGCGAGTTCTTTCTTAGCTTCCCAAAGACCTGGAAGGAAGATGCTTTGGGGGCCATCTGCCGTTAAGGAAAGAAGGCAGCACTTTGTGCCTTGCAGCTCTAGGGCAATGTAGCACACCCAGAGCAGTTGTTCTACTTCTGCCAGGTCAGGCCTGCAAAGAAACTTCGTTTCACAGGCCTTTGTAAGAGATGTTCCCGGTAGGCTGTTAGAGCACTGTGCAGAGCGAGTTGTTTCTTAACTTCCCAAACAGCCGGAAGCAAGATGCTTTGGGGGCCATCTGCCCTTAAGTAAAGAAGGCAGCACTTTGTGCCTTGCAGCTCTAGGGCAATGTAGCACACCCAGAGCAGAAGTTCTACTTCAGCCAGATCAGGCCTGCAAAGAAACTGCGTTTCACAGGCCTTTGTAAGAGATGTTCCCGGTAGGCTGTTAGAGCACTGTGCAGAGCGAGTTGTTTCTCAGCTTCCAAAAGAGTTGGAAGCAAGATGCTTTGGGGCTCATCTGCCCGTTTGAGATGAAGGCAGCACTTTGTGCCTTGCAGCTCTAGGGCAATGTAGTACACCCAAAGCAGAAGTTCTACTTCAGCCACATCAGACCTGCAAAGAAACTGCGTTTCACAGGCCTTTGTAAGAGATGTTCCGTGTAGGCTGTTAGAGAACTGTGCAGAGCGAGTTGTTTCTTAGCTTCCCAAGGAGCTGGAAGCAAGATACTTTAGCGACCATCTGCCCTTAAGGAAAGAAGGCAGCACTTTGTGCCTTGCAGCTCTAGGTAAATGTCGCACACCCAGAGCAGAAGTTCTACTTCAGCCAGATCAGGCCCGCAAAGAAACTGCATTTCACTGGGCTTTGTAAGAGATGTTCCCGGTAGGCTGTTAGAGCACTGTGCAGAGCGAGTTCTTTCATAGCTTACCAAAGAGCTGGAAGCAAGATGCTTTGGGGGCCATCTTCCCTTAAGGAAAGAAGGCAGCACTTTGTGCCTTGCAGCTCTAGTGCAATGTAGCACACCCAGAGCAAATATTCTACTTCTGCCACGTCAGCCCTGCAAAGAAACTGCGTTTCACAGGCCTTTGTAAGAGATGTTCCCGGTAGGCTGATAGAGCACTGTGCAGAGCGAGTTGTTTCTTAGCTTCCCACAGAGCTGGAAGCAAGATGCTTTGGGGCCCTTCTCACCCTTTGGAAAGAAGGCAGCACTTTGTGCCTTGCAGCTCTAGGGCAATGTAGCACACCCAAAGCAGAAGGTCTACTTCAGCCAGATCAGACCTGCAAAGAAACTGCGTTTCACAGGCCTTTGTAAGAGATGTTCCCTGTAGGCTGTTAGAGCACTGTGCAGAGCGAGTTGTTTCTTAGCTTCCCAAGGAGCTGGAAGCAAGATGCTTTAGGGGCCATCTGCCCTTAAGGAAAGAAGGCAGCACTTTGTGCCTTGCAGCTCTAGGTCAATGTAGCACACCCAGAGAAGTTGTTCTACTTCTGCCAGGTCAGGCCTGCAAATAAACTTCGTTTCACAGGCCTTTGTAAGAGATGTTCCCGGTAGGCTGTTAGAGCACTGTGCAGAGCGACTTGTTTCTTAGCTTCCCAAAGAGCTGGAAGCAAGATGCTTTGGGGCCCTCTCAGCCTTTGGAAAGAAGGCAGCACTTTGTGCCTTGCAGCTCTAGGGCAATGTAGCACACCCAGAGCCGAAGTTCTACTTCAGCTAGATCAGACCTGCATAGAAACTTCGTTTCACAGGCCTTTGTAAGAGATGTTCCCGGTAGGCTGTAAGAGCACTGTGCAGAGCGACTAGTTTCTTAGCTTCCCAGAGAACTGGAAGCAAGATGCTTTGGGGCCCATCTGCCCCTATGGAAAGAACGCAGCACTTTGTGCCTTGCAGCTCTAGGGCAATGCAGCACACCCCGAGCAGAAGTTCTACTTCAGCCAGATCAGGCTTGCAATGAAACTGCGTTTCACAGGCCTTTGTAAGAGCTGTTCCCGGTAGGCTGTTAGAGCACTGTGCAGAGCGAGTTGTTTCTTAGCTTCCCAGAGAGCTGGAAGCAAGATGCTTTGGGGCCCGTTAATTTTATACCCTGCTACTTTGCTGTAGTTGTTGATTATTTCTAATAGTTTTTCTGTGGATTCTTTGGGGTTTTCTATGTATAAGATCATGTCGTCTGCAAACAACGCGAGTTTTACTTCTTCGTTGCCTATTTCGATTCCTTTTATTTTTTTTCCTGCCGAATTGCTCTGGCCAGCACCTCCAGTACTATGTTGAATAGGAGTGGTGAAAGTGGGCACCCTTGTCTTGTTCCTGTCCTCAGAGGGATGGCTTTCAGCTTTTGTCCATTGAGTATGATGTTGGCTGTGGGTCTATCATATATGGCCTTTATTATGTTGAGGTACTTTCCTTCTATACCCATTTTACTGAGGGTTTTTATCATAAATGGGTGTTGGATCTTGTCGAATGCTTTCTCTGCGTCTATTGAGATGATCATGTGGTTTTTGTTTTTCATTTTGTTGATGTAGTGTATCACGTTGATTGACTTGCGGGTGTTGAACCATCCCTGTGTCCCTGGTATAAATCCCACTTGATCATGGTGTATAATCTTTTTGATGTATTGCTGTAATCGGTTTGCCAAAATTTTGTTGAGGATTTTTGCATCTATGTTCATCAGTGATATCGGCCTGTAGTTCTCCTTCTTTGTGTTGTCCTTGTCAGGTTGGGGGATCAGAGTGATGTTGGCTTCATAGAATGTGTTAGGGAGTTCTCCATCTTTCTCAATTTTCTGGAACAGTTTGAGGAGCATAGGTACAAAGAACTCACACTGCTTAACAACAAAAAAACAAACAACCCGATCAAAAAATGGGCAGAGGACATGAACAGACATTTCTCCAAAGAAGATATGAATATGGCCAATAGACACATGAAAAGATGTTCATCATCGCTAATCATCAGGGAAATGCAAATCAAAACTACACTAAGATATCACCTTACCCCCGTTAGATTGGCAAAAACATCCAAAACCAAGAACGACAAATGTTGGAGAGGTTGTGGAGAAAGAGGAACCCTCATACACTGTTGGTGGGAATGCAAACTGGTACAGCCACTATGGAAAACAGTATGGAGATTTCTCAAAAAGTTAAAAATAGAAATACCCTATGACCCAGCCATCCCATTACTCGGTATCTATCCTAAGAACCTGATATCAGATATCTCAAGAGTCCGTTGCACCCCTATGTTCATCGCAGCATTATTTACAATAGCCAAGACGTGGAACCAGCCTACATGCCCAGAAACTGATGATTGGATAAAGAAGATGTGGTATATATACACAATGGAATACTACTCAGCCATAAAAAAAGACGACATTGGCCCCTTCACAACAATGTGGATGGACCTCGAGGGCATTATGTTAAGCGAAATAAGTCAGTCAGAGAAAGACGAACTCTATATGACTCCACTCATAGGTGGAAATTAGTATATTGAGAAGGAGATCTGATCGGTGGTTACCAGGGAAAAGGGGGGGTGGGGGGAGGGCACGGAGGGGGAAGTGGTGTTCCCACAACATGACTAACAAAAATGTACAACTGAAATTTCACAAGCTTGTAATCCATCATAACATTAATAAACAAAAAAAAAAAAAAAAGATTCTTTGGGGCCCATCTGCCCCTATGGAAAGAACGCAGCACTTTGTGCCTTGCAGCTCTAGGGCAATGTAGCACACCCAGAGCAGAGGTTCTACTTCAGCCAGATCAGGCCCGCAAAGAAACTGCGTTTCACAGGCCTTTGTAAGAGATGTTCCCGGGAGGCTGTTAGAGCACTGTGCAGAGCGAGTTGTTTCTTAGGTTCCCAAACAGCCGGAAGCAAGATGCTTTGGGGCCCTTCTCACCCTTTGGAAAGAAGGCAGCACTTTGTGCCTTGCAGCTCTAGTGCAATGTAGCACACCCAGAGCAGAAGTTGTACTTCAGCCAGATCAGGCCTGCAAAGAAACTGCGTTTCACAGGCCTTTGTAAGAGATGTTCCCGGTAGGCTGTAAGAGCACTGTGCAGAGCGACTAGTTTCTTAGCTTCCCAGAGAGCTGGAAGCAAGATGATTTGGGGCCATTCTCACCCTTTGGAAAGAAGGCAGCACTTTGTGCCTTGCAGCTCTAGGGCAATGTAGCACACCCAAAGCAGAAGTTCTACTTCAGCCAGATCAGACCTGCAAAGAAACTGCGTTTCACAGGCCTTTGTAAGAGATGTTCCCGGTAGGCTGTTAGAGCACTGTGCAGAGCGAGTTCTTTCTTAGCTTACCAAAGAGCTGGAAGCAAGATGCTTTGGGGGCCATCTTCCCTTAAGGAAAGAAGGCAGCACTTTGTGCCTTGCAGCTCTAGTGCAATGTAGCACACCCAGAGCAAATGTTCTACTTCTGCCACGTCAGCCCTGCAAAGAAACTGCGTTTCACAGGCCTTTGTAAGAGATGTTCCCGGTAGGCTGATAGAGCACTGTGCAGAGCGAGTTGTTTCTTAGCTTCCCACAGAGCTGGAAGCAAGATGCTTTGGGGCCCTTCTCACCCTTTGGAAAGAAGGCAGCACTTTGTGCCTTGCAGCTCTAGGGCAATGTAGCACACCCAAAGCAGAAGTTCTACTTCAGCCACATCAGACCTGCAAAGAAACTTCGTTTCACAGACCTTTGTAAGAGATGTTCCCGGTAGGCTGTTAGAGCACTGTGCAGAGCGACTTGTTTCTTAGCTTCCCAAAGAGCTGGAAGCAAGATGCTTTGGGGCCCTTCTCACCCTTTGGAAAGAAGGCAGCACTTTGTGCCTTGCAGCTCTAGGACAATGTAGCACACCCAGAGCCGAAGTTCTACTTCAGCTAGATCAGACCTGCAAATAAACTTCGTTTCACAGGCCTTTGTAAGAGATGTTCCCGGTAGGCTGTTAGAGCACTGTGCAGAGCGACTAGTTTCTTAGCTTCCCAGAGAGCTGAAAGCAAGATGCTTTGGGGCCCATCTGCCCCTATGGAAAGAACGCAGCACTTTGTGCCTTGCAGCTCTAGGGCTATGCAGCACACCCCGAGCAGAAGTTCTACTTCAGCCAGATCAGGCCTGCAAAGAAACTGCGTTTCGCAGGCCTTTGTAAGAGATGTTCCCGGTAGGCTGTTAGAGCACTGTGCAGAGCGAGTTGTTTCTTAGCTTCCCAGAGAGCTGGAAGCAAGATGCTTTGGGGCCCGTTAATTTTATACCTTGCTCCTTTGCTGTAGTTGTTGATTATTTCTAATAGTTTTTCTGTGGATTCTTTGGGGTTTTCTATGTTTAAGATCATGTCGTCTGCAAACAACGCGAGTTTTACTTCTTCGTTACCTATTTGGATTCCTTTTATTTTTTTTTCCTGCCGAATTGCTCTGGCCAGCACCTCCAGTACTATGTTGAATAGGAGTGGTGAAAGTGGGCACCCTTGTCTTGTTCCTGTCCTCAGAGGGATGGCTTTCAGCTTTTGTCCATTGAGTATGATGTTGGCTGTGGGTCTATCATATATGGCCTTTATTATGTTGAGGTACTTTCCTTCTATACCCATTTTACTGAGGGTTTTTATCATAAATGGGTGTTGGATCTTGTCGAATGCTTTCTCTGCGTCTATTGAGATGATCATGTGGTTTTTGTTTTTCATTTTGTTGATGTAGTGTATCACGTTGATTGACTTGCGGGTGTTGAACCATCCCTGTGTCCCTGGTATAAATCCCACTTGATCATGGTGTATAATCTTTTTGATGTATTGCTGTAATCGGTTTGCCAAAATTTTGTTGAGGATTTTTGCATCTATGTTCATCAGTGATATCGGCCTGTAGTTCTCCTTCTTTGTGTTGTCCTTGTCAGGTTGGGGGATCAGAGTGATGTTGGCTTCATAGAATGTGTTAGGGAGTTCTCCATCTTTCTCAATTTTCTGGAACAGTTTGAGGAGCATAGGTACAAAGAACTCACACTGCTTAACAACAAAAAAACAAACAACCCGATCAAAAAATGGGCAGAGGACATGAACAGACATTTCTCAAAAGAAGATATGAATATGGCCAATAGACACATGAAAAGATGTTCATCATCGCTAATCATCAGGGAAATGCAAATCAAAACTACACTAAGATATCACCTTACCCCCGGTAGATTGGCAAAAACGTCCAAAACCAAGAACGACAAATGTTGGAGAGGTTGTGGAGAAAGAGGAACCCTCATACACTGTTGGTGGGAATGCAAACTGGTACAGCCACTATGGAAAACAGTATGGAGATTTCTCAAAAAGTTAAAAATAGAAATACCCTATGACCCAGCCATCCCATTACTGGGTATCTATCCTAAGAACCTGATATCAGATATCTCAAGAGTCCGTTGCACCCCTATGTTCATCGCAGCATTATTTACAATAGCCAAGACGTGGAACCAGCCTACATGCCCAGAAAGTGATGATTGGATAAAGAAGATGTGGTATATATACACAATGGAATACTACTCAGCCATAAAAAAAGACGACATTGGCCCCTTCACAACAATGTGGATGGACCTCGAGGGCATTATGTTAAGCGAAATAAGTCAGTCAGAGAAAGACGAACTCTATATGACTCCACTCATAGGTGGAAATTAGTATATTGAGAAGGAGATCTGATCGGTGGTTACCAGGGAAAAGGGGGGGTGGGGGGAGGGCACTGAGGGGGAAGTGGTGTTCCCACAACATGACTAACAAAAATGTACAACTGAAATTTCACAAGCTTGTAATCCATCATAACATTAATAAACAAAAAAAAAAAAAAAAAGAAGCTTTGGGGCCCATCTGCCCCTATGGAAAGAACGCAGCACTTTCTGCCTTGCAGCTCTAGGGCAATGTAGCACACCCAGAGCAGAAGTTCTACTTCAGCCAGATCAGGCCCGCAAAGAAACTGCGTTTCACAGGCCTTTGTAAGAGATGTTCCCGGTAGGCTGTTAGAGCACTGTGCAGAGCGAGTTGTTTCTCAGCTTCCAAAAGAGTTGGAAGCAAGATGCTTTGGGGCTCACTGCCCCTTTGAAAAGAAGGCAGCAGTTTGTGCCTTGCAGCTCTAGGGCAATGTAGCACACGCAGAGCAGAAGTTGTACTTCAGCCAGATCAGACCTGCAAAGAAAGTGCGTTTCACAGGCCTTTGTAAGAGATGTTCCCCGTAGGCTGTTAGAGCACTGTGCAGAGCGAGTTCTTTCTTAGCTTCCCAAAGACCTGGAAGGAAGATGCTTTGGGGGCCATCTGCCGTTAAGGAAAGAAGGCAGCACTTTGTGCCTTGCAGCTCTAGGGCAATGTAGCACACCCAGAGCAGTTGTTCTACTTCTGCCAGGTCAGGCCTGCAAAGAAACTTCGTTTCACAGGCCTTTGTAAGAGATGTTCCCGGTAGGCTGTTAGAGCACTGTGCAGAGCGAGTTGTTTCTTAACTTCCCAAACAGCCGGAAGCAAGATGCTTTGGGGGCCATCTGCCCTTAAGTAAAGAAGGCAGCACTTTGTGCCTTGCAGCTCTAGGGCAATGTAGCACACCCAGAGCAGAAGTTCTACTTCAGCCAGATCAGGCCTGCAAAGAAACTGCGTTTCACAGGCCTTTGTAAGAGATGTTCCCGGTAGGCTCTTAGAGCACTGTGCAGAGCGAGTTGTTTCTCAGCTTCCAAAAGAGTTGGAAGCAAGATGCTTTGGGGCTCATCTGTCCGTTTGAGATGAAGGCAGCACTTTGTGCCTTGCAGGTCTAGGGCAATGTAGCACACCCAGAGCAGAAGTTCTACTTCAGCCAGATCAGGCCTGCAAAGAAAGTGCGTTTCACAGGCCTTTGTAAGAGATGTTCCCGGTAGGCTGTTAGAGCACTGTGCAGAGCAAGTTGTTTCCTAGCTTCCCAAAGAACTGGAAGCAAGATGCTTTGGGGCCCTTCTCACCCTTTGGAAAGAAGGCAGCACTTTGTGCCTTGCAGCTCTAGGGCAATGTAGTACACCCAAAGCAGAAGTTCTACTTCAGCCACATCAGACCTGCAAAGAAACTGCGTTTCACAGGCCTTTGTAAGACATGTTCCCTGTAGGCTGTTAGAGAACTGTGCAGAGCGAGTTGTTTCTTAGCTTCCCAAGGAGCTGGAAGCAAGATACTTTAGCGACCATCTGCCCTTAAAGAAAGAAGGCAGCACTTTGTGCCTTGCAGCTCTAGGTCAATGTCGCACACCCAGAGCAGAAGTTCTACTTCAGCCAGATCAGGCCCGCAAAGAAACTGCATTTCACAGGGCTTTGTAAGAGATGTTCCCGGTAGGCTGTTAGAGCACTGTGCAGAGCGAGTTCTTTCTTAGCTTACCAAAGAGCTGGAAGCAAGATGCTTTGGGGGCCATCTTCCCTTAAGGAAAGAAGGCAGCACTTTGTGCCTTGCAGCTCTAGTGCAATGTAGCACACCCAGAGCAAATGTTCTACTTCTGCCACGTCAGCCCTGCAAAGAAACTGCGTTTCACAGGCCTTTGTAAGAGATGTTCCCGGTAGGCTGATAGAGCACTGTGCAGAGCGAGTTGTTTCTTAGATTCCCAAACAGCCGGAAGCAAGATGCTTTGGGGCCCTTCTCTCCCTTTGGAAAGAAGGCAGCACTTTGTGCCTTGCAGCTCTAGTGCAATGTAGCACACCCAGAGCAAAAGTTCTACTTCTGCCAGATCAGGCCTGCAAAGAAACTGCGTTTCACAGGCCTTTGTAAGAGATGTTCCCGGTAGGCTGTTAGAGCACTGTGCAGAGCAAGTTGTTTCCCAGCTTCCCAAAGAGCTGGAAGCAAGATGCTTTGGGGCCCTTCTCACCCTTTGGCAAGAAGGCAGCACTTTGTGCCTTGCAGCTCTAGGGCAATATAGCACACCCAAAGCAGAAGTTCTACTTCAGCCACATCAGACCTGCAAAGAAACTGCGTTTCACAGGCCTTTGTAAGAGATGTTCCCTGTAGGCTGTAAGAGCACTGTGCAGAGCGACTAGTTTCTTAGCTTCCCAGAGAGCTGGAAGCAAGATGCTTTGGGGCCCATCTGCCCCTATGGAAAGAACGCAGCACTTTGTGCCTTGCAGCTCTAGGGCAATGCAGCACACCCTGAGCAGAAGTTCTACTTCAGCCAGATCAGGCCTGCAAAGAAACTGCGTTTCGCAGGCCTTTGTAAGAGATGTTCCCGGTAGGCTGTTAGAGCACTGTGCAGAGCGAGTTGTTTCTTAGCTTCCCAGAGAGCTGGAAGCAAGATGCTTTGGGGCCCGTTAATTTTATACCTTGCTACTTTGCTGTAGTTGTTGATTATTTCTAATAGTTTTTCTGTGGATTCTTTGGGGTTTTCTATGTATAAGATCATGTCGTCTGCAAACAACGCGAGTTTTACTTCTTCGTTACCTATTTGGATTCCTTTTATTTTTTTTTCCTGCCGAATTGCTCTGGCCAGCACCTCCAGTACTATGTTGAATAGGAGTGGTGAAAGTGGGCACCCTTGTCTTGTTCCTGTCCTCAGAGGGATGGCTTTCAGCTTTTGTCCATTGAGTATGATGTTGGCTGTGGGTCTATCATATATGGCCTTTATTATGTTGAGGTACTTTCCTTCTATACCCATTTTACTGAGGGTTTTTATCATAAATGGGTGTTGGATCTTGTCGAATGCTTTCTCTGCGTCTATTGAGATGATCATGTGGTTTTTGTTTTTCATTTTGTTGATGTAGTGTATCACGTTGATTGACTTGCGGGTGTTGAACCATCCCTGTGTCCCTGGTATAAATCCCACTTGATCATGGTGTATAATCTTTTTGATGTATTGCTGTAATCGGTTTGCCAAAATTTTGTTGAGGATTTTTGCATCTATGTTCATCAGTGATATCGGCCTGTAGTTCTCCTTCTTTGTGTTGTCCTTGTCAGGTTTGGGGATCAGAGTGATGTTGGCTTCATAGAATGTGTTAGGGAGTTCTCCATCTTTCTCAATTTTCTGGAACAGTTTGAGGAGAATAGGTACAAAGAACTCACACTGCTTAACAACAAAAAAACAAACAACCCGATCAAAAAATGGGCAGAGGACATGAACAGACATTTCTCCAAAGAAGATATGAATATGGCCAATAGACACATGAAAAGATGTTCATCATCGCTAATCATCAGGGAAATGCAAATCAAAACTACACTAAGATATCACCTTACCCCCGGTAGATTGGCAAAAACGTCCAAAACCAAGAACGACGAATGTTGGAGAGGTTGTGGAGAAAGAGGAACCCTCATACACTGTTGGTGGGAATGCAAACTGGTACAGCCACTATGGAAAACAGTATGGAGATTTCTCAAAAAGTTAAAAATAGAAATACCCTATGACCCAGCCATCCCATTACTGGGTATCTATCCTAAGAACCTGATATCAGATATCTCAAGAGTCCGTTGCACCCCTATGTTCATCGCAGCATTATTTACAATAGCCAAGACGTGGAACCAGCCTACATGCCCAGAAACTGATGATTGGATAAAGAAGATGTGGTATATATACACAATGGAATACTACTCAGCCATAAAAAAAGACGACATTGGCCCCTTCACAACAATGTGGATGGACCTCGAGAGCATTATGTTAAGCGAAATAAGTCAGTCAGAGAAAGACGAACTCTATATGACTCCACTCATAGGTGGAAATTAGTATATTGAGAACGAGATCTGATCGGTGGTTACCAGGGAAAAGGGGGGGTGGGGGGAGGGCACGGAGGGGGAAGTGGTGTTCCCACAACATGACTAACAAAAATGTACAACTGAAATTTCACAAGCTTGTAATCCATCATAACATTAATAAACAAAAAAAAAAAAAAAAAAGAAGCTTTGGGGCCCATCTGCCCCTATGGAAAGAACGCAGCACTTTCTGCCTTGCAGCTCTAGGGCAATGTAGCACACCCAGAGCAGAAGTTCTACTTCAGCCAGATCAGGCCCGCAAAGAAACTGCGTTTCACAGGCCTTTGTAAGAGATGTTCCCGGTAGGCTGTTAGAGCACTGTGCAGAGCGAGTTGTTTCTCAGCTTCCAAAAGAGTTGGAAGCAAGATGCTTTGGGGCTCACTGCCCCTTTGAAAAGAAGGCAGCAGTTTGTGCCTTGCAGCTCTAGGGCAATGTAGCACACGCAGAGCAGAAGTTGTACTTCAGCCAGATCAGGCCTGCAAAGAAACTGCGTTTCACAGGCCTTTGTAAGAGATGTTCCCCATAGGCTGTTAGAGCACTGTGCAGAGCGAGTTCTTTCTTAGCTTCCCAAAGACCTGGAAGGAAGATGCTTTGGGGGCCATCTGCCGTTAAGGAAAGAAGGCAGCACTTTGTGCCTTGCAGCTCTAGGGCAATGTAGCACACCCAGAGCAGTTGTTCTACTTCTGCCAGGTCAGGCCTGCAAAGAAACTTCGTTTCACAGGCCTTTGTAAGAGATGTTCCCGGTAGGCTGTTAGAGCACTGTGCAGAGCGAGTTGTTTCTTAACTTCCCAAACAGCCGGAAGCAAGATGCTTTGGGGGCCATCTGCCCTTAAGTAAAGAAGGCAGCACTTTGTGCCTTGCAGCTCTAGGGCAATGTAGCACACCCAGAGCAGAAGTTCTACTTCAGCCAGATCAGGCCTGCAAAGAAACTGCGTTTCACAGGCCTTTGTAAGAGATGTTCCCGGTAGGCTGTTAGAGCACTGTGCAGAGCGAGTTGTTTCTCAGCTTCCAAAAGAGTTGGAAGCAAGATGCTTTGGGGCTCATCTGCCCGTTTGAGATGAAGGCAGCACTTTGTGCCTTGCAGCTCTAGGGCAATGTAGTACACCCAAAGCAGAAGTTCTACTTCAGCCACATCAGACCTGCAAAGAAACTGCGTTTCACAGGCCTTTGTAAGAGATGTTCCGTGTAGGCTGTTAGAGAACTGTGCAGAGCGAGTTGTTTCTTAGCTTCCCAAGGAGCTGGAAGCAAGATACTTTAGCGACCATCTGCCCTTAAGGAAAGAAGGCAGCACTTTGTGCCTTGCAGCTCTAGGTAAATGTCGCACACCCAGAGCAGAAGTTCTACTTCAGCCAGATCAGGCCCGCAAAGAAACTGCATTTCACTGGGCTTTGTAAGAGATGTTCCCGGTAGGCTGTTAGAGCACTGTGCAGAGCGAGTTCTTTCATAGCTTACCAAAGAGCTGGAAGCAAGATGCTTTGGGGGCCATCTTCCCTTAAGGAAAGAAGGCAGCACTTTGTGCCTTGCAGCTCTAGTGCAATGTAGCACACCCAGAGCAAATATTCTACTTCTGCCACGTCAGCCCTGCAAAGAAACTGCGTTTCACAGGCCTTTGTAAGAGATGTTCCCGGTAGGCTGATAGAGCACTGTGCAGAGCGAGTTGTTTCTTAGCTTCCCACAGAGCTGGAAGCAAGATGCTTTGGGGCCCTTCTCACCCTTTGGAAAGAAGGCAGCACTTTGTGCCTTGCAGCTCTAGGGCAATGTAGCACACCCAAAGCAGAAGGTCTACTTCAGCCAGATCAGACCTGCAAAGAAACTGCGTTTCACAGGCCTTTGTAAGAGATGTTCCCTGTAGGCTGTTAGAGCACTGTGCAGAGCGAGTTGTTTCTTAGCTTCCCAAGGAGCTGGAAGCAAGATGCTTTAGGGGCCATCTGCCCTTAAGGAAAGAAGGCAGCACTTTGTGCCTTGCAGCTCTAGGTCAATGTAGCACACCCAGAGAAGTTGTTCTACTTCTGCCAGGTCAGGCCTGCAAATAAACTTCGTTTCACAGGCCTTTGTAAGAGATGTTCCCGGTAGGCTGTTAGAGCACTGTGCAGAGCGACTTGTTTCTTAGCTTCCCAAAGAGCTGGAAGCAAGATGCTTTGGGGCCCTCTCAGCCTTTGGAAAGAAGGCAGCACTTTGTGCCTTGCAGCTCTAGGGCAATGTAGCACACCCAGAGCCGAAGTTCTACTTCAGCTAGATCAGACCTGCATAGAAACTTCGTTTCACAGGCCTTTGTAAGAGCTGTTCCCGGTAGGCTGTTAGAGCACTGTGCAGAGCGAGTTGTTTCTTAGCTTCCCAGAGAGCTGGAAGCAAGATGCTTTGGGGCCCGTTAATTTTATACCTTGCTACTTTGCTGTAGTTGTTGATTATTTCTAATAGTTTTTCTGTGGATTCTTTGGGGTTTTCTATGTATAAGATCATGTCGTCTGCAAACAACGCGAGTTTTACTTCTTCGTTACCTATTTGGATTCCTTTTATTTTTTTTTCCTGCCGAATTGCTCTGGCCAGCACCTCCAGTACTATGTTGAATAGGAGTGGTGAAAGTGGGCACCCTTGTCTTGTTCCTGTCCTCAGAGGGATGGCTTTCAGCTTTTGTCCATTGAGTATGATGTTGGCTGTGGGTCTATCATATATGGCCTTTATTATGTTGAGGTACTTTCCTTCTATACCCATTTTACTGAGGGTTTTTATCATAAATGGGTGTTGGATCTTGTCGAATGCTTTCTCTGCGTCTATTGAGATGATCATGTGGTTTTTGTTTTTCATTTTGTTGATGTAGTGTATCACGTTGATTGACTTGCGGGTGTTGAACCATCCCTGTGTCCCTGGTATAAATCCCACTTGATCATGGTGTATAATCTTTTTGATGTATTGCTGTAATCGGTTTGCCAAAATTTTGTTGAGGATTTTTGCATCTATGTTCATCAGTGATATCGGCCTGTAGTTCTCCTTCTTTGTGTTGTCCTTGTCAGGTTTGGGGATCAGAGTGATGTTGGCTTCATAGAATGTGTTAGGGAGTTCTCCATCTTTCTCAATTTTCTGGAACAGTTTGAGGAGAATAGGTACAAAGAACTCACACTGCTTAACAACAAAAAAACAAACAACCCGATCAAAAAATGGGCAGAGGACATGAACAGACATTTCTCCAAAGAAGATATGAATATGGCCAATAGACACATGAAAAGATGTTCATCATCGCTAATCATCAGGGAAATGCAAATCAAAACTACACTAAGATATCACCTTACCCCCGGTAGATTGGCAAAAACGTCCAAAACCAAGAACGACGAATGTTGGAGAGGTTGTGGAGAAAGAGGAACCCTCATACACTGTTGGTGGGAATGCAAACTGGTACAGCCACTATGGAAAACAGTATGGAGATTTCTCAAAAAGTTAAAAATAGAAATACCCTATGACCCAGCCATCCCATTACTGGGTATCTATCCTAAGAACCTGATATCAGATATCTCAAGAGTCCGTTGCACCCCTATGTTCATCGCAGCATTATTTACAATAGCCAAGACGTGGAACCAGCCTACATGCCCAGAAACTGATGATTGGATAAAGAAGATGTGGTATATATACACAATGGAATACTACTCAGCCATAAAAAAAGACGACATTGGCCCCTTCACAACAATGTGGATGGACCTCGAGAGCATTATGTTAAGCGAAATAAGTCAGTCAGAGAAAGACGAACTCTATATGACTCCACTCATAGGTGGAAATTAGTATATTGAGAACGAGATCTGATCGGTGGTTACCAGGGAAAAGGGGGGGTGGGGGGAGGGCACGGAGGGGGAAGTGGTGTTCCCACAACATGACTAACAAAAATGTACAACTGAAATTTCACAAGCTTGTAATCCATCATAACATTAATAAACAAAAAAAAAAAAAAAAAAGAAGCTTTGGGGCCCATCTGCCCCTATGGAAAGAACGCAGCACTTTCTGCCTTGCAGCTCTAGGGCAATGTAGCACACCCAGAGCAGAAGTTCTACTTCAGCCAGATCAGGCCCGCAAAGAAACTGCGTTTCACAGGCCTTTGTAAGAGATGTTCCCGGTAGGCTGTTAGAGCACTGTGCAGAGCGAGTTGTTTCTCAGCTTCCAAAAGAGTTGGAAGCAAGATGCTTTGGGGCTCACTGCCCCTTTGAAAAGAAGGCAGCAGTTTGTGCCTTGCAGCTCTAGGGCAATGTAGCACACGCAGAGCAGAAGTTGTACTTCAGCCAGATCAGGCCTGCAAAGAAACTGCGTTTCACAGGCCTTTGTAAGAGATGTTCCCCATAGGCTGTTAGAGCACTGTGCAGAGCGAGTTCTTTCTTAGCTTCCCAAAGACCTGGAAGGAAGATGCTTTGGGGGCCATCTGCCGTTAAGGAAAGAAGGCAGCACTTTGTGCCTTGCAGCTCTAGGGCAATGTAGCACACCCAGAGCAGTTGTTCTACTTCTGCCAGGTCAGGCCTGCAAAGAAACTTCGTTTCACAGGCCTTTGTAAGAGATGTTCCCGGTAGGCTGTTAGAGCACTGTGCAGAGCGAGTTGTTTCTTAACTTCCCAAACAGCCGGAAGCAAGATGCTTTGGGGGCCATCTGCCCTTAAGTAAAGAAGGCAGCACTTTGTGCCTTGCAGCTCTAGGGCAATGTAGCACACCCAGAGCAGAAGTTCTACTTCAGCCAGATCAGGCCTGCAAAGAAACTGCGTTTCACAGGCCTTTGTAAGAGATGTTCCCGGTAGGCTGTTAGAGCACTGTGCAGAGCGAGTTGTTTCTCAGCTTCCAAAAGAGTTGGAAGCAAGATGCTTTGGGGCTCATCTGCCCGTTTGAGATGAAGGCAGCACTTTGTGCCTTGCAGCTCTAGGGCAATGTAGTACACCCAAAGCAGAAGTTCTACTTCAGCCACATCAGACCTGCAAAGAAACTGCGTTTCACAGGCCTTTGTAAGAGATGTTCCCTGTAGGCTGTTAGAGAACTGTGCAGAGCGAGTTGTTTCTTAGCTTCCCAAGGAGCTGGAAGCAAGATACTTTAGCGACCATCTGCCCTTAAGGAAAGAAGGCAGCACTTTGTGCCTTGCAGCTCTAGGTAAATGTCGCACACCCAGAGCAGAAGTTCTACTTCAGCCAGATCAGGCCCGCAAAGAACCTGCATTTGACTGGGCTTTGTAAGAGATGTTCCCGGTAGGCTGTTAGAGCACTGTGCAGAGCGAGTTCTTTCATAGCTTACCAAAGAGCTGGAAGCAAGATGCTTTGGGGGCCATCTTCCCTTAAGGAAAGAAGGCAGCACTTTGTGCCTTGCAGCTCTAGTGCAATTTAGCACACCCAGAGCAAATATTCTACTTCTGCCACGTCAGCCCTGCAAAGAAACTGCGTTTCACAGGCCTTTGTAAGAGATGTTCCCGGTAGGCTGATAGAGCACTGTGCAGAGCGAGTTGTTTCTTAGCTTCCCACAGAGCTGGAAGCAAGATGCTTTGGGGCCCTTCTCACCCTTTGGAAAGAAGGCAGCACTTTGTGCCTTGCAGCTCTAGGGCAATGTAGCACACCCAAAGCAGAAGGTCTACTTCAGCCAGATCAGACCTGCAAAGAAACTGCGTTTCACAGGCCTTTGTAAGAGATGTTCCCTGTAGGCTGTTAGAGCACTGTGCAGAGCGAGTTGTTTCTTAGCTTCCCAAGGAGCTGGAAGCAAGATGCTTTAGGGGCCATCTGCCCTTAAGGAAAGAAGGCAGCACTTTGTGCCTTGCAGCTCTAGGTCAATGTAGCACACCCAGAGAAGTTGTTCTACTTCTGCCAGGTCAGGCCTGCAAATAAACTTCGTTTCACAGGCCTTTGTAAGAGATGTTCCCGGTAGGCTGTTAGAGCACTGTGCAGAGCGACTTGTTTCTTAGCTTCCCAAAGAGCTGGAAGCAAGATGCTTTGGGGCCCTCTCAGCCTTTGGAAAGAAGGCAGCACTTTGTGCCTTGCAGCTCTAGGGCAATGTAGCACACCCAGAGCCGAAGTTCTACTTCAGCTAGATCAGACCTGCATAGAAACTTCGTTTCACAGGCCTTTGTAAGAGATGTTCCCGGTAGGCTGTAAGAGCACTGTGCAGAGCGACTAGTTTCTTAGCTTCCCAGAGAACTGGAAGCAAGATGCTTTGGGGCCCATCTGCCCCTATGGAAAGAACGCAGCACTTTGTGCCTTGCAGCTCTAGGGCAATGCAGCACACCCCGAGCAGAAGTTCTACTTCAGCCAGATCAGGCTTGCAATGAAACTGCGTTTCACAGGCCTTTGTAAGAGCTGTTCCCGGTAGGCTGTTAGAGCACTGTGCAGAGCGAGTTGTTTCTTAGCTTCCCAGAGAGCTGGAAGCAAGATGCTTTGGGGCCCGTTAATTTTATACCCTGCTACTTTGCTGTAGTTGTTGATTATTTCTAATAGTTTTTCTGTGGATTCTTTGGGGTTTTCTATGTATAAGATCATGTCGTCTGCAAACAACGCGAGTTTTACTTCTTCGTTACCTATTTGGATTCCTTTTATTTTTTTTTCCTGCCGAATTGCTCTGGCCAGCACCTCCAGTACTATGTTGAATAGGAGTGGTGAAAGTGGGCACCCTTGTCTTGTTCCTGTCCTCAGAGGGATGGCTTTCAGCTTTTGTCCATTGAGTATGATGTTGGCTGTGGGTCTATCATATATGGCCTTTATTATGTTGAGGTACTTTCCTTCTATACCCATTTTACTGAGGGTTTTTATCATAAATGGGTGTTGGATCTTGTCGAATGCTTTCTCTGCGTCTATTGAGATGATCATGTGGTTTTTGTTTTTCATTTTGTTGATGTAGTGTATCACGTTGATTGACTTGCGGGTGTTGAACCATCCCTGTGTCCCTGGTATAAATCCCACTTGATCATGGTGTATAATCTTTTTGATGTATTGCTGTAATCGGTTTGCCAAAATTTTGTTGAGGATTTTTGCATCTATGTTCATCAGTGATATCGGCCTGTAGTTCTCCTTCTTTGTGTTGTCCTTGTCAGGTTTGGGGATCAGAGTGATGTTGGCTTCATAGAATGTGTTAGGGAGTTCTCCATCTTTCTCAATTTTCTGGAACAGTTTGAGGAGAATAGGTACAAAGAACTCACACTGCTTAACAACAAAAAAACAAACAACCCGATCAAAAAATGGGCAGAGGACATGAACAGTCATTTCTCCAAAGAAGATATGAATATGGCCAATAGACACATGAAAAGATGTTCATCATCGCTAATCATCAGGGAAATGCAAATCAAAACTACACTAAGATATCACCTTACCCCCGGTAGATTGGCAAAAACGTCCAAAACCAAGAACGACGAATGTTGGAGAGGTTGTGGAGAAAGAGGAACCCTCATACACTGTTGGTGGGAATGCAAACTGGTACAGCCACTATGGAAAACAGTATGGAGATTTCTCAAAAAGTTAAAAATAGAAATACCCTATGACCCAGCCATCCCATTACTGGGTATCTATCCTAAGAACCTGATATCAGATATCTCAAGAGTCCGTTGCACCCCTATGTTCATCGCAGCATTATTTACAATAGCCAAGACGTGGAACCAGCCTACATGCCCAGAAACTGATGATTGGATAAAGAAGATGTGGTATATATACACAATGGAATACTACTCAGCCATAAAAAAAGACGACATTGGCCCCTTCACAACAATGTGGATGGACCTCGAGGGCATTATGTTAAGCGAAATAAGTCAGTCAGAGAAAGACGAACTCTATATGACTCCACTCATAGGTGGAAATTAGTATATTGAGAAGGAGATCTGATCGGTGGTTACCAGGGAAAAGGGGGGGTGGGGGGAGGGCACGGAGGGGGAAGTGGTGTTCCCACAACATGACTAACAAAAATGTACAACTGAAATTTCACAAGCTTGTAATCCATCATAACATTAATAAAAAAAAAAAAAAAAAAAAAAGAAGCTTTGGGGCCCATCTGCCCCTATGGAAAGAACGCAGCACTTTGTGCCTTGCAGCTCTAGGGCAATGTAGCACACCCAGAGCAGAAGTTCTACTTCAGCCAGATCAGGCCCGCAAAGAAACTGCGTTTCACTGGCCTTTGTAAGAGATGTTCCCGGTAGGCTGTAAGAGCACTGTGCAGAGCGACTTGTTTCTCAGCTTCCCAAAGAGCTGGAAGCAAGATGCTTTGGGCCCCTCTCACCCTTTGGAAAGAAGGCAGCACTTTGTGCCTTGCAGCTCTAGGGCAATGTAGCACACCCAGAGCCGAAGTTCTACTTCAGCTAGATCAGACCTTCAAATAAACTTCGTTTCACAGGCCTTTGTAAGAGATGTTCCCTGTAGGCTGTAAGAGCACTGTGCAGAGCGACTAGTTTCTTAGCTTCCCAGAGAGCTGAAAGCAAGATGCTTTGGGGCCCATCTGCCCCTATGGAAAGAACGCAGCACTTTGTGCCTTGCAGCTCTAGGGCAATGCAGCACACCCCGAGCAGAAGTTCTACTTCAGCCAGATCAGGCCTGCAAAGAAACTGCGTTTCACAGGCCTTTGTAAGGGATGTTCCCGGTAGGCTGTTAGAGGACTGTGCAGAGCGAGTTGTTTCTTAGTTTCCCAAACAGCCGGAAGCAAGATGCTTTGGGGCCCTTCTCACCCTTTGGAAAGAAGGCAGCACTTTGTGCCTTGCAGCTCTAGTGCAATGTAGCACACCCAGAGCAGAAGTTGTACTTCAGCCAGATCAGGCCTGCAAAGAAACTGCGTTTCACAGGCCTTTGTAAGAGATGTTCCCGGTAGGCTGTAAGAGCACTGTGCAGAGCGACTAGTTTCTTAGCTTCCCAGAGAGCTGGAAGCAAGATGATTTGGGGCCATTCTCACCCTTTGGAAAGAAGGCAGCACTTTGTGCCTTGCAGCTCTAGGGCAATGTAGCACACCCAAAGCAGAAGTTCTACTTCAGCCAGATCAGACCTGCAAAGAAACTGCGTTTCACAGGCCTTTGTAAGAGATGTTCCCTGTAGGCTGTTAGAGAACTGTGCAGAGCGATTTGTTTCTTAGCTTCCCAAGGAGCTGGAAGCAAGATGCTTTAGGGGCCATCTGCCCTTAAGGAAAGAAGGCAGCACTTTGTGCCTTGCATCTCTAGGGCAATGTAGCACACCCAGAGCAGTTGTTCTACTTCTGCCAGGTCAGGCCTGCAAAGAAACTTCGTTTCACAGGCCTTTGTAAGAGAGTTCCCGGTAGGCTGTTAGAGCACTGTGCAGAGCGACTTGTTTCTTAGCTTCCCAAAGAGCTGGAAGCAAGATGCTTTGGGGCCCTTCTCACCCTTTGGAAAGAAGGCAGCACTTTGTGCCTTGCAGCTCTAGGGCAATGTAGCACACCCAGAGCCGAAGTTCTACTTCAGCCAGATCAGGCCCTCAAAGAAACTGCGTTTCACAGGCCTTTGTAAGAGATGTTCCCTGTAGGGTGTAAGAGCACTGTGCAGAGCGACTAGTTTCTTAGCTTCCCAGAGAGCTGAAAGCAAGATGCTTTGGGGCCCATCTGCCCCTATGGAAAGAACGCAGCACTTTGTGCCTTGCAGCTCTAGGGCAATGCAGCACACCCCGAGCAGAAGTTCTACTTCAGCCAGATCAGGCCTGCAAAGAAACTGCGTTTCACAGGCCTTTGTAAGAGCTGTTCCCGGTAGGCTGTTAGAGCACTGTGCAGAGCCAGTTGTTTCTTAGCTTCCCAGAGAGCTGGAAGCAAGATGCTTTGGGGCCCGTTAATTTTATACCCTGCTACTTTGCTGTAGTTGTTGATTATTTCTAATAGTTTTTCTGTGGATTCTTTGGGGTTTTCTATGTATAAGGTCATGTCGTCTGCAAACAACGCGAGTTTTACTTCTTCGTTACCTATTTGGATTCCTTTTACTTTTTTTTCCTGCCGAATTGCTCTGGCCAGCACTTCCAGTACTATGTTGAATAGGAGTGGTGAAAGTGGGCACCCTTGTCTTGTTCCTGTTTTCAGAGGGATGGCTTTCAGCTTTTGTCCATTGAGTATGATGTTGGCTGTGGGTCTATCATATATGGCCTTTATTATGTTGAGGTACTTTCCTTCTATACCCATTTTACTGAGGGTTTTTATCATAAATGTGTGTTGGATGTTGTCGAATGCTTTCTCTGTGTCTATTCAGATGATCATGTGGTTTTTGTATTTCATTTTGTTGATGTAGTGTATCACGTTGATTGACTTGCGGGTGTTGAACCATCCCTGTGTCCCTGGTATAAATCCCACTTGATCATGGTGTATAATCTTTTTGATGTATTGCTGTAATCGGTTTGCCAAAATTTTGTTGAGGATTTTTGCATCTATGTTCATCAGTGATATCGGCCTGTAGTTCTCCTTCTTTGTGTTGTCCTTGTCAGGTTTGGGGATCAGAGTGATGTTGGCTTCATAGAATGTGTTAGGGAGTTCTCCATTTTCTCAATTTTCTGGAACTGTTTGAGGAGAATAGGTACAAAGAACTCACACTGCTTAACAACAAAAAAACAAACAACCCGATCAAAAAATGGGCAGAGGACATGAACAGACATTTCTCAAAGGAAGATATGTATATAGCCAATAGACACATGAAAAGATGTTCATCATCGCTAATCATCAGGGAAATGCAAATCAAAACTACACTAAGATATCACCTTACCCCCGTTAGATTGGCAAAAACATCCAAAACCAAGAACGACAAATGTTGGAGAGGTTGTGGAGAAAGAGGAACCCTCATACACTGTTGGTGGGAATGCAAACTGGTACAGCCACTATGGAAAACAGTATGGAGATTTCTCAAAAAGTTAAAAATAGAAATACCCTATGACCCAGCCATCCCATTACTGGGTATCTATCCTAAGAACCTGATATCAGATATCTCAAGAGTCCGTTGCACCCCTATGTTCATCGCAGCATCATTTACAATAGCCAAGACGTGGAACCAGCCTACATGCCCAGAAACTGATGATTGGATAAAGAAGATGTGGTATATATACACAATGGACTACTACTCAGCCATAAAAAAAGACGACATTGGCCCCTTCACAACAATGTGGATGGACCTCGAGGGCATTATGTTAAGCGAAATAAGTCAGTCAGAGAAAGACGAACTCTATATGACTCCACTCATAGGTGGAAATTCGTATATTGAGAAGGAGATCTGAGCGGTGGTTACCAGGGAAAAGGGGGGGTGGGGGGAGGGCACGGAGGGGGAAGTGGTGTTCCCACAACATGACTAACAAAAATGTACAACTGAAATTTCACAAGCTTGTAATCCATCATAACATTAATAAACAAAAAAAAAAAAAAAAAGAAGCTTTGGGGACCATCTGCCCCTATGGAAAGAACGCAGCACTTTCTGCCTTGCAGCTCTAGGGCAATGTAGCACACCCAGAGCAGAAGTTCTACTTCAGCTAGATCAGGCCCGCAAAGAAACTGCGTTTCACAGGCCTTTGTAAGAGATGTTCCCGGTAGGCTGTCAGAGCACTGTGCAGAGCGAGTTGTTTCTTAGCTTCCCAAACAGCCGGAAGCAAGATGCTTTGGGGCCCTTCTCACCCTTTGGAAAGAAGTCAGCACTTTGTGCCTTGCAGCTCTAGGGCAATGTAGCACACCCAGAGCCGAAGTTCTACTTCAGCCAGATCAGGCCTGCAAAGAAACTGCGTTTCACAGGCCTTTGTAAGAGATGTTCCCGGTAGGCTGTTAGAGCACTGTGCAGAGCGAGTTGTTTCCTAGCTTCCCAAAGAGCTGGAAGCAAGATGCTTTGGGGCCCTTCTCACCCTTTGGAAAGAAGGCAGCACTTTGTGCCTTTCAGCTCTAGGGCAATGTAGCACAGCCAAAGCAGAAGTTCTACTTCAGCCAGATCAGACCTGCAAAGAAACTGCGTTTCACAGGCCTTTGTAAGAGATGTTCCCTGTAGGCTGTTAGAGAACTGTGCAGAGCGAGTTGTTTCTTAGCTTCCAAGGAGCTGGAAGCAAGATGCTTTAGGGGCCATCTGCCCTTAAGGAAAGAAGGCAGCACTTTGTGCCTTGCATCTCTAGGGCAATGTAGCACACCCAGAGCAGTTGTTCTACTTCTGCCAGGTCAGGCCTGCAAAGAAACTTCGTTTCACAGGCCTTTGTAAGAGATGTTCCCTGTAGGCTGTTAGAGAACTGTGCAGAGCGAGTTGTTTCTTCGCTTCCCAAGGAGCTGGAAGCAAGATGCTTTTGGGGCCATCTGCCCTTAAGGAAAGAAGGCAGCACTTTGTGCCTTGCATCTCTAGGGCAATGTAGCACACCCAGAGCAGTTGTTCTACTTCTGCCAGGTCAGGCCTGCAAAGAAACTTCGTTTCACAGGCCTTTGTAAGAGATGTTCCCGGTAGGCTGTTAGAGCACTGTGCAGAGCGACTTGTTTCTTAGCTTCCCAAAGAGCTGGAAGCAAGATGCTTTGGGGCCCTTCTCACCCTTTGGAAAGAAGGCAGCACTTTGTGCCTTGCAGCTCTAGGGCAATGTAGCACACCCAGAGCCGAAGTTCTACTTCAGCTAGATCAGAGCTGCAAAGAAACTTCGTTTCACAGGCCTTTGTAAGAGATGTTCCCTGTAGGGTGTAAGAGCACTGTGAAGAGCGACTAGTTTCTTAGCTTCCCAGAGAGCTGAAAGTAAGATGCTTTGGGGCCCATCTGCCCCTATGGAAAGAACGCAGCACTTTGTGCCTTGCAGCTCTAGGGCAATGCAGCACACCCCTAGCAGAAGTTCTACTTCAGCCAGATCAGGCCTGCAAAGAAACTGCGTTTCACAGGCCTTTGTAAGAGCTGTTCCCGGTAGGCTGTTAGAGCACTGTGCAGAGCCAGTTGTTTCTTAGCTTCCCAGAGAGCTGGAAGCAAGATGCTTTGGGGCCCGTTAATTTTATACCCTGCTACTTTGCTGTAGTTGTTGATTATTTCTAATATTTTTTCTGTGGATTCTTTGGGGTTTTCTATGTATAAGGTCATGTCGTCTGCAAACAACGCGAGTTTTACTTCTTCGTTACCTATTTGGATTCCTTTTATTTTTTTTTCCTGCCGAATTGCTCTGGCCAGCACCTCCAGTACTATGTTGAATTGGAGTGGTGAAAGTGGGCACCCCTGTCTTGTTCCTGTCCTCAGAGGGATGGCTTTCAGCTTTTGTCCATTGAGTATGATGTTGGCTGTGGGTCTATCATATATGGCCTTTATTATGTTGAGGTACTTTCCTTCTATACCCATTTTACTGAGGGTTTTTATCATAAATGTGTGTTGGATGTTGTCGAATGCTTTCTCTGCGTCTATTAAGATGATCATGTGGTTTTTGTTTTTCATTTTGTTGATGTAGTGTATCACGTTGATTGACTTGCGGGTGTTGAACCATCCCTGTCTCCCTGGTATAAATCCCACTTGATCATGGTGTATAATCTTTTTGATGTATTGCTGTAATCGGTTTGCCAAAATTTTGTTGAGGATTTTTGCATCTATGTTCATCAGTGATATCGGCCTGTAGTTCTCCTTCTTTGTGTTGTCCTTGTCAGGTTGGGGGATCAGAGTGATGTTGGCTTCATAGAATGTGTTAGGGAGTTCTCCATCTTTCTCAATTTTCTGGAACAGTTTGAGGAGCATAGGTACAAAGAACTCACACTGCTTAACAACAAAAAAACAAACAACCCGATCAAAAAATGGGCAGAGGACATGAACAGACATTTCTCAAAGGAAGATATGTATATGGCCAATAGACACATGAAAAGATGTTCATCATCGCTAATCATCAGGGAAATGCAAATCAAAACTACACTAAGATATCACCTTACCCCCGTTAGATTGGCAAAAACATCCAAAACCAAGAACGACAAATGTTGGAGAGGTTGTGGAGAAAGAGGAACCCTCATACACTGTTGGTGGGAATGCAAACTGGTACAGCCACTATGGAAAACAGTATGGAGATTTCTCAAAAAGTTAAAAATAGAAATACCCTATGACCCAGCCATCCCATTACTGGGTATCTATCCTAAGAACCTGATATCAGATATCTCAAGAGTCCGTTGCACCCCTATGTTCATCGCAGCATCATTTACAATAGCCAAGACGTGGAACCAGCCTACATGCCCAGAAACTGATGATTGGATAAAGAAGATGTGGTATATATACACAATGGACTACTACTCAGCCATAAAAAAAGACGACATTGGCCCCTTCACAACAATGTGGATGGACCTCGAGGGCATTATGTTAAGCGAAATAAGTCAGTCAGAGAAAGACGAACTCTATATGACTCCACTCATAGGTGGAAATTCGTATATTGAGAAGGAGATCTGAGCGGTGGTTACCAGGGAAAAGGGGGGGTGGGGGGAGGGCACGGAGGGGGAAGTGGTGTTCCCACAACATGACTAACAAAAATGTACAACTGAAATTTCACAAGCTTGTAATCCATCATAACATTAATAAACAAAAAAAAAAAAAAAAAGAAGCTTTGGGGACCATCTGCCCCTATGGAAAGAACGCAGCACTTTCTGCCTTGCAGCTCTAGGGCAATGTAGCACACCCAGAGCAGAAGTTCTACTTCAGCTAGATCAGGCCCGCAAAGAAACTGCGTTTCACAGGCCTTTGTAAGAGATGTTCCCGGTAGGCTGTCAGAGCACTGTGCAGAGCGAGTTGTTTCTTAGCTTCCCAAACAGCCGGAAGCAAGATGCTTTGGGGCCCTTCTCACCCTTTGGAAAGAAGTCAGCACTTTGTGCCTTGCAGCTCTAGGGCAATGTAGCACACCCAGAGCCGAAGTTCTACTTCAGCCAGATCAGGCCTGCAAAGAAACTGCGTTTCACAGGCCTTTGTAAGAGATGTTCCCGGTAGGCTGTTAGAGCACTGTGCAGAGCGAGTTGTTTCCTAGCTTCCCAAAGAGCTGGAAGCAAGATGCTTTGGGGCCCTTCTCACCCTTTGGAAAGAAGGCAGCACTTTGTGCCTTTCAGCTCTAGGGCAATGTAGCACAGCCAAAGCAGAAGTTCTACTTCAGCCAGATCAGACCTGCAAAGAAACTGCGTTTCACAGGCCTTTGTAAGAGATGTTCCCTGTAGGCTGTTAGAGAACTGTGCAGAGCGAGTTGTTTCTTAGCTTCCAAGGAGCTGGAAGCAAGATGCTTTAGGGGCCATCTGCCCTTAAGGAAAGAAGGCAGCACTTTGTGCCTTGCATCTCTAGGGCAATGTAGCACACCCAGAGCAGTTGTTCTACTTCTGCCAGGTCAGGCCTGCAAATAAACTTCGTTTCACAGGCCTTTGTAAGAGATGTTCCCTGTAGGCTGTTAGAGAACTGTGCAGAGCGAGTTGTTTCTTCGCTTCCCAAGGAGCTGGAAGCAAGATGCTTTTGGGGCCATCTGCCCTTAAGGAAAGAAGGCAGCACTTTGTGCCTTGCATCTCTAGGGCAATGTAGCACACCCAGAGCAGTTGTTCTACTTCTGCCAGGTCAGGCCTGCAAAGAAACTTCGTTTCACAGGCCTTTGTAAGAGATGTTCCCGGTAGGCTGTTAGAGCACTGTGCAGAGCGACTTGTTTCTTAGCTTCCCAAAGAGCTGGAAGCAAGATGCTTTGGGGCCCTTCTCACCCTTTGGAAAGAAGGCAGCACTTTGTGCCTTGCAGCTCTAGGGCAATGTAGCACACCCAGAGCCGAAGTTCTACTTCAGCTAGATCAGAGCTGCAAAGAAACTTCGTTTCACAGGCCTTTGTAAGAGATGTTCCCTGTAGGGTGTAAGAGCACTGTGAAGAGCGACTAGTTTCTTAGCTTCCCAGAGAGCTGAAAGTAAGATGCTTTGGGGCCCATCTGCCCCTATGGAAAGAACGCAGCACTTTGTGCCTTGCAGCTCTAGGGCAATGCAGCACACCCCTAGCAGAAGTTCTACTTCAGCCAGATCAGGCCTGCAAAGAAACTGCGTTTCACAGGCCTTTGTAAGAGCTGTTCCCGGTAGGCTGTTAGAGCACTGTGCAGAGCCAGTTGTTTCTTAGCTTCCCAGAGAGCTGGAAGCAAGATGCTTTGGGGCCCGTTAATTTTATACCCTGCTACTTTGCTGTAGTTGTTGATTATTTCTAATATTTTTTCTGTGGATTCTTTGGGGTTTTCTATGTATAAGGTCATGTCGTCTGCAAACAACGCGAGTTTTACTTCTTCGTTACCTATTTGGATTCCTTCTATTTTTTTTTCCTGCCGAATTGCTCTGGCCAGCACCTCCAGTACTATGTTGAATTGGAGTGGTGAAAGTGGGCACCCTTGTCTTGTTCCTGTCCTCAGAGGGATGGCTTTCAGCTTTTGTCCATTGAGTATGATGTTGGCTGTGGGTCTATCATATATGGCCTTTATTATGTTGAGGTACTTTCCTTCTATACCCATTTTACTGAGGGTTTTTATCATAAATGTGTGTTGGATGTTGTCGAATGCTTTCTCTGCGTCTATTAAGATGATCATGTGGTTTTTGTTTTTCATTTTGTTGATGTAGTGTATCACGTTGATTGACTTGCGGGTGTTGAACCATCCCTGTGTCCCTGGTATAAATCCCACTTGATCATGGTGTATAATCTTTTTGATGTATTGCTGTAATCGGTTTGCCAAAATTTTGTTGAGGATTTTTGCATCTATGTTCATCAGTGATATCGGCCTGTAGTTCTCCTTCTTTGTGTTGTCCTTGTCAGGTTGGGGGATCAGAGTGATGTTGGCTTCATAGAATGTGTTAGGGAGTTCTCCATCTTTCTCAATTTTCTGGAACAGTTTGAGGAGCATAGGTACAAAGAACTCACACTGCTTAACAACAAAAAAACAAACAACCCGATCAAAAAATGGGCAGAGGACATGAACAGACATTTCTCAAAAGAAGATATGAATATGGCCAATAGACACATGAAAAGATGTTCATCATCGCTAATCATCAGGGAAATGCAAATCAAAACTACACTAAGATATCACCTTACCCCCGTTAGATTGGCAAAAACATCCAAAACCAAGAACGACAAATGTTGGAGAGGTTGTGGAGAAAGAGGAACCCTCATACACTGTTGGTGGGAATGCAAACTGGTACAGCCACTATGGAAAACAGTATGGAGATTTCTCAAAAAGTTAAAAATAGAAATACCCTATGACCCAGCCATCCCATTACTGGGTATCTATCCTAAGAACCTGATATCAGATATCTCAAGAGTCCGTTGCACCCCTATGTTCATCGCAGCATCATTTACAATAGCCAAGACGTGGAACCAGCCTACATGCCCAGAAACTGATGATTGGATAAAGAAGATGTGGTATATATACACAATGGACTACTACTCAGCCATAAAAAAAGACGACATTGGCCCCTTCACAACAATGTGGATGGACCTCGAGGGCATTATGTTAAGCGAAATAAGTCAGTCAGAGAAAGACGAACTCTATATGACTCCACTCATAGGTGGAAATTCGTATATTGAGAAGGAGATCTGAGCGGTGGTTACCAGGGAAAAGGGGGGGTGGGGGGAGGGCACGGAGGGGGAAGTGGTGTTCCCACAACATGACTAACAAAAATGTACAACTGAAATTTCACAAGCTTGTAATCCATCATAACATTAATAAACAAAAAAAAAAAAAAAAGAAGCTTTGGGGACCATCTGCCCCTATGGAAAGAACGCAGCACTTTGTGCCTTGCAGCTCTAGGGCAATGTAGCACACCCAGAGCAGAAGTTCTACTTCAGCTAGATCAGGCCCGCAAAGAAACTGCATTTCACAGGCCTTTGTAAGAGATGTTCCCGGTAGGCTGTCAGAGCACTGTGCAGAGCGAGTTGTTTCTTAGCTTCCCAAACAGCCGGAAGCAAGATGCTTTGGGGCCCTTCTCACCCTTTGGAAAGAAGTCAGCACTTTGTGCCTTGCAGCTCTAGGGCAATGTAGCACACCCAGAGCCGAAGTTCTACTTCAGCCAGATCAGGCCTGCAAAGAAACTGCGTTTCACAGGCCTTTGTAAGAGATGTTCCCGGTAGGCTGTTAGAGCACTGTGCAGAGCGAGTTGTTTCCTAGCTTCCCAAAGAGCTGGAAGCAAGATGCTTTGGGGCCCTTCTCACCCTTTGGAAAGAAGGCAGCACTTTGTGCCTTGCAGCTCTAGGGCAATGTAGCACAGCCAAAGCAGAAGTTCTACTTCAGCCAGATCAGACCTGCAAAGAAACTGCGTTTCACAGGCCTTTGTAAGAGATGTTCCCTGTAGGCTGTTAGAGAACTGTGCAGAGCGAGTTGTTTCTTAGCTTCCCAAGGAGCTGGAAGCAAGATGCTTTAGGGGCCATCTGCCCTTAAGGAAAGAAGGCAGCACTTTGTGCCTTGCAGCTGTAGGGCAATGTAGCACACCCAGAGCCGAAGTTCTACTTCAGCTAGATCAGACCTGCAAAGAAACTGCGTTTCACAGGCCTTTGTAAGAGATGTTCCCTGTAGGCTGTAAGAGCACTGTGCAGAGCGACTAGTTTCTTAGCTTCCCAGAGAGCTGAAAGCAAGATGCTTTGGGGCCCATCTGCCCCTATGGAAAGAACGCAGCACTTTGTGCCTTGCAGCTCTAGGGCAATGCAGCACACCCCGAGCAGAAGTTCTACTTCAGCCAGATCAGGCCTGCAAAGAAACTGCGTTTCACAGGCCTTTGTAAGAGCTGTTCCCGGTAGGCTGTTAGAGCACTGTGCAGAGCCAGTTGTTTCTTAGCTTCCCAGAGAGCTGTAAGCAAGATGCTTTGGGGCCCGTTAATTTTATACCCTGCTACTTTGCTGTAGTTGTTGATTATTTCTAATAGTTTTTCTGTGGATTCTTTGGGGTTTTCTATGTATAAGGTCATGTCGTCTGCAAACAACGCGAGTTTTACTTCTTCGTTACCTATTTGGATTCCTTTTATTTTTTTATCCTGCCGAATTGCTCTGGCCAGCACCTCCAGTACTATGTTGAATAGGAGTGGTGAAAGTGGGCACCCTTGTCTTGTTCCTGTCCTCAGAGGGATGGCTTTCAGCTTTTGTCCATTGAGTATGATGTTGGCTGTGGGTCTATCATATATGGCCTTTATTATGTTGAGGTACTTTCCTTCTATACCCATTTTACTGAGGGTTTTTATCATAAATGTGTGTTGGATGTTGTCGAATGCTTTCTCTGTGTCTTTTCAGATGATCATGTGGTTTTTGTTTTTCATTTTGTTGATGTAGTGTATCACGTTGATTGACTTGCGGGTGTTGAACCATCCCTGTGTCCCTGGTATAAATCCCACTTGATCATGGTGTATAATCTTTTTGATGTATTGCTGTAATCGGTTTGCCAAAATTTTGTTGAGGATTTTTGCATCTATGTTCATCAGTGATATCGGCCTGTAGTTCTCCTTCTTTGTGTTGTCCTTGTCAGGTTTGGGGATCAGAGTGATGTTGGCTTCATAGAATGTGTTAGGGAGTTCTCCATTTTCTCAATTTTCTGGAACTGTTTGAGGAGAATAGGTACAAAGAACTCACACTGCTTAACAACAAAAAAAGAAACAACCCGATCAAAAAATGGGCAGAGGACATGAACAGACATTTCTCCAAAGAAGATATGAATATGGCCAATAGACACATGAAAAGATGTTCATCATCGCTAATCATCAGGGAAATGCAAATCAAAACTACACTAAGATATCACCTTACCCCCGTTAGATTGGCAAAAACATCCAAAACCAAGAACGACAAATGTTGGAGAGGTTGTGGAGAAAGAGGAACCCTCATACACTGTTGGTGGGAATGCAAACTGGTACAGCCACTATGGAAAACAGTATGGAGATTTCTCAAAAAGTTAAAAATAGAAATACCCTATGACCCAGCCATCCGATTACTGGGTATCTATCCTAAGAACCTGATATCAGATATCTCAAGAGTCCGTTGCACCCCTATGTTCATCGCAGCATCATTTACAATAGCCAAGACGTGGAACCAGCCTACATGCCCAGAAACTGATGATTGGATAAAGAAGATGTGGTATATATACACAATGGACTACTACTCAGCCATAAAAAAAGACGACATTGGCCCCTTCACAACAATGTGGATGGACCTCGAGGGCATTATGTTAAGCGAAATAAGTCAGTCAGAGAAAGACGAACTCTATATGACTCCACTCATAGGTGGAAATTCGTATATTGAGAAGGAGATCTGAGCGGTGGTTACCAGGGAAAAGGGGGGGTGGGGGGAGGGCACGGAGGGGGAAGTGGTGTTCCCACAACATGACTAACAAAAATGTACAACTGAAATTTCACAAGCTTGTAATCCATCATAACATTAATAAACAAAAAAAAAAAAAAAGAAGCTTTGGGGCCCATCTGCCCACATGGAAAGAACGCAGCACTTTCTGCCTTGCAGCTCTAGGGCAATGTAGCACATCCAGAGCAGAAGTTCTACTTCAGCCAGATCAGGCCCGCAAAGAAACTGCGTTTCACAGGCCTTTGTAAGAGATGTTCCCGGTAGGTTGTTAGAGCACTGTGCAGAGCGAGTTGTTTCTTAGCTTCCCAAACAGCCGGAAGCAAGATGCTTTGGGGCCCTTCTCACCCTTTGGAAAGAAGGCAGCACTTTGTGCCTTGCAGCTCTAGGGCAATGTAGCACACGCAGAGCAGAAGTTGTACTTCAGCCAGATCAGGCCTGCAAAGAAACTGCGTTTCACAGGCCTTTGTAAGAGATGTTCCCGGTAGGCTGTTAGAGCACTGTGCAGAGCGAGTTGTTTCCTAGCTTCCCAAAGAGTTGGAAGCAAGATGCTTTGGGGCCCTTCTCACCCTTTGGAAAGAAGGCAGCACTTTGTGCCTTGCAGCTCTAGGGCAATGTAGCACACCCAAAGCAGAAGTTCTACTTCAGCCAGATCAGACCTGCAAAGAAACTGCGTTTCACAGGCTTTTGTAAGAGATGTTCCCTTTAGGCTGTTAGAGAACTGTGCAGAGCGACTAGATTCTTAGCTTCCCAGAGAGCAGAAAGCAAGCTGCTTTGGGGCCCATCTGCCCCTATGGAAAGAACGCAGCACTTTGTGCCTTGCAGTCTAGGGCAATGTAGCACACCCAGAGCAGAAGTTCTACTTCAGCCAGATCAGGCCCGCAAAGAAACTGCGTTTCACAGGCCTTGGTAAGAGATGTTCCCGGTAGGCTGTTAGAGCACTGTGCAGAGCGAGTTGTTTCTCAGCTTCCAAATAGTTGGAAGCAAGATGCTTTGGGGATCATCTGCCCCTTTGAGATGAAGGCAGCACTTTGTGCCTTGCAGCTCTAGGGCAATGTAGCACACCCAGAGCAGAAGTTCTACTTCAGCCAGATCAGGCCCGCAAAGAAACTGCGTTTCACAGGCCTTGGTAAGAGATGTTCCCGGTAGGCTGTTAGAGCACTGTGCAGAGCGAGTTGTTTCTCAGCTTCCAAATAGTTGAAAGCAAGATGCTTTGGGGATCATCTGCCCCTTTGAGATGAAGGCAGCACTTTGTGCCTTGCAGCTCTAGGGCAATGTAGCACAACCAGAGCAGAAGTTCTACTTCAGCCAGATCAGGCCCGCAAATAAACTGCGTTTCACAGGCCTTTGTAAGAGATGTTCCCGGTAGGCTGTTAGAGCACTGTGCAGAGCGAGTTCTTTCTTAGCTTCCCAAAGACCTGGAAGCAAGATGCTTTGGGGGCCATCTGCCGTAAAGTAAAGAAGGCAGCACTTTGTGCCTTTCAGCTCTAGGGCAATGCAGCACACCCCGAGCAGAAGTTCTACTTCAGCCAGATCAGGCCTGCAAAGAAACTGCGTTTCACAGGCCTTTGTAAGAGATGTTCCCGGTAGGCTGTTAGAGCACTGTGCAGAGCGAGTTGTTTCTTAGCTTCCCAGAGAGCTGGAAGCAAGATGCTTTGGGGCCCGTTAATTGTATCCCCTGCTACTTTGCTGTAGTTGTTGATTATTTCTAATAGTTTTTCTGTGGATTCTTTGGGGTTTTCTATGTATAAGATCATGTCGTCTGCAAACAACGCGAGTTTTACTTCTTCGTTACCTATTTGGATTCCTTTTATTTTTTTTTCCTGCCGAATTGCTCTGGCCAGCACCTCCAGTACTATGTTGAATAGGAGTGGTGAAAGTGGGCACCCTTGTCTTGTTCCTGTCCTCAGAGGGATGGCTTTCAGCTTTTGTCCATTGAGTATGCTGTTGGCTGTGGGTCTATCATATATGGCCTTTATTATGTTGAGGTACTTTCCTTCTATACCCATTTTACTGAGGGTTTTTATCATAAATGGGTGTTGGATCTTGTCGAATGCTTTCTCTGCGTCTATTGAGATGATCATGTGGTTTTTGTTTTTCATTTTGTTGATGTAGTGTATCACGTTGATTGACTTGCGGGTGTTGAACCATCCCTGTGTCCCTGGTATAAATCCCACTTGATCATGGTGTATAATCTTTTTGATGTATTGCTGTAATCGGTTTGCCAAAATTTTGTTGAGGATTTTTGCATCTATGTTCATCAGTGATATCGGCCTGTAGTTCTCCTTCTTTGTGTTGTCCTTGTCAGGTTGGGGGATCAGAGTGATGTTGGCTTCATAGAATGTGTTAGGGAGTTCTCCATCTTTCTCAATTTTCTGGAACAGTTTGAGGAGAATAGGTACAAAGAACTCACACTGCTTAACAACAAAAAAACAAACAACCCGATCAAAAAATGGGCAGAGGACATGAACAGACATTTCTCCAAAGAAGATATGAACATGGCCAATAGACACATGAAAAGATGTTCATCATCGCTAATCATCAGGGAAATGCAAATCAAAACTACACTAAGATATCACCTTACCCCCGTTAGATTGGCAAAAACATCCAAAACCAAGAAAGACGAATGTTGGAGAGGTTGTGGAGAAAGAGGAACCCTCATACACTGTTGGTGGGAATGCAAACTGGTACAGCCACTATGGAAAACAGTATGGAGATTTCTCAAAAAGTTAAAAATAGAAATACCCTATGACCCAGCCATCCCATTACTGGGTATCTATCCTAAGAACCTGATATCAGATATCTCAAGAGTCCGTTGCACCCCTATGTTCATCGCAGCATCATTTACAATAGCCAAGACGTGGAACCAGCCTACATGCCCAGAAACTGATGATTGGATAAAGAAGATGTGGTATATATACACAATGGAATACTACTCAGCCATAAAAAAAGACGACATTGGCCCCTTCACAACAGTGTGGATGGACCTCGAGGGCATTATGTTAAGCGAAATAAGTCAGTCAGAGAAAGACAGACTCTATATGACTCCACTCATAGGTGGAAATTAGTATATTGAGACGGAGATCTGATCGGTGGTTACCAGGGAAAAGGGGGGGTGGGGGGAGGGCACGGAGGGGGAAGTGGTGTTCCCAAAACATGACTAACAAAAATGTACAACTGAAATTTCACAAGCTTGTAATCCATCATAACATTAATAAACAAACAAACAAAAAAAAGCTGCTTTGGGGCCCATCTGCCCCTATGGAAAGAACGCAGCACTTTGTGCCTTGCAGCTCTAGGGCAATGTAGCACACCCAGAGCAGAAGTTCTACTTCAGCCAGATCAGGCCCGCAAAGAAACTGCGTTTCACAGGCCTTTGTAAGAGATGTTCCCGGTAGGCTGTTAGAGCACTGTGCAGAGCGAGTTGTTTCTTAGCTTCCCAACGAGCTGGAAGCAAGATGCTTTAGGGGCCATCTGCCCTTAAGGAAAGAAGGCAGCACTTTGTGCCTTGCAGCTCTAGGGCAATGTAGCACAACCAGAGCAGAAGTTCTACTTCAGCAAGATCAGGCCTGCAAAGAAACTGCGTTTCACAGGCCTTTGTAAGAGATGTTCCCGGTAGGCTGTTAGAGCACTGTGCAGAGCGAGTTGTTTCTTAGCTTCCCAAAGAGCTGGAAGCAAGATGCTTTAGGGACCATCTGCCCTTAAGGAAAGAATGCAGCACTTTGTGCCTTGCAGCTCTAGGGCAATGTAGCACACCCAGAGAAGTTGTTCTACTTCTGCCAGGTCAGGCCTGCAAAGAAACTTCGTTTCACAGGCCTTTGTAAGAGATGTTCCCGGTAGGCTGTTAGAGCACTGTGCAGAGCGACTTGTTTCTTAGCTTCCCAAAGAGCTGGAAGCAAGATGCTTTGGGGCCCTCTCACCCTTTGGAAAGAAGGCAGCACTTTGTGCCTTGCAGCTCTAGCGCAATGTAGCACACCCAGAGCCGAAGTTCTACTTCAGCTAGATCAGACCTGCAAAGAAACTTCGTTTCACAGGCCTTTGTAAGAGATGTTCCCGGTAGGCTGTAAGAGCACTGTGCAGAGCGACTGGTTTTTTAGCTTCCCAGAGAGCTGGAAGCAAGATGCTTTGGTGCCCATCTGCCCCTATGGAAAGAACGCAGCACTTTGTGCCTTGCAGCTCTAGGGCAATGCAGCACACCCCGAGCAGAAGTTCTACTTCAGCCAGATCAGGCCTGCAAAGAAACTGCGTTTCACAGGCCTTTGTAAGAGATGTTCCCAGTAGGCTGTTAGAGCACTGTGCAGAGCGAGTTGTTTCTTAGCTTCCCAGAGAGCTGGAAGCAAGATGCTTTGGGGCCCGTTAATTTTATACCCTGCTACTTTGCTGTAGTTGTTGATTATTTCTAATAGTTTTTCTGTGGATTCTTTGGGGTTTTTTATGTATAAGATCATGTCGTCTGCAAACAACGCGAGTTTTACTTCTTCGTTACCTATTTGGATTCCTTTTATTTTTTTTTCCTGTCGAATTGCTCTGGCCAGCACCTCCAGTACTATGTTGAATAGGAGTGGTGAAAGTGGGCACCCTTGTCTTGTTCCTGTCCTCAGAGGGAAGGCTTTCAGCTTTTGCCCATTGAGCATGATTTTGGCTGTGGGTCTATCATATATGGCCTTTATTATGTTGAGGTACTTTCCTTCTATACCCATTTTACTGAGGGTTTTTATCATAAATGGGTGTTGGATCTTGTCAAATGCTTTCTCTGCGTCTATTGAGATGATCATGTGGTTTTTGTTTTTCATTTTGTTGATGTAGTGTATCACGTTGATTGACTTGCGGGTGTTGAACCATCCCTGTGTCCCTGGTATAAATCCCACTTGATCATGGTGTATAATCTTTTTGATGTATTGCTGTAATCGGTTTGCCAAAATTTTGTTGAGGATTTTTGCATCTATGTTCATCAGTGATATCGGCCTGTAGTTCTCCTTCTTTGTGTTGTCCTTGTCAGGTTGTGGGATCAGAGTGATGTTGGCTTCATAGAATGTGATAGGGAGTTCTCCATCTTTCTCAATTTTCTGGAACAGTTTGAGGAGAATAGGTACAAAGAACTCACACTGCTTAACACCAAAAAGCAAACAACCCGATCAAAAAATGGGCAGAGGACATGAACAGACATTTCTCCAAAGAAGATATGAATATGGCCAATAGACACATGAAAAGATGTTCATCATCGCTAATCATCAGGGAAATGCAAATCAAAACTACACTAAGATATCACCTTACCCCCGTTTGATTGGCAAAAACATCCAAAACCAATAAAGACGAATGTTGGAGAGGTTGTGGAGAAAGTGGAACCCTCATACACTGTTGGTGGGAATGCAAACTGGTACAGCCACTATGGAAAACAGTATGGAGATTTCTCAAAAAGTTAAAAATAGAAATACCCTATGACCCAGCCATCCCATTACTGGGTATCTATCCTAAGAACCTGATATCAGATATCTCAAGAGTCCGTTGCACCCCTATGTTCATCGCAGAGTTATTTACAATAGCCAAGACGTGGAACCAGCCTACATGCCCAGAAACTGATGATTGGATAAAGAAGATGTGGTATATATACACAATGGAATACTACTCAGCCATAAAAAAAGACGACATTGGCCCCTTCACAACAATGTGGATGGACCTCGAGGGCATTATGTTAAGCGAAATAAGTCAGTCAGAGAAAGACGAACTCTATATGACTCCACTCATAGGTGGAAATTAGTATATTGAGAAGGAGATCTGATCGGTGGTTACCAGGGAAAAGGGGGGGTGGGGGGAGGGCACGGAGTGGGAAGTGGTGTTCCCACAACATGACTAACCAAAATGTACAACTGAAATTTCACAAGCTTGTAATCCATCATAACATTAATAAACCAAAAAAAAAAAAGATGCTTTGGGGCCCATCTGCCCCTATGGAAAGAACGCAGCACTTTGTGCCTTGCAGCTCTAGGGCAATGCAGCACACCCCGAGCAGAAGTTCTACTTCAGCCAGATCAGGACTGCAAAGAAACTGCGTTTCACAGGCCTTTGTAAGAGATGTTCCCGGTAGGCTGTTAGAGCACTGTGCAGAGCGAGTTGTTTCTCAGCTTCCAAAAGAGTTGGAAGCAAGATGCTTTGGGGCTCATCTGCCCCTTTGAGATGAAGGCAGCACTTTGTGCCTTGCAGCTCTAGGGCAATGTAGCACACCCAGAGCAGAAGTTCTACTTCAGCCAGATCAGGCCTGCAAAGAAACTGCGTTTCACAGGCCTTTGTAAGAGATGTTCCCGGTAGGCTGTTAGAGCACTGTGCAGAGCAAGTTGTTTCCTAGCTTCCCAAAGAGCTGGAAGCAAGATGCTTTGGGGCCCTCTCACCCTCTGGAAAGAAGGCAGCACTTTGTGCCTTGCAGCTCTAGGGCAATGTAGCACACCCCGAGCAGAAGTTCTACTTCAGCCAGATCTGGCATGCAAAGAAACTGCGTTTCACAGGCCTTTGTAAGAGATGTTCCCTGTAGGCTGTTAGAGAACTGTGCAGAGCGAGTTGTTTCTTAGCTTCCCAAGGAGCTGGAAGCAAGATGCTTTAGGGACCATCTGCCCTTAATGAAAGAAGGCAGCACTTTGTGCCTTGCAGCTGTAGGGCAATGTAGCACACCCAGAGAAGTTGTTCTACTTCTGCCAGGTCAGGCCTGCAAAGAAACTTCGTTTCACAGGCCTTTGTAAGAGATGTTCCCGGTAGGCTGTTAGAGCACTGTGCAGAGCGACTTGTTTCTTAGCTTCCCAAAGAGCTGAAAGCAAGATGCTTTCGGGCCCTCTCACCCTTTCGAAAGAAGGCAGCACTTTGTGCCTTGCAGCTCTAGGGCAATGTAGCACACCCAGAGCCGAAGTTCTACTTCAGCTAGATCAGACCAGCATAGACACTGCTTTTCACAGGCCTTTGTAAGAGATGTTCCCGGTAGGCTGTTAGAGCACTGTGCAGAGCGAGTTGTTTCTTAGCTTCCCAGAGAGCTGGAAGCAAGATGCTTTGGGGCCCGTTAATTGTATCCCCTGCTACTTTGCTGTAGTTGTTGATTATTTCTAATAGTTTTTCTGTGGATTCTTTGGGGTTTTCTATGTATAAGATCATGTCGTCTGCAAACAACGCGAGTTTTACTTCTTCGTTACCTATTTGGATTCCTTTTATTTTTTTTTTTTGCCGAATTGCTCTGGCCAGCACCTCCAGTACTATGTTGAATAGGAGTGGTGAAAGTGGGCACCCTTGTCTTGTTCCTGTCCTCAGAGGGATGGCTTTCAGCTTTTGTCCATTGAGTATGATGTTGGCTGTGGGTCTATCATATATGGCCTTTATTATGTTGAGGTACTTTCCTTCTATACCCATTTTACTGAGGGTTTTTATCATAAATGGGTGTTGGATCTTGTCGAATGCTTTCTCTGCGTCTATTGAGATGATCATGTGGTTTTTGTTTTTCATTTTGTTGATGTAGTGTATCACGTTGATTGACTTGCGGGTGTTGAACCATCCCTGTGTCCCTGGTATAAATCCCACTTGATCATGGTGTATAATCTTTTTGATGTATTGCTGTAATCGGTTTGCCAAAATTTTGTTGAGGATTTTTGCATCTATGTTCATCAGTGATATCGGCCTGTAGTTCTCCTTCTTTGTGTTGTCCTTGTCAGGTTGGGGGATCAGAGTGATGTTGGCTTCATAGAATGTGATAGGGAGTTCTCCATCTTTCTCAATTTTCTGGAACAATTTGAGGAGAATAGGTACAAAGAACTCACACTGCTTAACAACAAAAAAACAAACAACCCGATCAAAAAATGGGCAGAGGACATGAACAGACATTTCTCAAAAGAAGATATGAATATGGCCATTAGACACATGAAAAGATGTTCATCATCGCTAATCATCAGGGAAATGCAAATCAAAACTACACTAAGATATCACCTTACCCCCGTTTGATTGGCAAAAACATCCAAAACCAAGAAAGACGAATGTTGGAGAGGTTGTGGAGAAAGTGGAACCCTCATACACTGTTGGTGGGAATGCAAACTGGTACAGCCACTATGGAAAACAGTATGGAGATTTCTCAAAAAGTTAAAAATAGAAATACCCTATGACCCAGCCATCCCATTACTGGGTATCTATCCTAAGAAACTGATATCAGATATCTCAAGAGTCCGTTGCACCCCTATGTTCATTGCAGAGTTATTTACAATAGCCAAGACGTGGAACCAGCCTACATGCCCAGAAACTGATGATTGGATAAAGAAGATGTGGTATATATACACAATGGAATACTACTCAGCCATAAAAAAAGACGACATTGGCCCCTTCAGAACAATGTGGATGGACCTCGAGGGCATTATGTTAAGCGAAATAAGTCAGTCAGAGAAAGACGAACTCTATATGACTCCACTCATAGGTGGAATTTAGTATATTGAGAAGGAGATCTGATCGGTGGTTACCAGGGAAAAGGGGGGGTGGGGGGAGGGCACGGAGTGGGAAGTGGTGTTCCCACAACATGACTAACAAAAATGTACAACTGAAATTTCACGAGCTTGTAATCCATCATAACATTAATAAACCAAAAAAAAAAAAGATGCTTTGGGGCCCATCTGCCCCTATGTAAAGAACGCAGCACTTTGTGCCTTGCAGCTCTAGGGCAATGCAGCACACCCCGAGCAGAAGTTCTACTTCAGCCAGATCAGGCCTGCAAAGAAACTGCGTTTCACAGGCCTTTGTAAGAGATGTTCCCTGTAGGCTGTTAGAGCACTGTGCAGAGCAAGTTGTTTCCTAGCTTCCCAAAGAGCTGGAAGCAAGATGCTTTGGGGCCCTCTCACCCTCTGGAAAGAAGGCAGCACTTTGTGCCTTGCAGCTCTAGGGCAATGTAGCACACCCAAAGCAGAAGTTCTACTTCAGCCCCATCAGACCTGCAAAGAAACTGCGTTTCACAGGCCTTTGTAAGAGATGTTCCCTGTAGGCTGTTAGAGAACTGTGCAGAGCGAGTTGTTTCTTAGCTTCCCAAGGAGCTGGAAGCAAGATGCTTTAGGGACCATCTGCCCTTAAGGAAAGAAGGCAGCACTTTGTGCCTTGCAGCTGTAGGGCAATGTAGCACACCCAGAGAAGTTGTTCTACTTCTGCCAGGTCAGGCCTGCAAAGAAACTTCGTTTCACAGGCCTTTGTAAGAGATGTTCCCAGTAGGCTGTTAGAGCACTGTGCAGAGCGACTTGTTTCTTAGCTTCCCAAAGAGCTGAAAGCAAGATGCTTTGGGGCCCTCTCACCCTTTGGAAAGAAGGCAGCACTTTGTGCCTTGCAGCTCTAGGGCAATGTAGCACACCCAGAGCCGAAGTTCTACTTCAGCTAGATCAGACCTGCAAAGACACTGCGTTTCACAGGCCTTTGTAAGAGATGTTCCCGGTAGGCTGTTAGAGCACTGTGCAGAGCGAGTTGTTTCTTAGCTTCCCAGAGAGCTGGAAGCAAGATGCTTTGGGGCCCGTTAATTGTATCCCCTGCTACTTTGCTGTAGTTGTTGATTATTTCTAATAGTTTTTCTGTGGATTCTTTGGGGTTTTCTATGTATAAGATCATGTCGTCTGCAAACAACGCGAGTTTTACTTCTTCGTTACCTATTTGGATTCCTTTTATTTTTTTTTCCTGCCGAATTGCTCTGGCCAGCACCTCCAGTACTATGTTGAATAGGAGTGGTGAAAGTGGGCACCCTTGTCTTGTTCCTGTCCTCAGAGGGATGGCTTTCAGCTTTTGTCCATTGAGTATGATGTTGGCTGTGGGTCTATCATATATGGCCTTTATTATGTTGAGGTACTTTCCTTCTATACCCATTTTACTGAGGGTTGTTATCATAAATGGGTGTTGGATCTTGTCGAATGCTTTCTCTGCGTCTATTGAGATGATCATGTGGTTTTTGTTTTTCATTTTGTTGATGTAGTGTATCACGTTGATTGACTTGCGGGTGTTGAACCATCCCTGTGTCCCTGGTATAAATCCCACTTGATCATGGTGTATAATCTTTTTGATGTATTGCTGTAATCGGTTTGCCAAAATTTTGTTGAGGATTTTTGCATCTATGTTCATCAGTGATATCGGCCTGTAGTTCTCCTTCTTTGTGTTGTCCTTGTCAGGTTGGAGGATCAGAGTGATGTTGGCTTCATAGAATGTGTTAGGGAGTTCTCCATCTTTCTCAATTTTCTGGAACAGTTTGAGGAGAATAGGTATAAAGAACTCACACTGCTTAACAACAAAAAAACAAACAACCCGATCAAAAAATGGGCAGAGGACATGAACAGACATTTCTCCAAAGAAGATATGAATATGGCCAATAGACACATGAAAAGATGTTCATCATCGCTAATCATCAGGGAAATGCAAATCAAAACTACACTAAGATATCACCTTACCCCCGTTAGATTGGCAAAAACATCCAAAACCAAGAACGACGAATGTTGGAGAGGTTGTGGAGAAAGAGGAACCCTCATACACTGTTGGTGGGAATGCAAACTGGTACAGCCACTATGGAAAACAGTATGGAGATTTCTCAAAAAGTTAAAAATAGAAATACCCTATGACCCAGCCATCCCATTACTGGGTATCTATCCTAAGAACCTGATATCAGATATCTCAAGAGTCCGTTGCACCCCTATGTTCATCGCAGCATTATTTACAATAGCCAAGACGTGGAACCAGCCTACATGCCCAGAAACTGATGATTGGATAAAGAAGATGTGGTATATATACACAATGGAATACTACTCAGCCATAAAAAAAGACGACATTGGCCCCTTCACAACAATGTGGATGGACCTCGAGGGCATTATGTTAAGCGAAATAAGTCAGTCAGAGAAAGACGAACTCTATATGACTCCACTCATAGGTGGAAATTAGTATATTGAGAAGGAGATCTGATCGGTGGTTACCAGGGAAAAGGGGGGGTGGGGGGAGGGCACGGAGGGGGAAGTGGTGTTCCCACAACATGACTAACCAAAATGTACAACTGAAATTTCACAAGCTTGTAATCCATCATAACATCAATAAACAAAAAAAAAAAAAAAAAGATGCTTTGGGGCCCATCTGCCCCTATGGAAAGAAGGCAGCACTTTGTGCCTTGCAGCTCTAGGGCAATGTAGCACACCCAGAGCAGAAGTTGTACTTCAGCCAGATCAGGCCTGCAAAGAAACTGCGTTTCACAGGCCTTTGTAAGAGATGTTCGCGGTAGGCTTTTAGAGCACTGTGGAGAGCGAGTTGTTTCCTAGCTTCCCAAAGAGCCGGAAGCAAGATGCTTTGGGGCCATTCTCACCCTTTGGAAAGAAGGCAGCACTTTGTGCCTTGCAGCTCTAGGGCAATGTAGCACACCCAGAGAAGAAGTTCTACTTCAGCCAGATCAGACATGCAAAGAAACTGCGTTTCACAGGCCTTTGTAAGAGATGTTCCCCGTAGGCTGTTAGAGCACTGTGCACAGCGAGTTGTTTCTTAGCTTCCCAAAGAGCTGGAAGCAAGATGCTTTAGGGGCCATCTGCCCTTAAGGAAAGAAGGCAGCACTTTGTGCCTTTCCGCTCTAGGGCAATGTAGCACACCCAGAGCAGTTGTTCTACTTCTGCCAGGTCAGGCCTGCAAAGAAACTTCGTTTCACAGGCCTTTGTAAGAGATGTTCGCGGTAGGCTGTTAGAGCACTGTGGAGAGCGAGTTGTTTCCTAGCTTCCCAAAGAGCCGGAGGCAAGATGCTTTGAGGCCCTTCTCACCCTTTGGAAAGAAGGCAGCACTTTGTGCCTTGCAGCTCTAGGGCAATGTAGCACACCCAGAGCCGAAGTTCTACTTCAGCTAGATCAGACCTGCAAAGAAACTTCGTTTCACAGGCCTTTGTAAGAGATGTTCCCGGTAGGCTGTAAGAGCACTGTGCAGAGCGACTAGTTTCTTAGCTTCCCAGATTGCTGGAAGCAGGATGCTTTGGGGCCCATCTGCCCCTATGGAAAGAACGCAGCACTTTGTGCCTTGCAGCTCTAGGGCAATGTAGCACACCCAGAGCAGAAGTTCTACTTCAGCCAGATCAGGCCCGCAAAGAAACTGCGTTTCACAGGCCTTTGTAAGAGATGTTCCCGGTAGGCTGTTAGAGCACTGTGCAGAGCGAGTTGTTTCTTAGATTCCCAGAGAGCTGGAAGCAAGATGCTTTGGGGCCCGTTAATTTTATACCCTGCTACTTTGCTGTAGTTGTTGGTTATTTCTAATAGTTTTTCTGTGGATTCTTTGGGGTTTTCTATGTATAAGATCATGTCGTCTGCAAACAACGCGAGTTTTACTTCTTCGTTACCTATTTGGATTCCTTTTATTTTTTTTTCCTGCCGAATTGCTCTGGCCAGCACCTCCAGTACTATGTTGAATAGGAGTGGTGAAAGTGGGCACCCTTGTCTTGTTCCTGTCCTCAGAGGGATGGCTTTCAGCTTTTGTCCATTGAGTATGATGTTGGCTGTGGGTCTATCATATATGGCCTTTATTATGTTGAGGTACTTTCCTTCTATAGCCATTTTACTGAGGGTTGTTATCATAAATGGGTGTTGGATCTTGTCGAATGCTTTCTCTGCGTCTATTGAGATGATCATGTGGTTTTTGTTTTTCATTTTGTTGATGTAGTGTATCACGTTGATTGACTTGCGGGTGTTGAACCATCCCTGTGTCCCTGGTATAAATCCCACTTGATCATGGTGTATAATCTTTTTGATGTATTGCTGTAATCGGTTTGCCAAAATTTTGTTGAGGATTTTTGCATCTATGTTCATCAGTGATATCGGCCTGTAGTTCTCCTTCTTTGTGTTGTCCTTGTCAGGATGGGGGATCAGAGTGATGTTGGCTTCATAGAATGTGTTAGGGAGTTCTCCATCTTTCTCAATTTTCTGGAACAGTTTGAGGAGAATAGGTACAAAGAACTCACACTGCTTAACAACAAAAAAACAAACAACCCGATCAAAAAATGGGCAGAGGACATGAACAGACATTTCTCCAAAGAAGATATGAATATGGCCAATAGACACATGAAAAGATGTTCATCATCGCTAATCATCAGGGAAATGCAAATCAAAACTACACTAAGATATCACCTTACCCCCGTTAGATTGGCAAAAACATCCAAAACCAAGAACGACGAATGTTGGAGAGGTTGTGGAGAAAGAGGAACCCTCATACACTGTTGGTGGGAATGCAAACTGGTACAGCCACTATGGAAAACAGTATGGAGATTTCTCAAAAAGTTAAAAATAGAAATACCCTATGACCCAGCCATCCCATTACTGGGTATCTATCCTAAGAAACTGATATCAGATATCTCAAGAGTCCGTTGCACCCCTATGTTCATTGCAGAGTTATTTACAATAGCCAAGACGTGGAACCAGCCTACATGCCCAGAAACTGATGATTGGATAAAGAAGATGTGGTATATATACACAATGGAATACTACTCAGCCATAAAAAAAGACGACATTGGCCCCTTCAGAACAATGTGGATGGACCTCGAGGGCATTATGTTAAGCGAAATAAGTCAGTCAGAGAAAGACGAACTCTATATGACTCCACTCATAGGTGGAATTTAGTATATTGAGAAGGAGATCTGATCGGTGGTTACCAGGGAAAAGGGGGGGTGGGGGGAGGGCACGGAGTGGGAAGTGGTGTTCCCACAACATGACTAACAAAAATGTACAACTGAAATTTCACGAGCTTGTAATCCATCATAACATTAATAAACCAAAAAAAAAAAAGATGCTTTGGGGCCCATCTGCCCCTATGTAAAGAACGCAGCACTTTGTGCCTTGCAGCTCTAGGGCAATGCAGCACACCCCGAGCAGAAGTTCTACTTCAGCCAGATCAGGCCTGCAAAGAAACTGCGTTTCACAGGCCTTTGTAAGAGATGTTCCCTGTAGGCTGTTAGAGCACTGTGCAGAGCAAGTTGTTTCCTAGCTTCCCAAAGAGCTGGAAGCAAGATGCTTTGGGGCCCTCTCACCCTCTGGAAAGAAGGCAGCACTTTGTGCCTTGCAGCTCTAGGGCAATGTAGCACACCCAAAGCAGAAGTTCTACTTCAGCCCCATCAGACCTGCAAAGAAACTGCGTTTCACAGGCCTTTGTAAGAGATGTTCCCTGTAGGCTGTTAGAGAACTGTGCAGAGCGAGTTGTTTCTTAGCTTCCCAAGGAGCTGGAAGCAAGATGCTTTAGGGACCATCTGCCCTTAAGGAAAGAAGGCAGCACTTTGTGCCTTGCAGCTGTAGGGCAATGTAGCACACCCAGAGAAGTTGTTCTACTTCTGCCAGGTCAGGCCTGCAAAGAAACTTCGTTTCACAGGCCTTTGTAAGAGATGTTCCCAGTAGGCTGTTAGAGCACTGTGCAGAGCGACTTGTTTCTTAGCTTCCCAAAGAGCTGAAAGCAAGATGCTTTGGGGCCCTCTCACCCTTTGGAAAGAAGGCAGCACTTTGTGCCTTGCAGCTCTAGGGCAATGTAGCACACCCAGAGCCGAAGTTCTACTTCAGCTAGATCAGACCTGCAAAGACACTGCGTTTCACAGGCCTTTGTAAGAGATGTTCCCGGTAGGCTGTTAGAGCACTGTGCAGAGCGAGTTGTTTCTTAGCTTCCCAGAGAGCTGGAAGCAAGATGCTTTGGGGCCCGTTAATTGTATCCCCTGCTACTTTGCTGTAGTTGTTGATTATTTCTAATAGTTTTTCTGTGGATTCTTTGGGGTTTTCTATGTATAAGATCATGTCGTCTGCAAACAACGCGAGTTTTACTTCTTCGTTACCTATTTGGATTCCTTTTATTTTTTTTTCCTGCCGAATTGCTCTGGCCAGCACCTCCAGTACTATGTTGAATAGGAGTGGTGAAAGTGGGCACCCTTGTCTTGTTCCTGTCCTCAGAGGGATGGCTTTCAGCTTTTGTCCATTGAGTATGATGTTGGCTGTGGGTCTATCATATATGGCCTTTATTATGTTGAGGTACTTTCCTTCTATACCCATTTTACTGAGGGTTGTTATCATAAATGGGTGTTGGATCTTGTCGAATGCTTTCTCTGCGTCTATTGAGATGATCATGTGGTTTTTGTTTTTCATTTTGTTGATGTAGTGTATCACGTTGATTGACTTGCGGGTGTTGAACCATCCCTGTGTCCCTGGTATAAATCCCACTTGATCATGGTGTATAATCTTTTTGATGTATTGCTGTAATCGGTTTGCCAAAATTTTGTTGAGGATTTTTGCATCTATGTTCATCAGTGATATCGGCCTGTAGTTCTCCTTCTTTGTGTTGTCCTTGTCAGGTTGGAGGATCAGAGTGATGTTGGCTTCATAGAATGTGTTAGGGAGTTCTCCATCTTTCTCAATTTTCTGGAACAGTTTGAGGAGAATAGGTATAAAGAACTCACACTGCTTAACAACAAAAAAACAAACAACCCGATCAAAAAATGGGCAGAGGACATGAACAGACATTTCTCCAAAGAAGATATGAATATGGCCAATAGACACATGAAAAGATGTTCATCATCGCTAATCATCAGGGAAATGCAAATCAAAACTACACTAAGATATCACCTTACCCCCGTTAGATTGGCAAAAACATCCAAAACCAAGAACGACGAATGTTGGAGAGGTTGTGGAGAAAGAGGAACCCTCATACACTGTTGGTGGGAATGCAAACTGGTACAGCCACTATGGAAAACAGTATGGAGATTTCTCAAAAAGTTAAAAATAGAAATACCCTATGACCCAGCCATCCCATTACTGGGTATCTATCCTAAGAACCTGATATCAGATATCTCAAGAGTCCGTTGCACCCCTATGTTCATCGCAGCATTATTTACAATAGCCAAGACGTGGAACCAGCCTACATGCCCAGAAACTGATGATTGGATAAAGAAGATGTGGTATATATACACAATGGAATACTACTCAGCCATAAAAAAAGACGACATTGGCCCCTTCACAACAATGTGGATGGACCTCGAGGGCATTATGTTAAGCGAAATAAGTCAGTCAGAGAAAGACGAACTCTATATGACTCCACTCATAGGTGGAAATTAGTATATTGAGAAGGAGATCTGATCGGTGGTTACCAGGGAAAAGGGGGGGTGGGGGGAGGGCACGGAGGGGGAAGTGGTGTTCCCACAACATGACTAACCAAAATGTACAACTGAAATTTCACAAGCTTGTAATCCATCATAACATCAATAAACAAAAAAAAAAAAAAAAAGATGCTTTGGGGCCCATCTGCCCCTATGGAAAGAAGGCAGCACTTTGTGCCTTGCAGCTCTAGGGCAATGTAGCACACCCAGAGCAGAAGTTGTACTTCAGCCAGATCAGGCCTGCAAAGAAACTGCGTTTCACAGGCCTTTGTAAGAGATGTTCGCGGTAGGCTTTTAGAGCACTGTGGAGAGCGAGTTGTTTCCTAGCTTCCCAAAGAGCCGGAAGCAAGATGCTTTGGGGCCATTCTCACCCTTTGGAAAGAAGGCAGCACTTTGTGCCTTGCAGCTCTAGGGCAATGTAGCACACCCAGAGAAGAAGTTCTACTTCAGCCAGATCAGACATGCAAAGAAACTGCGTTTCACAGGCCTTTGTAAGAGATGTTCCCCGTAGGCTGTTAGAGCACTGTGCACAGCGAGTTGTTTCTTAGCTTCCCAAAGAGCTGGAAGCAAGATGCTTTAGGGGCCATCTGCCCTTAAGGAAAGAAGGCAGCACTTTGTGCCTTTCCGCTCTAGGGCAATGTAGCACACCCAGAGCAGTTGTTCTACTTCTGCCAGGTCAGGCCTGCAAAGAAACTTCGTTTCACAGGCCTTTGTAAGAGATGTTCGCGGTAGGCTGTTAGAGCACTGTGGAGAGCGAGTTGTTTCCTAGCTTCCCAAAGAGCCGGAGGCAAGATGCTTTGAGGCCCTTCTCACCCTTTGGAAAGAAGGCAGCACTTTGTGCCTTGCAGCTCTAGGGCAATGTAGCACACCCAGAGCCGAAGTTCTACTTCAGCTAGATCAGACCTGCAAAGAAACTTCGTTTCACAGGCCTTTGTAAGAGATGTTCCCGGTAGGCTGTAAGAGCACTGTGCAGAGCGACTAGTTTCTTAGCTTCCCAGATTGCTGGAAGCAGGATGCTTTGGGGCCCATCTGCCCCTATGGAAAGAACGCAGCACTTTGTGCCTTGCAGCTCTAGGGCAATGTAGCACACCCAGAGCAGAAGTTCTACTTCAGCCAGATCAGGCCCGCAAAGAAACTGCGTTTCACAGGCCTTTGTAAGAGATGTTCCCGGTAGGCTGTTAGAGCACTGTGCAGAGCGAGTTGTTTCTTAGATTCCCAGAGAGCTGGAAGCAAGATGCTTTGGGGCCCGTTAATTTTATACCCTGCTACTTTGCTGTAGTTGTTGGTTATTTCTAATAGTTTTTCTGTGGATTCTTTGGGGTTTTCTATGTATAAGATCATGTCGTCTGCAAACAACGCGAGTTTTACTTCTTCGTTACCTATTTGGATTCCTTTTATTTTTTTTTCCTGCCGAATTGCTCTGGCCAGCACCTCCAGTACTATGTTGAATAGGAGTGGTGAAAGTGGGCACCCTTGTCTTGTTCCTGTCCTCAGAGGGATGGCTTTCAGCTTTTGTCCATTGAGTATGATGTTGGCTGTGGGTCTATCATATATGGCCTTTATTATGTTGAGGTACTTTCCTTCTATAGCCATTTTACTGAGGGTTGTTATCATAAATGGGTGTTGGATCTTGTCGAATGCTTTCTCTGCGTCTATTGAGATGATCATGTGGTTTTTGTTTTTCATTTTGTTGATGTAGTGTATCACGTTGATTGACTTGCGGGTGTTGAACCATCCCTGTGTCCCTGGTATAAATCCCACTTGATCATGGTGTATAATCTTTTTGATGTATTGCTGTAATCGGTTTGCCAAAATTTTGTTGAGGATTTTTGCATCTATGTTCATCAGTGATATCGGCCTGTAGTTCTCCTTCTTTGTGTTGTCCTTGTCAGGTTGGGGGATCAGAGTGATGTTGGCTTCATAGAATGTGTTAGGGAGTTCTCCATCTTTCTCAATTTTCTGGAACAGTTTGAGGAGAATAGGTACAAAGAACTCACACTGCTTAACAACAAAAAAACAAACAACCCGATCAAAAAATGGGCAGAGGACATGAACAGACATTTCTCCAAAGAAGATATGAATATGGCCAATAGACACATGAAAAGATGTTCATCATCGCTAATCATCAGGGAAATGCAAATCAAAACTACACTAAGATATCACCTTACCCCCGTTAGATTGGCAAAAACATCCAAAACCAAGAACGACGAATGTTGGAGAGGTTGTGGAGAAAGAGGAACCCTCATACACTGTTGGTGGGAATGCAAACTGGTACAGCCACTATGGAAAACAGTATGGAGATTTCTCAAAAAGTTAAAAATAGAAATACCCTATGACCCAGCCATCCCATTACTGGGTATCTATCCTAAGAACCTGATATCAGATATCTCAAGAGTCCGTTGCACCCCTATGTTCATCGCAGCATTATTTACAATAGCCAAGACGTGGAACCAGCCTACATGCCCAGAAACTGATGATTGGATAAAGAAGATGTGGTATATATACACAATGGAATACTACTCAGCCATAAAAAAAGACGACATTGGCCCCTTCACAACAATGTGGATGGACCTCGAGGGCATTATGTTAAGCGAAATAAGTCAGTCAGAGAAAGACGAACTCTATATGACTCCACTCATAGGTGGAAATTAGTATATTGAGAAGGAGATCTGATCGGTGGTTACCAGGGAAAAGGGGGGGTGGGGGAATGGAACGGAGGGGGAAGTGGTGTTCCCACAACATGACTAACAAAAATGTACAACTGAAATTTCACAAGCTTGTAATCCATCATAACATTAATAAAGAAAAAAAAAAAAAAGATGCTTTGGGGCCCATCTGCCCCTATGGAAAGAACGCAGCACTTTGTGCCTTGCAGCTCTAGGGCAATGTAGCACATGCAGAGCAGAAGTTCTACTTCAGCCAGATCAGGCCTGCAAAGAAACGGCGTTTCACAGGCCTTTGTAAGAGATGTTCCCTGTAGGCTGTTAGAGCACTGTGCAGAGCGAGTTCTTTCTTAGCTTCCCAAGGAGCTGGAAGCAAGATGATTTGGGGCCCTTCTCACCCTTTGGAAAGAAGGCAGCACTTTGTGCCTTGCAGCTCTAGGGCAATGTAGCACACCCAGAGCCGAAGTTCTACTTCAGCTAGGTCAGACCTGCAAAGAAACTTCGTTTCACAAGCTTTGTAAGAGATCTTCCCAGTAGGCTGTTAGAGCACTGTGCAGAGCGAGTTGTTTCTTAGCTTCACAGAGAGCTGGAAGCAAGGTGCTTTGGGGCCCGTTAATTTTATACCCTGCTACTTTGCTGTAGTTGTTGATTATTTCTAATAGTTTTTCTGTGGATTCTTTGGGGTTTTCTATGTATAAGATCATGTCGTCTGCAAACAACGCGAGTTTTACTTCTTCGTTACCTATTTGGATTCCTTTTATTTTTTTTTCCTGCCGAATTGCTCTGGCCAGCACCTCCAGTACTATGTTGAATAGGAGTGGTGAAAGTGGGCACCCTTGTCTTTTTCCTGTCCTCAGAGGGATGGCTTTCAGCTTTTGTCCATTGAGTATGCTGTTGGCTGTGGGTCTATCATATATGGCCTTTATTATGTTGAGGTACTTTCCTTCTATACCCATTTTACTGAGGGTTTTTATCATAAATGGGTGTTGGATCTTGTCGAATGCTTTCTCTGCGTCTATTGAGATGATCATGTGGTTTTTGTTTTTCATTTTGTTGATGTAGTGTATCACGTTGATTGACTTGCGGGTGTTGAACCATCCCTGTGTCCCTGGTATAAATCCCACTTGATCATGGTGTATAATCTTTTTGATGTATTGCTGTAATCGGTTTGCCAAAATTTGGTTGAGGATTTTTGCATCTATGTTCATCAGTGATATCGGCCTGTAGTTCTCCTTCTTTGTGTTGTCCTTGTCAGGTTTGGGGATCAGAGTGATGTTGGCTTCATAGAATGTGTTAGGGAGTTCTCCATCTTTCTCAATTTTCTGGAACAGTTTGAGGAGAATAGGTACAAAGAACTCACACTGCTTAACAACAAAAAAACAAACAACCCGATCAAAAAATGGGCAGAGGACATGAACAGACATTTCTCCAAAGAAGATATGAATATGGCCAATAGACACATGAAAAGATGTTCATCATCGCTAATCATCAGGGAAATGCAAATCAAAACTACACTAAGATATCACCTTACCCCCGTTAGATTGGCAAAAACATCCAAAACCAAGAACGACGAATGTTTGAGAGGTTGTGGAGAAAGAGGAACCCTCATACACTGTTGGTGGGAATGCAAACTGGTACAGCCACTATGGAAAACAGTATGGAGATTTCTCAAAAAGTTAAAAATAGAAATACCCTATGACCCAGCCATCCCATTACTGGGTATCTATCCTAAGAACCTGATATCAGATATCTCAAGAGTCCGTTGCACCCCTATGTTCATCGCAGCATTATTTACAATAGCCAAGACGTGGAACCAGCCTACATGCCCAGAAACTGATGATTGGATAAAGAAGATGTGGTATATATACACAATGGAATACTACTCAGCCATAAAAAAAGACGACATTGGCCCCTTCACAACAATGTGGATGGACCTCGAGGGCATTATGTTAAGCGAAATAAGTCAGTCAGAGAAAGACGAACTCTATATGACTCCACTCATAGGTGGAAATTAGTATATTGAGAAGGAGATCTGATCGGTGGTTACCAGGGAAAAGGGGGGGTGGGGGAATGGAACGGAGGGGGAAGTGGTGTTCCCACAACATGACTAACAAAAATGTACAACTGAAATTTCACAAGCTTGTAATCCATCATAACATTAATAAAGAAAAAAAAAAAAAAGATGCTTTGGGGCCCATCTGCCCCTATGGAAAGAACGCAGCACTTTGTGCCTTGCAGCTCTAGGGCAATGTAGCACATGCAGAGCAGAAGTTCTACTTCAGCCAGATCAGGCCTGCAAAGAAACGGCGTTTCACAGGCCTTTGTAAGAGATGTTCCCTGTAGGCTGTTAGAGCACTGTGCAGAGCGAGTTCTTTCTTAGCTTCCCAAGGAGCTGGAAGCAAGATGATTTGGGGCCCTTCTCACCCTTTGGAAAGAAGGCAGCACTTTGTGCCTTGCAGCTCTAGGGCAATGTAGCACACCCAGAGCCGAAGTTCTACTTCAGCTAGGTCAGACCTGCAAAGAAACTTCGTTTCACAAGCTTTGTAAGAGATCTTCCCAGTAGGCTGTTAGAGCACTGTGCAGAGCGAGTTGTTTCTTAGCTTCACAGAGAGCTGGAAGCAAGGTGCTTTGGGGCCCGTTAATTTTATACCCTGCTACTTTGCTGTAGTTGTTGATTATTTCTAATAGTTTTTCTGTGGATTCTTTGGGGTTTTCTATGTATAAGATCATGTCGTCTGCAAACAACGCGAGTTTTACTTCTTCGTTACCTATTTGGATTCCTTTTATTTTTTTTTCCTGCCGAATTGCTCTGGCCAGCACCTCCAGTACTATGTTGAATAGGAGTGGTGAAAGTGGGCACCCTTGTCTTTTTCCTGTCCTCAGAGGGATGACTTTCAGCTTTTGTCCATTGAGTATGCTGTTGGCTGTGGGTCTATCATATATGGCCTTTATTATGTTGAGGTACTTTCCTTCTATACCCATTTTACTGAGGGTTTTTATCATAAATGGGTGTTGGATCTTGTCGAATGCTTTCTCTGCGTCTATTGAGATGATCATGTGGTTTTTGTTTTTCATTTTGTTGATGTAGTGTATCACGTTGATTGACTTGCGGGTGTTGAACCATCCCTGTGTCCCTGGTATAAATCCCACTTGATCATGGTGTATAATCTTTTTGATGTATTGCTGTAATCGGTTTGCCAAAATTTGGTTGAGGATTTTTGCATCTATGTTCATCAGTGATATCGGCCTGTAGTTCTCCTTCTTTGTGTTGTCCTTGTCAGGTTTGGGGATCAGAGTGATGTTGGCTTCATAGAATGTGTTAGGGAGTTCTCCATCTTTCTCAATTTTCTGGAACAGTTTGAGGAGAATAGGTACAAAGAACTCACACTGCTTAACAACAAAAAAACAAACAACCCGATCAAAAAATGGGCAGAGGACATGAACAGACATTTCTCCAAAGAAGATATGAATATGGCCAATAGACACATGAAAAGATGTTCATCATCGCTAATCATCAGGGAAATGCAAATCAAAACTACACTAAGATATCACCTTACCCCCGTTAGATTGGCAAAAACATCCAAAACCAAGAACGACGAATGTTTGAGAGGTTGTGGAGAAAGAGGAACCCTCATACACTGTTGGTGGGAATGCAAACTGGTACAGCCACTATGGAAAACAGTATGGAGATTTCTCAAAAAGTTAAAAATAGAAATACCCTATGACCCAGCCATCCCATTACTGGGTATCTATCCTAAGAACCTGATATCAGATATCTCAAGAGTCCGTTGCACCCCTATGTTCATCGCAGCATTATTTACAATAGCCAAGACGTGGAACCAGCCTACATGCCCAGAAACTGATGATTGGATAAAGAAGATGTGGTATATATACACAATGGAATACTACTCAGCCATAAAAAAAGACGACATTGGCCCCTTCACAACAATGTGGATGGACCTCGAGGGCATTATGTTAAGCGAAATAAGTCAGTCAGAGAAAGACGAACTCTATATGACTCCACTCATAGGTGGAAATTAGTATATTGAGAAGGAGATCTGATCGGTGGTTACCAGGGAAAAGGGGGGGTGGGGGAATGGAACGGAGGGGGAAGTGGTGTTCCCACAACATGACTAACAAAAATGTACAACTGAAATTTCACAAGCTTGTAATCCATCATAACATTAATAAAGAGAAAAAAAAAAAAGATGCTTTGGGGCCCATCTGCCCCTATGGAAAGAACGCAGCACTTTGTGCCTTGCAGCTCTAGGGCAATGTAGCACATGCAGAGCAGAAGTTCTACTTCAGCCAGATCAGGCCTGCAAAGAAACGGCGTTTCACAGGCCTTTGTAAGAGATGTTCCCTGTAGGCTGTTAGAGCACTGTGCAGAGCGAGTTCTTTCTTAGCTTCCCAAGGAGCTGGAAGCAAGATGATTTGGGGCCCTTCTCACCCTTTGGAAAGAAGGCAGCACTTTGTGCCTTGCAGCTCTAGGGCAATGTAGCACACCCAGAGCCGAAGTTCTACTTCAGCTAGGTCAGACCTGCAAAGAAACTTCGTTTCACAAGCTTTGTAAGAGATCTTCCCAGTAGGCTGTTAGAGCACTGTGCAGAGCGAGTTGTTTCTTAGCTTCACAGAGAGCTGGAAGCAAGGTGCTTTGGGGCCCGTTAATTTTATACCCTGCTACTTTGCTGTAGTTGTTGATTATTTCTAATAGTTTTTCTGTGGATTCTTTGGGGTTTTCTATGTATAAGATCATGTCGTCTGCAAACAACGCGAGTTTTACTTCTTCGTTACCTATTTGGATTCCTTTTATTTTTTTTTCCTGCCGAATTGCTCTGGCCAGCACCTCCAGTACTATGTTGAATAGGAGTGGTGAAAGTGGGCACCCTTGTCTTTTTCCTGTCCTCAGAGGGATGGCTTTCAGCTTTTGTCCATTGAGTATGCTGTTGGCTGTGGGTCTATCATATATGGCCTTTATTATGTTGAGGTACTTTCCTTCTATACCCATTTTACTGAGGGTTTTTATCATAAATGGGTGTTGGATCTTGTCGAATGCTTTCTCTGCGTCTATTGAGATGATCATGTGGTTTTTGTTTTTCATTTTGTTGATGTAGTGTATCACGTTGATTGACTTGCGGGTGTTGAACCATCCCTGTGTCCCTGGTATAAATCCCACTTGATCATGGTGTATAATCTTTTTGATGTATTGCTGTAATCGGTTTGCCAAAATTTGGTTGAGGATTTTTGCATCTATGTTCATCAGTGATATCGGCCTGTAGTTCTCCTTCTTTGTGTTGTCCTTGTCAGGTTTGGGGATCAGAGTGATGTTGGCTTCATAGAATGTGTTAGGGAGTTCTCCATCTTTCTCAATTTTCTGGAACGGTTTGAGGAGAATAGGTACAAAGAACTCACACTGCTTAACAACAAAAAAACAAACAACCCGATCAAAAAATGGGCAGAGGACATGAACAGACATTTCTCCAAAGAAGATATGAATATGGCCAATAGACACATGAAAAGATGTTCATCATCGCTAATCATCAGGGAAATGCAAATCAAAACTACACTAAGATATCACCTTACCCCCGTTAGATTGGCAAAAACATCCAAAACCAAGAACGACGAATGTTTGAGAGGTTGTGGAGAAAGAGGAACCCTCATACACTGTTGGTGGGAATGCAAACTGGTACAGCCACTATGGAAAACAGTATGGAGATTTCTCAAAAAGTTAAAAATAGAAATACCCTATGACCCAGCCATCCCATTACTGGGTATCTATCCTAAGAACCTGATATCAGATATCTCAAGAGTCCGTTGCACCCCTATGTTCATCGCAGCATTATTTACAATAGCCAAGACGTGGAACCAGCCTACATGCCCAGAAACTGATGATTGGATAAAGAAGATGTGGTATATATACACAATGGAATACTACTCAGCCATAAAAAAAGACGACATTGGCCCCTTCACAACAATGTGGATGGACCTCGAGGGCATTATGTTAAGCGAAATAAGTCAGTCAGAGAAAGACGAACTCTATATGACTCCACTCATAGGTGGAAATTAGTATATTGAGAAGGAGATCTGATCGGTGGTTACCAGGGAAAAGGGGGGGTGGGGGAATGGAACGGAGGGGGAAGTGGTGTTCCCACAACATGACTAACAAAAATGTACAACTGAAATTTCACAAGCTTGTAATCCATCATAACATTAATAAAGAAAAAAAAAAAAAAGATGCTTTGGGGCCCATCTGCCCCTATGGAAAGAACGCAGCACTTTGTGCCTTGCAGCTCTAGGGCAATGTAGCACATGCAGAGCAGAAGTTCTACTTCAGCCAGATCAGGCCTGCAAAGAAACGGCGTTTCACAGGCCTTTGTAAGAGATGTTCCCTGTAGGCTGTTAGAGCACTGTGCAGAGCGAGTTCTTTCTTAGCTTCCCAAGGAGCTGGAAGCAAGATGATTTGGGGCCCTTCTCACCCTTTGGAAAGAAGGCAGCACTTTGTGCCTTGCAGCTCTAGGGCAATGTAGCACACCCAGAGCCGAAGTTCTACTTCAGCTAGGTCAGACCTGCAAAGAAACTTCGTTTCACAAGCTTTGTAAGAGATCTTCCCAGTAGGCTGTTAGAGCACTGTGCAGAGCGAGTTGTTTCTTAGCTTCACAGAGAGCTGGAAGCAAGGTGCTTTGGGGCCCGTTAATTTTATACCCTGCTACTTTGCTGTAGTTGTTGATTATTTCTAATAGTTTTTCTGTGGATTCTTTGGGGTTTTCTATGTATAAGATCATGTCGTCTGCAAACAACGCGAGTTTTACTTCTTCGTTACCTATTTGGATTCCTTTTATTTTTTTTTCCTGCCGAATTGCTCTGGCCAGCACCTCCAGTACTATGTTGAATAGGAGTGGTGAAAGTGGGCACCCTTGTCTTTTTCCTGTCCTCAGAGGGATGGCTTTCAGCTTTTGTCCATTGAGTATGCTGTTGGCTGTGGGTCTATCATATATGGCCTTTATTATGTTGAGGTACTTTCCTTCTATACCCATTTTACTGAGGGTTTTTATCATAAATGGGTGTTGGATCTTGTCGAATGCTTTCTCTGCGTCTATTGAGATGATCATGTGGTTTTTGTTTTTCATTTTGTTGATGTAGTGTATCACGTTGATTGACTTGCGGGTGTTGAACCATCCCTGTGTCCCTGGTATAAATCCCACTTGATCATGGTGTATAATCTTTTTGATGTATTGCTGTAATCGGTTTGCCAAAATTTGGTTGAGGATTTTTGCATCTATGTTCATCAGTGATATCGGCCTGTAGTTCTCCTTCTTTGTGTTGTCCTTGTCAGGTTTGGGGATCAGAGTGATGTTGGCTTCATAGAATGTGTTAGGGAGTTCTCCATCTTTCTCAATTTTCTGGAACGGTTTGAGGAGAATAGGTACAAAGAACTCACACTGCTTAACAACAAAAAAACAAACAACCCGATCAAAAAATGGGCAGAGGACATGAACAGACATTTCTCCAAAGAAGATATGAATATGGCCAATAGACACATGAAAAGATGTTCATCATCGCTAATCATCAGGGAAATGCAAATCAAAACTACACTAAGATATCACCTTACCCCCGTTAGATTGGCAAAAACATCCAAAACCAAGAACGACGAATGTTGGAGAGGTTGTGGAGAAAGAGGAACCCTCATACACTGTTGGTGGGAATGCAAACTGGTACAGCCACTATGGAAAACAGTATGGAGATTTCTCAAAAAGTTAAAAATAGAAATACCCTATGACCCAGCCATCCCATTACTGGGTATCTATCCTAAGAACCTGATATCAGATATCTCAAGAGTCCGTTGCACCCCTATGTTCATCGCAGCATTATTTACAATAGCCAAGACGTGGAACCAGCCTACATGCCCAGAAACTGATGATTGGATAAAGAAGATGTGGTATATATACACAATGGAATACTACTCAGCCATAAAAAAAGACGACATTGGCCCCTTCACAACAATGTGGATGGACCTCGAGGGCATTATGTTAAGCGAAATAAGTCAGTCAGAGAAAGACGAACTCTATATGACTCCACTCATAGGTGGAAATTAGTATATTGAGAAGGAGATCTGATCGGTGGTTACCAGGGAAAAGGGGGGGTGGGGGGAGGGCACGGAGGGGGAAGTGGTGTTCCCACAACATGACTAACCAAAATGTACAACTGAAATTTCACAAGCTTGTAATCCATCATAACATCAATAAACAAAAAAAAAAAAAAAAAGATGCTTTGGGGCCCATCTGCCCCTATGGAAAGAAGGCAGCACTTTGTGCCTTGCAGCTCTAGGGCAATGTAGCACACCCAGAGCAGAAGTTGTACTTCAGCCAGATCAGGCCTGCAAAGAAACTGCGTTTCACAGGCCTTTGTAAGAGATGTTCGCGGTAGGCTTTTAGAGCACTGTGGAGAGCGAGTTGTTTCCTAGCTTCCCAAAGAGCCGGAAGCAAGATGCTTTGGGGCCATTCTCACCCTTTGGAAAGAAGGCAGCACTTTGTGCCTTGCAGCTCTAGGGCAATGTAGCACACCCAGAGCAGAAGTTCTACTTCAGCCAGATCAGACATGCAAAGAAACTGCGTTTCACAGGCCTTTGTAAGAGATGTTCCCCGTAGGCTGTTAGAGCACTGTGCACAGCGAGTTGTTTCTTAGCTTCCCAAAGAGCTGGAAGCAAGATGCTTTAGGGGCCATCTGCCCTTAAGGAAAGAAGGCAGCACTTTGTGCCTTTCCGCTCTAGGGCAATGTAGCACACCCAGAGCAGTTGTTCTACTTCTGCCAGGTCAGGCCTGCAAAGAAACTTCGTTTCACAGGCCTTTGTAAGAGATGTTCGCGGTAGGCTGTTAGAGCACTGTGGAGAGCGAGTTGTTTCCTAGCTTCCCAAAGAGCCGGAAGCAAGATGCTTTGAGGCCCTTCTCACCCTTTGGAAAGAAGGCAGCACTTTGTGCCTTGCAGCTCTAGGGCAATGTAGCACACCCAGAGCCGAAGTTCTACTTCAGCTAGATCAGACCTGCAAAGAAACTTCGTTTCACAGGCCTTTGTAAGAGATGTTCCCGGTAGGCTGTAAGAGCACTGTGCAGAGCGACTAGTTTCTTAGCTTCCCAGATTGCTGGAAGCAGGATGCTTTGGGGCCCATCTGCCCCTATGGAAAGAACGCAGCACTTTGTGCCTTGCAGCTCTAGGGCAATGTAGCACACCCAGAGCAGAAGTTCTACTTCAGCCAGATCAGGCCCGCAAAGAAACTGCGTTTCACAGGCCTTTGTAAGAGATGTTCCCGGTAGGCTGTTAGAGCACTGTGCAGAGCGAGTTGTTTCTTAGATTCCCAGAGAGCTGGAAGCAAGATGCTTTGGGGCCCGTTAATTTTATACCCTGCTACTTTGCTGTAGTTGTTGGTTATTTCTAATAGTTTTTCTGTGGATTCTTTGGGGTTTTCTATGTATAAGATCATGTCGTCTGCAAACAACGCGAGTTTTACTTCTTCGTTACCTATTTGGATTCCTTTTATTTTTTTTTCCTGCCGAATTGCTCTGGCCAGCACCTCCAGTACTATGTTGAATAGGAGTGGTTAAAGTGGGCACCCTTGTCTTGTTCCTGTCCTCAGAGGGATGGCTTTCAGCTTTTGTCCATTGAGTATGATGTTGGCTGTGGGTCTATCATATATGGCCTTTATTATGTTGAGGTACTTTCCTTCTATAGCCATTTTACTGAGGGTTGTTATCATAAATGGGTGTTGGATCTTGTCGAATGCTTTCTCTGCGTCTATTGAGATGATCATGTGGTTTTTGTTTTTCATTTTGTTGATGTAGTGTATCACGTTGATTGACTTGCGGGTGTTGAACCATCCCTGTGTCCCTGGTATAAATCCCACTTGATCATGGTGTATAATCTTTTTGATGTATTGCTGTAATCGGTTTGCCAAAATTTTGTTGAGGATTTTTGCATCTATGTTCATCAGTGATATCGGCCTGTAGTTCTCCTTCTTTGTTTTGTCCTTGTCAGGTTGGGGGATCAGAGTGATGTTGGCTTCATAGAATGTGTTAGGGAGTTCTCCATCTTTCTCAATTTTCTGGAACAGTTTGAGGAGAATAGGTACAAAGAACTCACACTGCTTAACAACAAAAAAACAAACAACCCGATCAAAAAATGGGCAGAGGACATGAACAGACATTTCTCCAAAGAAGATATGAATATGGCCAATAGACACATGAAAAGATGTTCATCATCGCTAATCATCAGGGAAATGCAAATCAAAACTACACTAAGATATCACCTTACCCCCGTTAGATTGGCAAAAACATCCAAAACCAAGAACGACGAATGTTTGAGAGGTTGTGGAGAAAGAGGAACCCTCATACACTGTTGGTGGGAATGCAAACTGGTACAGCCACTATGGAAAACAGTATGGAGATTTCTCAAAAAGTTAAAAATAGAAATACCCTATGACCCAGCCATCCCATTACTGGGTATCTATCCTAAGAACCTGATATCAGATATCTCAAGAGTCCGTTGCACCCCTATGTTCATCGCAGCATTATTTACAATAGCCAAGACGTGGAACCAGCCTACATGCCCAGAAACTGATGATTGGATAAAGAAGATGTGGTATATATACACAATGGAATACTACTCAGCCATAAAAAAAGACGACATTGGCCCCTTCACAACAATGTGGATGGACCTCGAGGGCATTATGTTAAGCGAAATAAGTCAGTCAGAGAAAGACGAACTCTATATGACTCCACTCATAGGTGGAAATTAGTATATTGAGAAGGAGATCTGATCGGTGGTTACCAGGGAAAAGGGGGGGTGGGGGAATGGAACGGAGGGGGAAGTGGTGTTCCCACAACATGACTAACAAAAATGTACAACTGAAATTTCACAAGCTTGTAATCCATCATAACATTAATAAAGAAAAAAAAAAAAAAGATGCTTTGGGGCCCATCTGCCCCTATGGAAAGAACGCAGCACTTTGTGCCTTGCAGCTCTAGGGCAATGTAGCACATGCAGAGCAGAAGTTCTACTTCAGCCAGATCAGGCCTGCAAAGAAACGGCGTTTCACAGGCCTTTGTAAGAGATGTTCCCTGTAGGCTGTTAGAGCACTGTGCAGAGCGAGTTCTTTCTTAGCTTCCCAAGGAGCTGGAAGCAAGATGATTTGGGGCCCTTCTCACCCTTTGGAAAGAAGGCAGCACTTTGTGCCTTGCAGCTCTAGGGCAATGTAGCACACCCAGAGCCGAAGTTCTACTTCAGCTAGGTCAGACCTGCAAAGAAACTTCGTTTCACAAGCTTTGTAAGAGATCTTCCCAGTAGGCTGTTAGAGCACTGTGCAGAGCGAGTTGTTTCTTAGCTTCACAGAGAGCTGGAAGCAAGGTGCTTTGGGGCCCGTTAATTTTATACCCTGCTACTTTGCTGTAGTTGTTGATTATTTCTAATAGTTTTTCTGTGGATTCTTTGGGGTTTTCTATGTATAAGATCATGTCGTCTGCAAACAACGCGAGTTTTACTTCTTCGTTACCTATTTGGATTCCTTTATTTTTTTTTCCTGCCGAATTGCTCTGGCCAGCACCTCCAGTACTATGTTGAATAGGAGTGGTGAAAGTGGGCACCCTTGTCTTGTTCCTGTCCTCAGAGGGATGGCTTTCAGCTTTTGTCCATTGAGTATGATGTTGGCTGTGGGTCTATCATATATGGCCTTTATTATGTTGAGGTACTTTCCTTCTATACCCATTTTACTGAGGGTTTTTATCATAAATGGGTGTTGGATCTTGTCGAATGCTTTCTCTGCGTCTATTGAGATGATCATGTGGTTTTTGTTTTTCATTTTGTTGATGTAGTGTATCACGTTGATTGACTTGCGGGTGTTGAACCATCCCTGTGTCCCTGGTATAAATCCCACTTGATCATGGTGTATAATCTTTTTGATGTATTGCTGTAATCGGTTTGCCAAAATTTGGTTGAGGATTTTTGCATCTATGTTCATCAGTGATATCGGCCTGTAGTTCTCCTTCTTTGTGTTGTCCTTGTCAGGTTTGGGGATCAGAGTGATGTTGGCTTCATAGAATGTGTTAGGGAGTTCTCCATCTTTCTCAATTTTCTGGAACGGTTTGAGGAGAATAGGTACAAAGAACTCACACTGCTTAACAACAAAAAAACAAACAACCCGATCAAAAAATGGGCAGAGGACATGAACAGACATTTCTCCAAAGAAGATATGAATATGGCCAATAGACACATGAAAAGATGTTCATCATCGCTAATCATCAGGGAAATGCAAATCAAAACTACACTAAGATATCACCTTACCCCCGTTAGATTGGCAAAAACATCCAAAACCAAGAACGACGAATGTTTCAGAGGTTGTGGAGAAAGAGGAACCCTCATACACTGTTGGTGGGAATGCAAACTGGTACAGCCACTATGGAAAACAGTATGGAGATTTCTCAAAAAGTTAAAAATAGAAATACCCTATGACCCAGCCATCCCATTACTGGGTATCTATCCTAAGAACCTGATATCAGATATCTCAAGAGTCCGTTGCACCCCTATGTTCATCGCAGCATTATTTACAATAGCCAAGACGTGGAACCAGCCTACATGCCCAGAAACTGATGATTGGATAAAGAAGATGTGGTATATATACACAATGGAATACTACTCAGCCATAAAAAAAGACGAAATTGGCCCCTTCACAACAATGTGGATGGACCTCGAGGGCATTATGTTAAGCGAAATAAGTCAGTCAGAGAAAGACGAACTCTATATGACTCCACTCATAGGTGGAAATTAGTATATTGAGAAGGAGATCTGATCGGTGGTTACCAGGGAAAAGGGGGGGTGGGGGGAGGGCACGGAGGGGGAAGTGGTGTTCCCACAACATGACTAACAAAAATGTACAACTGAAATTTCACAAGCTTGTAATCCATCATAACATTAATAAAGAAAAAAAAAAAAAAAAGATGCTTTGGGGCCCATCTGCCTGTATGGAACGAACGCAGCACTTTGTGCCTTGCAGCTCTAGGGCAATGTAGCACACACAGAGCAGAAGTTCTACTTCAGCCAGATCAGGCCTGCAAAGAAACTGCGTTTCACAGGCCTTTGTAAGAGATGTTCCCTGTAGGCTGTTAGAGCACTGTGCAGAGCTAGTTGTTTCTTAGCTTCCCAAAGAGCTGGAAGCAAGATGCTTTGGGGCCCATATGCCCCTATGGAAAGAACGCAGCACTTTGTGCCTTGCAGCTCTAGGGCAATGCAGCACACCCCGAGCAGAAGTTCTACTTCAGCCAGATCAGGCCTGCAAAGAAACTGCGTTTCACAGGCCTTTGTAAGAGATGTTCCCGGTAGGCTGTTAGAGCACTGTGCAGAGCGAGTTGTTTCTTAGCTTCCCAGAGAGCTGGAAGCAAGATGCTTTGTGGCCCGTTATTTGTATACCCTGCTACATTGCTGTAGTTGTTGATTATTTCTAATAGTTTTTCTGTGGATTCTTTGGGGTTTTCTATGTATAAGATCATGTCGTCTGCAAACAACGCGAGTTTTACTTCTTCGTTACCTCTTTGGATTCCTTCCATTTTTTTTTCCTGCCGAATTGCTCTGGCCAGCACCTCCAGTACTATGTTGAATAGGAGTGGTGAAAGTGGGCACCCTTATCTTGTTCCTGTCCTCAGAGGGATGGCTTTCAGCTTTTGTCCATTGAGTATGCTGTTGGCTGTGGGTCTATCATATATGGCCTTTATTATGTTGAGGTACTTTCCTTCTATACCCATTTTACTGAGGGTTTTTATCATAAATGGGTGTTGGATCTTGTCGAATGCTTTCTCTGCGTCTATTGAGATGATCATGTGGTTTTTGTTTTTCATTTTGTTGATGTAGTGTATCACGTTGATTGACTTGCGTGTGTTGAACCATCCCTGTGTCCCTGGTATAAATCCCACTTGATCATGGTGTATAATCTTTTTGATGTATTGCTGTAATCGGTTTGCCAAAATTTTGTTGGGGATTTTTGCATCTATGTTCATCAGTGATATCGGCCTGTAGGTCTCCTTCTTTGTGTTGTCCTTGTCAGGTTGGGGGATCAGAGTGATGTTGGCTTCATAGAATGTGTTAGGGAGTTCTCCATCTTTCTCAATTTTCTGGAACAGTTTGAGGAGAATAGGTACAAAGAACTCACACTGCTTAACAACAAAAAAACAAACAACCCGATCAAAAAATGGGCAGAGGACATGAACAGACATTTCTCCAAAGAAGATATGAATATGGCCAATAGACACATGAAAAGATGTTCATCATCGCTAATCATCAGGGAAATGCAAATCAAAACTACACTAAGATATCACCTTACCCCCGTTAGATTGGCAAAAACATCCAAAACCAAGAACGACAAATGTTGGAGAGGTTGTGGAGAAAGAGGAACCCTCATACACTGTTGGTGGGAATGCAAACTGGTACAGCCACTATGGAAAACAGTATGGAGATTTCTCAAAAAGTTAAAAATAGAAATACCCTATGACAAAGCCATCCCATTACTGGGTATCTATCCTAAGAACCTGATATCAGATATCTCAAGAGTCCGTTGCACCCCTATGTTCATCGCAGCATTATTTACAATAGCCAAGACGTGGAACCAGCCTACATGCCCAGAAACTGATGATTGGATAAAGAAGATGTGGTATATATACACAATGGAATACTACTCAGCCATAAAAAAAGACGACATTGGCCCCTTCACAACAATGTGGATGGACCTCGAGGGCATTATGTTAAGCGAAATAAGTCAGTCAGAGAAAGACGAACTCTATATGACTCCACTCATAGGTGGAAATTAGTATATTGAGAAGGAGATCTGATTGGTGGTTACCAGGGAAAAGGGGGGGTGGGGGGAGGGCACGGAGGGGGAAGTCGTGTTCCCACAACAAGACTAACAAAAATGTACAACTGAAATTTCACAAGCTTGTAATCCATCATAACATTAATAAACAAACAAAAAAAAAAAGATGCTTTGGGGCCCATCTGCCCCTATGGAAAGAACGCAGCACTTTGTGCCTTGCAGCTCTAGGGCAATGTAGCACACCCAGAGCAGAAGTTCTACTTCAGCCAAATCAGGCCCGCAAAGAAACTGCGTTTCACAGGCCTTTGTAAGAAATGTTCCCGGTAGGCTGTTAGAGCACTGTGCAGAGCGAGTTGTTTCTTAGCTTCCCAAAGAGCTGGAAGCAAGATGCTTTGGGGCCCTTCTCACCCTTTGGCAAGAAGGCAGCACTTTGTGCCTTGCAGCTCTAAGGCAATGTAGCACACCCAGAGCAGAAGTTCTACTTCAGCCAGATCAGGCATGCAAAGAAACTGCGTTTCACAGGCCTTTGTAAGAGATGTTCCCTGTAGGCTGTTAGAGCACTGTGCAGAGCAAGTTGTTTCTCAGCTTCCAAAAGAGTTGGAAGCAAGATGCCTTGGGGCTCATCTGTCTCTTTGAAAGAAAGGCAGCATTTTGTGCCTTGCAGCTCTAGGGCAATGTAGCACACCCAGAGCAGAAGTTCTACTTCAGCCAGATCAGGCCCGCAAAGAAACTGCATTTCACAGGCCTTTGTAAGAGATGTTCCCCGTAGGCTGTTAGAGCACTGTGCAGAGCGAGTTGTTTCTTAGCTTCCCAAACAGCTGGAAGCAAGATGCTTTGGGGCCCTACTCACCCTTTGGAAAGAAGGCAGCACTTTGTGCCTTGCAGCTCTAGGGCAATGTAGCACACCCAGAGCAGATGTTCTACTTCTGCCAGGTCAGGCCTGCAAAGAAACTGCGTTTCACAGGCCTTTGTAAGAGATGTTCCCGGTAGGCTGTTAGAGCACTGTGCAGAGCGAGTTGTTTCTCAGCTTCCCAAACAGCCGGAAGCAAGATGCTTTGAGGGCCATCTGCACTTAAGGAAAGAAGGCAGCACTTTGTGCCTTGCAGCTCTAGGGCAATGCAGCACACCCAGAGCAGAAGTTCTACTTCAGCCAGATCAGGCCTGCAAAGAAACTGCGTTTCACAGGCCTTTGTAAGAGATGTTCCCGGTAGGCTGTTAGAGCACTGTGCAGAGCGAGTTGTTTCTCAGCTTCCCAAACAGCCGGAAGCAAGATGCTTTGGGGGCCATTTGCCCTTAAGGTAAGAAGGCAGCACTTTGTGCCTTGCAGCTCTAGGGCAATGCAGCACACCCCGAGCAGAAGTTCTACTTCAGCCAGATCAGGCCTGCAAAGAAACTGCGTTACACAGGCCTTTGTAAGAGATGTTCCCGGTAGGCTGTTAGAGCACTGTGCAGAGCGAGTTGTTTCTTAGCTTCCCAGAGAGCTGGAAGCAAGATGCTTTGGGGACCGTTAATTTTATACCCTGCTACTTTGCTGTAGTTGTTGATTATTTCTAATAGTTTTGCTGTGGATTCTTTGGGGTTTTCTATGTATAAGATCATGTCGTCTGCAAACAACGCGAGTTTTATTTCTTCGTTACCTATTTCGATTCCTTTTATTTTTTTTTCCTGCCGAATTGCTCTGGCCAGCACCTCCAGTACTATGTTGAATAGGAGTGGTGAAAGTGGGCACCCTTGCCTTGTTCCTGTCCTCAGAGGGATGGCTTTCAGCTTTTGTCCATTGAGTATGATTTTGGCTGTGGGTGGATCATATATGGCCTTTATTATGTTGAGGTACTTTCCTTCTATACCCATTTTACTGAGGGTTTTTATCATAAATGGGTGTTGGATCTTGTCGAATGCTTTCTCTGCGTCTATTGAGATGATCATGTGGTTTTTGTTTTTCATTTTGTTGATGTAGTGTATCACGTTGATTGACTTGCGGGTGTTGAACCATCCCTGTGTCCCTGGTATAAATCCCACTTGATCATGGTGTATAATCTTTTTGATGTATTGCTGTAATCGGTTTGCCAAAATTTTGTTGAGGATTTTTGCATCTATGTTCATCAGTGATATCGGCCTGTAGTTCTCCTTCTTTGTGTTGTCCTTGTCAGGTTGGGGGATCAGAGTGATGTTGGCTTCATAGAATGTGTTAGGGAGTTCTCCATCTTTCTCAATTATCTGGAACAGTTTGAGGAGAATAGGTACAAAGAACTCACACTGCTTAACAACAAAAAAACAAACAACCCGATCAAAAAATGGGCAGAGGACATGAACAGACATTTCTCCAAAGAAGATATGAATATGGCCAATAGACACATGAAAAGATGTTCATCATCGCTACTCATCAGGGAAATGCAAATCAAAACTACACTAAGATATCACCTTTCCCCCGTTAGATTGGCAAAAACATCCAAAACCAAGAACGACAAATGTTGGAGAGGTTGTGGAGAAAGAGGAACCCTCATACACTGTTGGTGGGAATGCAAACTGGTACAGCCACTATGGAAAACAGTATGGAGATTTCTCAAAAAGTTAAAAATAGAAATACCCTATGACCCAGCCATCCCATTACTGGGTATCTATCCTAAGAACCTGATATCAGATATCTCAAGAGTCCGTTGCACCCCTATGTTCATCGCAGCATTATTTACAATAGCCAAGACGTGGAACCAGCCTACATGCCCAGAAACTGATGATTGGATAAAGAAGATGTGGTATATATACACAATGGAATACTACTCAGCCATAAAAAAAGACGACATTGGCCCCTTCACAACAATGTGGATGGACCTCGAGGGCATTATGTTAAGCGAAATAAGTCAGTCAGAGAAAGACGAAGTCTATATGACTCCACTCATAGGTGGAAATTAGTATATTGAGAAGGAGATCTGATCGGTGGTTACCAGGGAAAAGGGGGGGTGGGGGGAGGGCACGGAGGGGGAAGTCGTGTTCCCACAACAAGACTAACAAAAATGTACAACTGAAATTTCACAAGCTTGTAATCCATCATAACATTAATAAACAACAAAAAAAAAAAAGATGCTTTGGGGCCCATCTGCCCCTATGGAAAGAACGCAGCACTTTGTGCCTTGCAGCTCTAGGGCAATGTAGCACACCCAGAGCAGAAGTTCTACTTCAGCCAAATCAGGCCCGCAAAGAAACTGCGTTTCACAGGCCTTTGTAAGAGATGTTCCCGGTAGGCTGTTAGAGCACTGTGCAGAGCGAGTTGTTTCTTAGCTTCCCAAACAGCTGGAAGCAAGGTGCTTTGGGGCCCTACTCACCCCTTGGAAAGAAGGCAGCACTTTGTGCCTTGCAGCTCTAGGGCAATGTAGCACACCCAGAGCAGATGTTCTACTTCTGCCAGGTCAGGCCTGCAAAGAAACTGCGTTTCACAGGCCTTTGTAAGAGATGTTCCCGGTAGGCTGTTAGAGCACTGTGCAGAGCCAGTTGTTTCTTAGCTTCCCAGAGAGCTGGAAGCAAGATGCTTTGGGGCCCGTTAATTTTATACCCTGCTACTTTGCTGTAGTTGTTGATTATTTCTAATATTTTTTCTGTGGATTCTTTGGGGTTTTCTATGTATAAGGTCATGTCGTCTGCAAACAACGCGAGTTTTACTTCTTCGTTACCTATTTGGATTCCTTCTATTTTTTTTTCCTGCCGAATTGCTCTGGCCAGCACCTCCAGTACTATGTTGAATTGGAGTGGTGAAAGTGGGCACCCTTGTCTTGTTCCTGTCCTCAGAGGGATGGCTTTCAGCTTTTGTCCATTGAGTATGATGTTGGCTGTGGGTCTATCATATATGGCCTTTATTATGTTGAGGTACTTTCCTTCTATACCCATTTTACTGAGGGTTTTTATCATAAATGTGTGTTGGATGTTGTCGAATGCTTTCTCTGCGTCTATTAAGATGATCATGTGGTTTTTGTTTTTCATTTTGTTGATGTAGTGTATCACGTTGATTGACTTGCGGGTGTTGAACCATCCCTGTGTCCCTGGTATAAATCCCACTTGATCATGGTGTATAATCTTTTTGATGTATTGCTGTAATCGGTTTGCCAAAATTTTGTTGAGGATTTTTGCATCTATGTTCATCAGTGATATCGGCCTGTAGTTCTCCTTCTTTGTGTTGTCCTTGTCAGGTTGGGGGATCAGAGTGATGTTGGCTTCATAGAATGTGTTAGGGAGTTCTCCATCTTTCTCAATTTTCTGGAACAGTTTGAGGAGCATAGGTACAAAGAACTCACACTGCTTAACAACAAAAAAACAAACAACCCGATCAAAAAATGGGCAGAGGACATGAACAGACATTTCTCAAAAGAAGATATGAATATGGCCAATAGACACATGAAAAGATGTTCATCATCGCTAATCATCAGGGAAATGCAAATCAAAACTACACTAAGATATCACCTTACCCCCGTTAGATTGGCAAAAACATCCAAAACCAAGAACGACAAATGTTGGAGAGGTTGTGGAGAAAGAGGAACCCTCATACACTGTTGGTGGGAATGCAAACTGGTACAGCCACTATGGAAAACAGTATGGAGATTTCTCAAAAAGTTAAAAATAGAAATACCCTATGACCCAGCCATCCCATTACTGGGTATCTATCCTAAGAACCTGATATCAGATATCTCAAGAGTCCGTTGCACCCCTATGTTCATCGCAGCATCATTTACAATAGCCAAGACGTGGAACCAGCCTACATGCCCAGAAACTGATGATTGGATAAAGAAGATGTGGTATATATACACAATGGACTACTACTCAGCCATAAAAAAAGACGACATTGGCCCCTTCACAACAATGTGGATGGACCTCGAGGGCATTATGTTAAGCGAAATAAGTCAGTCAGAGAAAGACGAACTCTATATGACTCCACTCATAGGTGGAAATTCGTATATTGAGAAGGAGATCTGAGCGGTGGTTACCAGGGAAAAGGGGGGGTGGGGGGAGGGCACGGAGGGGGAAGTGGTGTTCCCACAACATGACTAACAAAAATGTACAACTGAAATTTCACAAGCTTGTAATCCATCATAACATTAATAAACAAAAAAAAAAAAAAAAGAAGCTTTGGGGACCATCTGCCCCTATGGAAAGAACGCAGCACTTTGTGCCTTGCAGCTCTAGGGCAATGTAGCACACCCAGAGCAGAAGTTCTACTTCAGCTAGATCAGGCCCGCAAAGAAACTGCATTTCACAGGCCTTTGTAAGAGATGTTCCCGGTAGGCTGTCAGAGCACTGTGCAGAGCGAGTTGTTTCTTAGCTTCCCAAACAGCCGGAAGCAAGATGCTTTGGGGCCCTTCTCACCCTTTGGAAAGAAGTCAGCACTTTGTGCCTTGCAGCTCTAGGGCAATGTAGCACACCCAGAGCCGAAGTTCTACTTCAGCCAGATCAGGCCTGCAAAGAAACTGCGTTTCACAGGCCTTTGTAAGAGATGTTCCCGGTAGGCTGTTAGAGCACTGTGCAGAGCGAGTTGTTTCCTAGCTTCCCAAAGAGCTGGAAGCAAGATGCTTTGGGGCCCTTCTCACCCTTTGGAAAGAAGGCAGCACTTTGTGCCTTGCAGCTCTAGGGCAATGTAGCACAGCCAAAGCAGAAGTTCTACTTCAGCCAGATCAGACCTGCAAAGAAACTGCGTTTCACAGGCCTTTGTAAGAGATGTTCCCTGTAGGCTGTTAGAGAACTGTGCAGAGCGAGTTGTTTCTTAGCTTCCCAAGGAGCTGGAAGCAAGATGCTTTAGGGGCCATCTGCCCTTAAGGAAAGAAGGCAGCACTTTGTGCCTTGCAGCTGTAGGGCAATGTAGCACACCCAGAGCCGAAGTTCTACTTCAGCTAGATCAGACCTGCAAAGAAACTGCGTTTCACAGGCCTTTGTAAGAGATGTTCCCTGTAGGCTGTAAGAGCACTGTGCAGAGCGACTAGTTTCTTAGCTTCCCAGAGAGCTGAAAGCAAGATGCTTTGGGGCCCATCTGCCCCTATGGAAAGAACGCAGCACTTTGTGCCTTGCAGCTCTAGGGCAATGCAGCACACCCCGAGCAGAAGTTCTACTTCAGCCAGATCAGGCCTGCAAAGAAACTGCGTTTCACAGGCCTTTGTAAGAGCTGTTCCCGGTAGGCTGTTAGAGCACTGTGCAGAGCCAGTTGTTTCTTAGCTTCCCAGAGAGCTGTAAGCAAGATGCTTTGGGGCCCGTTAATTTTATACCCTGCTACTTTGCTGTAGTTGTTGATTATTTCTAATAGTTTTTCTGTGGATTCTTTGGGGTTTTCTATGTATAAGGTCATGTCGTCTGCAAACAACGCGAGTTTTACTTCTTCGTTACCTATTTGGATTCCTTTTATTTTTTTATCCTGCCGAATTGCTCTGGCCAGCACCTCCAGTACTATGTTGAATAGGAGTGGTGAAAGTGGGCACCCTTGTCTTGTTCCTGTCCTCAGAGGGATGGCTTTCAGCTTTTGTCCATTGAGTATGATGTTGGCTGTGGGTCTATCATATATGGCCTTTATTATGTTGAGGTACTTTCCTTCTATACCCATTTTACTGAGGGTTTTTATCATAAATGTGTGTTGGATGTTGTCGAATGCTTTCTCTGTGTCTTTTCAGATGATCATGTGGTTTTTGTTTTTCATTTTGTTGATGTAGTGTATCACGTTGATTGACTTGCGGGTGTTGAACCATCCCTGTGTCCCTGGTATAAATCCCACTTGATCATGGTGTATAATCTTTTTGATGTATTGCTGTAATCGGTTTGCCAAAATTTTGTTGAGGATTTTTGCATCTATGTTCATCAGTGATATCGGCCTGTAGTTCTCCTTCTTTGTGTTGTCCTTGTCAGGTTTGGGGATCAGAGTGATGTTGGCTTCATAGAATGTGTTAGGGAGTTCTCCATCTTTCTCAATTTTCTGGAACTGTTTGAGGAGAATAGGTACAAAGAACTCACACTGCTTAACAACAAAAAAAGAAACAACCCGATCAAAAAATGGGCAGAGGACATGAACAGACATTTCTCCAAAGAAGATATGAATATGGCCAATAGACACATGAAAAGATGTTCATCATCGCTAATCATCAGGGAAATGCAAATCAAAACTACACTAAGATATCACCTTACCCCCGTTAGATTGGCAAAAACATCCAAAACCAAGAACGACAAATGTTGGAGAGGTTGTGGAGAAAGAGGAACCCTCATACACTGTTGGTGGGAATTCAAACTGGTACAGCCACTATGGAAAACAGTATGGAGATTTCTCAAAAAGTTAAAAATAGAAATACCCTATGACCCAGCCATCCGATTACTGGGTATCTATCCTAAGAACCTGATATCAGATATCTCAAGAGTCCGTTGCACCCCTATGTTCATCGCAGCATCATTTACAATAGCCAAGACGTGGAACCAGCCTACATGCCCAGAAACTGATGATTGGATAAAGAAGATGTGGTATATATACACAATGGACTACTACTCAGCCATAAAAAAAGACGACATTGGCCCCTTCACAACAATGTGGATGGACCTCGAGGGCATTATGTTAAGCGAAATAAGTCAGTCAGAGAAAGACGAACTCTATATGACTCCACTCATAGGTGGAAATTCGTATATTGAGAAGGAGATCTGAGCGGTGGTTACCAGGGAAAAGGGGGGGTGGGGGGAGGGCACGGAGGGGGAAGTGGTGTTCCCACAACATGACTAACAAAAATGTACAACTGAAATTTCACAAGCTTGTAATCCATCATAACATTAATAAACAAAAAAAAAAAAAAAGAAGCTTTGGGGCCCATCTGCCCACATGGAAAGAACGCAGCACTTTCTGCCTTGCAGCTCTAGGGCAATGTAGCACATCCAGAGCAGAAGTTCTACTTCAGCCAGATCAGGCCCGCAAAGAAACTGCGTTTCACAGGCCTTTGTAAGAGATGTTCCCGGTAGGTTGTTAGAGCACTGTGCAGAGCGAGTTGTTTCTTAGCTTCCCAAACAGCCGGAAGCAAGATGCTTTGGGGCCCTTCTCACCCTTTGGAAAGAAGGCAGCACTTTGTGCCTTGCAGCTCTAGGGCAATGTAGCACACGCAGAGCAGAAGTTGTACTTCAGCCAGATCAGGCCTGCAAAGAAACTGCGTTTCACAGGCCTTTGTAAGAGATGTTCCCGGTAGGCTGTTAGAGCACTGTGCAGAGCGAGTTGTTTCCTAGCTTCCCAAAGAGTTGGAAGCAAGATGCTTTGGGGCCCTTCTCACCCTTTGGAAAGAAGGCAGCACTTTGTGCCTTGCAGCTCTAGGGCAATGTAGCACACCCAAAGCAGAAGTTCTACTTCAGCCAGATCAGACCTGCAAAGAAACTGCGTTTCACAGGCTTTTGTAAGAGATGTTCCCTTTAGGCTGTTAGAGAACTGTGCAGAGCGACTAGATTCTTAGCTTCCCAGAGAGCAGAAAGCAAGCTGCTTTGGGGCCCATCTGCCCCTATGGAAAGAACGCAGCACTTTGTGCCTTGCAGTCTAGGGCAATGTAGCACACCCAGAGCAGAAGTTCTACTTCAGCCAGATCAGGCCCGCAAAGAAACTGCGTTTCACAGGCCTTGGTAAGAGATGTTCCCGGTAGGCTGTTAGAGCACTGTGCAGAGCGAGTTGTTTCTCAGCTTCCAAATAGTTGGAAGCAAGATGCTTTGGGGATCATCTGCCCCTTTGAGATGAAGGCAGCACTTTGTGCCTTGCAGCTCTAGGGCAATGTAGCACACCCAGAGCAGAAGTTCTACTTCAGCCAGATCAGGCCCGCAAAGAAACTGCGTTTCACAGGCCTTGGTAAGAGATGTTCCCGGTAGGCTGTTAGAGCACTGTGCAGAGCGAGTTGTTTCTCAGCTTCCAAATAGTTGAAAGCAAGATGCTTTGGGGATCATCTGCCCCTTTGAGATGAAGGCAGCACTTTGTGCCTTGCAGCTCTAGGGCAATGTAGCACAACCAGAGCAGAAGTTCTACTTCAGCCAGATCAGGCCCGCAAATAAACTGCGTTTCACAGGCCTTTGTAAGAGATGTTCCCGGTAGGCTGTTAGAGCACTGTGCAGAGCGAGTTCTTTCTTAGCTTCCCAAAGACCTGGAAGCAAGATGCTTTGGGGGCCATCTGCCGTAAAGTAAAGAAGGCAGCACTTTGTGCCTTTCAGCTCTAGGGCAATGCAGCACACCCCGAGCAGAAGTTCTACTTCAGCCAGATCAGGCCTGCAAAGAAACTGCGTTTCACAGGCCTTTGTAAGAGATGTTCCCGGTAGGCTGTTAGAGCACTGTGCAGAGCGAGTTGTTTCTTAGCTTCCCAGAGAGCTGGAAGCAAGATGCTTTGGGGCCCGTTAATTGTATCCCCTGCTACTTTGCTGTAGTTGTTGATTATTTCTAATAGTTTTTCTGTGGATTCTTTGGGGTTTTCTATGTATAAGATCATGTCGTCTGCAAACAACGCGAGTTTTACTTCTTCGTTACCTATTTGGATTCCTTTTATTTTTTTTTCCTGCCGAATTGCTCTGGCCAGCACCTCCAGTACTATGTTGAATAGGAGTGGTGAAAGTGGGCACCCTTGTCTTGTTCCTGTCCTCAGAGGGATGGCTTTCAGCTTTTGTCCATTGAGTATGCTGTTGGCTGTGGGTCTATCATATATGGCCTTTATTATGTTGAGGTACTTTCCTTCTATACCCATTTTACTGAGGGTTTTTATCATAAATGGGTGTTGGATCTTGTCGAATGCTTTCTCTGCGTCTATTGAGATGATCATGTGGTTTTTGTTTTTCATTTTGTTGATGTAGTGTATCACGTTGATTGACTTGCGGGTGTTGAACCATCCCTGTGTCCCTGGTATAAATCCCACTTGATCATGGTGTATAATCTTTTTGATGTATTGCTGTAATCGGTTTGCCAAAATTTTGTTGAGGATTTTTGCATCTATGTTCATCAGTGATATCGGCCTGTAGTTCTCCTTCTTTGTGTTGTCCTTGTCAGGTTGGGGGATCAGAGTGATGTTGGCTTCATAGAATGTGTTAGGGAGTTCTCCATCTTTCTCAATTTTCTGGAACAGTTTGAGGAGAATAGGTACAAAGAACTCACACTGCTTAACAACAAAAAAACAAACAACCCGATCAAAAAATGGGCAGAGGACATGAACAGACATTTCTCCAAAGAAGATATGAACATGGCCAATAGACACATGAAAAGATGTTCATCATCGCTAATCATCAGGGAAATGCAAATCAAAACTACACTAAGATATCACCTTACCCCCGTTAGATTGGCAAAAACATCCAAAACCAAGAAAGACGAATGTTGGAGAGGTTGTGGAGAAAGAGGAACCCTCATACACTGTTGGTGGGAATGCAAACTGGTACAGCCACTATGGAAAACAGTATGGAGATTTCTCAAAAAGTTAAAAATAGAAATACCCTATGACCCAGCCATCCCATTACTGGGTATCTATCCTAAGAACCTGATATCAGATATCTCAAGAGTCCGTTGCACCCCTATGTTCATCGCAGCATTATTTACAATAGCCAAGACGTGGAACCAGCCTACATGCCCAGAAACTGATGATTGGATAAAGAAGATGTGGTATATATACACAATGGAATACTACTCAGCCATAAAAAAAGACGACATTGGCCCCTTCACAACAGTGTGGATGGACCACGAGGGCATTATGTTAAGCGAAATAAGTCAGTCAGAGAAAGACAGACTCTATATGACTCCACTCATAGGTGGAAATTAGTATATTGAGACGGAGATCTGATCGGTGGTTACCAGGGAAAAGGGGGGGTGGGGGGAGGGCACGGAGGGGGAAGTGGTGTTCCCAAAACATGACTAACAAAAATGTACAACTGAAATTTCACAAGCTTGTAATCCATCATAACATTAATAAACAAACAAACAAAAAAAAGCTGCTTTGGGGCCCATCTGCCCCTATGGAAAGAACGCAGCACTTTGTGCCTTGCAGCTCTAGGGCAATGTAGCACACCCAGAGCAGAAGTTCTACTTCAGCCAGATCAGGCCCGCAAAGAAACTGCGTTTCACAGGCCTTTGTAAGAGATGTTCCCGGTAGGCTGTTAGAGCACTGTGCAGAGCGAGTTGTTTCTTAGCTTCCCAACGAGCTGGAAGCAAGATGCTTTAGGGGCCATCTGCCCTTAAGGAAAGAAGGCAGCACTTTGTGCCTTGCAGCTCTAGGGCAATGTAGCACAACCAGAGCAGAAGTTCTACTTCAGCAAGATCAGGCCTGCAAAGAAACTGCGTTTCACAGGCCTTTGTAAGAGATGTTCCCGGTAGGCTGTTAGAGCACTGTGCAGAGCGAGTTGTTTCTTAGCTTCCCAAAGAGCTGGAAGCAAGATGCTTTAGGGACCATCTGCCCTTAAGGAAAGAATGCAGCACTTTGTGCCTTGCAGCTCTAGGGCAATGTAGCACACCCAGAGAAGTTGTTCTACTTCTGCCAGGTCAGGCCTGCAAAGAAACTTCGTTTCACAGGCCTTTGTAAGAGATGTTCCCGGTAGGCTGTTAGAGCACTGTGCAGAGCGACTTGTTTCTTAGCTTCCCAAAGAGCTGGAAGCAAGATGCTTTGGGGCCCTCTCACCCTTTGGAAAGAAGGCAGCACTTTGTGCCTTGCAGCTCTAGCGCAATGTAGCACACCCAGAGCCGAAGTTCTACTTCAGCTAGATCAGACCTGCAAAGAAACTTCGTTTCACAGGCCTTTGTAAGAGATGTTCCCGGTAGGCTGTAAGAGCACTGTGCAGAGCGACTGGTTTTTTAGCTTCCCAGAGAGCTGGAAGCAAGATGCTTTGGTGCCCATCTGCCCCTATGGAAAGAACGCAGCACTTTGTGCCTTGCAGCTCTAGGGCAATGCAGCACACCCCGAGCAGAAGTTCTACTTCAGCCAGATCAGGCCCGCAAAGAAACTGCGTTTCACAGGCCTTTGTAAGAGATGTTCCCAGTAGGCTGTTAGAGCACTGTGCAGAGCGAGTTGTTTCTTAGCTTCCCAGAGAGCTGGAAGCAAGATGCTTTGGGGCCCGTTAATTTTATACCCTGCTACTTTGCTGTAGTTGTGGTTATTTCTAATAGTTTTTCTGTGGATTCTTTGGGGTTTTCTATGTATAAGATCATGTCGTCTGCAAACAACGCGAGTTTTACTTCTTCGTTACCTATTTGGATTCCTTTTATTTTTTTTTCCTGCCGAATTGCTCTGGCCAGCACCTCCAGTACTATGTTGAATAGGAGTGGTTAAAGTGGGCACCCTTGTCTTGTTCCTGTCCTCAGAGGGATGGCTTTCAGCTTTTGTCCATTGAGTATGATGTTGGCTGTGGGTCTATCATATATGGCCTTTATTATGTTGAGGTACTTTCCTTCTATAGCCATTTTACTGAGGGTTGTTATCATAAATGGGTGTTGGATCTTGTCGAATGCTTTCTCTGCGTCTATTGAGATGATCATGTGGTTTTTGTTTTTCATTTTGTTGATGTAGTGTATCACGTTGATTGACTTGCGGGTGTTGAACCATCCCTGTGTCCCTGGTATAAATCCCACTTGATCATGGTGTATAATCTTTTTGATGTATTGCTGTAATCGGTTTGCCAAAATTTTGTTGAGGATTTTTGCATCTATGTTCATCAGTGATATCGGCCTGTAGTTCTCCTTCTTTGTTTTGTCCTTGTCAGGTTGGGGGATCAGAGTGATGTTGGCTTCATAGAATGTGTTAGGGAGTTCTCCATCTTTCTCAATTTTCTGGAACAGTTTGAGGAGAATAGGTACAAAGAACTCACACTGCTTAACAACAAAAAAACAAACAACCCGATCAAAAAATGGGCAGAGGACATGAACAGACATTTCTCCAAAGAAGATATGAATATGGCCAATAGACACATGAAAAGATGTTCATCATCGCTAATCATCAGGGAAATGCAAATCAAAACTACACTAAGATATCACCTTACCCCCGTTAGATTGGCAAAAACATCCAAAACCAAGAACGACGAATGTTTGAGAGGTTGTGGAGAAAGAGGAACCCTCATACACTGTTGGTGGGAATGCAAACTGGTACAGCCACTATGGAAAACAGTATGGAGATTTCTCAAAAAGTTAAAAATAGAAATACCCTATGACCCAGCCATCCCATTACTGGGTATCTATCCTAAGAACCTGATATCAGATATCTCAAGAGTCCGTTGCACCCCTATGTTCATCGCAGCATTATTTACAATAGCCAAGACGTGGAACCAGCCTACATGCCCAGAAACTGATGATTGGATAAAGAAGATGTGGTATATATACACAATGGAATACTACTCAGCCATAAAAAAAGACGACATTGGCCCCTTCACAACAATGTGGATGGACCTCGAGGGCATTATGTTAAGCGAAATAAGTCAGTCAGAGAAAGACGAACTCTATATGACTCCACTCATAGGTGGAAATTAGTATATTGAGAAGGAGATCTGATCGGTGGTTACCAGGGAAAAGGGGGGGTGGGGGAATGGAACGGAGGGGGAAGTGGTGTTCCCACAACATGACTAACAAAAATGTACAACTGAAATTTCACAAGCTTGTAATCCATCATAACATTAATAAAGAAAAAAAAAAAAAAGATGCTTTGGGGCCCATCTGCCCCTATGGAAAGAACGCAGCACTTTGTGCCTTGCAGCTCTAGGGCAATGTAGCACATGCAGAGCAGAAGTTCTACTTCAGCCAGATCAGGCCTGCAAAGAAACGGCGTTTCACAGGCCTTTGTAAGAGATGTTCCCTGTAGGCTGTTAGAGCACTGTGCAGAGCGAGTTCTTTCTTAGCTTCCCAAGGAGCTGGAAGCAAGATGATTTGGGGCCCTTCTCACCCTTTGGAAAGAAGGCAGCACTTTGTGCCTTGCAGCTCTAGGGCAATGTAGCACACCCAGAGCCGAAGTTCTACTTCAGCTAGGTCAGACCTGCAAAGAAACTTCGTTTCACAAGCTTTGTAAGAGATCTTCCCAGTAGGCTGTTAGAGCACTGTGCAGAGCGAGTTGTTTCTTAGCTTCACAGAGAGCTGGAAGCAAGGTGCTTTGGGGCCCGTTAATTTTATACCCTGCTACTTTGCTGTAGTTGTTGATTATTTCTAATAGTTTTTCTGTGGATTCTTTGGGGTTTTCTATGTATAAGATCATGTCGTCTGCAAACAACGCGAGTTTTACTTCTTCGTTACCTATTTGGATTCCTTTTATTTTTTTTTCCTGCCGAATTGCTCTGGCCAGCACCTCCAGTACTATGTTGAATAGGAGTGGTGAAAGTGGGCACCCTTGTCTTGTTCCTGTCCTCAGAGGGATGGCTTTCAGCTTTTGTCCATTGAGTATGATGTTGGCTGTGGGTCTATCATATATGGCCTTTATTATGTTGAGGTACTTTCCTTCTATACCCATTTTACTGAGGGTTTTTATCATAAATGGGTGTTGGATCTTGTCGAATGCTTTCTCTGCGTCTATTGAGATGATCATGTGGTTTTTGTTTTTCATTTTGTTGATGTAGTGTATCACGTTGATTGACTTGCGGGTGTTGAACCATCCCTGTGTCCCTGGTATAAATCCCACTTGATCATGGTGTATAATCTTTTTGATGTATTGCTGTAATCGGTTTGCCAAAATTTGGTTGAGGATTTTTGCATCTATGTTCATCAGTGATATCGGCCTGTAGTTCTCCTTCTTTGTGTTGTCCTTGTCAGGTTTGGGGATCAGAGTGATGTTGGCTTCATAGAATGTGTTAGGGAGTTCTCCATCTTTCTCAATTTTCTGGAACGGTTTGAGGAGAATAGGTACAAAGAACTCACACTGCTTAACAACAAAAAAACAAACAACCCGATCAAAAAATGGGCAGAGGACATGAACAGACATTTCTCCAAAGAAGATATGAATATGGCCAATAGACACATGAAAAGATGTTCATCATCGCTAATCATCAGGGAAATGCAAATCAAAACTACACTAAGATATCACCTTACCCCCGTTAGATTGGCAAAAACATCCAAAACCAAGAACGACGAATGTTTCAGAGGTTGTGGAGAAAGAGGAACCCTCATACACTGTTGGTGGGAATGCAAACTGGTACAGCCACTATGGAAAACAGTATGGAGATTTCTCAAAAAGTTAAAAATAGAAATACCCTATGACCCAGCCATCCCATTACTGGGTATCTATCCTAAGAACCTGATATCAGATATCTCAAGAGTCCGTTGCACCCCTATGTTCATCGCAGCATTATTTACAATAGCCAAGACGTGGAACCAGCCTACATGCCCAGAAACTGATGATTGGATAAAGAAGATGTGGTATATATACACAATGGAATACTACTCAGCCATAAAAAAAGACGAAATTGGCCCCTTCACAACAATGTGGATGGACCTCGAGGGCATTATGTTAAGCGAAATAAGTCAGTCAGAGAAAGACGAACTCTATATGACTCCACTCATAGGTGGAAATTAGTATATTGAGAAGGAGATCTGATCGGTGGTTACCAGGGAAAAGGGGGGGTGGGGGGAGGGCACGGAGGGGGAAGTGGTGTTCCCACAACATGACTAACAAAAATGTACAACTGAAATTTCACAAGCTTGTAATCCATCATAACATTAATAAAGAAAAAAAAAAAAAAAAGATGCTTTGGGGCCCATCTGCCTGTATGGAACGAACGCAGCACTTTGTGCCTTGCAGCTCTAGGGCAATGTAGCACACACAGAGCAGAAGTTCTACTTCAGCCAGATCAGGCCTGCAAAGAAACTGCGTTTCACAGGCCTTTGTAAGAGATGTTCCCTGTAGGCTGTTAGAGCACTGTGCAGAGCTAGTTGTTTCTTAGCTTCCCAAAGAGCTGGAAGCAAGATGCTTTGGGGCCCATATGCCCCTATGGAAAGAACGCAGCACTTTGTGCCTTGCAGCTCTAGGGCAATGCAGCACACCCCGAGCAGAAGTTCTACTTCAGCCAGATCAGGCCTGCAAAGAAACTGCGTTTCACAGGCCTTTGTAAGAGATGTTCCCGGTAGGCTGTTAGAGCACTGTGCAGAGCGAGTTGTTTCTTAGCTTCCCAGAGAGCTGGAAGCAAGATGCTTTGTGGCCCGTTATTTGTATACCCTGCTACATTGCTGTAGTTGTTGATTATTTCTAATAGTTTTTCTGTGGATTCTTTGGGGTTTTCTATGTATAAGATCATGTCGTCTGCAAACAACGCGAGTTTTACTTCTTCGTTACCTCTTTGGATTCCTTCCATTTTTTTTTCCTGCCGAATTGCTCTGGCCAGCACCTCCAGTACTATGTTGAATAGGAGTGGTGAAAGTGGGCACCCTTATCTTGTTCCTGTCCTCAGAGGGATGGCTTTCAGCTTTTGTCCATTGAGTATGCTGTTGGCTGTGGGTCTATCATATATGGCCTTTATTATGTTGAGGTACTTTCCTTCTATACCCATTTTACTGAGGGTTTTTATCATAAATGGGTGTTGGATCTTGTCGAATGCTTTCTCTGCGTCTATTGAGATGATCATGTGGTTTTTGTTTTTCATTTTGTTGATGTAGTGTATCACGTTGATTGACTTGCGTGTGTTGAACCATCCCTGTGTCCCTGGTATAAATCCCACTTGATCATGGTGTATAATCTTTTTGATGTATTGCTGTAATCGGTTTGCCAAAATTTTGTTGGGGATTTTTGCATCTATGTTCATCAGTGATATCGGCCTGTAGGTCTCCTTCTTTGTGTTGTCCTTGTCAGGTTGGGGGATCAGAGTGATGTTGGCTTCATAGAATGTGTTAGGGAGTTCTCCATCTTTCTCAATTTTCTGGAACAGTTTGAGGAGAATAGGTACAAAGAACTCACACTGCTTAACAACAAAAAAACAAACAACCCGATCAAAAAATGGGCAGAGGACATGAACAGACATTTCTCCAAAGAAGATATGAATATGGCCAATAGACACATGAAAAGATGTTCATCATCGCTAATCATCAGGGAAATGCAAATCAAAACTACACTAAGATATCACCTTACCCCCGTTAGATTGGCAAAAACATCCAAAACCAAGAACGACAAATGTTGGAGAGGTTGTGGAGAAAGAGGAACCCTCATACACTGTTGGTGGGAATGCAAACTGGTACAGCCACTATGGAAAACAGTATGGAGATTTCTCAAAAAGTTAAAAATAGAAATACCCTATGACAAAGCCATCCCATTACTGGGTATCTATCCTAAGAACCTGATATCAGATATCTCAAGAGTCCGTTGCACCCCTATGTTCATCGCAGCATTATTTACAATAGCCAAGACGTGGAACCAGCCTACATGCCCAGAAACTGATGATTGGATAAAGAAGATGTGGTATATATACACAATGGAATACTACTCAGCCATAAAAAAAGACGACATTGGCCCCTTCACAACAATGTGGATGGACCTCGAGGGCATTATGTTAAGCGAAATAAGTCAGTCAGAGAAAGACGAACTCTATATGACTCCACTCATAGGTGGAAATTAGTATATTGTGAAGGAGATCTGATTGGTGGTTACCAGGGAAAAGGGGGGGTGGGGGGAGGGCACGGAGGGGGAAGTCGTGTTCCCACAACAAGACTAACAAAAATGTACAACTGAAATTTCACAAGCTTGTAATCCATCATAACATTAATAAACAAACAAAAAAAAAAAGATGCTTTGGGGCCCATCTGCCCCTATGGAAAGAACGCAGCACTTTGTGCCTTGCAGCTCTAGGGCAATGTAGCACACCCAGAGCAGAAGTTCTACTTCAGCCAAATCAGGCCCGCAAAGAAACTGCGTTTCACAGGCCTTTGTAAGAAATGTTCCCGGTAGGCTGTTAGAGCACTGTGCAGAGCGAGTTGTTTCTTAGCTTCCCAAAGAGCTGGAAGCAAGATGCTTTGGGGCCCTTCTCACCCTTTGGCAAGAAGGCAGCACTTTGTGCCTTGCAGCTCTAAGGCAATGTAGCACACCCAGAGCAGAAGTTCTACTTCAGCCAGATCAGGCATGCAAAGAAACTGCGTTTCACAGGCCTTTGTAAGAGATGTTCCCTGTAGGCTGTTAGAGCACTGTGCAGAGCAAGTTGTTTCTCAGCTTCCAAAAGAGTTGGAAGCAAGATGCCTTGGGGCTCATCTGTCTCTTTGAAAGAAAGGCAGCATTTTGTGCCTTGCAGCTCTAGGGCAATGTAGCACACCCAGAGCAGAAGTTCTACTTCAGCCAGATCAGGCCCGCAAAGAAACTGCATTTCACAGGCCTTTGTAAGAGATGTTCCCCGTAGGCTGTTAGAGCACTGTGCAGAGCGAGTTGTTTCTTAGCTTCCCAAACAGCTGGAAGCAAGATGCTTTGGGGCCCTACTCACCCTTTGGAAAGAAGGCAGCACTTTGTGCCTTGCAGCTCTAGGGCAATGTAGCACACCCAGAGCAGATGTTCTACTTCTGCCAGGTCAGGCCTGCAAAGAAACTGCGTTTCACAGGCCTTTGTAAGAGATGTTCCCGGTAGGCTGTTAGAGCACTGTGCAGAGCGAGTTGTTTCTCAGCTTCCCAAACAGCCGGAAGCAAGATGCTTTGAGGGCCATCTGCACTTAAGGAAAGAAGGCAGCACTTTGTGCCTTGCAGCTCTAGGGCAATGCAGCACACCCAGAGCAGAAGTTCTACTTCAGCCAGATCAGGCCTGCAAAGAAACTGCGTTTCACAGGCCTTTGTAAGAGATGTTCCCGGTAGGCTGTTAGAGCACTGTGCAGAGCGAGTTGTTTCTCAGCTTCCCAAACAGCCGGAAGCAAGATGCTTTGGGGGCCATTTGCCCTTAAGGTAAGAAGGCAGCACTTTGTGCCTTGCAGCTCTAGGGCAATGCAGCACACCCCGAGCAGAAGTTCTACTTCAGCCAGATCAGGCCTGCAAAGAAACTGCGTTACACAGGCCTTTGTAAGAGATGTTCCCGGTAGGCTGTTAGAGCACTGTGCAGAGCGAGTTGTTTCTTAGCTTCCCAGAGAGCTGGAAGCAAGATGCTTTGGGGACCGTTAATTTTATACCCTGCTACTTTGCTGTAGTTGTTGATTATTTCTAATAGTTTTGCTGTGGATTCTTTGGGGTTTTCTATGTATAAGATCATGTCGTCTGCAAACAACGCGAGTTTTATTTCTTCGTTACCTATTTCGATTCCTTTTATTTTTTTTTCCTGCCGAATTGCTCTGGCCAGCACCTCCAGTACTATGTTGAATAGGAGTGGTGAAAGTGGGCACCCTTGCCTTGTTCCTGTCCTCAGAGGGATGGCTTTCAGCTTTTGTCCATTGAGTATGATTTTGGCTGTGGGTGGATCATATATGGCCTTTATTATGTTGAGGTACTTTCCTTCTATACCCATTTTACTGAGGGTTTTTATCATAAATGGGTGTTGGATCTTGTCGAATGCTTTCTCTGCGTCTATTGAGATGATCATGTGGTTTTTGTTTTTCATTTTGTTGATGTAGTGTATCACGTTGATTGACTTGCGGGTGTTGAACCATCCCTGTGTCCCTGGTATAAATCCCACTTGATCATGGTGTATAATCTTTTTGATGTATTGCTGTAATCGGTTTGCCAAAATTTTGTTGAGGATTTTTGCATCTATGTTCATCAGTGATATCGGCCTGTAGTTCTCCTTCTTTGTGTTGTCCTTGTCAGGTTGGGGGATCAGAGTGATGTTGGCTTCATAGAATGTGTTAGGGAGTTCTCCATCTTTCTCAATTATCTGGAACAGTTTGAGGAGAATAGGTACAAAGAACTCACACTGCTTAACAACAAAAAAACAAACAACCCGATCAAAAAATGGGCAGAGGACATGAACAGACATTTCTCCAAAGAAGATATGAATATGGCCAATAGACACATGAAAAGATGTTCATCATCGCTACTCATCAGGGAAATGCAAATCAAAACTACACTAAGATATCACCTTTCCCCCGTTAGATTGGCAAAAACATCCAAAACCAAGAACGACAAATGTTGGAGAGGTTGTGGAGAAAGAGGAACCCTCATACACTGTTGGTGGGAATGCAAACTGGTACAGCCACTATGGAAAACAGTATGGAGATTTCTCAAAAAGTTAAAAATAGAAATACCCTATGACCCAGCCATCCCATTACTGGGTATCTATCCTAAGAACCTGATATCAGATATCTCAAGAGTCCGTTGCACCCCTATGTTCATCGCAGCATTATTTACAATAGCCAAGACGTGGAACCAGCCTACATGCCCAGAAACTGATGATTGGATAAAGAAGATGTGGTATATATACACAATGGAATACTACTCAGCCATAAAAAAAGACGACATTGGCCCCTTCACAACAATGTGGATGGACCTCGAGGGCATTATGTTAAGCGAAATAAGTCAGTCAGAGAAAGACGAAGTCTATATGACTCCACTCATAGGTGGAAATTAGTATATTGAGAAGGAGATCTGATCGGTGGTTACCAGGGAAAAGGGGGGGTGGGGGGAGGGCACGGAGGGGGAAGTCGTGTTCCCACAACAAGACTAACAAAAATGTACAACTGAAATTTCACAAGCTTGTAATCCATCATAACATTAATAAACAACAAAAAAAAAAAAGATGCTTTGGGGCCCATCTGCCCCTATGGAAAGAACGCAGCACTTTGTGCCTTGCAGCTCTAGGGCAATGTAGCACACCCAGAGCAGAAGTTCTACTTCAGCCAAATCAGGCCCGCAAAGAAACTGCGTTTCACAGGCCTTTGTAAGAGATGTTCCCGGTAGGCTGTTAGAGCACTGTGCAGAGCGAGTTGTTTCTTAGCTTCCCAAACAGCTGGAAGCAAGGTGCTTTGGGGCCCTACTCACCCCTTGGAAAGAAGGCAGCACTTTGTGCCTTGCAGCTCTAGGGCAATGTAGCACACCCAGAGCAGATGTTCTACTTCTGCCAGGTCAGGCCTGCAAAGAAACTGCGTTTCACAGGCCTTTGTAAGAGATGTTCCCGGTAGGCTGTTAGAGCACTGTGCAGAGCGAGTTGTTTCCTAGCTTCCCAAAGAGCCGGAAGCAAGATGCTTTGGGGCCCTTCTCACCTTTTGGAAAGAAGGCAGCACTTTGTGCCTTGCAGCTCTAGGGCAATGTAGCACACCCAGAGCAGAAGTTCTACTTCAGCTAGATCAGACCTGCAAAGAAACTTCGTTTCACAGGCCTTTGTAAGAGATGTTCCCTGTAGGCTGTAAGAGCACTGTGCAGAGCGACTAGTTTCTTAGCTTCCCAGATTGCTGGAAGCAGGATGCTTTGGGGCCCATCTGCCCCTATGGAAAGAACGCAGCACTTTGTGCCTTGCAGCTCTAGGGCAATGTAGCACACCCAGAGCCGAAGTTCTACTTCAGCCAGATCAGGCCTGCAAAGAAACTGCGTTTCACAGGCCTTTGTAAGAGATGTTCCCGGTAGGCTGTTAGAGCACTGTGCAGAGCGAGTTGTTTCTTAGCTTCCCAGAGAGCTGGAAGCAAGATGCTTTGGGGCCCGTTAATTTTATACCCTGCTACTTTGCTGTAGTTGTTGGTTATTTCTAATAGTTTTTCTGTGGATTCTTTGGGGTTTTCTATGTATAAGATCATGTCGTCTGCAAACAACGCGAGTTTTACTTCTTCGTTACCTATTTGGATTCCTTTTATTTTTTTTTCCTGCCGAATTGCTCTGGCCAGCACCTCCAGTACTATGTTGAATAGGAGTGGTGAAAGTGGGCACCCTTGTCTTGTTCCTGTCCTCAGAGGGATGGCTTTCAGCTTTTGTCCATTGAGTATGATGTTGGCTGTGGGTCTATCATATATGGCCTTTATTATGTTGAGGTACTTTCCTTCTATAGCCATTTTACTGAGGGTTGTTATCATAAATGGGTGTTGGATCTTGTCGAATGCTTTCTCTGCGTCTATTGAGATGATCATGTGGTTTTTGTTTTTCCTTTTGTTGATGTAGTGTATCACGTTGATTGACTTGCGGGTGTTGAACCATCCCTGTGTCCCTGGTATAAATCCCACTTGATCATGGTGTATAATCTTTTTGATGTATTGCTGTAATCGGTTTGCCAAAATTTTGTTGAGGATTTTTGCATCTATGTTCATCAGTGATATCGGCCTGTAGTCCTCCTTCTTTGTGTTGTCCTTGTCAGGTTTGGGGATCAGAGTGATGTTGGCTTCATAGAATGTGTTAGGGAGTTCTCCATCTTTCTCAATTTTCTGGAACAGTTTGAGGAGAATAGGTACAAAGAACTCACACTGATTAGCAACAAAAAAACAAACAACCCGATCAAAAAATGGGCAGAGGATATGAACAGACATTTCTCCAAAGAAGATATGAATATGGCCAATAGACACATGAAAAGATGTTCATCATCGCTAATCATCAGGGAAATGCAAATCAAAACTACACTAAGATATCACCTTACCCCCGTTAGATTGGCAAAAACATCCAAAACCAAGAACGACAAATGTTGCAGAGGTTGTGGACAAAGAGGAACCCTCATACACTGTTGGTGGGAATGCAAACTGGTACAGCCACTATGGAAAACAGTATGGAGATTTCTCAAAAAGTTAAAAATAGAAATACCCTATGACCCAGCCATCCCATTACTGGGTATCTATCCTAAGAACCTGATATCAGATATCTCAAGAGTCCGTTGCACCCCTATGTTCATCGCAGCATTATTTACAATAGCCAAGACGTGGAACCAGCCTACATGCCCAGAAACTGATGATTGGATAAAGAAGATGTGGTATATATACACAATGGAATACTACTCAGCCATAAAAAAAGACGAAATTGGCCCCTTCACAACAATGTGGATGGACCTCGAGGGCATTATGTTAAGCGAAATAAGTCAGTCAGAGAAAGACGAACTCTATATGACTCCACTCATAGGTGGAAATTAGTATATTGAGAAGGAGATCTGATCGGTGGTTACCAGGGAAAAGGGGGGTGGGGGGAGGGCACGGAGGGGGAAGTGGTGTTCCCACAACATGACTAACAAAAATGTACAACTGAAATTTCACAAGCTTGTAATCCATCATAACATCAATAAACAAACAAACAAAAAAAAAAAGATGCTTATGGACCATCTGCCCCTATGGAAAGAACGGAGCACTTTGTGCGTTTCAGCTCTAGGGCAATGTAGCACACCCAGAGCAGATGTTCTACTTCTGCCAGGTCAGGCCTGCAAAGAAACTGCGTTTCACAGGCCTTTGTAAGAGATGTTCCCGGAAGGCTGTAAGAGCACTGTGCAGAGCGACTAGTTTAATAGCTTCCCAGAGAGCTGGAAGCAAGATGCTTTGGGGCCCATCTGCCCCTATGGAAAGAACGCAGCACTTTGTGCCTTGCAGCTCTAGGGCAATGCAGCACACCCCGAGCAGAAGTTCTACTTCAGCCAGATCAGGCCCGCAAAGAAACTGCGTTTCACAGGCCTTTGTAAGAGATGTTCCTGGTAGGCTGTTAGAGCACTGTGCAGAGCGAGTTGTTTCTTAGCTTCCCAAAGAGCTGGAAGCAAGATGCTTTGGGGCCCTTCTCACCCTTTGGCAAGAAGGCAGCACTTTGTGCCTTGCAGCTCTAAGGCAATGTAGCACACCCAGAGCAGAAGTTCTACTTCAGCCAGATCAGGCATGCAAAGAAACTGCGTTTCACAGGCCTTAGTAAGAGATGTTCGCGGTAGGCTGTTAGAGCACTGTGCAGAGCGAGTTGTTTCCCAGCTTCCCAAAGAGCCGGAAGCAAGATGCTTTGGGGCCCTTCTCACCCTTTGGAAAGAAGGCAGCACTTTGTGCCTTGCAGCTCTAGGGCAATGTAGCACACCCAGAGCAGAAGTTCTACTTCAGCCAGTTCAGGACCGCAAAGAAACTGCATTTCACAGGCCTTTGTAAGAGATGTTCCCCGTAGGCTGTTAGAGCACTGTGCAGAGCGAGTTGTTTCTTAGCTTCCCAAACAGCTGGAAGCAAGATGCTTTGGGGCCCTACTCACCCTTTGGAAAGAAGGCAGCACTTTGTGCCTTGCAGCTCTAGGGCAATGTAGCACACCCAGAGCAGATGTTCTACTTCTGCCAGGTCAGGCCTGCAAAGAAACTGCGTTTCACAGGCCTTTGTAAGAGATGTTCCCGGTAGGCTGTTAGAGCACTGTGCAGAGCGAGTTGTTTCTCAGCTTCCCAAACAGCCGGAAGCAAGATGCTTTGAGGGCCATCTGCCCTTAAGGAAAGAAGGCAGCACTTTATGCCTTGCAGCTCTAGGGCAATGCAGCACACCCAGAGCAGAAGTTCTACTTCAGCCAGATCAGGCCTGCAAATAAACTGCGTTTCACAGGCCTTTGTAAGAGATGTTCCCGGTAGGCTGTTAGAGCACTGTGCAGAGCGAGTTGTTTCTCAGCTTCCCAAACAGCCGGAAGCAAGATGCTCTGGGGGCCATCTGCCCTTAAGGTAAGAAGGCAGCACTTTGTGCCTTGCAGCTCTAGGGCACTGCAGCACACCCCGAGCAGAAGTTCTACTTCAGCCAGATCAGGCCTGCAAAGAAACTGCGTTACACAGGCCTTTGTAAGAGATGTTCCCGGTAGGCTGTTAGAGCACTGTGCAGAGCGAGTTGTTTCTTAGCTTCCCAGAGAGCTGGAAGCAAGATGCTTTGGGGCCCGTTAATTGTATCCCCTGCTACTTTGCTGTAGTTGTTGATTATATCTAATAGTTTTTCTGTGGATTCTTTGGGGTTTTCTATGTATAAGATCATGTCGTCTGCAAACAACGCGAGTTTTACTTCTTGGTTAACTATTTGGATTCCTTTTATTTTTTTTTCCTGCCGAATTGCTCTGGCCAGCACCTCCAGTACTATGTTGAATAGGAGTGGTGAAAGTGGACACCCTTGTCTTGTTCCTGTCCTCCGAGGGATGGCTTTCAGCTTTTGTCCATTGAGTATGCTGTTGGCTGTGGGTCTATCATATATGGCCTTTATTATGTTGAGGTACTTTCCTTCTATACCCATTTTACTGAGGGTTTTTATCATATATCGGTGTTGGATCTTGTCGAATGCTTTCTCTGCGTCTATTGAGATGATCATGTGGTTTTTGTTTTTCATTTTGTTGATGTAGTGTATCACGTTGATTGACTTGCGGGTGTTGAACCATCCCTGTGTCCCTGGTATAAATCCCACTTGATCATGGTGTATAATCTTTTTGATGTATTGCTGTAATCGGTTTGCCAAAATTTGGTTGAGGATTTTTGCATCTATGTTCATCAGTGATATCGGCCTGTAGTTCTCCTTCTTTGTGTTGTCCTTGTCAGGTTTGGGGATCAGAGTGATGTTGGCTTCATAGAATGTGTTAGGGAGTTCTCCATCTTTCTCAATTTTCTGGAACAGTTTGAGGAGAATAGGTACAAAGAACTCACACTGCTTAACAACAAAAAAACAAACAACCCGATCAAAAAATGGGCAGAGGACATGAACAGACATTTCTCCAAAGAAGATATGAATATGGCCAATAGACACATGAAAAGATGTTCATCATCGCTAATCATCAGGGAAATGCAAATCAAAACTACACTAAGATATCACCTTACCCCCGTTAGATTGGCAAAAACATCCAAAACCAAGAACGACGAATGTTGGAGAGGTTGTGGAGAAAGAGGAACCCTCATACACTGTTGGTGGGAATGCAAACTGGTACAGCCACTATGGAAAACAGTATGGAGATTTCTCAAAAAGTTAAAAATAGAAATACCCTATGACCCAGCCATCCCATTACTGGGTATCTATCCTAAGAACCTGATATCAGATATCTCAAGAGTCCGTTGCACCCCTATGTTCATCGCAGCATTATTTACAATAGCCAAGACGTGGAACCAGCCTACATGCCCAGAAACTGATGATTGGATAAAGAAGCTGTGGTATATATACACAATGGAATACTACTCAGACATAAAAAAAGACGACATTGGCCCCTTCACAACAATGTGGATGGACCTCGAGGGCATTATGCTAAGCGAAATAAGTCAGTCAGAGAAAGACGAACTCTATATGACTCCACTCATAGGTGGAAATTAGTATATTGAGAAGGAGATCTGATCGGTGGTTACCAGGGAAAAGGGGGGGTGGGGGGAGGGCACGGAGGGGGAAGTGGTGTTCCCACAACATGACTAACAAAAATGTACAACTGAAATTTCACAAGCTTGTAATCCATCATAACATTAATAAACAAAACTAAAAAAAAAAAGTTGCTTTGGGGCCCATCTGCCCCTATGGAAAGAACGCAGCACTTTGTGCCTTGCAGCTCTAGGGCAATGTAGCACACCCAGAGCAGAAGTTCTACTTCAGCCAGATCAGGCCCGCAAAGAAACTGCGTTTCACAGGCCTTTGTAAGAGATGTTCCCGGTAGGCTGTTAGAGCACTGTGCAGAGCGAGTTGTTTCTTAGCTTCCCAACGAGCTGGAAGCAAGATGCTTTGGGGCCCTTCTCACCCTTTGGCAAGAAGGCAGCACTTTGTGCCTTGCAGCTCTAAGGCAATGTAGCACACCCAGAGCAGAAGTTCTACTTCAGCCAGATCAGGCCTGCAAAGAAACTGCGTTTCCCAGGCCTTTGTAAGAGATGTTCCCGGTAGGCTGTTAGAGCACTGTGCAGAGCGAGTTGTTTCTCAGCTTCCAAAAGAGTTGGAAGCAAGATGCTTTGGGGCTCATCTGCCCCTTTGAAATGAAGGCAGCACTTTGTGCCTTGCAGCTCTAGGGCAATGTAGCACACCCAGAGCAGAAGTTGTACTTCAGCCAGATCAGGCCTGCAAAGAAACTGCATTTCACAGGCCTTTGTAAGGGATGTTCCCGGTAGGCTGTTAGAGCACTGTGCAGAGCGAGTTGTTTCTTAGCTTCCCAGAGAGCTGGAAGCAAGATGCTTTGGGGCCCGTTAATTGTATCCCCTGCTACTTTGCTGTAGTTGTTGATTATATCTAATAGTTTTTCTGTGGATTCTTTGGGGTTTTCTATGTATAAGATCATGTCGTCTGCAAACAACGCGAGTTTTACTTCTTCGTTAACTATTTGGATTCCTTTTATTTTTTTTTCCTGCCGAATTGCTCTGGCCAGCACCTCCAGTACTATGTTGAATAGGAGTGGTGAAAGTGGACACCCTTGTCTTGTTCCTGTCCTCCGAGGGATGGCTTTCAGCTTTTGTCCATTGAGTATGATGTTGGCTGTGGGTCTATCATATATGGCCTTTATTATGTTGAGGTACTTTCCTTCTATACCCATTTTACTGAGGGTTTTTATCATAAATGGGTGTTGGATCTTGTCGAATGCTTTCTCTGCGTCTATTGAGATGATCATGTGGTTTTTGTTTTTCATTTTGTTGATGTAGTGTATCACGTTGATTGACTTGCGGGTGTTGAACCATCCCTGTGTCCCTGGTATAAATCCCACTTGATCATGGTGTATAATCTTTTTGATGTATTGCTGTAATCGGTTTGCCAAAATTTTGTTGAGGATTTTTGCATCTATGTTCATCAGTGATATCGGCCTGTAGTTCTCCTTCTTTGTGTTGTCCTTATCAGATTTGGGGATCAGAGTGATCTTGGCTTCATAGAATGTGTTAGGGGGTTCTCCATCTTTCTCAATTTTCTGGAACAGTTTGAGGAGAATAGGTACAAAGAACTCACACTGCTTAACAACAAAAAAACAAACAACCCGATCAAAAAATGGGCAGAGGACATGAACAGACATTTCTCCAAAGAAGATATGAATATGGCCAATAGACACATGAAAAGATGTTCATCATCGCTAATCATCAGGGAAATGCAAATCAAAACTACACTAAGATATCACCTTACCCCCGTTAGATTGGCAAAAACATCCAAAACCAAGAACGACGAATGTTGGAGAGGTTGTGGAGAAAGAGGAACCCTCATACACTGTTGGTGGGAATGCAAACTGGTACAGCCACTATGGAAAACAGTATGGAGATTTCTCAAAAAGTTAAAAATAGAAATACCCTATGACCCAGCCATCCCATTACTGGGTATCTATCCTAAGAACCTGATATCAGATATCTCAAGAGTCCGTTGCACCCCTATGTTCATCGCAGCATTATTTACAATAGCCAAGACGTGGAACCAGCCTACATGCCCAGAAACTGATGATTGGATAAAGAAGCTGTGGTATATATACACAATGGAATACTACTCAGACATAAAAAAAGACGACATTGGCCCCTTCACAACAATGTGGATGGACCTCGAGGGCATTATGCTAAGCGAAATAAGTCAGTCAGAGAAAGACGAACTCTATATGACTCCACTCATAGGTGGAAATTAGTATATTGAGAAGGAGATCTGATCGGTGGTTACCAGGGAAAAGGGGGGGTGGGGGGAGGGCACGGAGGGGGAAGTGGTGTTCCCACAACATGACTAACAAAAATGTACAACTGAAATTTCACAAGCTTGTAATCCATCATAACATTAATAAACAAAACTAAAAAAAAAAAGTTGCTTTGGGGCCCATCTGCCCCTATGGAAAGAACGCAGCACTTTGTGCCTTGCAGCTCTAGGGCAATGTAGCACACCCAGAGCAGAAGTTCTACTTCAGCCAGATCAGGCCCGCAAAGAAACTGCGTTTCACAGGCCTTTGTAAGAGATGTTCCCGGTAGGCTGTTAGAGCACTGTGCAGAGCGAGTTGTTTCTTAGCTTCCCAACGAGCTGGAAGCAAGATGCTTTGGGGCCCTTCTCACCCTTTGGCAAGAAGGCAGCACTTTGTGCCTTGCAGCTCTAAGGCAATGTAGCACACCCAGAGCAGAAGTTCTACTTCAGCCAGATCAGGCCTGCAAAGAAACTGCGTTTCCCAGGCCTTTGTAAGAGATGTTCCCGGTAGGCTGTTAGAGCACTGTGCAGAGCGAGTTGTTTCTCAGCTTCCAAAAGAGTTGGAAGCAAGATGCTTTGGGGCTCATCTGCCCCTTTGAAATGAAGGCAGCACTTTGTGCCTTGCAGCTCTAGGGCAATGTAGCACACCCAGAGCAGAAGTTGTACTTCAGCCAGATCAGGCCTGCAAAGAAACTGCATTTCACAGGCCTTTGTAAGGGATGTTCCCGGTAGGCTGTTAGAGCACTGTGCAGAGCGAGTTGTTTCTTAGCTTCCCAGAGAGCTGGAAGCAAGATGCTTTGGGGCCCGTTAATTGTATCCCCTGCTACTTTGCTGTAGTTGTTGATTATATCTAATAGTTTTTCAGTGGATTCTTTGGGGTTTTCTATGTATAAGATCATGTCGTCTGCAAACAACGCGAGTTTTACTTCTTCGTTACCTATTTGGATTCCTTTTATTTTTTTTTCCTGCCGAATTGCTCTGGCCAGCACCTCCAGTACTATGTTGAATAGGAGTGGTGAAAGTGGACACCCTTGTCTTGTTCCTGTCCTCCGAGGGATGGCTTTCAGCTTTTGTCCATTGAGTATGATGTTGGCTGTGGGTCTATCATATATGGCCTTTCTTATGTTGAGGTACTTTCCTTCTATACCCATTTTACTGAGGGTTTTTATCATAAATGGGTGTTGGATCTTGTCGAATGCTTTCTCTGCGTCTATTGAGATGATCATGTGGTTTTTGTTTTTCATTTTGTTGATGTAGTGTATCACGTTGATTGACTTGCGGGTGTTGAACCATCCCTGTGTCCCTGGTATAAATCCCACTTGATCATGGTGTATAATCTTTTTGATGTATTGCTGTAATCGGTTTGCCAAAATTTTGTTGAGGATTTTTGCATCTATGTTCATCAGTGATATCGGCCTGTAGTTCTCCTTCTTTGTGTTGTCCTTATCAGATTTGGGGATCAGAGTGATCTTGGCTTCATAGAATGTGTTAGGGGGTTCTCCATCTTTCTCAATTTTCTGGAACAGTTTGAGGAGAATAGGTACAAAGAACTCACACTGCTTAACAACAAAAAAACAAACAACCCGATCAAAAAATGGGCAGAGGACATGAACAGACATTTCTCCAAAGAAGATATGAATATGGCCAATAGACACATGAAAAGATGTTCATCATCGCTAATCATCAGGGAAATGCAAATCAAAACTACACTAAGATATCACCTTACCCCCGTTAGATTGGCAAAAACATCCAAAACCAAGAACGACGAATGTTGGAGAGGTTGTGGAGAAAGAGGAACCCTCATACACTGTTGGTGGGAATGCAAACTGGTACAGCCACTATGGAAAACAGTATGGAGATTTCTCAAAAAGTTAAAAATAGAAATACCCTATGACCCAGCCATCCCATTACTGGGTATCTATCCTAAGAACCTGATATCAGATATCTCAAGAGTCCGTTGCACCCCTATGTTCATCGCAGCATTATTTACAATAGCCAAGACGTGGAACCAGCCTACATGCCCAGAAACTGATGATTGGATAAAGAAGATGTGGTATATATACACAATGGAATACTACTCAGACATAAAAAAAGACGACATTGGCCCCTTCACAACAATGTGGATGGACCTCGAGGGCATTATGCTAAGCGAAATAAGTCAGTCAGAGAAAGACGAACTCTATATGACTCCACTCATAGGTGGAAATTAGTATATTGAGAAGGAGATCTGATCGGTGGTTACCAGGGAAAAGGGGGGGTGGGGGGAGGGCACGGAGGGGGAAGTGGTGTTCCCACAACATGACTAACAAAAATGTACAACTGAAATTTCACAAGCTTGTAATCCATCATAACATTAATAAACAAAACTAAAAAAAAAAAGTTGCTTTGGGGCCCATCTGCCCCTATGGAAAGAACGCAGCACTTTGTGCCTTGCAGCTCTAGGGCAATGTAGCACACCCAGAGCAGAAGTTCTACTTCAGCCAGATCAGGCCCGCAAAGAAACTGCGTTTCACAGGCCTTTGTAAGAGATGTTCCCGGTAGGCTGTTAGAGCACTGTGCAGAGCGAGTTGTTTCTTAGCTTCCCAACGAGCTGGAAGCAAGATGCGTTGGGGCCCTTCTCACCCTTTGGCAAGAAGGCAGCACTTTGTGCCTTGCAGCTCTAAGGCAATGTAGCACACCCAGAGCAGAAGTTCTACTTCAGCCAGATCAGGCCTGCAAAGAAACTGCGTTTCCCAGGCCTTTGTAAGAGATGTTCCCGGTAGGCTGTTAGAGCACTGTGCAGAGCGAGTTGTTTCTCAGCTTCCAAAAGAGTTGGAAGCAAGATGCTTTGGGGCTCATCTGCCCCTTTGAAATGAAGGCAGCACTTTGTGCCTTGCAGCTCTAGGGCAATGTAGCACACCCAGAGCAGAAGTTGTACTTCAGCCAGATCAGGCCTGCAAAGAAACTGCATTTCACAGGCCTTTGTAAGGAATGTTCCCGGTAGGCTGTTAGAGCACTGTGCAGAGCGAGTTGTTTCTTAGCTTACCAAAGAGCTGGAAGCAAGATGCTTTGGGGGCCATCTTCCCTTAAGGAAAGAAGGCAGCACTTTGTGACTTGCAGCTCTAGTGCAATGTAGCACACACAGAGCAAATGTTCTACTTCTGCCACGTCAGCCCTGCAAAGAAACTGCGTTTCACAGGCCTTTGTAAGAGATGTTCCCCGTAGGCTCTTAGAGCACAGTGTAGAGCGAGTTGTTTCTCAGCTTCCCAAACAGCCGAAAGCAAGATGCTTTGGGGCCCTTCTCACCCTTGGAAAGAAGGCAGCACTTTGTGCCTTGCAGCTCTAGGGCAATGTAGCACACCCACAGCAGAAGTTCTACTTCAGCAAGATCAGGCCCGCAAAGAAACTGCGTTTCACAGGCCTTTGTAAGAGATGTTCCCGGTAGGCTGATAGAGCACTGTGCAGAGCGAGTTGTTTCTTAGCTTCCCAAAGAGCTGGAAGCAAGATGCTTTAGGGGCCATCTGCCCTTAAGGAAAGAAGGCAGCACTTTGTGCCTTGCAGCTCTAGGGCAATGCAGCACACCCCGAGCAGAAGTTCTACTTCAGCCAGATCAGGCCTTCAAAGAAACTGCGTTTCACAGGCCTTTGTAAGAGATGTTCCCGGTAGGCTGTTAGAGCACTGTGCAGAGCGAGTTGTTCCTTAGCTTCCCAGAGAGCTGGAAGCAAGATGCTTTGGGGCCCGTTAATTGTATCCCCTGCTGCTTTGCTGTAGTTGTTGATTATTTCTAATAGTTTTTCTGTGGATTCTTTGTTGTTTTCTATGTATAAGATCATGTCGTCTGCAAACAACGCGAGTTTTACTTCTTCGTTACCTATTTCGATTCCTTTTATTATTTTTTCCTGCCGAATTGGTCTGGCCAGCACCTCCAGTACTATGTTGAATAGGAGTGGTGAAAGTGGGCACCCTTGTCTTGTTCCTGTCCTCAGAGGGATGGCTTTCAGCTTTTGTCCATTGAGTATGCTGTTGGCTGTGGGTCTATCATATATGGCCTTTATTATGTTGAGGTACTTTCCTTCTATACCCATTTTACTGAGGGTTTTTATCATAAATGGGTGTTGGATCTTGTCGAATGCTTTCTCTGCGTCTATTGAGATGATCATGTGGTTTTTGTTTTTCATTTTGTTGATGTAGTGTATCACGTTGATTGACTTGCGGGTGTTGAACCATCCCTGTGTCCCTGGTATAAATCCCACTTGATCATGGTGTATAATCTTTTTGATGTATTGCTGTAATCGGTTTGCCAAAATTTTGTTGAGGATTTTTGCATCTATGTTCATCAGTGATATCGGCCTGTAGTTCTCCTTCTTTGTGTTGTCCTTGTCAGGTTTGGGGATCAGAGTGATGTTGGCTTCATAGAATGTGTTAGGGAGTTCTCCATCTTTCTCAATTTTCTGGAACAGTTTGAGGAGAATAGGTACAAAGAACTCACACTGCTTAACAACAAAAAAACAAACAACCCGATCAAAAAATGGGCAGAGGACATGAACAGACAGTTCTCAAAAGAAGATATGAATATGGCCAATAGACACATGAAAAGATGTTCATCATCGCTAATCATCAGGGAAATGCAAATCAAAACTACACTAAGATATCACCTTACCCCCGTTAGATTGGCAAATACATCCAAAACCAAAACGACAAATGTTGGAGAGGTTGTGGAGAAAGAGGAACCCTCATACACTGTTGGTGGGAATGCAAACTGGTACAGCCACTATGGAAAACAGTATGGAGATTTCTCAAAAAGTTAAAAATAGAAATACCCTATGACCCAGCCATCCCATTACTGGGTATCTATCCTAAGAACCTGATATCAGATATCTCAAGAGTCCGTTGCACCCCTATGTTCATTGCAGCATTATTTACAATAGCCAAGACGTGGAACCAGCCTACATGTCCAGAAACTGATGATTGGATAAAGAAGATGTGGTATATATACACAATGGAATACTACTCAGCCATAAAAAAAGACGACATTGGCCCCTTCACAACAATGTGGATGGACCTCGAGGGCATCATGTTAAGCGAAATAAGTCAGTCAGAGAAAGACGAACTCTATATGACTCCACTCATAGGTGGAAATTAGTATATTGAGAAGGAGATCTGATCGGTGCTTACCAGGGAAAAGGGGGGGTGGGGGGAGGGCACGGAGGGGGAAGTGATGTTCCCACAACATGACTAACAAAAATGTACAACTGAAATTTCACAAGCTTGTAATCCATCAAAACATGAATAAACAAACAAAAAAAAAAAAGATGCTTTGGGGCCCATCTGCCCCTATGGAAAGAACGCAGCACTTTGTGCCTTGCAGCTCTAGGGCAATGTAGAACACCCAGAGCAGAAGTTCTACTTCAGCCAGATCAGGCCCGCAAAGAAACTGCGTTTCACAGGCCTTTGTAAGAGATGTTCCCGGTAGGCTGTTAGAGCACTGTGCAGAGCAAGTTGTTTCTTAGCTTCCGAAAGAGCTGGAAGCAAGATGCTTTGGGGCCCTTCTCACCCTTTGGCAAGAAGGCAGCACTTTGTGCCTTGCAGCTCTAAGGCAATGTAGCACACCCAGAGCAGAAGTTCTACTTCAGCCAGATCAGGCCTGCAAAGAAACTGCGTTTCACAGGCCTTTGTAAGAGATGTTCCCGGTAGTCTGTTAGAGCACTGTGCAGAGCGAGTTGTTTCTCAGCTTCCAAAAGAGTTGGAAGCAAGATGCTTTGGGGCTCATCTGCCCCTTTGAAATGAAGACAGCACTTTGTGCCTTGCAGCTCTAGGGCAATGTGGCACACCCAGAGCAGAAGTTCTACTTCAGCCAGATCAGGCCTGCAAAGAAACTGCGTTTCACAGGCCTTTGTAAGAGATGTTCCCGGTAGGCTGTTAGAGCACTGTGCAGAGCGAGTTGTTTCTTAGCTTCCCAGAGAGCTGGAAGCAAGATGCTTTGGGGCCCGTTAATTGTATACCCTGCTACTTTGCTGTAGTTGTTGATTATTTCTAATAGTTTTTCTGTGGATTCTTTGGGGTTTTCTATGTATAAGATCATGTCGTCTGCAAACAACGCGAGTTTTACTTCTTCGTTACCTATTTGGATTCCTTTTATTTTTTTTTCCTGCCGAATTGCTCTGGCCAGCACCTCCAGTACTATGTTGAATAGGAGTGGTGAAAGTGGGCACCCTTGTCTTGTTCCTGTCCTCAGAGGGATGGCTTTCAGCTTTTGTCCATTGAGTATGATGTTGGCTGTGGGTCTATCATATATGGCCTTTATTAGGTTGAGGTACTTTCCTTCTATACCCATTTTACTGAGGGTTGTTATCATAAATGGGTGTTGGATCTTGTCGAATGCTTTCTCTGCGTCTATTGAGATGATCATGTGGTTTTTGTTTTTCATTTTGTTGATGTAGTGTATCACGTTGATTGACTTGCGGGTGTTGAACCATCCCTGTGTCCCTGGTATAAATCCCACTTGATCATGGTGTATAATCTTTTTGATGTATTGCTGTAATCGGTTTGCCAAAATTTGGTTGAGGATTTTTGCATCTATGTTCATCAGTGATATCGGCCTGTAGTTCTCCTTCTTTGTGTTGTCCTTGTCAGGTTTGGGGATCAGAGTGATGTTGGCTTCATAGAATGTGTTAGGGAGTTCTCCATCTTTCTCAATTTTCTGGAACAGTTTGAGGAGAATAGGTACAAAGAACTCACACTGCTTAACAACAAAAAAACTAACAACCCGATCAAAAAATGGGCAGAGGACATGAACAGACATTTCTCAAAAGAAGATATGAATATGGCCAATAGACACATGAAAAGATGTTCATCATCGCTAATCATCAGGGAAATGCAAATCAAAACTACACTAAGATATCACCTTACCCCCGTTAGATTGGCAAAAACATCCAAAACCAAGAACGACGAATGTTGGAGAGGTTGTGGAGAAAGAGGAACCCTCATACACTGTTGGTGGGAATGCAAACTGGTACAGCCACTATGGAAAACAGTATGGAGATTTCTCAAAAAGTTAAAAATAGAAATACCCTATGACCCAGCCATCCCATTACTGGGTATCTATCCTAAGAACCTGATATCAGATATCTCAAGAGTCCGTTGCACCCCTATGTTCATCGCAGCATTATTTACAATAGCCAAGACGTGGAACCAGCCTACATGCCCAGAAACTGATGATTGGATAAAGAAGATGTGGTATATATACACAATGGAATACTACTCAGCCATAAAAAAGACGACATTGGCCCCTTCACAACAATGTGGATGGACCTCGAGGGCATTATGTTAAGCGAAATAAGTCAGTCAGAGAAAGACGAACTCTATATGACTCCACTCATAGGTGGAAATTAGTATATTGAGAAGGAGATCTGATCGGTGGTTACCAGGGAAAAGGTGGGGTGGGGGAGGGCACGGAGGGGGAAGTGGCGTTCCCACAACATGACTAACAAAAATGTACAACTGAAATTTCACAAGCTTGTAATCCATCATAAGATTAATAAACAAACAAAAAAAAAAAGATGCTTTGGGGCCCATCTGCCCCTATGGAAAGAACGCAGCACTTTGTGCCTTTCAGCTCTAGGGCAATGTAGCACACCCAGAGCAGAAGTTCTACTTCAGCCAGATCAGGCCCGCAAAGAAACTGCGTTTCACAGGCCTTTGTAAGAGATGTTCCCGGTAGGCTGGTAGAGCACTGTGCAGAGCGAGTTGTTTCTTAGCTTCCCAACGAGCTGGAAGCAAGATGCTTTAGGGGCCATCTGCCCTTAAGGAAAGAAGTCAGCACTTTGTGCCTTGCAGCCCAAGGGCAATGTAGCACACCCAGAGCAGTTGTTCTACTTCTGCCAGGTCAGTCCTGCAAAGAAACTTCGTTTCACAGGCCTTTGTAAGAGATGTTCCCGGTAGGCTGTTAGAGCACTGTGCAGAGCGACTTGTTTCGTAGCTTCCCAAAGAGCTGGAAGCAAGATGCTTTGGGGCCCATCCGCCCCTATGGAAAGAACGCAGCACTTTGTGCCTTGCAGCTCTAGGGCAATGCAGCACACCCCGAGCAGAAGTTGTACTTCAGCCAGATCAGGCCTGCAAAGAAACTGCGTTTCACAGGCCTTTGTAAGAGATGTTCCCGGTAGGCTGTTAGAGCACTGTGCAGAGCGAGTTGTTTCCTAGCTTCCCAAAGAGCTGGAAGCAAGATGCTTTAGGGGCCATCTGCCCTTAAGGAAAGAAGGCAGCACTTTGTGCCTTGCAGCTCTAGGGCAATGTAGCACACCCAGAGCCGAAGTTCTACTTCAGCTAGATCAGACCTGCAAAGAAACTTCGTTTCACAGGCCTTTGTAAGAGATGTTCCCGGTAGGCTGTAAGAGCACTGTGCAGAGCGACTAGTTTCTTAGCTTCCCAGAGAGCTGGAAGCAAGATGCTTTGGGGCCCATATGCCCCTATGGAAAGAACGCAGCACTTTGTGCCTTGCAGCTCTAGGGCAATGCAGCACACCCCGAGCAGAAGTTCTACTTCAGCCAGATCAGGCCTGCAAAGAAACTGCGTTTCACAGGCCTTTGTAAGAGCTGTTCCCGGTAGGCTGTTAGAGCACTGTGCAGAGCCAGTTGTTTCTTAGCTTCCCAGAGAGCTGGAAGCAAGATGCTTTGGGGCCCGTTAATTTTATACCCTGCTACTTTGCTGAAGTTGTTGATTATTTCTAATAGTTTTTCTGTGGATTCTTTGGGGTTTTCTATGTATAAGATCATGTCGTCTGCAAACAACGCGAGTTTTACTTCTTCGTTACCTATTTGGATTCCTTTTATTTTTTTTTCCTGCCGAATTGCTCTGGCCAGCACCTCCAGTACTATGTTGAATAGGAGTGGTGAAAGTGGGCACCCTTGTCTTGTTCCTGTCCTCAGAGGGATGGCTTTCAGCTTTTGTCCATTGAGTATGATGTTGGCTGTGGGTCTATCATATATGGCCTTTATTATGTTGAGGTACTTTCCTTCTATACCCATTTTACTGAGGGTTGTTATCATAAATGGGTGTTGGATCTTGTCGAATGCTTTCTCTGCGTCTATTGAGATGATCATGTGGTTTTTTTTTTCATTTTGTTGATGTAGTGTATCACGTTGATTGACTTGCGGGTGTTGAACCATCCCTGTGTCCCTGGTATAAATCCCACTTGATCATGGTGTATAATCTTTTTGATGCATTGCTGTAATCGGTTTGCCAAAATTTTGTTGAGAATTTTTGCATCTATGTTCATCAGTGATATCGGCCTGTAGTTCTCCTTCTTTGTGTTGTCCTTGTCAGGTTTGGGGATCAGAGTGATGTTGGCTTCATAGAATGTGTTAGGGAGTTCTCCATCTTTCTCAATTTTCTGGAACAGTTTGAGGAGAATAGGTACAAAGAACTCACACTGCTTAACAACAAAAAAACAAACAACCCGATCAAAAAATGGGCAGAGGACATGAACAGACATTTCTCCAAAGAAGATATGAATATGGCCAATAGACACATGAAAAGATGTTCATCATCGCTAATCATCAGGGAAATGCAAATCAAAACTACACTGAGATATCACCTTACCCCCGTTAGATTGGCAAAAACATCCAAAACCAAGAACGACGAATGTTGGAGAGGTTGTGGAGAAAGAGGAACCCTCATACACTGTTGGTGGGAATGCAAACTGGTACAGCCACTATGGAAAACAGTATGGAGATTTCTCAAAAAGTTAAAAATAGAAATACCCTATGACCCAGCCATCCCATTACTGGGTATCTATCCTAAGAACCTGATATCAGATATCTCAAGAGTCCGTTGCACCCCTATGTTCATCGCAGCATTATTTACAATAGCCAAGACGTGGAACCAGCCTACATGCCCAGAAACTGATGATTGGATAAAGAAGATGTGGTATATATACACAATGGAATACTACTCAGCCATAAAAAAAGACGACATTGGCCCCTTCACAACAATGTGGATGGAGCTCGAGGGCATTATGTTAAGCGAAATAAGTCAGTCAGAGAAAGACAGACTCTATATGACTCCACTCATAGGTGGAAATTAGTATATTGAGAAGGAGATCTGATCGGTGGTTACCAGGGAAAAGGGGGGGTGGGCGGAGGGCACGGAGGGGGAAGTGGTGTTCCCACAACATGACTAACAAAAATGTACAACTGAAATTTCACAAGCTTGTAATCCATCATAACATTAATAAACAAAAAAAAAAAAAGATGCTTTGGGGCCCATCTGCCCCTATGGAAAGAAGGCAGCACTTTGTGCCTTGCATCTCTAGGGCAATGTAGCACACCCAGAGCAGTTGTTCTACTTCAGCCAGATCAGGCCTGCAAAGAAACTGCGTTTCACAGGCCTTTGTAAGAGATGTTCCCGGTAGGCTGGTAGAGCACTGTGCAGAGCGAGTTGTTTCTTAGCTTCCCAACGAGCTGGAAGCAAGATGCTTTAGGGGCCATCTGCCCTTAAGGAAAGAAGTCAGCACTTTGTGCCTTGCAGCCCAAGGGCAATGTAGCACACCCAGAGCAGTTGTTCTACTTCTGCCAGGTCAGGCCTGCAAAGAAACTTCGTTTCACAGGCCTTTGTAAGAGATGTTCCCGGTAGGCTGTTAGAGCACTGTGCAGAGCGACTTGTTTCGTAGCTTCCCAAAGAGCTGGAAGCAAGATGCTTTGGGGCCCATCCGCCCCTATGGAAAGAACGCAGCACTTTGTGCCTTGCAGCTCTAGGGCAATGCAGCACACCCCGAGCAGAAGTTGTACTTCAGCCAGATCAGGCCTGCAAAGAAACTGCGTTTCACAGGCCTTTGTAAGAGATGTTCCCGGTAGGCTGTTAGAGCACTGTGCAGAGCGAGTTGTTTCATAGCTTCCCAAAGAGCTGGAAGCAAGATGCTTTAGGGGCCATCTGCCCTTAAGGAAAGAAGGCAGCACTTTGTGCCTTGCATCTCTAGGGCAATGTAGCACACCCAGAGCAGTTGTTCTACTTCTGCCAGGTCAGGCCTGCAAAGAAACTGCGTTTCACAGGCCTTTGCAAGAGATGTTTCCGGTAGGCTGTTAGAGCACTGTGCAGAGCGACTTGTTTCATAGCTTCCCAAAGAGCTGGAAGCAAGATGCTTTGGGGCCCTCTCACCCTTTGGAAAGAAGGCAGCACTTTGTGCCTTGCAGCTCTAGGGCAATGCAGCACACCCCGAGCAGAAGTTGTACTGCAGCCAGATCAGGCCTGCAAAGAAACTGCGTTTTACAGGCCTTTGTAAGAGATGTTCCCGGTAGGCTGTAAGAGCACTGTGCAGAGCGACTAGTTTCTTAGCTTCCCAGAGAGCTGGAAGCAAGATGCTTTGGGGCCCATCTGCCCCTATGGAAAGAACGCAGCACTTTGTGCCTTGCAGCTCTAGGGCAATGCAGCACACCCCGAGCAGAAGTTCTACTTCAGCCAGATCAGGCCTGCAAAGAAACTACGTTTCACAGGCCTTTGTAAGAGATGTTCCCGGTAGGCTGTTAGAGCACTGTGCAGAGCGAGTTGTTTCTTAACTTCCCAGAGAGCTGGAAGCAAGATGCTTTGGGGCCCGTTAATTTTATACCCTGCTGCTTTGCTGTAGTTGTTGATTATTTCTAATAGTTTTTCTGTGGATTCTTTGGTGTTTTCTATGTATAAGATCATGTCGTCTGCAAACAACGCGAGTTTTACTTCTTCGTTACCTATTTGGATTCCATTTATTTTTTTTTCCTGCCGAATTGCTCTGCCCAGCACCTCCAGTACTATGTTGAATAGGAGTGGTGAAAGTGGTCACCCTTGTCTTGTTCCTGTCCTCAGAGGGATGGCTTTCTGCTTTTGTCCATTGAGTATGATGTTGGCTGTGGGTCTATCATATATGGCCTTTATTATGTTGAGGTACTTTCCTTCTATACCCATTTTACTGAGGGTTTTTATCATAAATGGGTGTTGGATCTTGTCGAATGCTTTCTCTGCGTCTATTGAGATGATCATGTGGTTTTTGTTTTTCATTTTGTTGATGTAGTGTATCACGTTGATTGACTTGCGGGTGTTGAACCATCCCTGTGTCCCTGGTATAAATCCCACTTGATCATGGTGTATAATCTTTTTGATGTATTGCTGTAATCGGTTTGCCAAAATTTTGTTGGGGATTTTTGCATCTATGTTCATCAGTGATATCGGCCTGTAGTTCTCCTTCTTTGTGTTGTCCTTGTCAGGTTTGGGGATCAGAGTGATGTTGGCTTCATAGAATGTGTTAGGGAGTTCTCCATCTTTCTCAATTTTCTGGAACAGTTTGAGGAGAATAGGTACAAAGAACTCACACTGCTTAACAACAAAAAAACAAACAACCCGATCAAAAAATGGGCAGAGGACATGAACAGACATTTCTCAAAAGAAGATAGGAATATGGCCAATAGACACATGAAAAGATGTTCATCATCGCTAATCATCAGGGAAATGCAAATCAAAACTACACTAAGATATCACCTTACCCCCGTTAGATTGGCAAAAACATCCAAAACCAAGAACGACGAATGTTGGAGAGGTTGTGGAGAAAGAGGAACCCTCATACACTGTTGGTGGGAATGCAAACTGGTACAGCCACTATGGAAAACAGTATGGAGATTTCTCAAAAAGTTAAAAATAGAAATACCCTATGATCCAGCCATCCCATTACTGGGTATCTATCCTAAGAACCTGATATCAGATATCTCAAGAGTCCGTTGCACCCCTATGTTCATCGCAGCATTATTTACAATAGCCAAGATGTGGATCCAGCCTACATGCCCAGAAACTGATGATTGGATAAAGAAGATGTGGTATATATACACAATGGAATACTACTCAGCCATAAAAAAAGACGACATTGGCCCATTCACAACAATGTGGATGGACCTCGAGGGCATTATGTTAAGCGAAATAAGTCAGTCAGAGAAAGACAGACTCTATATGACTCCACTCATAGGTGGAAATTAATATATTGAGAAGGAGATCTGATCGGTGGTTACCAGGGAAAAGGGGGGGTGGGCGGAGGGCACGGAGGGGGAAGTGGTGTTCCCACAACATGACTAACAAAAATGTACAACTGAAATTTCACAAGCTTGTAATCCATCATAACATTAATAAACAAAAAAAAAAAAGATGCTTTGGGGCCCATCTGCCCCTATGGAAAGAAGGCAGCACTTTGTGCCTTGCATCTCTAGGGCAATGTAGCACACCCAGAGCAGTTGTTCTACTTCAGCCAGATCAGGCCCGCAAAGAAACTTCGTTTCACAGGCCTTTGTAAGAGATGTTCCCGGTAGGCTGTTAGAGCACTGTGCAGAGCGAGTTGTTTCGTAGCTTCCCAAAGAGCTGGAAGCAAGATGCTTTGGGGACAATCTGCCCCTATGGAAAGAACGCAGCACTTTGTGCCTTGCAGCTCTAGGGTAATGCAGCACACCCCGAGCAGAAGTTGTACTTCAGCCAGATCAGTCCTGCAACGAAACTGCGTTTCACAGGCCTTTGTAAGAGATGTTCCCGGTAGGCAGTTAGAGCACTGTGCAGAGCGAATTGTTTCCTAGCTTCCCAAAGAGCTGGAAGCAAGATGCTTTAGGGGCCATCTGCCCTTAAGGAAAGAAGGCAGGACTTTGTGCCTTGCATCTCTAGGGCAATGTAGCACACCCAGAGCAGTTGTTCTACTTCTGCCAGGTCAGGCCTGCAAAGAAACTGCGTTTCACAGGCCTTTGTAAGAGATGTTCCCGGTAGGCTGTTAGAGCACTGTGCAGAGCGACTTGTTTCTTAGCTTCCCAAACAGCTGGAAGCAAGATGCTTTAGGGCCCTACTCACCCTTTGCAAAGAAGGCAGCACTTTGTGCCTTGCAGCTCTAGGGCAATGTAGCACACCCAGAGCCGAAGTTCTACTTCAGCTAGATCAGACCTGCAAAGAAACTTCGTTTCACAGGCCTTTCTAAGAGATGTTCCCGGTAGGCAGTAAGAGCACTGTGCAGAGCGACTACTTTCTTAGCTTCCCAGAGAGCCGGAAGCAAGATGCTTTGGGGCCCATGTGCCCCTATGGAAAGAACGCAGCACTTTGTGCCTTGCAGCTCTAGGGCAATGCAGCACACCCCGAGCAGAAGTTCTACTTCAGCCAGATCAGGCCTGCAAAGAAACTGCGTTTCACAGGCCTTTGTAAGAGATGTTCCCGGTAGGCTGTTAGAGCACTGTGCAGAGCGAGTTGTTTCTTAGCTTCCCAAAGAGCTGGAAGCAAAATGCTTTGGGGCCCGTTAATTTTATACCCTGGTACTTTGCTGTAGTTGTTGATTATTTCTAATAGTTTTTCTGTGGATTCTTTGGGGTTTTCTATGTATAAGATCATGTCGTCTGCAAACAACGCGAGTTTTACTTCTTCGTTACCTATTCGGATTCCATTTATTTTTTTTTCCTGCCGAATTGCTCTGGCCAGCACCTCCAGTACTATGTTGAATAGGAGTGGTGAAAGTGGGCACCCTTGTCTTGTTCCTGTCCTCAGAGGGATGGCTTTCAGCTTTTGTCCATTGAGTATGCTGTTGGCTGTGGGTCTATCATATATGGCCTTTATTAGGTTGAGGTACTTTGCTTCTATACCCATTTTACTGAGGGTTTTTATCATAAATGGGTGTTGGATCTTGTCGAATGCTTTCTCTGCGTCTATTGAGATGATCATGTGGTTTTTGTTTTTCATTTTGTTGATGTAGTGTATCACGTTGATTGACTTGCGGGTGTTGAACCATCCCTGTGTCCCTGGTATAAATCCCACTTGATCATGGTGTATAATCTTTTTGATGTATTGCTGTAATCGGTTTGCCAAAATTTTGTTGAGGATTTTTGCATCTATGTTCATCAGTGATATCGGCCTGTAGTTCTCCTTCTTTGTGTTGTCCTTGTCAGGTTGGGGGATCAGAGTGATGTTGGCTTCATAGAATGTGTTAGGGAGTTCTCCATCTTTCTCAATTTTCTGGAACAGTTTGAGGAGAATAGGTACAAAGAACTCACACTGCTTAACAACAAAAAAACAAACAACCCGATCAAAAAATGGGCAGAGGACATGAACAGACATTTCTCCAAAGAAGATAGGAATATGGCCAATAGACACATGAAAAGATGTTCATCATCGCTAATCATCAGGGAAATGCAAATCAAAACTACACTAAGATATCACCTTACCCCCGTTAGATTGGCAAAAACATCCAAAACCAAGAACGACGAATGTTGGAGAGGTTGTGGAGAAAGAGGAACCCTCATACACTGTTGGTGGGAATGCAAACTGGTACGGCCACTATGGAAAACAGTATGGAGATTTCTCAAAAAGTTAAAAATAGAAATACCCTATGACCCAGCCATCCCATTACTGGGTATCTATCCTAAGAACCTGATATCAGATATCTCAAGAGTCCGTTGCACCCCTATGTTCATCGCAGCATTATTTACAATAGCCAAGACGTGGAACCAGCCTACATGCCCAGAAACTGATGATTGGATAAAGAAGCTGTGGTATATATACACAATGGAATACTACTCAGCCATAAAAAAAGACGACATTGGCCCCTTCACAACAATGTGGATGGACCTCGAGGGCATTATGTTAAGCGAAATAAGTCAGTCAGAGAAAGACAGACTCTATATGACTCCACTCATAGGTGGAAACTAGTATATTGAGAAGGAGATCTGATCGGTGGTTACCAGGGAAAAGGGGGGGTGGGGGGAGGGCACGGAGGGGGAAGTGTTGTTCCCACAACATGACGAACAAAAATGTACAACTGAAATATCACAAGCATGCAATCCATCATAACATTAATAACCAAAAAAAAAAAAAAAAAAGATGCTTTGGGGCCCATCTGCCCCTATGGAAAGAACGCAGCACTTTGTGCCTTGCAGCTCTAGGGCAATATAGCACACCCAGAGCAGAAGTTCTACTTCAGCCAGATCAGGCCCGCAAAGAAACTGCGTTTCACAGGCCTTTGTAAGAGATGTTCCCTGTAGGCTGTTAGAGCACTGTGCAGAGCGACTTGTTTCTTAGCTTCCCAACGAGCTGGAAGCAAGATGCTTTGGGGCCCATCTCACCCTTTGGCAAGAAGGCAGCACTTTGTGCCTTGCAGCTCTAGGGCAATGTAGCACACCCAGAGCCGAAGTTCTAGTTCAGCTACATCAAACCTGCAAAGAAACTTCGCTTCACAGGCCTTTGTAAGAGATGTTCCCGGTAGGCTGTAAGAGCACTGTGCAGAGCGACTAGTTTCTTAGCTTCCCAGAGAGCCGGAAGCAAGATGCTTTGGGGCCCATGTGGCCCTATGGAAAGAACGCAGCACTTTGTGCCTTGCAGCTCTAGGGCAATGCAGCACACCCCGAGCAGAAGTTCTACTTCAGCCAGATCAGGCCTGCAAAGAAACTGCGTTTCACAGGCCTTTGTAAGCGATGTTCCCGGTAGGCTGTTAGAGCACTGTGCAGAGCGAGTTGTTTCTTAGCTTCCCAGAGAGCTGGAAGCAAGATGCTTTGGGGCCCGTTAATTGTATCCCCTGCTACTTTGCTGTAGTTGTTGATTATTTCTAATAGTTTTTCTGTGGATTCTTTGGGGTTTTCTATGTATAAGATCATGTCGTCTGCAAACAAGCGAGTTTTAATTCTTCGTTACCTATTTCGATTCCTTTTATTTCTTTTTCCTGCCGTATTTCTCTGGCCAGCACCTCCAGTACTATGTTGAATAGGAGTGGTGAAAGTGGGCACCCTTGTCTTGTTCCTGTCCTCAGAGGGATGGCTTTCAGCTTTTGTCCATTGAGTATGCTGTTGGCTGTGGGTCTATCATATATGGCCTTTATTATGTTGAGGTACTTTCCTTCTACACCCATTTTCCCGAGGGTTTTTATCATAAATGGGTGTTGGATCTTGTCGAATGCTTTCTCTGCGTCTATTGAGATGATCATGTGGTTTTTGTTTTTCATTTTGTTGATGTAGTGTATCACGTTGATTGACTTGCGGGTGTTGAACCATCCCTGTGTCCCTGGTATAAATCCCACTTGATCATGGTGTATAATCTTTTTGATGTATTGCTGTAATCGGTTTGCCAAAATTTGGTTGAGGATTTTTGCATCTATGTTCATCAGTGATATCGGCCTGTAGTTCTCCTTCTTTGTGTTGTCCTTGTCAGGTTTGGGGATCAGAGTGATGTTGGCTTCATAGAATGTGTTAGGGAGTTCTCCATCTTTCTCAATTTTCTGGAACAGTTTGAGGAGAATAGGTACAAAGAACTCACACTGCTTAACAACAAAAAAACAAACAACCCGATCAAAAAATGGGCAGAGGACATGAACAGACATTTCTCCAAAGAAGATAGGAATATGGCCAATAGACACATGAAAAGATGTTCATCATCGCTAATCATCAGGGAAATGCAAATCAAAACTACACTAAGATATCAGCTTACCCCCGTTAGATTGGCAAAAACATCCAAAACCAAGAACGACAAATGTTGGAGAGGTTGTGGAGAAAGAGGAACCCTCATACACTGTTGGTGGGAATGCAAACTGGTACAGCCACTATGGAAAACAGTATGGAGATTTCTCAAAAAGTGAAAAATAGAAATACCCTATGACCCAGCCATCCCATTACTGGGTATCTATCCTAAGAACCTGATATCAGATATCTCAAGAGTCCGTTGCACCCCTATGTTCATCGCAGCATTATTTACAATAGCCAAGACGTGGAACCAGCCTACATGCCCAGAAACTGATGATTGGATAAAGAAGATGTGGTATATATACACAATGGAATACTACTCAGCCATAAAAAAAGACGAAATTGGCCCCTTCACAACAATGTGGATGGACCTCGAGGGCATTATGTTAAGCGAAATAAGTCAGTCAGAGAAAGACGAACTCTATATGACTCCACTCATAGGTGGAAATTAGTATATTGAGAAGGAGATCTGATCGGTGGTTACCAGGGAAAAGGGGGGGTGGGGGGAGGGCACGGAGGGGGAAGTGGTGTTCCCACAACATGACTAACAAAAATGTACAACTGAAATTTCACAAGCTTGTAAACCATCATAACATTAATAAACAAACAAAAAAAAAAGATGCTTTGGGGCCCATCTGCCCCTATGGAAAGAACGCAGCACTTTGTGCCTTGCAGCTCTAGGGCAATGTAGCACACCCAGAGCAGAAGTTCTACTTCAGCCAGATCAGGCCCGCAAAGAAACTGCGTTTCACAGGCCTTTGTAAGAGATGTTCCCGGTAGGCTGTTAGAGCACTGTGCAGAGCGAGTTGTTTCTTAGCTTCCCAAAGAGCTGGAAGCAAGATGCTTTGGGGCCCTTCTCACCCTTTGGCAAGAAGGCAGCACTTTGTGCCTTGCAGCTCTAAGGCAATGTAGCACACCCAGAGCAGAAGTTCTACTTCAGCCAGATCAGGCCCTCAAAGAAACTGCGTTTCACAGGCCTTTGTAAGAGATGTTCGCGTTAGGCTGTTAGAGCACTGTGCAGAGCGAGTTCTTTCTTAGCTTCCCAAAGACCTGGAAGCAAAATGCTTTGGGGGCCATCTGCCCCTAAGGAAAGAAGGCAGCAATTTGTGCCTTGCAGCTCTAGGGCAATGTAGCACACCCAGAGCAGTTGTTCTACTTCTGCAAGGTCAGGCCTGCAAAGAAACTGCGTTTCACAGGCCTTTGTAAGAGATGTTCCCGGTAGGCTGTTAGAGCACTGTGCAGAGCGAGTTGTTTCTTAGCTTCCCAAAGAGCTGGAAGCAAGATGATTTAGGGGCCATCAGCCCTTAAGGAAAGAAGGCAGCACTTTGTGCCTTGCATCTCTACGGCAATGTAGCACACCCAGAGCAGTTGTTCTACTTCTGCCAGGTCAGGCCTGCAAAGAAACTGCGTTTCACAGGCCTTTGTAAGAGATGTTCCCGGTAGGCTGTTAGAGCACTGTGCAGAGCGACTTGTTTCTTAGCTTCCCAAAGAGCTGGAAGCAAGATGCTTTAGGGCCCTACTCACCCTTTGCAAAGAAGGCAGCACTTTGTGCCTTGCAGCTCTAGGGCAATGTAGCACACCCAGAGCCGAAGTTCTACTTCAGCTAGATCAGACCTGCAAAGAAACTTCGTTTCACAGGCCTTTGTAAGAGATGTTCCCGGTAGGCAGTAAGAGCACTGTGCAGAGCGACTAGTTTCTTAGCTTCCCAGAGAGCCGGAAGCAAGATGCTTTGGGGCCCATGTGGCCCTATGGAAGAACGCAGCACTTTGTGCCTTGCAGCTCTAGGGCAATGCAGCCCACCCCGAGCAGAAGTTCTACTTCAGCCAGATCAGGCCTTCAAAGAAACTGCGTTTCACAGGCCTTTGTAAGAGATGTTCCCGGTAGGCTGTTAGAGCACTGTGCAGAGCGAGTTGTTTCTTAGCTTCCCAGAGAGCTGGAAGCAAGATGCTTTGGGGCCCGTTAATTTTATACCCTGCTACTTTCCTGTAGTTGTTGATTATTTCTACCAGTTTTTCTGTGGATTCTTTGGGGTTTTCTATGTATAAGATCATGTTGTCTGCAAACAACGCGAGTTTTACTTCTTCGTTACCTATTTGGATTCCTTTTATTTTTTTTTCCTGCCGAATTGCTCTGGCCAGCACCTCCAGTACTATGTTGAATAGGAGTGGTGAAAGTGGGCACCCTTGTCTTGTTCCTGTCCTCAGAGGGATGGCTTTCAGCTTTTGTCCATTGTGTATGCTGTTGGCTGTGGGTCTATCATATATGGCCTTTATTATGTTGAGGTACTTTCCTTCTATACCCATTTTACTGAGGGTTGTTATCATAAATGGGTGTTGGATCTTGTCGAATGCTTTCTCTGCGTCTATTGAGATGATCATGTGGTTTTTGTTTTTCATTTTGTTGATGTAGTGTATCACGTTGATTGACTTGCGGGTGTTGAACCATCCCTGTGTCCCTGGTATAAATCCCACTTGATCATGGTGTATAATCTTTTTGATGTATTGCTGTAATCGGTTTGCCAAAATTTTGTTGAGGATTTTTGCATCTATGTTCATCAGTGATATCGGCCTGTAGTTCTCCTTCTTTGTGTTGTCCTTGTCAGGTTTGGGGATCAGAGTGATGTTGGCTTCATAGAATGTGTTAGGGAGTTCTCCATCTTTCTCAATTTTCTGGAACAGTTTGAGGAGAATAGGTACAAAGAACTCACACTGCTTAACAACAAAAAAACAAACAACCCGATCAAAAAATGGGCAGAGGACATGAACAGACAGTTCTCCAAAGAAGATATGAATATGGCCAATAGACACATGAAAAGATGTTCATCATCGCTAATCATCAGGGAAATGCAAATCAAAACTACACTAAGATATCACCTTACCCCCGTTAGATTGGCAAAAACATCCAAAACCAAGAAAGACGAATGTTGGAGAGGTTGTGGAGAAAGAGGAACCCTCATACACTGTTGGTGGGAATGCAAACTGGTACAGCCACTATGGAAAACAGTATGGAGATTTCTCAAAAAGTTAAAAATAGAAATACCCTATGACCCAGCCATCCCATTACTGGGTATCTATCCTAAGAACCTGATATCAGATATCTCAAGAGTCCGTTGCACCCCTATGTTCATCGCAGCATTATTTACAATAGCCAAGACGTGGAACCAGCCTACATGCCCAGAAACTGATGATTGGATAAAGAAGATGTGGTATATATACACAATGGAATACTACTCAGCCATAAAAAAAGACGACATTGGCCCCTTCACAACAATGTGGATGGACCTCGAGGGCATTATGTTAAGCGAAATAAGTCAGTCAGAGAAAGACGAACTCTATATGACTCCACTCATAGGTGGAAACTAGTATATTGAGAAGGAGATCTGATCGGTGGTTACCAGGGAAAAGGGGGGGTGGGGGAGGGCACGGAGGGGGAAGTGGTGTTCCCACAACATGACTAACAAAAATGTACAACTGAAATTTCACAAGCATGTAATCCATCATAACATTAATAACCAAAAAAAAAAAAAAAAAAAGATGCTTTGGGGCCCATCTGCCCCTATGGAAAGAACGCAGCACTTTCTGCCTTGCAGCTCTAGGGCAATGTAGCACACCCAAAGCAGAAGTTCTACTTCAGCCAGATCAGACCCGCAAAGAAACTGCGTTTCACAGGCCTTTGTAAGAGATGTTCCCTGTAGGCTGTTAGAGCACTGTGCAGAGCGAGTTGTTTCTTAGCTTCCCAAGGAGCTGGAAGCAAGATGCTTTAGGGGCCATCTGCCCTTAAGGAAAGAAGGCAGCACTTTGTGCCTTGCAGCTCTAGGGCAATGTAGCACACCCAGAGCCGAAGTTCTACTTCTGACAGGTCAGGCCTGCAAAGAAACTGCGTTTCACAGGACTTTGTAACAGATGTTCCCGGTAGGCTGTTAGAGCACTGTGCAGAGCGAGTTGTTTCTTAGCTTCCCGAACAGCCGGAAGCAAGATTCTTTGGGGGCCATCTCCCCTTAAGTAAAGAAGGCAGCACTTTGTGCCTTGCAGCTCTAGGGCAATGTAGCACACCCAGAGCAGATGTTCTACTTCAGCCAGATCAGGCCTGCAAAGAAACTGCGTTTCACAGGCCTTTGTAAGAGATGTTCCCTGTAGGCTGTTAGAGCACTGTGCAGAGCGAGTTGTTTCTTAGCTTCCCAGAGAGCTGGAAGCAAGATGCTTTGGGGCCCGTTAATTTTATACCCTGCTACTTTGCTGTAGTTGTTGATTATTTCTACTAGTTTTTCTGTGGATTCTTTGGGGTTTTCTATGTATAAGATCATGTCGTCTGGAAACAACGCGAGTTTTACTTCTTCGTTACCTAGTTGGATTCCTTTTATTTTTTTTCCTGCCGAATTGCTCTGGCCAGCACCTCCAGTACTATGTTGAATAGGAGTATTGAAAGTGGGCACCCTTGTCTTGTTCCTGTCCTCAGAGGGATGGCTTTCAGCTTTTGTCCATTGAGTATGATGTTGGCTGTCGGTCTATCATATATGGCCTTTTTTATGTTGAGGTACTTTCCTTCTATACCCATTTTACTGAGGGTTTTTATCATAAATGGGTGTTGGATCTTGTCGAATGCTTTCTCTGCGTCTATTGAGATGATCATGTGGTTTTTGTTTTTCATTTTGTTGATGTAGTGTATCACGTTGATTGACTTGCGGGTGTTGAACCATCCCTGTGTCCCTGGTATAAATCCCACTTGATCATGGTGTATAATCTTTTTGATGTATTGCTGTAATCGGTTTGCCAAAATTTTGTTGAGGATTTTTGCATCTATGTTCATCAGTGATATCGGCCTGTAGTTCTCCTTCTTTGTGTTGTCCTTGTCAGGTTGGGGGATCAGAGTGATGTTGGCTTCATAGAATGTGTTAGGGAGTTCTCCATCTTTCTCAATTTTCTGGAACAGATTGAGGAGAATAGGTAAAAAGAACTCACACTGCTTAACAACAAAAAAACAAACAACCCGATCAAAAAATGGGCAGAGGACATGAACAGACATTTCTCAAAAGAAGATATGAACATGGCCAATAGACACATGAAAAGATGCTCATCATCGCTAATCATCAGGGAAATGCAAATCAAAACTACACTAAGATATCACCTTACCCCCGTTAGATTGGCAAAAACATCCAAAACCAAGAACGACAAATGTTGGAGAGGTTGTGGAGAAAGAGGAACCCTCATACACTGTTGGTGGGAATGCAAACTGGTACACCCACTATGGAAAACAGTATGGAGATTTCTCAAAAAGTTAAAAATAGAAATACCCTATGACCCAGCCATCCCATTACTGGGTATCTATCCTAAGAACCTGATATCAGATATCTCAAGAGTCCGTTGCACCCCTATGTTCATCGCAGCATTATTTACAATAGCCAAGACGTGGAACCAGCCTACATGCCCAGAAACTGATGATTGGATAAAGAAGATGTGGTATATATACACAATGGAATACTACTCAGCCATAAAAAAAGACGACATTGGCCCCTTCACAACAATGTGGATGGACCTCGAGGGCATTATGTTAAGCGAAATAAGTCAGTCAGAGAAAGACGAACTCTATATGACTCCACTCATAGGTGGAAATTAGTATATTGAGAAGGAGATCTGATCGGTGGTTACCAGGGAAAAGGGGGGGTGGGGGGAGGGCACGGAGGGGGAAGTGGTGTTCCCACAACATGACTAACAAAAATGTACAACTGAAATTTCACAAGCTTGTAATCCATCATAACATTAATAAACCAAAAAAAAAAAAAAAAAGATGCTTTGGGGCCCATCTGCCCCTATGGAAAGAACGCAGCACTTTGTGCCTTGCAGCTCTAGGGCAATGTAGCACACCCAGAGCAGAAGTTCTACTTCAGCCAGATCAGGCCCGCAAAGAAACTGCGTTTCACAGGCCTTTGTAAGAGATGTTCCCGGTAGGCTGTTAGAGCACTGTGCAGAGCGAGTTGTTTCTTAGCTTCCCAAAGAGCTGGAAGCAAGATGCTTTGGGGCCCTTCTCACCCTTTGGCAAGAAGGCAGCACTTTGTGCCTTGCAGCTCTAAGGCAATGTAGCACACCCAGAGCAGAAGTTCTACTTCAGCCAGATCAGGCCCGCAAAGAAACTGCGTTTCACAGGCCTTTGTAAGAGATGTTCGCGTTAGGCTGTTAGAGCATTTTGCAGAGCGAGTTGTTTCTCAGCTTCCAAAAGAGTTGGAAGCAAGATGCTTTGGGGCCCTTCTCACCCTTTGGAAAGAAGGCAGCACTTTGTGCCTTGCAGCTCTAGGGCAATGTAGCACACCCAGAGCCGAAGTTCTAGTTCAGCTAGATCAAACCTGCAAAGAAACTTCGTTTCACAGGCCTTTGTAAGAGATGTTCCCGGTAGGCTGTAAGAGCACTGTGCAGAGCGACTAGTTTCTTAGCTTCCCAGAGAGCCGGAAGCAAGATGCTTTGGGGCCCATGTGCCCCTATGGAAAGAACGCAGCACTTTGTGCCTTGCAGCTCTAGGGCAATGCAGCACACCCCGAGCAGAAGTTCTACTTCAGCCAGATCAGGCCTGCAAAGAAACTGCGTTTCACAGGCCTTTGTAAGAGATGTTCCCGGTAGGCTGTTAGAGCACTGTGCAGAGCGAGTTGTTTCTTAGCTTCCCAGAGAGCTGGAAACAAGATGCTTTGGGGCCCGTTAATTTTATACCCTGCTACTTTGCTGTAGTTGTTGATTATTTCTAATAGTTTTTCTGTGGATCCTTTGGGGTTTTCTATGTATAAGATCATGTCGTCTGCAAACAACGCGAGTTTTAATTCTTCGTTACCTATTTCGATTCCTTTTATTTCTTTTTCCTTCCGAATTGCTCTGGCCAGCACCTCCAGTACTATGTTGAATAGGAGTGGTGAAAGTGGGCACCCTTGTCTTGTTCCTGTCCTCAGAGGGATGGCTTTCAGCTTTTGTCCATTGAGTATGCTGTTGGCTGTGGGTCTATCATATATGGCCTTTATTATGTTGAGGTACTTTCCTTCTATACCCATTTTACTGAGGGTTTTTATCATAAATGGGTGTTGGATCTTGTCGAATGCTTTCTCTGCGTCTATTGAGATGATCATGTGGTTTTTGTTTTTCATTTTGTTGATGTAGTGTATCACGTTGATTGACTTGCGGGTGTTGAACCATCCCTGTGTCCCTGGTATAAATCCCACTTGATCATGGTGTATAATCTTTTTGATGTATTGCTGTAATCGGTTTGCCAAAATTTGGTTGAGGATTTTTGCATCTATGTTCATCAGTGATATCGGCCTGTAGTTCTCCTTCTTTGTGTTGTCCTTGTCAGGTTGGGGGATCAGAGTGATGTTGGCTTCATAGAATGTGTTAGGGAGTTCTCCATCTTTCTCAATTTTCTGGAACAGTTTGAGGAGAATAGGTAAAAAGAACTCACACTGCTTAACAACAAAAAAACAAACAACCCGATCAAAAAATGGGCAGAGGACATGAACAGACATTTCTCAAAAGAAGATATGAACATGGCCAATAGACACATGAAAAGATGTTCATCATCGCTAATCATCAGGGAAATGCAAATCAAAACTACACTAAGATATCACCTTACCCCCGTTAGATTGGCAAAAACATCCAAAACCAAGAACGACAAATGTTGGAGAGGTTGTGGAGAAAGAGGAACCCTCATACACTGTTGGTGGGAATGCAAACTGGTACAGCCACTATGGAAAACAGTATGGAGATTTCTCAAAAAGTTAAAAATAGAAATACCCTATGACCCAGCCATCCCATTACTGGGTATCTATCCTAAGAACCTGATATCAGATATCTCAAGAGTCCGTTGCACCCCTATGTTCATCGCAGCATTATTTACAATAGCCAAGACGTGGAACCAGCCTACATGCCCAGAAACTGATGATTGGATAAAGAAGATGTGGTATATATACACAATGGAATACTACTCAGCCATAAAAAAAGACGACATTGGCCCCTTCACAACAATGTGGATGGACCTCGAGGGCATTATGTTAAGCGAAATAAGTCAGTCAGAGAAAGACGAACTCTATATGACTCCACTCATAGGTGGAAATTAGTATATTGAGAAGGAGATCTGATCGGTGGTTACCAGGGAAAAGGGGGGGTGGGGGGAGGGCACGGAGGGGGAAGTGGTGTTCCCACAACATGACTAACAAAAATGTACAACTGAAATTTCACAAGCTTGTAATCCATCATAACATTAATAAACCAAAAAAAAAAAAAAAAAAGATGCTTTGGGGCCCATCTGCCCCTATGGAAAGAACGCAGCACTTTGTGCCTTGCAGCTCTAGGGCAATGTAGCACACCCAGAGCAGAAGTTCTACTTCAGCCAGATCAGGCCCGCAAAGAAACTGCGTTTCACAGGCCTTTGTAAGAGATGTTCCCGGTAGGCTGTTAGAGCACTGTGCAGAGCGAGTTGTTTCTTAGCTTCCCAAAGAGCTGGAAGCAAGATGCTTTGGGGCCCTTCTCACCCTTTGGCAAGAAGGCAGCACTTTGTGCCTTGCAGCTCTAAGGCAATGTAGCACACCCAGAGCAGAAGTTCTACTTCAGCCAGATCAGGCCCGCAAAGAAACTGCGTTTCACAGGCCTTTGTAAGAGATGTTCGCGTTAGGCTGTTAGAGCATTTTGCAGAGCGAGTTGTTTCTCAGCTTCCAAAAGAGTTGGAAGCAAGATGCTTTGGGGCCCTTCTCACCCTTTGGAAAGAAGGCAGCACTTTGTGCCTTGCAGCTCTAGGGCAATGTAGCACACCCAGAGCCGAAGTTCTAGTTCAGCTAGATCAAACCTGCAAAGAAACTTCGTTTCACAGGCCTTTGTAAGAGATGTTCCCGGTAGGCTGTAAGAGCACTGTGCAGAGCGACTAGTTTCTTAGCTTCCCAGAGAGCCGGAAGCAAGATGCTTTGGGGCCCATGTGCCCCTATGGAAAGAACGCAGCACTTTGTGCCTTGCAGCTCTAGGGCAATGCAGCACACCCCGAGCAGAAGTTCTACTTCAGCCAGATCAGGCCTGCAAAGAAACTGCGTTTCACAGGCCTTTGTAAGAGATGTTCCCGGTAGGCTGTTAGAGCACTGTGCAGAGCGAGTTGTTTCTTAGCTTCCCAGAGAGCTGGAAACAAGATGCTTTGGGGCCCGTTAATTTTATACCCTGCTACTTTGCTGTAGTTGTTGATTATTTCTAATAGTTTTTCTGTGGATCCTTTGGGGTTTTCTATGTATAAGATCATGTCGTCTGCAAACAACGCGAGTTTTAATTCTTCGTTACCTATTTCGATTCCTTTTATTTCTTTTTCCTGCCGTATTGCTCTGGCCAGCACCTCCAGTACTATGTTGAATAGGAGTGGTGAAAGTGGGCACCCTTGTCTTGTTCCTGTCCTCAGAGGGATGGCTTTCAGCTTTTGTCCATTGAGTATGCTGTTGGCTGTGGGTCTATCATATATGGCCTTTATTATGTTGAGGTACTTTCCTTCTATACCCATTTTACTGAGGGTTTTTATCATAAATGGGTGTTGGATCTTGTCGAATGCTTTCTCTGCGTCTATTGAGATGATCATGTGGTTTTTGTTTTTCATTTTGTTGATGTAGTGTATCACGTTGATTGACTTGCGGGTGTTGAACCATCCCTGTGTCCCTGGTATAAATCCCACTTGATCATGGTGTATAATCTTTTTGATGTATTGCTGTAATCGGTTTGCCAAAATTTGGTTGAGGATTTTTGCATCTATGTTCATCAGTGATATCGGCCTGTAGTTCTCCTTCTTTGTGTTGTCCTTGTCAGGTTTGGGGATCAGAGTGATGTTGGCTTCATAGAATGTGTTAGGGAGTTCTCCATCTTTCTCAATTTTCTGGAACAGTTTGAGGAGAATAGGTACAAAGAACTCACACTGCTTAACAACAAAAAAACAAACAACCCGATCAAAAAATGGGCAGAGGACATGAACAGACATTTCTCCAAAGAAGATAGGAATATGGCCAATAGACACATGAAAAGATGTTCATCATCGCTAATCATCAGGGAAATGCAAATCAAAACTACACTAAGATATCACCTTACCCCCGTTAGATTGGCAAAAACATCCAAAACCAAGAACGACAAATGTTGGAGAGGTTGTGGAGAAAGAGGAACCCTCATACACTGTTGGTGGGAATGCAAACTGGTACAGCCACTATGGAAAACAGTATGGAGATTTCTCAAAAAGTGAAAAATAGAAATACCCTATGACCCAGCCATCCCATTACTGGGTATCTATCCTAAGAACCTGATATCAGATATCTCAAGAGTCCGTTGTACCCCTATGTTCATCGCAGCATTATTTACAATAGCCAAGACGTGGAACCAGCCTACATGCCCAGAAACTGATGATTGGATAAAGAAGATGTGGTATATATACACAATGCAATACTACTCAGCCATAAAAAAAGACGACATTGGACCCTTCACAACAATGTGGATGGACCTCGAGGGCATTATGTTAAGCGAAATAAGTCAGTCAGAGAAAGACGAACTCTATATGACTCCACTCATAGGTGGAAATTAGTATATTGAGAAGGAGATCTGATCGGTGGTTACCAGGGAAAAGGGGTGGTGGGGGGAGGGCACGGAGTGGGAAGTGGTGTTCCCATAACATGACTAACAAAAATGTACAACTGAAATTTCACAAGCTTGTAAACCATCATAACATTAATAAACAAACAAAAAAAAAAGATGCTTTGGGGCCCATCTGCCCCTATGGAAAGAACGCAGCACTTTGTGCCTTGCAGATCTAGGGCAATGTAGCACACCCAGAGCAGAAGTTCTACTTCAGCCAGATCAGGCCCGCAAAGAAACTGCGTTTCACAGGCCTTTGTAAGAGATGTTCCCGGTAGGCTGTTAGAGCACTGTGCAGAGCGAGTTGTTTCTTAGCTTCCCAAAGAGCTGGAAGCAAGATGCTTTGGGGCCCTTCTCACCCTTTGGCAAGAAGGCAGCACTTTGTGCCTTGCAGCTCTAAGGCAATGTAGCACACCCAGAGCAGAAGTTCTACTTCAGCCAATCAGGCCTGCAATGAAACTGCGTTTCACAGGCCTTTGTAAGAGATGTTCGCGTTAGGCTGTTAGAGCATTGTGCAGAGCGAGTTGTTTCTCAGCTTCCAAAAGAGTTGGAAGCAAGATTCTTTGGGGCTCATCTGCCCCTTTGAAATGAAGGCAGCACTTTGTGCCTTGCAGCTCTAGGGCAATGTAGCACACCCAGAGCAGAAGTTCTACTTCAGCCAGATCAGGCCTGCAAAGAAACTGCGTTTCACAGGCCTTTGTAAGAGAAGTTCCCGGTAGGCTGTTAGAGCACTGTGCTGAGCGAGTTGTTTCTTAGCTTCCCAGAGAGCTGGAAGCAAGATGCTTTGGGGCCCGTTAATTGTATCCCCTGCTACTTTGCTGTAGTTGTTGATTATTTCTAATAGTTTTTCTGTGGATTCTTTGGGGTTTTCTATGTATAAGATCATGTCGTCTGCAAACAACGCGAGTTTTAAGTCTTCGTTACCTATTTCGATTCCTTTTATTTTTTTTTCCTGCCGAATTGCTCTGGCCAGCACCTCCAGTACTATGTTGAATAGGAGTGGTGAAAGTGGGCACCCTTGTCTTGTTCCTGTCCTCAGAGGGATGGCTTTCAGCTTTTGTCCATTGAGTATGCTGTTGGCTGTGGGTCTATCATATATGGCCTTTATTATGTTGAGGTACTTTCCTTCTATACCCATTTTACTGAGGGTTTTTATCATAAATGGGTGTTGGATCTTGTCGAATGCTTTCTCTGCGTCTATTGAGATGATCATGTGGTTTTTGTTTTTCATTTTGTTGATGTAGTGTATCACGTTGATTGACTTGCGGGTGTTGAACCATCCCTGTGTCCCTGGTATAAATCCCACTTGATCATGGTGTATAATCTTTTTGATGTATTGCTGTAATCGGTTTGCCAAAATTTGGTTGAGGATTTTTGCATCTATGTTCATCAGTGATATCGGCCTGTAGTTCTCCTTCTTTGTGTTGTCCTTGTCAGGTTGGGGGATCAGAGTGATGTTGGCTTCATAGAATGTGTTAGGGAGTTCTCCATCTTTCTCAATTTTCTGAAACAGATTGAGGAGAATAGGTAAAAAGAACTCACACTGCTTAACAACAAAAAAACAAACAACCCGATCAAAAAATGGGCAGAGGACATGAACAGACATTTCTCAAAAGAAGATATGAACATGGCCAATAGACACATGAAAAGATGTTCATCATCGCTAATCATCAGGGAAATGCAAATCAAAACTACACTAAGATATCACCTTACCCCCGTTAGATTGGCAAAAACATCCAAAACCAAGAACGACAAATGTTGGAGAGGTTGTGGAGAAAGAGGAACCCTCATACACTGTTGGTGGGAATGCAAACTGGTACACCCACTATGGAAAACAGTATGGAGATTTCTCAAAAAGTGAAAAATAGAAATACCCTATGACCCAGCCATCCCATTACTGGGTATCTATCCTAAGAACCTGATATCAGATATCTCAAGAGTCCGTTGCACCCCTATGTTCATCGCAGCATTATTTACAATAGCCAAGACGTGGAACCAGCCTACATGCCCAGAAACTGATGATTGGATAAAGAAGATGTGGTATATATACACAATGGAATACTACTCAGCCATAAAAAAAGACGACATTGGCCCCTTCACAAAAATGTGGATGGACCTCGAGGGCATTATGTTAAGCGAAATAAGTCAGTCAGAGAAAGACGAACTCTATATGACTCCACTCATAGGTGGAAATTAGTATATTGAGAAGGAGATCTGATCGGTGGTTACCAGGGAAAAGGGGGGGTGGGGGGAGGGCACGGAGGGGGAAGTGGTGTTCCCACAACATGACTAACAAAAATGTACAACTGAAATTTCACAAGCTTGTAATCCATCATAACATTAATAAACCAAAAAAAAAAAAAAAAAAGATGCTTTGGGGCCCATCTGCCCCTATGGAAAGAACGCAGCACTTTGTGCCTTGCAGCTCTAGGGCAATGTAGCACACCCAGAGCAGAAGTTCTACTTCAGCCAGATCAGGCCCGCAAAGAAACTGCGTTTCACAGGCCTTTGTAAGAGATGTTCCCGGTAGGCTGTTATAGCACTGTGCAGAGCGAGTTGTTTCTTAGCTTCCCAAAGAGCTGGAAGCAAGATGCTTTGGGGCCCTTCTCACCCTTTGGCAAGAAGGCAGCACTTTGTGCCTTGCAGCTCTAAGGCAATGTAGCACACCCAGAGCAGAAGTTCTACTTCAGCCAGATCAGGCCCGCAAAGAAACTGCGTTTCACAGGCCTTTGTAAGAGATGTTCGCGTTAGGCTGTTAGAGCATTTTGCAGAGCGAGTTGTTTCTCAGCTTCCAAAAGAGTTGGAAGCAAGATGCTTTGGGGCCCTTCTCACCCTTTGGAAAGAAGGCAGCACTTTGTGCCTTGCAGCTCTAGGGCAATGTAGCACACCCAGAGCCGAAGTTCTAGTTCAGCTAGATCAAACCTGCAAAGAAACTTCGTTTCACAGGCCTTTGTAAGAGATGTTCCCGGTAGGCTGTAAGAGCACTGTGCAGAGCGACTAGTTTCTTAGCTTCCCAGAGAGCCGGAAGCAAGATGCTTTGGGGCCCATGTGCCCCTATGGAAAGAACGCAGCACTTTGTGCCTTGCAGCTCTAGGGCAATGCAGCACACCCCGAGCAGAAGTTCTACTTCAGCCAGATCAGGCCTGCAAAGAAACTGCGTTTCACAGGCCTTTGTAAGAGATGTTCCCGGTAGGCTGTTAGAGCACTGTGCAGAGCGAGTTGTTTCTTAGCTTCCCAGAGAGCTGGAAACAAGATGCATTGGGGCCCGTTAATTTTATACCCTGCTACTTTGCTGTAGTTGTTGATTATTTCTAATAGTTTTTCTGTGGATCCTTTGGGGTTTTCTATGTATAAGATCATGTCGTCTGCAAACAACGCGAGTTTTAATTCTTCGTTACCTATTTCGATTCCTTTTATTTCTTTTTCCTGCCGTATTGCTCTGGCCAGCACCTCCAGTACTATGTTGAATAGGAGTGGTGAAAGTGGGCACCCTTGTCTTGTTCCTGTCCTCAGAGGGATGGCTTTCAGCTTTTGTCCATTGAGTATGCTGTTGGCTGTGGGTCTATCATATATGGCCTTTATTATGTTGAGGTACTTTCCTTCTATACCCATTTTACTGAGGGTTTTTATCATAAATGGGTGTTGGATCTTGTCGAATGCTTTCTCTGCGTCTATTGAGATGATCATGTGGTTTTTGTTTTTCATTTTGTTGATGTAGTGTATCACGTTGATTGACTTGCGGGTGTTGAACCATCCCTGTGTCCCTGGTATAAATCCCACTTGATCATGGTGTATAATCTTTTTGATGTATTGCTGTAATCGGTTTGCCAAAATTTGGTTGAGGATTTTTGCATCTATGTTCATCAGTGATATCGGCCTGTAGTTCTCCTTCTTTGTGTTGTCCTTGTCAGGTTTGGGGATCAGAGTGATGTTGGCTTCATAGAATGTGTTAGGGAGTTCTCCATCTTTCTCAATTTTCTGGAACAGTTTGAGGAGAATAGGTACAAAGAACTCACACTGCTTAACAACAAAAAAACAAACAACCCGATCAAAAAATGGGCAGAGGACATGAACAGACATTTCTCCAAAGAAGATAGGAATATGGCCAATAGACACATGAAAAGATGTTCATCATCGCTAATCATCAGGGAAATGCAAATCAAAACTACACTAAGATATCACCTTACCCCCGTTAGATTGGCAAAAACATCCAAAACCAAGAACGACAAATGTTGGAGAGGTTGTGGAGAAAGAGGAACCCTCATACACTGTTGGTGGGAATGCAAACTGGTACAGCCACTATGGAAAACAGTATGGAGATTTCTCAAAAAGTGAAAAATAGAAATACCCTATGACCCAGCCATCCCATTACTGGGTATCTATCCTAAGAACCTGATATCAGATATCTCAAGAGTCCGTTGTACCCCTATGTTCATCGCAGCATTATTTACAATAGCCAAGACGTGGAACCAGCCTACATGCCCAGAAACTGATGATTGGATAAAGAAGATGTGGTATATATACACAATGCAATACTACTCAGCCATAAAAAAAGACGACATTGGACCCTTCACAACAATGTGGATGGACCTCGAGGGCATTATGTTAAGCGAAATAAGTCAGTCAGAGAAAGACGAACTCTATATGACTCCACTCATAGGTGGAAATTAGTATATTGAGAAGGAGATCTGATCGGTGGTTACCAGGGAAAAGGGGTGGTGGGGGGAGGGCACGGAGTGGGAAGTGGTGTTCCCATAACATGACTAACAAAAATGTACAACTGAAATTTCACAAGCTTGTAAACCATCATAACATTAATAAACAAACAAAAAAAAAAGATGCTTTGGGGCCCATCTGCCCCTATGGAAAGAACGCAGCACTTTGTGCCTTGCAGATCTAGGGCAATGTAGCACACCCAGAGCAGAAGTTCTACTTCAGCCAGATCAGGCCCGCAAAGAAACTGCGTTTCACAGGCCTTTGTAAGAGATGTTCCCGCTAGGCTGTTAGAGCACTGTGCAGAGCGAGTTGTTTCTTAGCTTCCCAAAGAGCTGGAAGCAAGATGCTTTGGGGCCCTTCTCACCCTTTGGCAAGAAGGCAGCACTTTGTGCCTTGCAGCTCTAAGGCAATGTAGCACACCCAGAGCAGAAGTTCTACTTCAGCCAATCAGGCCTGCAAAGAAACTGCGTTTCACAGGCCTTTGTAAGAGATGTTCGCGTTAGGCTGTTAGAGCATTGTGCAGAGCGAGTTGTTTCTCAGCTTCCAAAAGAGTTGGAAGCAAGATTCTTTGGGGCTCATCTGCCCCTTTGAAATGAAGGCAGCACTTTGTGCCTTGCAGCTCTAGGGCAATGTAGCACACCCAGAGCAGAAGTTCTACTTCAGCCAGATCAGGCCTGCAAAGAAACTGCGTTTCACAGGCCTTTGTAAGAGAAGTTCCCGGTAGGCTGTTAGAGCACTGTGCTGAGCGAGTTGTTTCTTAGCTTCCCAGAGAGCTGGAAGCAAGATGCTTTGGGGCCCGTTAATTGTATCCCCTGCTACTTTGCTGTAGTTGTTGATTATTTCTAATAGTTTTTCTGTGGATTCTTTGGGGTTTTCTATGTATAAGATCATGTCGTCTGCAAACAACGCGAGTTTTAATTCTTCGTTACCTATTTCGATTCCTTTTATTTTTTTTTCCTGCCGAATTGCTCTGGCCAGCACCTCCAGTACTATGTTGAATAGGAGTGGTGAAAGTGGGCACCCTTGTCTTGTTCCTGTCCTCAGAGGGATGGCTTTCAGCTTTTGTCCATTGAGTATGCTGTTGGCTGTGGGTCTATCATATATGGCCTTTATTATGTTGAGGTACTTTCCTTCTATACCCATTTTACTGAGGGTTTTTATCATAAATGGGTGTTGGATCTTGTCGAATGCTTTCTCTGCGTCTATTGAGATGATCATGTGGTTTTTGTTTTTCATTTTGTTGATGTAGTGTATCACGTTGATTGACTTGCGGGTGTTGAACCATCCCTGTGTCCCTGGTATAAATCCCACTTGATCATGGTGTATAATCTTTTTGATGTATTGCTGTAATCGGTTTGCCAAAATTTGGTTGAGGATTTTTGCATCTATGTTCATCAGTGATATCGGCCTGTAGTTCTCCTTCTTTGTGTTGTCCTTGTCAGGTTTGGGGATCAGAGTGATGTTGGCTTCATAGAATGTGTTAGGGAGTTCTCCATCTTTCTCAATTTTCTGGAACAGTTTGAGGAGAATAGGTACAAAGAACTCACACTGCTTAACAACAAAAAAACAAACAACCCGATCAAAAAATGGGCAGAGGACATGAACAGACATTTCTCCAAAGAAGATGGGAATATGGCCAATAGACACATGAAAAGATGTTCATCATCGCTAATCATCAGGGAAATGCAAATCAAAACTACACTAAGATATCACCTTACCCCCGTTAGATTGGCAAAAACATCCAAAACCAAGAACGACAAATGTTGGAGAGGTTGTGGAGAAAGAGGAACCCTCATACACTGTTGGTGGGAATGCAAACTGGTACAGCCACTATGGAAAACAGTATGGAGATTTCTCAAAAAGTGAAAAATAGAAATACCCTATGACCCAGCCATCCCATTACTGGGTATCTATCCTAAGAACCTGATATCAGATATCTCAAGAGTCCGTTGCACCCCTATGTTCATCGCAGCATTATTTACAATAGCCAAGACGTGGAACCAGCCTACATGCCCAGAAACTGATGATTGGATAAAGAAGATGTGGTATATATACACAATGCAATACTACTCAGCCATAAAAAAAGACGACATTGGACCCTTCACAACAATGTGGATGGACCTCGAGGGCATTATGTTAAGCGAAATAAGTCAGTCAGAGAAAGACGAACTCTATATGACTCCACTCATAGGTGGAAATTAGTATATTGAGAAGGAGATCTGATCGGTGGTTACCAGGGAAAAGGGGGGGTGGGGGGAGGGCACGGAGTGGGAAGTGGTGTTCCCATAACATGACTAACAAAAATGTACAACTGAAATTTCACAAGCTTGTAAACCATCATAACATTAATAAACAAACAAAAAAAAAAGAAGCTTTGGGGCCCATCTGCCCCTATGGAAAGAACGCAGCACTTTGTGCCTTGCAGATCTAGGGCAATGTAGCACACCCAGAGCAGAAGTTCTACTTCAGCCAGATCAGGCCCGCAAAGAAACTGCGTTTCACAGGCCTTTGTAAGAGATGTTCCCGGTAGGCTGTTAGAGCACTGTGCAGAGCGAGTTGTTTCTTAGCTTCCCAAAGAGCTGGAAGCAAGATGCTTTGGGGCCCTTCTCACCCTTTGGCAAGAAGGCAGCACTTTGTGCCTTGCAGCTCTAAGGCAATGTAGCACACCCAGAGCAGAAGTTCTACTTCAGCCAATCAGGCCTGCAAAGAAACTGCGTTTCACAGGCCTTTGTAAGAGATGTTCGCGTTAGGCTGTTAGAGCATTGTGCAGAGCGAGTTGTTTCTCAGCTTCCAAAAGAGTTGGAAGCAAGATTCTTTGGGGCTCATCTGCCCCTTTGAAATGAAGGCAGCACTTTGTGCCTTGCAGCTCTAGGGCAATGTAGCACACCCAGAGCAGAAGTTCTACTTCAGCCAGATCAGGCCTGCAAAGAAACTGCGTTTCTCAGGCCTTTGTAAGAGAAGTTCCCGGTAGGCTGTTAGAGCACTGTGCTGAGCGAGTTGTTTCTTAGCTTCCCAGAGAGCTGGAAGCAAGATGCTTTGGGGCCCGTTAATTGTATCCCCTGCTACTTTGCTGTATTTGTTGATTATTTCTAATAGTTTTTCTGTGGATTCTTTGGGGTTTTCTATGTATAAGATCATGTCTTCTGCAAACAACGCGAGTTTTACTTCTTCGTTACCTATTTCGATTCCTTTTATTTTTTTTTCCTGCCGAATTGCTCTGGCCAGCACCTCCAGTACTATGTTGAATAGGAGTGGTGAAAGTGGGCACCCTTGTCTTGTTCCTGTCCTCACAGGGATGGCTTTCAGCTTTTGTCCATTGAGTATGCTGTTGGCTGTGGGTCTATCATATATGGCCTTTACTATGTTGAGGTACTTTCCTTCTATACCCATTTTACTGAGGGTTTTTATCATAAATGGGTGTTGGATCTTGTCGAATGCTTTCTCTGCGTCTATTGAGATGATCATGTGGTTTTTGTTTTTCATTTTGTTGATGTAGTGTATCACGTTGATTGACTTGCGGGTGTTGAACCATCCCTGTGTCCCTGGTATAAATCCCACTTGATCATGGTGTATAATCTTTTTGATGTATTGCTGTAATCGGTTTGCCAAAATTTGGTTGAGGATTTTTGCATCTATGTTCATCAGTGATATCGGCCTGTAGTTCTCCTTCTTTGTGTTGTCCTTGTCAGGTTTGGGGATCAGAGTGATGTTGGCTTCATAGAATGTGTTAGGGAGTTCTCCATCTTTCTCAATTTTCTGGAACAGTTTGAGGAGAATAGGTACAAAGAACTCACACTGCTTAACAACAAAAAAACAAACAACCCGATCAAAAAATGGGCAGAGGACATGAACAGACATTTCTCCAAAGAAGATATGAATATGGCCAATAGACACATGAAAAGATGTTCATCATCGCTAATCATCAGGGAAATGCAAATCAAAACTACACTAAGATATCACCTTACCCCCGTTAGATTGGCAAAAACATCCAAAACCAAGAACGACAAATGTTGGAGAGGTTGTGGAGAAAGAGGAACCCTCATACACTGTTGGTGGGAATGCAAACTGGTACAGCCACTATGGAAAACAGTATGGAGATTTCTCAAAAAGTTAGAGATAGAAATACCCTATGACCCAGCCATCCCATTACTGGGTATCTATCCTAAGAACCTGATATCAGATATCTCAAGAGTCCGTTGCACCCCTATGTTCATCGCAGCATTATTTACAATAGCCAAGACGTGGAACCAGCCTACATGCCCAGAAACTGATGATTGGATAAAGAAGATGTGGTATATATACACAACGGAATACTACTCAGCCATAAAAAAAGACGACATTTTCCCATTCACAACAATGTGGATGGACCTCGAGGGCATCATGTTAAGCGAAATAAGTCAGTCAGAGAAAGACGAACTCTATATGACTCCACTCATAGGTGGAAATTAGTATATTGAGAAGGAGATCTGATCGGTGGTTACCAGGGAAAAGGGGGGGTGGGGGGAGGGCACGGAGGGGGAAGTGGTGTTCCCACAACATGACTAACAAAAATGTACAACTGAAATTTCACAAGCTTGTAATCCATCATAACATTAATAAACCAAAAAAAAAAAAAAAAAGATGCTTTGGGGCCCATCTGCCCCTATGGAAAGAACGCAGCACTTTGTGCCTTGCAGCTCTAGGGCAATGTAGCACACCCAGAGCAGAAGTTCTACTTCAGCCAGATGAGGCCCGCAAAGAAACTGCGTTTCACAGGCCTTTGTAAGAGATGTTCCCGGTAGGCTGTTAGAGCACTGTGCAGAGCGAGTTGTTTCTTAGCTTCCCAAAGAGCTGGAAGCAAGATGCTTTGGGGCCCTTCTCACCCTTTGGCAAGAAGGCAGCACTTTGTGCCTTGCAGCTCTAAGGCAATGTAGCACACCCAGAGCAGAAGTTCTACTTCAGCCAGATCAGGCCCGCAAAGAAACTGCGTTTCACAGGCCTTTGTAAGAGATGTTCGCGTTAGGCTGTTAGAGCATTTTTCAGAGCGAGTTGTTTCTCAGCTTCCAAAAGAGTTGGAAGCAAGATGCTTTGGGGCCCTTCTCACCCTTTGGAAAGAAGGCAGCACTTTGTGCCTTGCAGCTCTAGGGCAATGTAGCACACCCAGAGCCGAAGTTCTAGTTCAGCTAGATCAAACCTGCAAAGAAACTTCGTTTCACAGGCCTTTGTAAGAGATGTTCCCGGTAGGCTGTAAGAGCACTGTGCAGAGCGACTAGTTTCTTAGCTTCCCAGAGAGCCGGAAGCAAGATGCTTTGGGGCCCATGTGCCCCTATGGAAAGAATGCAGCACTTTGTGCCTTGCAGCTCTAGGGCAATGCAGCACACCCCGAGCAGAAGTTCTACTTCAGCCAGATCAGGCCTGCAAATAAACTGCGTTTCACAGGCCTTTGTAAGAGATGTTCCCGGTAGGCTGTTAGAGCACTGTGCAGAGCGAGTTGTTTCTTAGCTTCCCAGAGAGCTGGAAACAAGATGCTTTGGGGCCCGTTAATTTTATACCCTGCTACTTTGCTGTAGTTGTTGATTATTTCTAATAGTTTTTCTGTGGATCCTTTGGGGTTTTCTATGTATAAGATCATGTCGTCTGCAAACAACGCGAGTTTTAATTCTTCGTTACCTATTTCGATTCCTTTTATTTCTTTTTCCTGCCGTATTGCTCTGGCCAGCACCTCCAGTACTATGTTGAATAGGAGTGGTGAAAGTGGGCACCCTTGTCTTGTTCCTGTCCTCAGAGGGATGGCTTTCAGCTTTTGTCCATTGAGTATGCTGTTGGCTGTGGGTCTATCATATATGGCCTTTATTATGTTGAGGTACTTTCCTTCTATACCCATTTTACTGAGGGTTTTTATCATAAATGGGTGTTGGATCTTGTCGAATGCTTTCTCTGCGTCTATTGAGATGATCATGTGGTTTTTGTTTTTCATTTTGTTGATGTAGTGTATCACGTTGATTGACTTGCGGGTGTTGAACCATCCCTGTGTCCCTGGTATAAATCCCACTTGATCATGGTGTATAATCTTTTTGATGTATTGCTGTAATCGGTTTGCCAAAATTTGGTTGAGGATTTTTGCATCTATGTTCATCAGTGATATCGGCCTGTAGTTCTCCTTCTTTGTGTTGTCCTTGTCAGGTTTGGGGATCAGAGTGATGTTGGCTTCATAGAATGTGTTAGGGAGTTCTCCATCTTTCTCAATTTTCTGGAACAGTTTGAGGAGAATAGGTACAAAGAACTCACACTGCTTAACAACAAAAAAACAAACAACCCGATCAAAAAATGGGCAGAGGACATGAACAGACATTTCTCCAAAGAAGATAGGAATATGGCCAATAGACACATGAAAAGATGTTCATCATCGCTAATCATCAGGGAAATGCAAATCAAAACTACACTAAGATATCACCTTACCCCCGTTAGATTGGCAAAAACATCCAAAACCAAGAACGACAAATGTTGGAGAGGTTGTGGAGAAAGAGGAACCCTCATACACTGTTGGTGGGAATGCAAACTGGTACAGCCACTATGGAAAACAGTATGGAGATTTCTCAAAAAGTGAAAAATAGAAATACCCTATGACCCAGCCATCCCATTACTGGGTATCTATCCTAAGAACCTGATATCAGATATCTCAAGAGTCCGTTGCACCCCTATGTTCATCGCAGCATTATTTACAATAGCCAAGACGTGGAACCAGCCTACATGCCCAGAAACTGATGATTGGATAAAGAAGATGTGGTATATATACACAATGCAATACTACTCAGCCATAAAAAAAGACGACATTGGACCCTTCACAACAATGTGGATGGACCTCGAGGGCATTATGTTAAGCGAAATAAGTCAGTCAGAGAAAGACGAACTCTATATGACTCCACTCATAGGTGGAAATTAGTATATTGAGAAGGAGATCTGATCGGTGGTTACCAGGGAAAAGGGGGGGTGGGGGGAGGGCACGGAGTGGGAAGTGGTGTTCCCATAACATGACTAACAAAAATGTACAACTGAAATTTCACAAGCTTGTAAACCATCATAACATTAATAAACAAACAAAAAAAAAGATGCTTTGGGGCCCATCTGCCCCTATGGAAAGAACGCAGCACTTTGTGCCTTGCAGATCTAGGGCAATGTAGCACACCCAGAGCAGAAGTTCTACTTCAGCCAGATCAGGCCCGCAAAGAAACTGCGTTTCACAGGCCTTTGTAAGAGATGTTCCCGGTAGGCTGTTAGAGCACTGTGCAGAGCGAGTTGTTTCTTAGCTTCCCAAAGAGCTGGAAGCAAGATGCTTTGGGGCCCTTCTCACCCTTTGGCAAGAAGGCAGCACTTTGTGCCTTGCAGCTCTAAGGCAATGTAGCACACCCAGAGCAGAAGTTCTACTTCAGCCAATCAGGCCTGCAAAGAAACTGCGTTTCACAGGCCTTTGTAAGAGATGTTCGCGTTAGGCTGTTAGAGCATTGTGCAGAGCGAGTTGTTTCTCAGCTTCCAAAAGAGTTGGAAGCAAGATTCTTTGGGGCTCATCTGCCCCTTTGAAATGAAGGCAGCACTTTGTGCCTTGCAGCTCTAGGGCAATGTAGCACACCCAGAGCAGAAGTTCTACTTCAGCCAGATCAGGCCTGCAAAGAAACTGCGTTTCACAGGCCTTTGTAAGAGATGTTCCCGGTAGGCTGTTAGAGCACTGTGCTGAGCGAGTTGTTTCTTAGCTTCCCAGAGAGCTGGAAGCAAGATGCTTTGGGGCCCGTTAATTGTATCCCCTGCTACCTTGCTGTAGTTGTTGGTTATTTCTAATAGTTTTTCTGTGGATTCTTTGGGGTTTTCTATGTATAAGATCATGTCGTCTGCAAACAACGCGAGTTTTACTTCTTCGTTACCTATTTCAATTCCTTTTATTTTCTTTTCCTGCCGAATTGCTCTGGCCAGCACCTCCAGTACTATGTTGAATAGGAGTGGTGAAAGTGGGCACCCTTGTCTTGTTCCTGTCCTCAGAGGGATGGCTTTCATCTTTTGTCCATTGAGTATGCTGTTGGCTGTGGGTCTATCATATATGGCCTTTATTATGTTGAGGTACTTTCCTTCTATACCCATTTTACTGAGGGTTTTTATCATAAATGGGTGTTGGATCTTGTCGAATGCTTTCTCTGCGTCTATTGAGATGATCATGTGGTTTTTGTTTTTCATTTTGTTGATGTAGTGTATCACGTTGATTGACTTGCGGGTGTTGAACCATCCCTGTGTCCCTGGTATAAATCCCACTTGATCATGGTGTATAATCTTTTTGATGTATTGCTGTAATCGGTTTGCCAAAATTTGGTTGAGGATTTTTGCATCTATGTTCATCAGTGATATCGGCCTGTAGTTCTCCTTCTTTGTGTTGTCCTTGTCAGGTTTGGGGATCAGAGTGATGTTGGCTTCATAGAATGTGTTAGGGAGTTCTCCATCTTTCTCAATTTTCTGGAACAGTTTGAGGAGAATAGGTACAAAGAACTCACACTGCTTAACAACAAAAAAACAAACAACCCGATCAAAAAATGGGCAGAGGACATGAACAGACATTTCTCCAAAGAAGATAGGAATATGGCCAATAGACACATGAAAAGATGTTCATCATCGCTAATCATCAGGGAAATGCAAATCAAAACTACACTAAGATATCACCTTACCCCCGTTAGATTGGCAAAAACATCCAAAACCAAGAACGACAAATGTTGGAGAGGTTGTGGAGAAAGAGGAACCCTCATACACTGTTGGTGGGAATGCAAACTGGTACAGCCACTATGGAAAACAGTATGGAGATTTCTCAAAAAGTGAAAAATAGAAATACCCTATGACCCAGCCATCCCATTACTGGGTATCTATCCTAAGAACCTGATATCAGATATCTCAAGAGTCCGTTGCACCCCTATGTTCATCGCAGCATTATTTACAATAGCCAAGACGTGGAACCAGCCTACATGCCCAGAAACTGATGATTGGATAAAGAAGATGTGGTATATATACACAATGCAATACTACTCAGCCATAAAAAAAGACGACATTGGACCCTTCACAACAATGTGGATGGACCTCGAGGGCATTATGTTAAGCGAAATAAGTCAGTCAGAGAAAGACGAACTCTATATGACTCCACTCATAGGTGGAAATTAGTATATTGAGAAGGAGATCTGATCGGTGGTTACCAGGGAAAAGGGGGGGTGGGGGGAGGGCACGGAGTGGGAAGTGGTGTTCCCATAACATGACTAACAAAAATGTACAACTGAAATTTCACAAGCTTGTAAACCATCATAACATTAATAAACAAACAAAAAAAAAAGATGCTTTGGGGCCCATCTGCCCCTATGGAAAGAACGCAGCACTTTGTGCCTTGCAGATCTAGGGCAATGTAGCACACCCAGAGCAGAAGTTCTACTTCAGCCAGATCAGGCCCGCAAAGAAACTGCGTTTCACAGGCCTTTGTAAGAGATGTTCCCGGTAGGCTGTTAGAGCACTGTGCAGAGCGAGTTGTTTCTTAGCTTCCCAAAGAGCTGGAAGCAAGATGCTTTGGGGCCCTTCTCACCCTTTGGCAAGAAGGCAGCACTTTGTGCCTTGCAGCTCTAAGGCAATGTAGCACACCCAGAGCAGAAGTTCTACTTCAGCCAATCAGGCCTGCAAAGAAACTGCGTTTCACAGGCCTTTGTAAGAGATGTTCGCGTTAGGCTGTTAGAGCATTGTGCAGAGCGAGTTGTTTCTCAGCTTCCAAAAGAGTTGGAAGCAAGATTCTTTGGGGCTCATCTGCCCCTTTGAAATGAAGGCAGCACTTTGTGCCTTGCAGCTCTAGGGCAATGTAGCACACCCAGAGCAGAAGTTCTACTTCAGCCAGATCAGGCCTGCAAAGAAACTGCGTTTCACAGGCCTTTGTAAGAGAAGTTCCCGGTAGGCTGTTAGAGCACTGTGCTGAGCGAGTTGTTTCTTAGCTTCCCAGAGAGCTGGAAGCAAGATGCTTTGGGGCCCGTTAATTGTATCCCCTGCTACCTTGCTGTAGTTGTTGGTTATTTCTAATAGTTTTTCTGTGGATTCTTTGGGGTTTTCTATGTATAAGATCATGTCGTCTGCAAACAACGCGAGTTTTACTTCTTCGTTACCTATTTCGATTCCTTTTATTTTTTTTTCCTGCCGAATTGCTCTGGCCAGCACCTCCAGTACTATGTTGAATAGGAGTGGTGAAAGTGGGCACCCTTGTCTTGTTCCTGTCCTCAGAGGGATGGCTTTCAGCTTTTGTCCATTGAGTATGCTGTTGGCTGTGGGTCTATCATATATGGCCTTTATTATGTTGAGGTACTTTCCTTCTATACCCATTTTACTGAGGGTTTTTATCATAAATGGGTGTTGGATCTTGTCGAATGCTTTCTCTGCGTCTATTGAGATGATCATGTGGTTTTTGTTTTTCATTTTGTTGATGTAGTGTATCACGTTGATTGACTTGCGGGTGTTGAACCATCCCTGTGTCCCTGGTATAAATCCCACTTGATCATGGTGTATAATCTTTTTGATGTATTGCTGTAATCGGTTTGCCAAAATTTGGTTGAGGATTTTTGCATCTATGTTCATCAGTGATATCGGCCTGTAGTTCTCCTTCTTTGTGTTGTCCTTGTCAGGTTTGGGGATCAGAGTGATGTTGGCTTCATAGAATGTGTTAGGGAGTTCTCCATCTTTCTCAATTTTCTGGAACAGTTTGAGGAGAATAGGTACAAAGAACTCACACTGCTTAACAACAAAAAAACAAACAACCCGATCAAAAAATGGGCAGAGGACATGAACAGACATTTCTCCAAAGAAGATAGGAATATGGCCAATAGACACATGAAAAGATGTTCATCATCGCTAATCATCAGGGAAATGCAAATCAAAACTACACTAAGATATCACCTTACCCCCGTTAGATTGGCAAAAACATCCAAAACCAAGAACGACAAATGTTGGAGAGGTTGTGGAGAAAGAGGAACCCTCATACACTGTTGGTGGGAATGCAAACTGGTACAGCCACTATGGAAAACAGTATGGAGATTTCTCAAAAAGTGAAAAATAGAAATACCCTATGACCCAGCCATCCCATTACTGGGTATCTATCCTAAGAACCTGATATCAGATATCTCAAGAGTCCGTTGCACCCCTATGTTCATCGCAGCATTATTTACAATAGCCAAGACGTGGAACCAGCCTACATGCCCAGAAACTGATGATTGGATAAAGAAGATGTGGTATATATACACAATGCAATACTACTCAGCCATAAAAAAAGACGACATTGGACCCTTCACAACAATGTGGATGGACCTCGAGGGCATTATGTTAAGCGAAATAAGTCAGTCAGAGAAAGACGAACTCTATATGACTCCACTCATAGGTGGAAATTAGTATATTGAGAAGGAGATCTGATCGGTGGTTACCAGGGAAAAGGGGGGGTGGGGGGAGGGCACGGAGTGGGAAGTGGTGTTCCCATAACATGACTAACAAAAATGTACAACTGAAATTTCACAAGCTTGTAAACCATCATAACATTAATAAACAAACAAAAAAAAAAGATGCTTTGGGGCCCATCTGCCCCTATGGAAAGAACGCAGCACTTTGTGCCTTGCAGATCTAGGGCAATGTAGCACACCCAGAGCAGAAGTTCTACTTCAGCCAGATCAGGCCCGCAAAGAAACTGCGTTTCACAGGCCTTTGTAAGAGATGTTCCCGGTAGGCTGTTAGAGCACTGTGCAGAGCGAGTTGTTTCTTAGCTTCCCAAAGAGCTGGAAGGAAGATGCTTTGGGGCCCTTCTCACCCTTTGGCAAGAAGGCAGCACTTTGTGCCTTGCAGCTCTAAGGCAATGTAGCACACCCAGAGCAGAAGTTCTACTTCAGCCAATCAGGCCTGCAAAGAAACTGCGTTTCACAGGCCTTTGTAAGAGATGTTCGCGTTAGGCTGTTAGAGCATTGTGCAGAGCGAGTTGTTTCTCAGCTTCCAAAAGAGTTGGAAGCAAGATTCTTTGGGGCTCATCTGCCCCTTTGAAATGAAGGCAGCACTTTGTGCCTTGCAGCTCTAGGGCAATGTAGCACACCCAGAGCAGAAGTTCTACTTCAGCCAGATCAGGCCTGCAAAGAAACTGCGTTTCTCAGGCCTTTGTAAGAGAAGTTCCCGGTAGGCTGTTAGAGCACTGTGCTGAGCGAGTTGTTTCTTAGCTTCCCAGAGAGCTGGAAGCAAGATGCTTTGGGGCCCGTTAATTGTATCCCCTGCTACTTTGCTGTATTTGTTGATTATTTCTAATAGTTTTTCTGTGGATTCTTTGGGGTTTTCTATGTATAAGATCATGTCGTCTGCAAACAACGCGTGTTTTACTTCTTCGTTAGCTATTTCGATTCCTTTTATTTTTTTTTCCTGCCGAATTGCTCTGGCCAGCACCTCCAGTACTATGTTGAATAGGAGTGGTGAAAGTGGGCACCCTTGTCTTGTTCCTGTCCTCAGAGGGATGGCTTTCAGCTTTTGTCCATTGAGTATGCTGTTGGCTGTGGGTCTATCATATATGGCCTTTATTATGTTGAGGTACTTTCCTTCTATACCCATTTTACTGAGGGTTTTTATCATAAATGGGTGTTGGATCTTGTCGAATGCTTTCTCTGCGTCTATTGAGATGATCATGTGGTTTTTGTTTTTCATTTTGTTGATGTAGTGTATCACGTTGATTGACTTGCGGGTGTTGAACCATCCCTGTGTCCCTGGTATAAATCCCACTTGATCATGGTGTATAATCTTTTTGATGTATTGCTGTAATCGGTTTGCCAAAATTTGGTTGAGGATTTTTGCATCTATGTTCATCAGTGATATCGGCCTGTAGTTCTCCTTCTTTGTGTTGTCCTTGTCAGGTTTGGGGATCAGAGTGATGTTGGCTTCATAGAATGTGTTAGGGAGTTCTCCATCTTTCTCAATTTTCTGGAACAGTTTGAGGAGAATAGGTACAAAGAACTCACACTGCTTAACAACAAAAAAACAAACAACCCGATCAAAAAATGGGCAGAGGACATGAACAGACATTTCTCCAAAGAAGATAGGAATATGGCCAATAGACACATGAAAAGATGTTCATCATCGCTAATCATCAGGGAAATGCAAATCAAAACTACACTAAGATATCACCTTACCCCCGTTAGATTGGCAAAAACATCCAAAACCAAGAACGACAAATGTTGGAGAGGTTGTGGAGAAAGAGGAACCCTCATACACTGTTGGTGGGAATGCAAACTGGTACAGCCACTATGGAAAACAGTATGGAGATTTCTCAAAAAGTGAAAAATAGAAATACCCTATGACCCAGCCATCCCATTACTGGGTATCTATCCTAAGAACCTGATATCAGATATCTCAAGAGTCCGTTGCACCCCTATGTTCATCGCAGCATTATTTACAATAGCCAAGACGTGGAACCAGCCTACATGCCCAGAAACTGATGATTGGATAAAGAAGATGTGGTATATATACACAATGCAATACTACTCAGCCATAAAAAAAGACGACATTGGACCCTTCACAACAATGTGGATGGACCTCGAGGGCATTATGTTAAGCGAAATAAGTCAGTCAGAGAAAGACGAACTCTATATGACTCCACTCATAGGTGGAAATTAGTATATTGAGAAGGAGATCTGATCGGTGGTTACCAGGGAAAAGGGGGGGTGGGGGGAGGGCACGGAGTGGGAAGTGGTGTTCCCATAACATGACTAACAAAAATGTACAACTGAAATTTCACAAGCTTGTAAACCATCATAACATTAATAAACAAACAAAAAAAAAAGATGCTTTGGGGCCCATCTGCCCCTATGGAAAGAACGCAGCACTTTGTGCCTTGCAGATCTAGGGCAATGTAGCACACCCAGAGCAGAAGTTCTACTTCAGCCAGATCAGGCCCGCAAAGAAACTGCGTTTCACAGGCCTTTGTAAGAGATGTTCCCGGTAGGCTGTTAGAGCACTGTGCAGAGCGAGTTGTTTCTTAGCTTCCCAAAGAGCTGGAAGCAAGATGCTTTGGGGCCCTTCTCACCCTTTGGCAAGAAGGCAGCACTTTGTGCCTTGCAGCTCTAAGGCAATGTAGCACACCCAGAGCAGAAGTTCTACTTCAGCCAATCAGGCCTGCAAAGAAACTGCGTTTCACAGGCCTTTGTAAGAGATGTTCGCGTTAGGCTGTTAGAGCATTGTGCAGAGCGAGTTGTTTCTCAGCTTCCAAAAGAGTTGGAAGCAAGATTCTTTGGGGCTCATCTGCCCCTTTGAAATGAAGGCAGCACTTTGTGCCTTGCAGCTCTAGGGCAATGTAGCACACCCAGAGCAGAAGTTCTACTTCAGCCAGATCAGGCCTGCAAAGAAACTGCGTTTCTCAGGCCTTTGTAAGAGAAGTTCCCGGTAGGCTGTTAGAGCACTGTGCTGAGCGAGTTGTTTCTTAGCTTCCCAGAGAGCTGGAAGCAAGATGCTTTGGGGCCCGTTAATTGTATCCCCTGCTACTTTGCTGTATTTGTTGATTATTTCTAATAGTTTTTCTGTGGATTCTTTGGGGTTTTCTATGTATAAGATCATGTCGTCTGCAAACAACGCGTGTTTTACTTCTTCGTTAGCTATTTCGATTCCTTTTATTTTTTTTTCCTGCCGAATTGCTCTGGCCAGCACCTCCAGTACTATGTTGAATAGGAGTGGTGAAAGTGGGCACCCTTGTCTTGTTCCTGTCCTCAGAGGGATGGCTTTCAGCTTTTGTCCATTGAGTATGCTGTTGGCTGTGGGTCTATCATATATGGCCTTTATTATGTTGAGGTACTTTCCTTCTATACCCATTTTACTGAGGGTTTTTATCATAAATGGGTGTTGGATCTTGTCGAATGCTTTCTCTGCGTCTATTGAGATGATCATGTGGTTTTTGTTTTTCATTTTGTTGATGTAGTGTATCACGTTGATTGACTTGCGGGTGTTGAACCATCCCTGTGTCCCTGGTATAAATCCCACTTGATCATGGTGTATAATCTTTTTGATGTATTGCTGTAATCGGTTTGCCAAAATTTGGTTGAGGATTTTTGCATCTATGTTCATCAGTGATATCGGCCTGTAGTTCTCCTTCTTTGTGTTGTCCTTGTCAGGTTTGGGGATCAGAGTGATGTTGGCTTCATAGAATGTGTTAGGGAGTTCTCCATCTTTCTCAATTTTCTGGAACAGTTTGAGGAGAATAGGTACAAAGAACTCACACTGCTTAACAACAAAAAAACAAACAACCCGATCAAAAAATGGGCAGAGGACATGAACAGACATTTCTCCAAAGAAGATAGGAATATGGCCAATAGACACATGAAAAGATGTTCATCATCGCTAATCATCAGGGAAATGCAAATCAAAACTACACTAAGATATCACCTTACCCCCGTTAGATTGGCGAAAACATCCAAAACCAAGAACGACAAATGTTGGAGAGGTTGTGGAGAAAGAGGAACCCTCATACACTGTTGGTGGGAATGCAAACTGGTACAGCCACTATGGAAAACAGTATGGAGATTTCTCAAAAAGTTAAAAATAGAAATACCCTATGACCCAGCCATCCCATTACTGGGTATCTATCCTAAGAACCTGATATCAGATATCTCAAGAGTCCGTTGCACCCCTATGTTCATCGCAGCATTATTTACAATAGCCAAGACGTGGAACCAGCCTACATGCCCAGAAACTGATGATTGGATAAAGAAGATGTGGTATATATACACAATGGAATACTACTCAGCCATAAAAAAAGACGACATTGGCCCCTTCACAACAATGTGGATGGACCTCGAGGGCATTATGTTAAGCGAAATAAGTCAGTCAGAGAAAGACGAACTCTATATGACTCCACTCATAGGTGGAAATTAGTATATTGAGAAGGAGATCTGATCGGTGGTTACCAGGGAAAAGGGGGGGTGGGGGGAGGGCACGGAGGGGGAAGTGGTGTTCCCACAACATGACTAACAAAAATGTACAACTGAAATTTCCCAAGCTTGTAAACCATCATAACATTAATAAACAAAAAAAAAAAAAAGATGCTTTGGGGCCCATCTGCCCCTATGGAAAGAACGCAGCACTTTCTGCCTTGCAGCTCTAGGGCAATGTAGCACACCCAGAGCAGAAGTTCTACTTCATCCAGATCAGGCCTGCAAAGAAACTGCGTTTCACAGGCCTTTGTAAGAGATGTTCCCGGAAGGCTGTTAGAGCACTGTGCAGAGAGAGTTGTTTCTTAGCTTCCCAAACAGCCGGAAGCAAGATGCGTTGGGGCCCTTCTCACCCTTTGGAAAGAAGGCAGCACTTTGTGCCTTGCAGCTCTAGGGCAATATAGCACACCCAGAGCCGAAGTTCTACTTCAGCTAGATTAGACCTGCAAAGAAACTTCGTTTCACAGGCCTTTGTAAGAGATGTTCCCGGTAGGCTGTTAGAGCACTGTGCAGAGCGACTAGTTTCTTAGCTTCCCAGAGAGCTGGAAGCAAGATGCTTTGGGGCCCATCTGCCCATATGGAAAGAACGCAGCACTTTGTGCCTTGCACCTCTAGGGCAATGCAGCACACCCAGAGCAGAAGTTCTACTTCAGCCAGATCAGGCCTGCAAAGAAACTGCGTTTCACAGGCCTTTGTAAGTGATGTTCCCGGTAGGCTGTTAGAGCACTGTGCAGAGCGAGTTGTTTCTCAGCTTCCAAAAGAGTTGGAAGCAAGATGCTTTGGGGCTCATCTGCCCCTTTGAAATGAAGGCAGCACTTTGTGCCTTGCAGCTCTAGGGCAATGTAGCACACCCAGAGCAGAAGTTCTACTTCAGCCAGATCAGGCCTGCAAAGAAACTGCGTTTCACAGGCCTTTGTAAGAGATGTTCCCGGTAGGCTGTTAGAGCACTGTGCAGAGCGAGTTGTTTCTTAGCTTCCCAGAGAGCTGGAAGCAAGATGCTTTGGGGCCCGTTAATTGTATACCCTGCTACTTTGCTGTAGTTGTTGGTTATTTCTAATAGTTTTTCTGTGGATTCTTTGGGGTTTTCTATGTATAAGATCATGACGTCTGCAAACAACGCGAGTTTTACTTCTTCGTTACCTATTTGGATTCCTTTTATTTTTTTTTCCTGCCGAATTGCTCTGGCCAGCACCTCCAGTACTATGTTGAATAGGAGTGGTGAAAGTGGGCACCCTTGTCTTGTTCCTGTCCTCAGAGGGATGGCTTTCAGCTTTTGTCCATTGAGTATGATGTTGGCTGTGGGTCTATCATATATGGCCTTTATTATGTTGAGGTACTTTCCTTCTATACCCATTTTACTGAGGGTTTTTATCATAAATGAGTGTTGGATCTTGTCGAATGCTTTCTCTGCGTCTATTGAGATGATCATGTGGTTTTTGTTTTTCATTTTGTTGATGTAGTGTATCACGTTGATTGACTTGCGGGTGTTGAACCATCCCTGTGTCCCTGGTATAAATCCCACTTGATCATGGTGTATAATCTTTTTGATGTATTGCTGTAATCGGTTTGCCAAAATTTTGTTGAGGATTTTTGCATCTATGTTCATCAGTGATATCGGCCTGTAGTTCTCCTTCTTTGTGTTGTCCTTGTCAGGTTGGGGATCAGAGTGATGTTGGCTTCATAGAATGTGTTAGGGAGTTCTCCATCTTTCTCAATTTTCTGGAACAGTTTGAGGAGAATAGGTACAAAGAACTCACACTGCTTAACAACAAAAAAACAAACAACCCGATCAAAAAATGGGCAGAGGACATGAACAGACATTTCTCCAAAGAAGATATGAATATGGCCAATAGACACATGAAAAGATGTTCATCATCGCTAATCATCAGGGAAATGCAAATCAAAACTACACTAAGATATCACCTTACCCCCGTTAGATTGGCAAAAACACCCAAAACCAACAACGACAAATGTTGGAGAGGTTGTGGAGAAAGAGGAACCCCCATACACTGTTGGTGGGAATGCAAACTGGTACAGCCACTATGGAAAACAGTATGGAGATTTCTCAAAAAGTTAAAAATAGAAATACCCTATGACCCAGCCATCCCATTACTGGGTATCTATCCTAAGAACCTGATATCAGATATCTCAAGAGTCCGTTGCACCCCTATGTTCATCGCAGCATTATTTACAATAGCCAAGACGTGGAACCAGCCTACATGCCCAGAAACTGATGATTGGATAAAGAAGATGTGGTATATATACACAATGGAATACTACTAAGCCATAAAAAAAGACGACATTGGCCCCTCCACAACAATGTGGATGGACCTCGAGGGCATTATGTTAAGCGAAATAAGTCAGTCAGAGAAAGACGAACTCTATATGACTCCACTCATAGGTGGAAATTAGTATATTGAGAAGGAGATCTGATCGGTGGTTACCAGGGAAAAGGGGGGGTAGGGGGAGGGCACGGAGGGGGAAGTGGTGTTCCCGCAACATGACTAACAAAAATGTACAACTGAAATTTCACAAGCTTGTAATCCATCATAACATTAATAAAAAAAAAAAAAGATGCTTTGGGGCCCATCTGCCCCTATGGAAAGAACGCAGCACTTTGTGCCTTGCAGCTCTAGGGCAATATAGCACACCGAGAGCAGAAGTTCTACTTCAGCCAGATCAGGCCTGCAAAGAAACTGCGTTTCACAGGCCTTTGTAAGAGATGTTCCCTGTAGGCTGTTAGAGCACTGTGCAGAGCGAGTTGTTTCTTAGCTTCCCAACGAGCTGGAAGCAAGATGCTTTGGGGCCCTTCTCACCCTTTGGAAAGAAGGCAGCACTTTGTTCCTTGCAGCTCTTGGGCAATGTAGCACACCCAGAGCCGAAGTTCTAGTTCAGCTAGATCAGACCTGCAAAGAAACTTCGTTTCACAGGCCTTTGTAAGAGATGTTCCCGGTAGGCTGTAAGAGCACTGTGCAGAGCGACTAGTTTCTTAGCTTCCCAGAGAGCCGGAAGCAAGATGCTTTGGGGCACAGCTGCCCCTATGGAAAGAACGCAGCACTTTGTGCCTTGCAGCTCTAGGGCAATGCAGCACACCCCGAGCAGAAGTTCTACTTCAGCCAGATTAGGCCTGCAAAGAAACTGCGTTTCACAGGCCTTTGTAAGAGATGTTCCCTGTAGGCTGTTAGAGCACTTTGCAGAGCGAGTTGTTTCTTAGCTTCCCAGAGAGCTGGAAGCAAGATGCTTTGGGGCCCGTTAATTTTATACCCTGCTACTTTGCTGTAGTTGTTGATTATTTCTAATAGTTTTTCTGTGGATTCTTTGGGGTTTTCTATGTATAAGATCATGTCGTCTGCAAGCAACGCGAGTTTTACTTCTTCGTTACCTATTTCGATTCGTTTTATTTTATTTTCCTGCCGTATTGCTCTGGCCAGCACCTCCAGTACTATGTTGAATAGGAGTGGTGAAAGTGGGCACCCTTGTCTTGTTCCTGTCCTCAGAGGGATGGCTTTCAGCTTTTGTCCATTGAGTATGCTGTTGGCTGTGGGTCTATCATACATGGCCTTTATTATGTTGAGGTACTTTCCTTCTATACCCATTTTACTGAGGGTTTTTATCATAAATGGGTGTTGGATCTTGTCGAATGCTTTCTCTGCGTCTATTGAGATGATCATGTGGTTTTTGTTTTTCATTTTGTTGATGTAGTGTATCACGTTGATTGACTTGCGGGTGTTGAACCATCCCTGTGTCCCTGGTATAAATCCCACTTGATCATGGTGTATAATCTTTTTGATGTATTGCTGTAATCGGTTTGCCAAAATTTGGTTGAGGATTTTTGCATCTATGTTCATCAGTGATATCGGCCTGTAGTTCTCCTTCTTTGTGTTGTCCTTGTCAGGTTTGGGGATCAGAGTGATGTTGGCTTCATAGAATGTGTTAGGGAGTTCTCCATCTTTCTCAATTTTCTGGAACAGTTTGAGGAGAATAGGTACAAAGAACTCACACTGCTTAACAACAAAAAAACAAACAACCCGATCAAAAAATGGGCAGAGGACATGAACAGACATTTCTCCAAAGAAGATATGAACATGGCCAATAGACACATGAAAAGATGTTCATCATCGCTAATCATCAGGGAAATGCAAATCAAAACTACACTAAGATATCACCTTACCCCCGTTAGATTGGCGAAAACATCCAAAACCAAGAACGACAAATGTTGGAGAGGTTGTGGAGAAAGAGGAACCCTCATACACTGTTGCTGGGAATGCAAACTGGTACAGCCACTATGGAAAACAGTATGGAGATTTCTCAAAAAGTTAAAAATAGAAATACCCTATGACCCAGCCATCCCATTACTGGGTATCTATCCTAAGAACCTGATATCAGATATCTCAAGAGTCCGTTGCACCCCTATGTTCATCGCAGCATTATTTACAATAGCCAAGACGTGGAACCAGCCTACGTGCCCAGAAACTGATGATTGGATAAAGAAGATGTGGTATATATACACAACGGAATACTACTCAGCCATAAAAAAAGACGACATTGGCCCCTTCACAACAATGTGGATGGACCTCGAGGGCATTATGTTAAGCGAAATAAGTCAGTCAGAGAAAGACGAACTCTATATGACTCCACTCATAGGTGGAAATTAGTATATTGAGAAGGTGATCTGATCGGTGGTTACCAGGGAAAAGTGGGGGTGGGGGGAGGGCACGGAGTGGGAAGTGGTGTTCCCACAACATGACTAACAAAAATGTACAACTGAAATTTCACAAGCTTGTAAACCATCATAACATTAATAAACAAACAAAAAAAAAAGATGCTGTGGGGCCCATCTGCCCCTATGGAAAGAACGCAGCACTTTCTGCCTTGCAGCTCTAGGGCAATGTAGCACACCCAGAGCAGAAGTTCTACTTCAGCCAGATCAGGCCCGCAAAGAAACTGCGTTTCACAGGCCTTTGTAAGAGATGTTCCAGGTAGGCTGTTAGAGCACTGTGCAGAGCGAGTTGTTTCTTAGCTTCCCAAAGAGCTGGAAGCAAGATGCTTTAGGGGCCATCTGCCCTTAAGGAAAGAAGGCAGCACTTTGTGCCTTGCAGCTCTAGGGCAAATTAGCACACCCAGAGCAGAAGTTCTACTTCAGCCAGATCAGGCCCGCAAAGAAACTGCGTTTCACAGGCCTTTGTAAGAGATGTTCCCGCTAGGCTGTTAGAGCACTGTGCAGAGTGAGTTGTTTCTTAGCTTCCCAAAGAGCTGGAAGCAAGATGCTTTGGGGCCCTTCTCACCATTTGGAAAGAAGGCAGCACTTTGTGCCTTACAGCTCTAGGGCAATGTAGCACACCCAGAGCAGAAGTTCTTCTTCAGCCAGATCAGGCCTGCAAAGAAACTGCGTTTCACAGGCCTTTGTAAGAGATGTTCCCTGTAGGCTGTTAGAGCACTGTGCAAAGCGAGTTCTTTCTTAGCTTCCCAAAGACCTGGAAGCCAGATGCTTTGGGGGCCCTCTGCCGTTAAGTAAAGAAGGCAGCACTTTGTGCCTTTCAGCTCTAGGGCAGTGCAGCACACCCCGAGCAGAAGTTCTACTTCAGCCAGATCAGGCCTGCAAAGAAACTGCGTTTCACAGGCCTTTGTAAGAGATGTTCCCGGTAGGCTGTTAGAGCACTGTGCAGAGCGAGTTGTTTCTTAGCTTCCCAGAGAGCTGGAAGCAAGATGCTTTGGGGCCCGTTAATTTTATACCCTGCTACTTTGCTGTAGTTGTTGATTATTTCTAATAGTTTTTCTGTGGATTCTTTGGGGTTTTCTATGTATAAGATCATGTCGTCTGCAAACAACTTGAGTTTTACTTCGTTACCTATTTGGATTCCTTTTATTTTTTTTCCTGCCGAACTGCTCTGGCCAGCACCTCCAGTACTATGTTGAATAGGAGTGGTGAAAGTGGGCACCCTTGTCTTGTTCCTGTCCTCAGAGGGATGGCTTTCATCTTTTGTCCATTGAGTATGCTGTTGGCTGTGGGTCTATCATATATGGCCTTTAATATGTTGAGGTACTTTCCTTCTATACCCATTTTACTGAGGGTTTTTATCATAAATGGGTGTTGGATCTTGTCGAATGCTTTCTCTGCGTCTATTGAGATGATCATGTGGTTTTTGTTTTTCATTTTGTTGATGTAGTGTATCACGTTGATTGACTTGCGGGTGATGAACCATCCCTGTGTCCCTGGTATAAATCCCACTTGATCATGGTGTATAATCTTTTTGATGTATTGCTGTAATCGGTTTGCCAAAATTTTGTTGAGGATTTTTGCATCTATGTTCATTAGTGATATCGGCCTGTAGTTCTCCTTCTTTGTGTTGTCCTTGTCAGGTTTGGGGATCAGAGTGATGTTGGCTTCATAGAATGTGTTAGGGAGTTCTCCATCTTTCTCAATTTTCTGGAACAGTTTGAGGAGAATAGGTACAAGGAACTCACACTGCTTAACAACAAAAAAACAAACAACCCGATCAAAAAATGGGCAGAGGACATGAACAGACATTTCTCCAAAGAAGATATGAATATGGCCAATAGACACATGAAAAGATGTTCATCATCGCTAATCATCAGGGAAATGCAAATCAAAACTACACTAAGATATCACCTTACCCCCGTTAGATTGGCAAAAACATCCAAAACCAAGAACGACAAAAGTTGGAGAAATTGTGGACAAAGAGGAACCCTCATACACTGTTGGTGGGAATGCAAACTGGTACAGCCACTATGGAAAACAGTATGGAGATTTCTCAAAAAGTTAAAAATAGAAATACCCTATGACCCAGCCATCCCATTACTGGGTATCTATCCTAAGAACCTGATATCAGATATCTCAAGAGTCCGTTGCACCGCTATGTTCATCGCAGCATTATTTACAATAGCCAAGACGTGGAACCAGCCTACATGCCCAGAAACTGATGATTGGATAAAGAAGATGTGGTATATATACACAATAGAATACTACTCAGCCATAAAAATAGACGACATTGGCCCCTTCACAACAATGTGGATGGACCTCGAGGGCATTATGTTAAGCGAAATAAGTCAGTCAGAGAAAGACGAACTCTATATGACTCCGCTCATAGGCGGAAATTAGTATATTGAGAAGGAGATCTGATCGGTGGTTACCAGGGGAAAGGGGGGGTGGGGGCAGGGCACGGAGGGGGAAGTGGTGTTCCCACAACATGACTAACAAAAATGTACAACTGAAATTTCACAAGCTTGTAATCCATCATAACATTAATAAACAACAACAACAAAAAAAAGATGCTTTTGGGCCCATCTGCCCCTATGGAAAGAACGCAGCACTTTCTGCCTTGCAGCTCTAGGGCAATGTAGCACACCCAGAGCAGAAGTTCTTCTTCAGCCAGATCAGGCCCGCAAAGAAACTGCGTTTCACAGGCCTTTGTAAGAGATGTTCCCGGTAGGCTGTTAGAGCACTGTGGAGAGCGAGTTGTTTCTTAGCTTCCCAAAGAGCTGGAAGCAAGATGCTTTAGGGGCCATCTGCCCTTAAGGAAAGAAGGCAGCACTTTGTGCCTTGCAGCTCTAGGGCAAATAGGCACACCCAGAGCAGAAGTTCTACTTCAGCCAGATCAGGCCCGCAAAGAAACTGCGTTTCACAGGCCTTTGTAAGAGATGTTCCCGGTAGGCTGTTAGAGCACTGTGCAGAGTGAGTTGTTTCTTAGCTTCCCAAAGAGCTGGAAGCAAGATGCTTTGGGGCCCTTCTCACCCTTTGGAAAGAAGGCAGCACTTTGTGCCTTACAGCTCTAGGGCAATGTAGCACACCCAGAGCAGAAGTTCTTCTTCAGCCAGATCAGGCCTGCAAAGAAACTTCGTTTCACAGGCCTTTGTAAGAGATGTTCCCGGTAGGCTGTTAGAGCACTGTGCAGAGCGAGTTCTTTCTTAGCTTCCCAAAGACCTGGAAGCCAGATGCTTTGGGGGCCAACTGCCGTTAAGTAAAGAAGGCAGCACTTTGTGCCTTTCAGCTCTAGGGCAATGCAGCACACCCCGAGCAGAAGTTCTACTTCAGCCAGATCAGGCCTGCAAAGAAACTGCGTTTCACAGGCCTTTGTAAGAGATGTTCCCGGTAGGCTGTTAGAGCACTGTGCAGAGCGAGTTGTTTCTTAGCTTCCCAGAGAGCTGGAAGCAAGATGCTTTGGGGCCCGTTAATTTTATACCCTGTTACTTTGCTGTAGTTGTTGATTATTTCTAATAGTTTTTCTGTGGATTCTTTGGGGTTTTCTATGTATAAGATCATGTCGTCTGCAAACAACGCGAGTTTTACTTCTTCGTTACCTATTTGGATTCCTTTTATTTATTTTTCCTGCCGAATTGCTCTGGCCAGCACCTCCAGTACTATGTTGAATAGGAGTGGTGAAAGTGGGCACCCTTGTCTTGTTCCTGTCCTCAGAGGGATGGCTTTCAGCTTTTGTCCATTGAGTGTGATGTTGGCTGTGGGTCTATCATATATGGCCTTTATTATGTTGAGGTACTTTCCTTCTATACCCATTTTACTGAGGGTTTTTATCATAAAAGGGTGTTGGATCTTGTCGAATGCTTTCTCTGCGTCTATTGAGATGATCATGTGGTTTTTGTTTTTCATTTTGTTGATGTAGTGTATCACGTTGATTGACTTGCGGGTGATGAACCATCCCTGTGTCCCTGGTATAAATCCCACTTGATCCTGGTGTATAATCTTTTTGATGTATTGCTGTAATCGGTTTGCCAAAATTTTGTTGAGGATTTTTGCATCTATGTTCATCAGTGATATCGGCCTGTAGTTCTCTTTCTTTGTGTTGTCCTTGTCAGGTTTGGGGATCAGAGTGATGTTGGCTTCATAGAATGTGTTAGGGAGTTCTCCATCTTTCTCAATTTTCTGGAACAGTTTGAGGAGAATAGGTACAAAGAACTCACACTGCTTAACAACAAAAAAACAAACAACCCGATCAAAAAATGGGCAGAGGACATGAACAGACATTTCTCCAAAGAAGATATGAATATGGCCAATAGACACATGAAAAGATGTTCATCATCGCTAATCATCAGGGAAATGCAAATCAAAACTACACTAAGATATCACCTTACCCCCGTTAGATTGGCAAAAACATCCAAAACCAAGAACGACAAATGTTGGAGAGGTTGTGGAGAAAGAGGAACCCTCATACACTGTTGGTGGGAATGCAAACTGGTACAGCCACTATGGAAAACAGTATGGAGATTTCTCAAAAAGTTAAAAATAGAAATACCCTATGACCCAGCCATCCCATTACTGGGTATCTATCCTGAGAACCTGATATCAGATATCTCAAGAGTCCGTTGCACCCCTATGTTCATCGCAGCATTATTTACAATAGCCAAGACGTGGAACCAGCCTACATGCCCAGAAACTGATGATTGGATAAAGAAGATGTGGTATATATACACAACGGAATACTACTCAGCCATAAAAAAAGACGACATTTTCCCATTCACAACAATGTGGATGGACCTCGAGGGCATCATGTTAAGCGAAATAAGTCAGTCAGAGAAAGACAGACTCTATATGTCTCCACTCATAGGTGGAAATTAGTATATTGAGAAGGAGATCTGATCGGTGGTTACCAGGGAAAAGGGGGGGTGGGGGCAGGGCACGGAGGGGGAAGTGGTGTTCCCACAACATGACTAACAAAAATGTACGACTGAAATTTCACAAGCTTGTAATCCATCATAACATTAATAAACAAACAAACAAAAAAAGATGCTTTGGGGCCCATCTGCCCCTATGGAAAGAACGCAGCACTTTGTGCCTTGCAGCTCTAGGGCAATGTAGCACACCCAGAGCAGAAGTTCTACTTCAGCCAGATCAGGCCCGCAAAGAAACTGCGTTTCACAGGCCTTTGTAAGAGATGTTCCCGGTAGGCTGTTAGAGCACTGTGCAGAGCGAGTTGTTTCTTAGCTTCCCAACGAGCTGGAAGCAAGATGCTTTAGGGGCCATCTGCCCTTAAGTAAAGAAGGCAGCACTTTGTGCCTTGCAGCTCTAGGGCAATGTAGCACACCCAGAGCAGAAGTTCTACTTCAGCCAGATCAGGCCTGCAAAGAAACTGCGTTTCACAGGCCTTTGTAAGAGATGTTCCCGGTAGGCTGTTAGAGCACTGTGCAGAGCGAGTTCTTTCTTAGCTTCCCAAAGAGCTGGAAGCAAAATGCTTTGGGGCCCTTCTCACCCTTTGGAAAGAAGGCAGCACTTTGTGCCTTGCATCTCTAGGGCAATGTAGCACACCCAGAGCAGAAGTTCTACTTCAGCCAGATCAGGCCTGCAAAGAAACTGCGTTTCACAGGCCTTTGTAAGAGATGTTCCCGGTAGGCTGTTAGAGCACTGTGCAGAGCGAGTTGTTTCCTAGCTTCCCAGAGAGCTGGAAGCAAGATGCTTTGGGGCCCGTTAATTTTATACCCTGCTACTTTGCTGTAGTTGTTGATTATTTCTAATAGTTTTTCTGTGGATTCTTTGGGGTTTTCTATGTATAAGATCATGTCGTCTGCAAACAACGCGAGTTTTACTTCTTCGTTACCTATTTGGATTCCTTTTATTTTTTTTCCTGCCGAATTGCTCTGGCCAGCACCTCCAGTACTATGTTGAATAGGAGTGGTGAAAGTGGGCACCCTTGTCTTTTTCCTGTCCTCAAAGGGATGGCTTTCAGCTTTTGTCCATTGAGTATGATGTTGGCTGTGGGTCTATCATATATGGCCTTTATTATGTTGAGGTACTTTCCTTCTATACCCATTTTACTGAGGGTTGTTATCATAAATGGGTGTTGGATCTTGTCGAATGCTTTCTCTGCGTCTATTGAGATGATCATGTGGTTTTTGTTTTTCATTTTGTTGTTGTAGTGTATCACGTTGATTGACTTGCGGGTGTTGAACCATCCCTGTGTCCCTGGTATAAATCCCACTTGATCATGGTGTGTAATCTTTTTGATGTATTGCTGTAATCGGTTTGCCAAAATTTGGTTGAGGATTTTTGCATCTATGTTCATCAGTGATATTGGCCTGTAGTTCTCCTTCTTTGTGTTGTCCTTGTCAGGTATGGGGATCAGAGTGATGTTGGCTTCATAGAATGTGTTAGGGAGTTCTCCATCTTTCTCAATTTTCTGGAACAGTTTGAGGAGAATAGGTACAAAGAACTCACACTGCTTAACAACAAAAAAACAAACAACCCGATCAAAAAATGGGCAGAGGACATGAACAGACATTTCTCCAAAGAAGATATGAATATGGCCAATAGACACATGAAAAGATGTTCATCATCGCTAATCATCAGGGAAATGCAAATCAAAACTACACTAAGATATCACCTTACCCCCGTTAGATTGGCAAAAACATCCAAAACCAAGAATGACGAATGTTGGAGAGGTTGTGGAGAAAGAGGAACCCTCATACACTGTTGGTGGGAATGCAAACTGGTACAGCCACTATGGAAAACAGTATGGAGATTTCTCAAAAAGTTAAAAATAGAAATACCCTATGACCCAGCCATCCCATTACTGGGTATCTATCCTAAGAACCTGATATCAGATATCTCAAGAGTCCGTTGCACCCCTATGTTCATCGCAGCATTATTTACAATAGCCAAGACGTGGAACCAGCCTACATGCCCAGAAACTGATGATTGGATAAAGAAGATGTGGTATATATACACAACGGAATACTACTCAGCCATAAAAAAAGACGACATTTTCCCATTCACAACAATGTGGATGGACCTCGAGGGCATTATGTTAAGCGAAATAAGTCAGTCAGAGAAAGACAGACTCTATATGTCTCCACTCATAGGTGGAAATTAGTATATTGAGAAGGAGATCTGATCGGTGGTTACCAGGGAAAAGCGGGGGTGGGGGCAGGGCACGGAGGGGGAAGTGGTGTTCCCACAACATGACTAACAAAAATGTACGACTGAAATTTCACAAGCTTGTAATCCATCATAACATTAATAAACAAACAAAAAAAAAAAGATGCTTTGGGGCCCATCTGCCCCTATGGAAAGAACGCAGCACTTTGTGCCTTGCAGCTCTAGGGCAATGTAGCACACCCAGAGCAGAAGTTCTACTTCAGCCAGATCAGGCCCGCAAAGAAACTGCGTTTCACAGGCCTTTGTAAGAGATGTTCCCGGTAGGCTGTTAGAGCACTGTGCAGAGCGAGTTGTTTCTTAGCTTCCCAAGGGGCTGGAAGCAAGATGCTTTAGGGGCCATCTGCCCTTAAAGAAAGAAGGCAGCACTTTGTGCCTTGCATCTCTAGGGCAATGTAGCACACCCAGAGCAGAAGTTCTACTTCAGCCAGATCAGGCCTGCAAAGAAACTTCGTTTCACAGGCCTTTGTAAGAGATGTTCCCGGTAGGCTGTTAGAGCACTGTGCAGAGCGAGTTGTTTCCTAGCTTCCCAGAGAGCTGGAAGCAAGATGCTTTGGGGCCCGTTAATTTTATACCCTGCTACTTTGCTGTAGTTGTTGATTATTTCTAATAGTTTTTCTGTGGATCCTTTGGGGTTTTCTATGTATAAGATCATGTCGTCTGCAAACAACGCGAGTTTTACTTCTTCGTTACCTATTTGGATTCCTTTTATTTTTTTTTCCTGCCGAATTGCTCTGGCCAGCACCTCCAGTACTATGTTGAATAGGAGTGGTGAAAGTGGGCACCCTTGTCTTGTTCCTGTCCTCAGAGGGATGGCTTTCAGCTTTTGTCCATTGAGTATGATGTTGGCTGTGGGTCTATCATATATGGCCTTTATTATGTTGAGGTACTTTCCTTCTATACCCATTTTACTGAGGGTTGTTATCATAAATGGGTGTTGGATCTTGTCGAATGCTTTCTCTGCGTCTATTGAGATGATCATGTGGTTTTTGTTTTTCATTTTGTTGATGTAGTGTATCACGTTGATTGACTTGCGGGTGTTGAACCATCCCTGTGTCCCTGGTATAAATCCCACTTGATCCTGGTGTATAATCTTTTTGATGTATTGCTGTAATCGGTTTGCCAAAATTTGGTTGAGGATTTTTGCATCTATGTTCATCAGTGATATCGGCCTGTAGTTCTCCTTCTTTGTGTTGTCCTTGTCAGGTTTGGGGATCAGAGTGATGTTGGCTTCATAGAATGTGTTAGGGAGTTCTCCATCTTTCTCAATTTTCTGGAACAGTTTGAGGAGAATAGGTACAAAGAACTCACACTGCTTAACAACAAAAAAACAAACAACCCGATCAAAAAATGGGCAGAGGACATGAACAGACAGTTCTCCAAAGAAGATAGGAATATGGCCAATAGACACATGAAAAGATGTTCATCATCGCTAATCATCAGGGAAATGCAAATCAAAACTACTCTAAGATATCACCTTACCCCCGTTAGATTGGCAAAAACATCCAAAACCAAGAACGACAAATGTTGGAGAGGTTGTGGAGAAAGAGGAACCCTCATACACTGTTGGTGGGAATGCAAACTGGTACAGCCACTATGGAAAACAGTATGGAGATTTCTCAAAAAGTTAAAAATAGAAATACCCTATGACCCAGCCATCCCATTACTGGGTATCTATCCTAAGAACCTGATATCAGATATCTCAAGCGTCCGTTGCACCACTATGTTCATCGCAGCATTATTTACAATAGCCAAGACGTGGAACCAGCCTACATGCCCAGAAACTGATGATTGGATAAAGAAGATGTGGTATATATACACAACGGAATACTACTCAGCCATAAAAAAGACGACATTTTCCCATTCACAACAATGTGGATGGACCTCGAGGGCATTATGTTAAGCGAAATAAGTCAGTCAGAGAAAGACAGACTCTATATGACTCCACTCATAGGTGGAAATTAGTATATTGAGAAGGAGATCTGATCGGTGGTTACCAGGGAAAAGGGGGGGTGGGGGCAGGGCACGGAGGGGGAAGTGGTGTTCCCACAACATGACTAACAAAAATGTACAACTGAAATTTCACAAGCTTGTAGTCCATCATAACATTAATAAACAAAAAAAAAAAAAAAGATGCTTTGGGGCCCATCTGCCCCTATGGAAAGAACGCAGCACTTTGTGCCTTGCAGCTCTAGGGCAATGTAGCACACCCAGAGCAGAAGTTCTAATTCAGCCAGATCAGGCCCGCAAAGAAACTGCGTTTCACAGGCCTTTGTAAGAGATGTTCCCGGTAGGCTGTTAGAGCACTGTGCAGAGCGAGTTGTTTCTTAGCTTCCCAACGAGCTGGAAGCAAGATGCTTTAGGGGCCATCTGCCCTTAAGTAAAGAAGGCAGCACTTTGTGCCTTGCAGCTCTAGGGCAATGTAGCACACCCAGAGCAGAAGTTCTACTTCAGCCAGATCAGGCCTGCAAAGAAACTGCGTTTCACAGGCCTTTGTAAGAGATGTTCCCGGTAGGCTGTTAGAGCACTGTGCAGAGCGAGTTCTTTCTTAGCTTCCCAAAGAGCTGGAAGCAAGATGCTTTGGGGCCCTTCTCACCCTTTGGAAAGAAGGCAGCACTTTGTGCCTTACAGCTCTAGGGCAATGTAGCACACCCAGAGCAGAAGTTCTTCTTCAGCCAGATCAGGCCTGCAAAGAAACTGCGTTTAACAGGTCTTTGTGAGAGATGTTCCCTGTAGGATGTTAGAGCACTGTGCAGAGCGAGTTCTTTCTTAGCTTCCCAAAGACCTGGAAGCCAGATGCTTTGGCGGCCATCTGCCGTTACTTAAAGAAGGCAGCACTTTGTGCCTTTCAGCTCTAGGGCAATGCAGCACACCGAGCAGAAGTTCTACTTCAGCCAGATCAGGCCTGCAAAGAAACTGCGTTTCACAGGCCTTTGTAAGAGATGTTCCCGGTAGGCTGTTAGAGCACTGTGCAGAGCGAGTTGTTTCTTAGCTTCCCAAGGGGCTGGAAGCAAGATGCTTTAGGGGCCATCTGCCCTTAAGGAAAGAAGGCAGCACTTTGTGCCTTGCAGCTCTAGGGCAATGTAGCACACCCAGAGCAGAAGTTCTACTTCAGCCAGATCAGGCCTGCAAAGAAACTGCGTTTCACAGGCCTTTGTAAGAGATGTTCCCGGTAGGCTGTTAGAGCACTGTGCAGAGCGAGTTGTTTCCTAGCTTCCCAGAGAGCTGGAAGCAAGATGCTTTGGGGCCCGTTAATTGTATCCCCTGCTACTTTGCTGTAGTTGTTGATTATTTCTAATAGTTTTTCTGTGGATTCTTTGGGGTTTTCTATGTATAAGATCATGTCGTCTGCAAACAACGCGAGTTTTACTTCTTCGTTACCTATTTGGATTCCTTTTATTTTTTTTTCCTGCCGAATTGCTCTGGCCAGCACCTCCAGTACTATGTTGAATAGGAGTGGTGAAAGTGGGCACCCTTGTCTTGTTCCTGTCCTCAGAGGGATGGCTTTCAGCTTTTGTCCATTGAGTATGCTGTTGTCTGTGGGTCTATCATATATGGCCTTTATTATGTTGAGGTACTTTCCTTCTATACCCATTTTACTGAGGGTTGTTATCATAAATGGGTGTTGGATCTTGTCGAATGCTTTCTCTGCGTCTATTGAGATGATCATGTGGTTTTTGTTTTTCATTTTGTTGATGTAGTGTATCACGTTGATTGACTTGCGGGTGTTGAACCATCCCTGTGTCCCTGGTATAAATCCCACTTGATCCTGGTGTATAATCTTTTTGATGTATTGCTGTAATCGGTTTGCCAAAATTTTGTTGAGGATTTTTGCATCTATGTTCATCAGTGATATCGGCCTGTAGTTCTCCTTCTTTGTGTTGTCCTTGTCAGGTTTGGGGATCAGAGTGATGTTGGCTTCATAGAATGTGTTAGGGAGTTCTCCATCTTTCTCAATTTTCTGGAACAGTTTGAGGAGAATAGGTACAAAGAACTCACACTGCTTAACAACAAAAAAACAAACAACCCGATCAAAAAATGGGCAGAGGACATGAACAGACAGTTCTCCAAAGAAGATAGGAATATGGCCAATAGACACATGAAAAGATGTTCATCATCGCTAATCATCAGGGAAATGCAAATCAAAACTACTCTAAGATATCACCTTACCCCCGTTAGATTGGCAAAAACATCCAAAACCAAGAACGACAAATGTTGGAGAGGTTGTGGAGAAAGAGGAACCCTCATACACTGTTGGTGGGAATGCAAACTGGTACAGCCACTATGGAAAACAGTATGGAGATTTCTCAAAAAGTTAAAAATAGAAATACCCTATGACCCAGCCATCCCATTACTGGGTATCTATCCTAAGAACCTGATATCAGATATCTCAAGCGTCCGTTGCACCACTATGTTCATCGCAGCATTATTTACAATAGCCAAGACGTGGAACCAGCCTACATGCCCAGAAACTGATGATTGGATAAAGAAGATGTGGTATATATACACAACGGAATACTACTCAGCCATAAAAAAGACGACATTTTCCCATTCACAACAATGTGGATGGACCTCGAGGGCATTATGTTAAGCGAAATAAGTCAGTCAGAGAAAGACAGACTCTATATGACTCCACTCATAGGTGGAAATTAGTATATTGAGAAGGAGATCTGATCGGTGGTTACCAGGGAAAAGGGGGGGTGGGGGCAGGGCACGGAGGGGGAAGTGGTGTTCCCACAACATGACTAACAAAAATGTACAACTGAAATTTCACAAGCTTGTATTCCATCATAACATTAATAAACAAAAAAAAAAAAAAAGATGCTTTGGGGCCCATCTGCCCCTATGGAAAGAACGCAGCACTTTGTGCCTTGCAGCTCTAGGGCAATGTAGCACACCCAGAGCAGAAGTTCTAATTCAGCCAGATCAGGCCCGCAAAGAAACTGCGTTTCACAGGCCTTTGTAAGAGATGTTCCCGGTAGGCTGTTAGAGCACTGTGCAGAGCGAGTTGTTTCTTAGCTTCCCAACGAGCTGGAAGCAAGATGCTTTAGGGGCCATCTGCCCTTAAGTAAAGAAGGCAGCACTTTGTGCCTTGCAGCTCTAGGGCAATGTAGCACACCCAGAGCAGAAGTTCTACTTCAGCCAGATCAGGCCTGCAAAGAAACTGCGTTTCACAGGCCTTTGTAAGAGATGTTCCCGGTAGGCTGTTAGAGCACTGTGCAGAGCGAGTTCTTTCTTAGCTTCCCAAAGAGCTGGAAGCAAGATGCTTTGGGGCCCTTCTCACCCTTTGGAAAGAAGGCAGCACTTTGTGCCTTACAGCTCTAGGGCAATGTAGCACACCCAGAGCAGAAGTTCTTCTTCAGCCAGATCAGGCCTGCAAAGAAACTGCGTTTAACAGGTCTTTGTGAGAGATGTTCCCTGTAGGATGTTAGAGCACTGTGCAGAGCGAGTTCTTTCTTAGCTTCCCAAAGACCTGGAAGCCAGATGCTTTGGCGGCCATCTGCCGTTACTTAAAGAAGGCAGCACTTTGTGCCTTTCAGCTCTAGGGCAATGCAGCACACCGAGCAGAAGTTCTACTTCAGCCAGATCAGGCCTGCAAAGAAACTGCGTTTCACAGGCCTTTGTAAGAGATGTTCCCGGTAGGCTGTTAGAGCACTGTGCAGAGCGAGTTGTTTCTTAGCTTCCCAAGGGGCTGGAAGCAAGATGCTTTAGGGGCCATCTGCCCTTAAGGAAAGAAGGCAGCACTTTGTGCCTTGCAGCTCTAGGGCAATGTAGCACACCCAGAGCAGAAGTTCTACTTCAGCCAGATCAGGCCTGCAAAGAAACTGCGTTTCACAGGCCTTTGTAAGAGATGTTCCCGGTAGGCTGTTAGAGCACTGTGCAGAGCGAGTTGTTTCCTAGCTTCCCAGAGAGCTGGAAGCAAGATGCTTTGGGGCCCGTTAATTGTATCCCCTGCTACTTTGCTGTAGTTGTTGATTATTTCTAATAGTTTTTCTGTGGATTCTTTGGGGTTTTCTATGTATAAGATCATGTCGTCTGCAAACAACGCGAGTTTTACTTCTTCGTTACCTATTTGGATTCCTTTTATTTTTTTTTCCTGCCGAATTGCTCTGGCCAGCACCTCCAGTACTATGTTGAATAGGAGTGGTGAAAGTGGGCACCCTTGTCTTGTTCCTGTCCTCAGAGGGATGGCTTTCAGCTTTTGTCCATTGAGTATGCTGTTGTCTGTGGGTCTATCATATATGGCCTTTATTATGTTGAGGTACTTTCCTTCTATACCCATTTTACTGAGGGTTGTTATCATAAATGGGTGTTGGATCTTGTCGAATGCTTTCTCTGCGTCTATTGAGATGATCATGTGGTTTTTGTTTTTCATTTTGTTGATGTAGTGTATCACGTTGATTGACTTGCGGGTGTTGAACCATCCCTGTGTCCCTGGTATAAATCCCACTTGATCATGGTGTATAATCTTTTTGATGTATTGCTGTAATCGGTTTGCCAAAATTTTGTTGAGGATTTTTGCATCTATGTTCATCAGTGATATCGGCCTGTAGTTCTCCTTCTTTGTGTTGTCCTTGTCAGGTTTGGGGATCAGAGTGATGTTGGCTTCATAGAATGTGTTAGGGAGTTCTCCATCTTTCTCAATTTTCTGGAACAGTTTGAGGAGAATAGGTACAAAGAACTCACACTGCTTAACAACAAAAAAACAAACAACCCGATCAAAAAATGGGCAGAGGACATGAACAGACAGTTCTCCAAAGAAGATAGGAATATGGCCAATAGACACATGAAAAGATGTTCATCATCGCTAATCATCAGGGAAATGCAAATCAAAACTACTCTAAGATATCACCTTACCCCCGTTAGATTGGCAAAAACATCCAAAACCAAGAACGACAAATGTTGGAGAGGTTGTGGAGAAAGAGGAACCCTCATACACTGTTGGTGGGAATGCAAACTGGTACAGCCACTATGGAAAACAGTATGGAGATTTCTCAAAAAGTTAAAAATAGAAATACCCTATGACCCAGCCATCCCATTACTGGGTATCTATCCTAAGAACCTGATATCAGATATCTCAAGCGTCCGTTGCACCACTATGTTCATCGCAGCATTATTTACAATAGCCAAGACGTGGAACCAGCCTACATGCCCAGAAACTGATGATTGGATAAAGAAGATGTGGTATATATACACAACGGAATACTACTCAGCCATAAAAAAGACGACATTTTCCCATTCACAACAATGTGGATGGACCTCGAGGGCATTATGTTAAGCGAAATAAGTCAGTCAGAGAAAGACAGACTCTATATGACTCCACTCATAGGTGGAAATTAGTATATTGAGAAGGAGATCTGATCGGTGGTTACCAGGGAAAAGGGGGGGTGGGGGCAGGGCACGGAGGGGGAAGTGGTGTTCCCACAACATGACTAACAAAAATGTACAACTGAAATTTCACAAGCTTGTATTCCATCATAACATTAATAAACAAAAAAAAAAAAAAGATGCTTTGGGGCCCATCTGCCCCTATGGAAAGAACGCAGCACTTTGTGCCTTGCAGCTCTAGGGCAATGTAGCACACCCAGAGCAGAAGTTCTAATTCAGCCAGATCAGGCCCGCAAAGAAACTGCGTTTCACAGGCCTTTGTAAGAGATGTTCCCGGTAGGCTGTTAGAGCACTGTGCAGAGCGAGTTGTTTCTTAGCTTCCCAACGAGCTGGAAGCAAGATGCTTTAGGGGCCATCTGCCCTTAAGTAAAGAAGGCAGCACTTTGTGCCTTGCAGCTCTAGGGCAATGTAGCACACCCAGAGCAGAAGTTCTACTTCAGCCAGATCAGGCCTGCAAAGAAACTGCGTTTCACAGGCCTTTGTAAGAGATGTTCCCGGTAGGCTGTTAGAGCACTGTGCAGAGCGAGTTCTTTCTTAGCTTCCCAAAGAGCTGGAAGCAAGATGCTTTGGGGCCCTTCTCACCCTTTGGAAAGAAGGCAGCACTTTGTGCCTTACAGCTCTAGGGCAATGTAGCACACCCAGAGCAGAAGTTCTTCTTCAGCCAGATCAGGCCTGCAAAGAAACTGCGTTTAACAGGTCTTTGTGAGAGATGTTCCCTGTAGGATGTTAGAGCACTGTGCAGAGCGAGTTCTTTCTTAGCTTCCCAAAGACCTGGAAGCCAGATGCTTTGGCGGCCATCTGCCGTTACTTAAAGAAGGCAGCACTTTGTGCCTTTCAGCTCTAGGGCAATGCAGCACACCGAGCAGAAGTTCTACTTCAGCCAGATCAGGCCTGCAAAGAAACTGCGTTTCACAGGCCTTTGTAAGAGATGTTCCCGGTAGGCTGTTAGAGCACTGTGCAGAGCGAGTTGTTTCTTAGCTTCCCAAGGGGCTGGAAGCAAGATGCTTTAGGGGCCATCTGCCCTTAAGGAAAGAAGGCAGCACTTTGTGCCTTGCAGCTCTAGGGCAATGTAGCACACCCAGAGCAGAAGTTCTACTTCAGCCAGATCAGGCCTGCAAAGAAACTGCGTTTCACAGGCCTTTGTAAGAGATGTTCCCGGTAGGCTGTTAGAGCACTGTGCAGAGCGAGTTGTTTCCTAGCTTCCCAGAGAGCTGGAAGCAAGATGCTTTGGGGCCCGTTAATTGTATCCCCTGCTACTTTGCTGTAGTTGTTGATTATTTCTAATAGTTTTTCTGTGGATCCTTTGGGGTTTTCTATGTATAAGATCATGTCGTCTGCAAACAACGCGAGTTTTACTTCTTCGTTACCTATTTGGATTCCTTTTATTTTTTTTTCCTGCCGAATTGCTCTGGCCAGCACCTCCAGTACTATGTTGAATAGGAGTGGTGAAAGTGGGCACCCTTGTCTTGTTCCTGTCCTCAGAGGGATGGCTTTCAGCTTTTGTCCATTGAGTATGATGTTGGCTGTGGGTCTATCATATATGGCCTTTATTATGTTGAGGTACTTTCCTTCTATACCCATTTTACTGAGGGTTGTTATCATAAATGGGTGTTGGATCTTGTCGAATGCTTTCTCTGCGTCTATTGAGATGATCATGTGGTTTTTGTTTTTCATTTTGTTGATGTAGTGTATCACGTTGATTGACTTGCGGGTGTTGAACCATCCCTGTGTCCCTGGTATAAATCCCACTTGATCCTGGTGTATAATCTTTTTGATGTATTGCTGTAATCGGTTTGCCAAAATTTGGTTGAGGATTTTTGCATCTATGTTCATCAGTGATATCGGCCTGTAGTTCTCCTTCTTTGTGTTGTCCTTGTCAGGTTTGGGGATCAGAGTGATGTTGGCTTCATAGAATGTGTTAGGGAGTTCTCCATCTTTCTCAATTTTCTGGAACAGTTTGAGGAGAATAGGTACAAAGAACTCACACTGCTTAACAACAAAAAAACAAACAACCCGATCAAAAAATGGGCAGAGGACATGAACAGACAGTTCTCCAAAGAAGATAGGAATATGGCCAATAGACACATGAAAAGATGTTCATCATCGCTAATCATCAGGGAAATGCAAATCAAAACTACTCTAAGATATCACCTTACCCCCGTTAGATTGGCAAAAACATCCAAAACCAAGAACGACAAATGTTGGAGAGGTTGTGGAGAAAGAGGAACCCTCATACACTGTTGGTGGGAATGCAAACTGGTACAGCCACTATGGAAAACAGTATGGAGATTTCTCAAAAAGTTAAAAATAGAAATACCCTATGACCCAGCCATCCCATTACTGGGTATCTATCCTAAGAACCTGATATCAGATATCTCAAGCGTCCGTTGCACCACTATGTTCATCGCAGCATTATTTACAATAGCCAAGACGTGGAACCAGCCTACATGCCCAGAAACTGATGATTGGATAAAGAAGATGTGGTATATATACACAACGGAATACTACTCAGCCATAAAAAAGACGACATTTTCCCATTCACAACAATGTGGATGGACCTCGAGGGCATTATGTTAAGCGAAATAAGTCAGTCAGAGAAAGACAGACTCTATATGACTCCACTCATAGGTGGAAATTAGTATATTGAGAAGGAGATCTGATCGGTGGTTACCAGGGAAAAGGGGGGGTGGGGGCAGGGCACGGAGGGGGAAGTGGTGTTCCCACAACATGACTAACAAAAATGTACAACTGAAATTTCACAAGCTTGTATTCCATCATAACATTAATAAACAAAAAAAAAAAAAAAGATGCTTTGGGGCCCATCTGCCCCTATGGAAAGAACGCAGCACTTTGTGCCTTGCAGCTCTAGGGCAATGTAGCACACCCAGAGCAGAAGTTCTAATTCAGCCAGATCAGGCCCGCAAAGAAACTGCGTTTCACAGGCCTTTGTAAGAGATGTTCCCGGTAGGCTGTTAGAGCACTGTGCAGAGCGAGTTGTTTCTTAGCTTCCCAACGAGCTGGAAGCAAGATGCTTTAGGGGCCATCTGCCCTTAAGTAAAGAAGGCAGCACTTTGTGCCTTGCAGCTCTAGGGCAATGTAGCACACCCAGAGCAGAAGTTCTACTTCAGCCAGATCAGGCCTGCAAAGAAACTGCGTTTCACAGGCCTTTGTAAGAGATGTTCCCGGTAGGCTGTTAGAGCACTGTGCAGAGCGAGTTCTTTCTTAGCTTCCCAAAGAGCTGGAAGCAAGATGCTTTGGGGCCCTTCTCACCCTTTGGAAAGAAGGCAGCACTTTGTGCCTTACAGCTCTAGGGCAATGTAGCACACCCAGAGCAGAAGTTCTTCTTCAGCCAGATCAGGCCTGCAAAGAAACTGCGTTTAACAGGTCTTTGTGAGAGATGTTCCCTGTAGGATGTTAGAGCACTGTGCAGAGCGAGTTCTTTCTTAGCTTCCCAAAGACCTGGAAGCCAGATGCTTTGGCGGCCATCTGCCGTTACTTAAAGAAGGCAGCACTTTGTGCCTTTCAGCTCTAGGGCAATGCAGCACACCGAGCAGAAGTTCTACTTCAGCCAGATCAGGCCTGCAAAGAAACTGCGTTTCACAGGCCTTTGTAAGAGATGTTCCCGGTAGGCTGTTAGAGCACTGTGCAGAGCGAGTTGTTTCTTAGCTTCCCAAGGGGCTGGAAGCAAGATGCTTTAGGGGCCATCTGCCCTTAAGGAAAGAAGGCAGCACTTTGTGCCTTGCAGCTCTAGGGCAATGTAGCACACCCAGAGCAGAAGTTCTACTTCAGCCAGATCAGGCCTGCAAAGAAACTGCGTTTCACAGGCCTTTGTAAGAGATGTTCCCGGTAGGCTGTTAGAGCACTGTGCAGAGCGAGTTGTTTCCTAGCTTCCCAGAGAGCTGGAAGCAAGATGCTTTGGGGCCCGTTAATTGTATCCCCTGCTACTTTGCTGTAGTTGTTGATTATTTCTAATAGTTTTTCTGTGGATTCTTTGGGGTTTTCTATGTATAAGATCATGTCGTCTGCAAACAACGCGAGTTTTACTTCTTCGTTACCTATTTGGATTCCTTTTATTTTTTTTTCCTGCCGAATTGCTCTGGCCAGCACCTCCAGTACTATGTTGAATAGGAGTGGTGAAAGTGGGCACCCTTGTCTTGTTCCTGTCCTCAGAGGGATGGCTTTCAGCTTTTGTCCATTGAGTATGCTGTTGTCTGTGGGTCTATCATATATGGCCTTTATTATGTTGAGGTACTTTCCTTCTATACCCATTTTACTGAGGGTTGTTATCATAAATGGGTGTTGGATCTTGTCGAATGCTTTCTCTGCGTCTATTGAGATGATCATGTGGTTTTTGTTTTTCATTTTGTTGATGTAGTGTATCACGTTGATTGACTTGCGGGTGTTGAACCATCCCTGTGTCCCTGGTATAAATCCCACTTGATCCTGGTGTATAATCTTTTTGATGTATTGCTGTAATCGGTTTGCCAAAATTTTGTTGAGGATTTTTGCATCTATGTTCATCAGTGATATCGGCCTGTAGTTCTCCTTCTTTGTGTTGTCCTTGTCAGGTTTTGGGATCAGAGTGATGTTGGCTTCATAGAATGTGTTAGGGAGTTCTCCATCTTTCTCAATTTTCTGGAACAGTTTGAGGAGAATAGGTACAAAGAACTCACACTGCTTAACAACAAAAAAACAAACAACCCGATCAAAAAATGGGCTGAGGACATGAACAGACATTTCTCAAAAGAAGATATGAATATGGCCAATAGACACATGAAAAGATGTTCATCATCGCTAATCATCAGGGAAATGCAAATCAAAACTACACTAAGATATCACCTTACCCCCGTTAGATTGGCAAAAACATCCAAAACCAAGAACGACAAATGTTGGAGAGGTTGTGGAGAAAGAGGAACCCTCATACACTGTTGGTGGGAATGCAAACTGGTACAGCCACTATGGAAAACAGTATGGAGATTTCTCAAAAAGTTAAAAATAGAAATACCCTATGACCCAGCCATCCCATTACTGGGTATCTATCCTAAGAACCTGATATCAGATATCTCAAGAGTCCGTTGCACCCCTATGTTCATCGCATTATTTACAATAGCCAAGACGTGGAACCAGCCTACATGCCCAGAAACTGATGATTGGATAAAGAAGATGTGGTATATATACACAACGGAATACTACTCAGCCATAAAAAAAGACGACATTTTCCCATTCACAACAATGTGGATGGACCTCGAGGGCATTATGTTAAGCGAAATAAGTCAGTCAGAGAAAGACAAACTCTATATGACTCCACTCATAGGTGGAAATTAGTATATTGAGAAGGAGATCTGATCGGTGGTTACCAGGGAAAAGGGGGGGTGGGGGCAGGGCACGGAGGGGGAAGTGGTGTTCCCACAACATGACTAACAAAAATGTACAACTGAAATTTCACAAGCTTGTAATCCATCATAACATTAATAAACAAAAAAAAAAAAAAAAAGATGCTTTGGGGCCCATCTGCCCCTATGGAAAGAACGCAGCACTTTGTGCCTTGCAGCTCTAGGGCAATGTAGCACACCCAGAGCAGAAGTTCTACTTCAGCCAGATCAGGCCCGCAAAGAAACTGCGTTTCACAGGCCTTTGTAAGAGATGTTCCCGGCAGGCTGTTAGAGCACTGTGCAGAGCGAGTTGTTTCTTAGCTTCCCAACGAGCTGGAAGCAAGATGCTTTAGGGGCCATCTGCCCTTAAGTAAAGAAGGCAGCACTTTGTGCCTTGCAGCTCTACGGCAATGTAGCACACCCAGAGCAGAAGTTCTTCTTCAGCCAGATCAGGCCTGCAAAGAAACTGCGTTTCACAGGCCTTTGTAAGAGATGTTCCCGGTAGGCTGTTAGAGCACTGTGCAGAGCGAGTTGTTTCTTAGCTTCCCAAAGAGCTGGAAGCAAGATGCTTTGGGGCCCTTCTCACCCTTTGGAAAGAAGGCAGCACTTTGTGCCTTACAGCTCTAGGGCAATGTAGCACACCCAGAGCAGAAGTTCTTCTTCAGCCAGATCAGGCCTGCAAAGAAACTGCGTTTCACAGGCCTTTGTGAGAGATGTTCCCTGTAGGCTGTTAGAGCACTGTGCAGAGCGAGTTCTTTCTTAGCTTCCCAAAGACCTGGAAGCAAGATGCTTTGGGGGCCATCTGCCGTTAAGTAAAGAAGGCAGCACTTTGTGCCTTTCAGCTCTAGGGCAGTGCAGCACACCCCGAGCAGAAGTTCTACTTCAGCCAGATCAGGCCTGCAAAGAAACTGCGTTTCACAGGCCTTTGTAAGAGATGTTCCCGGTAGGCTGTTAGAGCACTGTGCAGAGCGAGTTGTTTCTTAGCTTCCCAGAGAGCTGGAAGCAAGATGCTTTGGGGCCCGTTAATTTTATACCCTGCTACTTTACTGTAGTTGTTGATTATTTCTAATAGTTTTTCTGTGGATTCTTTGGGGTTTTGTATGTATAAGATCATGTCGTCTGCAAACAACGCGAGTTTTACTTCTTCGTTACCTATTTGGATTCCTTTTATTTTTTTTTCCTGCCGAATTGCTCTGGCCAGCACCTCCAGTACTATGTTGAATAGGAGTGGTGAAAGTGGGCACCCTTGTCTTGTTCCTGTCCTCAGAGGGATGGCTTTCAGCTTTTGTCCATTGAGTATGATGTTGGCTGTGTGTCTATCATATATGGCCTTTATTATGTTGAGGTACTTTCCTTCTATACCCATTTTACTGAGGGTTTTTATCATAAATGGGTGTTGGATCTTGTCGAATGCTTTCTCTGCGTCTATTGAGATGATCATGTGGTTTTTGTTTTTCATTTTGTTGATGTAGTGTATCACGTTGATTGACTTGCGGGTGTTGAACCATCCCTGTGTCCCTGGTATAAATCCCACTTGATCATGGTGTATAATCTTTTTGATGTATTGCTGTAATCGGTTTGCCAAAATTTGGTTGAGGATTTTTGCATCTATGTTCATCAGTGATATCGGCCTGTAGTTCTCCTTCTTTGTGTTGTCCTTGTCAGGTTTGGGGATCAGAGTGATGTTGGCTTCATAGAATGTGTTAGGGAGTTCTCCATCTTTCTCAATTTTCTGGAACAGTTTGAGGAGAATAGGTACAAAGAACTCACACTGCTTAACAACAAAAAAACAAACAACCCGATGAAAAAATGGCCAGAGGACATGAACAGACATTTCTCAAAAGAATATATGAATATGGCCAATAGACACATGAAAAGATGTTCATCATCGCTAATCATTAGGGAAATGCAAATCAAAACTACACTAAGATATCACCTTACCCCCGTTAGATTGGCAAAAACATCCGAAACCAAGAATGACGAATGTTGGAGAGGTTGTGGAGAAAGAGGAACCCTCATACACTGTTGGTGGGAATGCAAACTGGTACAGCCACTATGGAAAACAGTATGGAGATTTCTCAAATTTAAAAATAGAAATACCCTATGACCCAGCCATCCCATTACTGGGTATCTATCCTAAGAACCTGATATCAGATATCTCAAGAGTCCGTTGCACCCCTATGTTCATCGCAGCATTATTTACAATAGCCAAGACGTGGAACCAGCCTACATGCCCAGAAACTGATGATTGGATAAAGAAGATGTGGTATATATACACAATGGAATACTACTCAGCCATAAAAAAAGACGACATTGGCCCATTCACAACAATGTGGATGGACCTCGAGGGCATTATCTTAAGCGAAATAAGTCAGTCAGAGAAAGACGAACTCTATATGACTCCACTCATAGGTGGAAATTAGTATATTGAGAAGGAGATCTGATCGGTGGTTACCAGGGAAAAGGGGGGGTGGGGGAGGGCACGGAGGGGGAAGTGGTGTTCCCACAACATGACTAACAAAAATGTACAACTGAAATTTCACAAGCTTGTAATCCATCATAACATTAATAAACAACAACAACAAAAAAAAGATGCTTTGGGGCCCATCTGCCCCTATGGAAAGAACGCAGCACTTTGTGCCTTGCAGCTCTAGGGCAATGTAGCACACCCAGAGCAGAAGTTCTACTTCAGCCAGATCAGGCCCGCAAAGAAACTGCGTTTCACAGGCCTTTGTAAGAGATGTTCCCGGCAGGCTGTTAGAGCACTGTGCAGAGCGAGTTGTTTCTTAGCTTCCCAACGAGCTGGAAGCAAGATGCTTTAGGGGCCATCTGCCCTTAAGTAAAGAAGGCAGCACTTTGTGCCTTGCAGCTCTACGGCAATGTAGCACACCCAGAGCAGAAGTTCTTCTTCAGCCAGATCAGGCCTGCAAAGAAACTGCGTTTCACAGGCCTTTGTAAGAGATGTTCCCGGTAGGCTGTTAGAGCACTGTGCAGAGCGAGTTGTTTCTTAGCTTCCCAAAGAGCTGGAAGCAAGATGCTTTGGGGCCCTTCTCACCCTTTGGAAAGAAGGCAGCACTTTGTGCCTTACAGCTCTAGGGCAATGTAGCACACCCAGAGCAGAAGTTCTTCTTCAGCCAGATCAGGCCTGCAAAGAAACTGCGTTTCACAGGCCTTTGTGAGAGATGTTCCCTGTAGGCTGTTAGAGCACTGTGCAGAGCGAGTTCTTTCTTAGCTTCCCAAAGACCTGGAAGCAAGATGCTTTGGGGGCCATCTGCCGTTAAGTAAAGAAGGCAGCACTTTGTGCCTTTCAGCTCTAGGGCAGTGCAGCACACCCCGAGCAGAAGTTCTACTTCAGCCAGATCAGGCCTGCAAAGAAACTGCGTTTCACAGGCCTTTGTAAGAGATGTTCCCGGTAGGCTGTTAGAGCACTGTGCAGAGCGAGTTGTTTCTTAGCTTCCCAGAGAGCTGGAAGCAAGATGCTTTGGGGCCCGTTAATTTTATACCCTGCTACTTTACTGTAGTTGTTGATTATTTCTAATAGTTTTTCTGTGGATTCTTTGGGGTTTTGTATGTATAAGATCATGTCGTCTGCAAACAACGCGAGTTTTACTTCTTCGTTACCTATTTGGATTCCTTTTATTTTTTTTTCCTGCCGAATTGCTCTGGCCAGCACCTCCAGTACTATGTTGAATAGGAGTGGTGAAAGTGGGCACCCTTGTCTTGTTCCTGTCCTCAGAGGGATGGCTTTCAGCTTTTGTCCATTGAGTATGATGTTGGCTGTGTGTCTATCATATATGGCCTTTATTATGTTGAGGTACTTTCCTTCTATACCCATTTTACTGAGGGTTTTTATCATAAATGGGTGTTGGATCTTGTCGAATGCTTTCTCTGCGTCTATTGAGATGATCATGTGGTTTTTGTTTTTCATTTTGTTGATGTAGTGTATCACGTTGATTGACTTGCGGGTGTTGAACCATCCCTGTGTCCCTGGTATAAATCCCACTTGATCATGGTGTATAATCTTTTTGATGTATTGCTGTAATCGGTTTGCCAAAATTTGGTTGAGGATTTTTGCATCTATGTTCATCAGTGATATCGGCCTGTAGTTCTCCTTCTTTGTGTTGTCCTTGTCAGGTTTGGGGATCAGAGTGATGTTGGCTTCATAGAATGTGTTAGGGAGTTCTCCATCTTTCTCAATTTTCTGGAACAGTTTGAGGAGAATAGGTACAAAGAACTCACACTGCTTAACAACAAAAAAACAAACAACCCGATGAAAAAATGGCCAGAGGACATGAACAGACATTTCTCAAAAGAATATATGAATATGGCCAATAGACACATGAAAAGATGTTCATCATCGCTAATCATCAGGGAAATGCAAATCAAAACTACACTAAGATATCACCTTACCCCCGTTAGATTGGCAAAAACATCCAAAACCAAGAATGACGAATGTTGGAGAGGTTGTGGAGAAAGAGGAACCCTCATACACTGTTGGTGGGAATGCAAACTGGTACAGCCACTATGGAAAACAGTATGGAGATTTCTCAAAAAGTTAAAAATAGAAATACCCTATGACCCAGCCATCCCATTACTGGGTATCTATCCTAAGAACCTGATATCAGATATCTCAAGAGTCCGTTGCACCCCTATGTTCATCGCAGCATTATTTACAATAGCCAAGACGTGGAACCAGCCTACATGCCCAGAAACTGATGATTGGATAAAGAAGATGTGGTATATATACACAATGGAATACTACTCAGCCATAAAAAAAGACGACATTGGCCCATTCACAACAATGTGGATGGACCTCGAGGGCATTATCTTAAGCGAAATAAGTCAGTCAGAGAAAGACGAACTCTATATGACTCCACTCATAGGTGGAAATTAGTATATTGAGAAGGAGATCTGATCGGTGGTTACCAGGGAAAAGGGGGGGTGGGGGAGGGCACGGAGGGGGAAGTGGTGTTCCCACAACATGACTAACAAAAATGTACAACTGAAATTTCACAAGCTTGTAATCCATCATAACATTAATAAACAACAACAACAAAAAAAAGATGCTTTGGGGCCCATCTGCCCCTATGGAAAGAACGCAGCACTTTGTGCCTTGCAGCTCTAGGGCAATGTAGCACACCCAGAGCAGAAGTTCTACTTCAGCCAGATCAGGCCCGCAAAGAAACTGCGTTTCACAGGCCTTTGTAAGAGATGTTCCCGGTAGGCTGTTAGAGCACTGTGCAGAGCGAGTTGTTTCTTAGCTTCCCAAGGAGATGGAAGCAAGATGCTTTAGGGGTCATGTGCCCTTAAGGAAAGAAGGCAGCACTATGTGTCTTGCAGCTCTAGGGCAACGTAGCACACCCAGAGCAGTTGTTCTACTTCTGCCAAGTCAGGCCTGCAAAGAAACTTCGTTTCACAGGCCTTTGTAAGAGATGTTCCCAGTAGGCTGTTAGAGCACTGTGCAGAGCGAGTTGTTTCTTAGCTTCCCAAAGAGCTGGAAGCAAGATGCTTTGGGGCCAATCTGCCCCTATGGAAAGAACGCAGCACTTTGTGCCTTGCAGCTCTAGGGCAATGCAGCACATCCCGAGCAGAAGTTTTACTTCAGCCAGATCAGGCCTGCAAAGAAACTGCGTTTCACAGGCCTTTGTAAGAGATGTTCCCGGTAGGCTGTTAGAGCACTGTGCAGAGCGAGTTGTTTCTTAGCTTCCCAGAGATGGAAGCAAGATGCTTTGGGGCCCTTCTCACCCTTTGGAAAGAAGGCAGCACTTTGTGCCTTGCAGCTCTGGGGCAATGTAGCACACCCAAAGCAGAAGTTCTACTTCAGCCAGATCAGGACTGCAAAGAAACTGCGTTTCACAGGCCTTTGTAAGAGATGTTCCCTGTAAGCTGTTAGAGCACTGTGCAGAGCGAGTTGTTTCTTAGCTTCCCAAGGAGATGGAAGCAAGATGCTTTAGGTCCATCAGCCCTTAAGGAAAGAAGGCAGCACTTTGTGCCTTGCATCTCTAGGGCAATGTTGCACACCCAGAGCAGTTGTTCTACTTCTGCCAGGTCAGGCCTGCAAAGAAACTGCGTTTCACAGGCCTTTGTAAGAGATGTTCCCGGTAGGCTGTAAGAGCACTGTGCAGAGCGACTAGTTTCTTAGCTTCCCAGAGCGCTGGAAGCAAGATGCTTTGGGGCCCCTCTGCCCCTATGGAAAGAACGCAGCACTTTGTGCCTTGCAGCTCTAGGGCAATGCAGCACACCCAGAGCAGAAGTTCTACTTCAGCCAGATCAGGCCTGCAAAGGAACTGCGTTTCACAGGCCTTTGTAAGAGATGTTCCCGGTAGGCTGTTAGAGCACTGTGCAGAGCGAGTTGTTTCCTAGCTTCCCAGAGAGCTGGAAGCAAGATGCTTTGGGGCCCGTTAATTTTATACCCTGCTACTTTGCTGTAGTTGTTGATTATTTCTAATAGTTTTTCTGTGGATTCTTTGGGGTTTTCTATGTATAAGATCATGTCGTCTGCAAACAACGCGAGTTTTACTTCTTCGTTACCTATTTGGATTCCTTTTATTTTTTTTCCTGCCGAATTGCTCTGGCCAGCACCTCCAGTACTATGTTGAATAGGAGTGGTGAAAGTGGGCACCCTTGTCTTTTTCCTGTCCTCAAAGGGATGGCTTTCAGCTTTTGTCCATTGAGTATGATGTTGGCTGTGGGTCTATCATATATGGCCTTTATTATGTTGAGGTACTTTCCTTCTATACCCATTTTACTGAGGGTTGTTATCATAAATGGGTGTTGGATCTTGTCGAATGCTTTCTCTGCGTCTATTGAGATGATCATGTGGTTTTTGTTTTTCATTTTGTTGTTGTAGTGTATCACGTTGATTGACTTGCGGGTGTTGAACCATCCCTGTGTCCCTGGTATAAATCCCACTTGATCATGGTGTGTAATCTTTTTGATGTATTGCTGTAATCGGTTTGCCAAAATTTGGTTGAGGATTTTTGCATCTATGTTCATCAGTGATATTGGCCTGTAGTTCTCCTTCTTTGTGTTGTCCTTGTCAGGTATGGGGATCAGAGTGATGTTGGCTTCATAGAATGTGTTAGGGAGTTCTCCATCTTTCTCAATTTTCTGGAACAGTTTGAGGAGAATAGGTACAAAGAACTCACACTGCTTAACAACAAAAAAACAAACAACCCGATCAAAAAATGGGCAGAGGACATGAACAGACATTTCTCCAAAGAAGATATGAATATGGCCAATAGACACATGAAAAGATGTTCATCATCGCTAATCATCAGGGAAATGCAAATCAAAACTACACTAAGATATCACCTTACCCCCGTTAGATTGGCAAAAACATCCAAAACCAAGAATGACGAATGTTGGAGAGGTTGTGGAGAAAGAGGAACCCTCATACACTGTTGGTGGGAATGCAAACTGGTACAGCCACTATGGAAAACAGTATGGAGATTTCTCAAAAAGTTAAAAATAGAAATACCCTATGACCCAGCCATCCCATTACTGGGTATCTATCCTAAGAACCTGATATCAGATATCTCAAGAGTCCGTTGCACCCCTATGTTCATCGCAGCATTATTTACAATAGCCAAGACGTGGAACCAGCCTACATGCCCAGAAACTGATGATTGGATAAAGAAGATGTGGTATATATACACAACGGAATACTACTCAGCCATAAAAAAAGACGACATTTTCCCATTCACAACAATGTGGATGGACCTCGAGGGCATTATGTTAAGCGAAATAAGTCAGTCAGAGAAAGACAGACTCTATATGTCTCCACTCATAGGTGGAAATTAGTATATTGAGAAGGAGATCTGATCGGTGGTTACCAGGGAAAAGCGGGGGTGGGGGCAGGGCACGGAGGGGGAAGTGGTGTTCCCACAACATGACTAACAAAAATGTACGACTGAAATTTCACAAGCTTGTAATCCATCATAACATTAATAAACAAACAAAAAAAAAAAGATGCTTTGGGGCCCATCTGCCCCTATGGAAAGAACGCAGCACTTTGTGCCTTGCAGCTCTAGGGCAATGTAGCACACCCAGAGCAGAAGTTCTACTTCAGCCAGATCAGGCCCGCAAAGAAACTGCGTTTCACAGGCCTTTGTAAGAGATGTTCCCGGTAGGCTGTTAGAGCACTGTGCAGAGCGAGTTGTTTCTTAGCTTCCCAAGGGGCTGGAAGCAAGATGCTTTAGGGGCCATCTGCCCTTAAAGAAAGAAGGCAGCACTTTGTGCCTTGCATCTCTAGGGCAATGTAGCACACCCAGAGCAGAAGTTCTACTTCAGCCAGATCAGGCCTGCAAAGAAACTTCGTTTCACAGGCCTTTGTAAGAGATGTTCCCGGTAGGCTGTTAGAGCACTGTGCAGAGCGAGTTGTTTCCTAGCTTCCCAGAGAGCTGGAAGCAAGATGCTTTGGGGCCCGTTAATTTTATACCCTGCTACTTTGCTGTAGTTGTTGATTATTTCTAATAGTTTTTCTGTGGATCCTTTGGGGTTTTCTATGTATAAGATCATGTCGTCTGCAAACAACGCGAGTTTTACTTCTTCGTTACCTATTTGGATTCCTTTTATTTTTTTTTCCTGCCGAATTGCTCTGGCCAGCACCTCCAGTACTATGTTGAATAGGAGTGGTGAAAGTGGGCACCCTTGTCTTGTTCCTGTCCTCAGAGGGATGGCTTTCAGCTTTTGTCCATTGAGTATGATGTTGGCTGTGGGTCTATCATATATGGCCTTTATTATGTTGAGGTACTTTCCTTCTATACCCATTTTACTGAGGGTTGTTATCATAAATGGGTGTTGGATCTTGTCGAATGCTTTCTCTGCGTCTATTGAGATGATCATGTGGTTTTTGTTTTTCATTTTGTTGATGTAGTGTATCACGTTGATTGACTTGCGGGTGTTGAACCATCCCTGTGTCCCTGGTATAAATCCCACTTGATCCTGGTGTATAATCTTTTTGATGTATTGCTGTAATCGGTTTGCCAAAATTTGGTTGAGGATTTTTGCATCTATGTTCATCAGTGATATCGGCCTGTAGTTCTCCTTCTTTGTGTTGTCCTTGTCAGGTTTGGGGATCAGAGTGATGTTGGCTTCATAGAATGTGTTAGGGAGTTCTCCATCTTTCTCAATTTTCTGGAACAGTTTGAGGAGAATAGGTACAAAGAACTCACACTGCTTAACAACAAAAAAACAAACAACCCGATCAAAAAATGGGCTGAGGACATGAACAGACATTTCTCAAAAGAAGATATGAATATGGCCAATAGACACATGAAAAGATGTTCATCATCGCTAATCATCAGGGAAATGCAAATCAAAACTACACTAAGATATCACCTTACCCCCGTTAGATTGGCAAAAACATCCAAAACCAAGAACGACAAATGTTGGAGAGGTTGTGGAGAAAGAGGAACCCTCATACACTGTTGGTGGGAATGCAAACTGGTACAGCCACTATGGAAAACAGTATGGAGATTTCTCAAAAAGTTAAAAATAGAAATACCCTATGACCCAGCCATCCCATTACTGGGTATCTATCCTAAGAACCTGATATCAGATATCTCAAGAGTCCGTTGCACCCCTATGTTCATCGCAGCATTATTTACAATAGCCAAGACGTGGAACCAGCCTACATGCCCAGAAACTGATGATTGGATAAAGAAGATGTGGTATATATACACAACGGAATACTACTCAGCCATAAAAAAAGACGACATTTTCCCATTCACAACAATGTGGATGGACCTCGAGGGCATTATGTTAAGCGAAATAAGTCAGTCAGAGAAAGACAGACTCTATATGACTCCACTCATAGGTGGAAATTAGTATATTGAGAAGGAGATCTGATCGGTGGTTACCAGGGAAAAGGGGGGGTGGGGGCAGGGCACGGAGGGGGAAGTGGTGTTCCCACAACATGACTAACAAAAATGTACAACTGAAATTTCACAAGCTTGTAATCCATCATAACATTAATAAACAAAAAAAAAAAAAAAAAGATGCTTTGGGGCCCATCTGCCCCTATGGAAAGAACGCAGCACTTTGTGCCTTGCAGCTCTAGGGCAATGTAGCACACCCAGAGCAGAAGTTCTACTTCAGCCAGATCAGGCCCGCAAAGAAACTGCGTTTCACAGGCCTTTGTAAGAGATGTTCCCGGCAGGCTGTTAGAGCACTGTGCAGAGCGAGTTGTTTCTTAGCTTCCCAACGAGCTGGAAGCAAGATGCTTTAGGGGCCATCTGCCCTTAAGTAAAGAAGGCAGCACTTTGTGCCTTGCAGCTCTACGGCAATGTAGCACACCCAGAGCAGAAGTTCTTCTTCAGCCAGATCAGGCCTGCAAAGAAACTGCGTTTCACAGGCCTTTGTAAGAGATGTTCCCGGTAGGCTGTTAGAGCACTGTGCAGAGCGAGTTGTTTCTTAGCTTCCCAAAGAGCTGGAAGCAAGATGCTTTGGGGCCCTTCTCACCCTTTGGAAAGAAGGCAGCACTTTGTGCCTTACAGCTCTAGGGCAATGTAGCACACCCAGAGCAGAAGTTCTTCTTCAGCCAGATCAGGCCTGCAAAGAAACTGCGTTTCACAGGCCTTTGTGAGAGATGTTCCCTGTAGGCTGTTAGAGCACTGTGCAGAGCGAGTTCTTTCTTAGCTTCCCAAAGACCTGGAAGCAAGATGCTTTGGGGGCCATCTGCCGTTAAGTAAAGAAGGCAGCACTTTGTGCCTTTCAGCTCTAGGGCAGTGCAGCACACCCCGAGCAGAAGTTCTACTTCAGCCAGATCAGGCCTGCAAAGAAACTGCGTTTCACAGGCCTTTGTAAGAGATGTTCCCGGTAGGCTGTTAGAGCACTGTGCAGAGCGAGTTGTTTCTTAGCTTCCCAGAGAGCTGGAAGCAAGATGCTTTGGGGCCCGTTAATTTTATACCCTGCTACTTTACTGTAGTTGTTGATTATTTCTAATAGTTTTTCTGTGGATTCTTTGGGGTTTTGTATGTATAAGATCATGTCGTCTGCAAACAACGCGAGTTTTACTTCTTCGTTACCTATTTGGATTCCTTTTATTTTTTTTTCCTGCCGAATTGCTCTGGCCAGCACCTCCAGTACTATGTTGAATAGGAGTGGTGAAAGTGGGCACCCTTGTCTTGTTCCTGTCCTCAGAGGGATGGCTTTCAGCTTTTGTCCATTGAGTATGATGTTGGCTGTGTGTCTATCATATATGGCCTTTATTATGTTGAGGTACTTTCCTTCTATACCCATTTTACTGAGGGTTTTTATCATAAATGGGTGTTGGATCTTGTCGAATGCTTTCTCTGCGTCTATTGAGATGATCATGTGGTTTTTGTTTTTCATTTTGTTGATGTAGTGTATCACGTTGATTGACTTGCGGGTGTTGAACCATCCCTGTGTCCCTGGTATAAATCCCACTTGATCATGGTGTATAATCTTTTTGATGTATTGCTGTAATCGGTTTGCCAAAATTTGGTTGAGGATTTTTGCATCTATGTTCATCAGTGATATCGGCCTGTAGTTCTCCTTCTTTGTGTTGTCCTTGTCAGGTTTGGGGATCAGAGTGATGTTGGCTTCATAGAATGTGTTAGGGAGTTCTCCATCTTTCTCAATTTTCTGGAACAGTTTGAGGAGAATAGGTACAAAGAACTCACACTGCTTAACAACAAAAAAACAAACAACCCGATGAAAAAATGGCCAGAGGACATGAACAGACATTTCTCAAAAGAATATATGAATATGGCCAATAGACACATGAAAAGATGTTCATCATCGCTAATCATTAGGGAAATGCAAATCAAAACTACACTAAGATATCACCTTACCCCCGTTAGATTGGCAAAAACATCCGAAACCAAGAATGACGAATGTTGGAGAGGTTGTGGAGAAAGAGGAACCCTCATACACTGTTGGTGGGAATGCAAACTGGTACAGCCACTATGGAAAACAGTATGGAGATTTCTCAAAAAGTTAAAAATAGAAATACCCTATGACCCAGCCATCCCATTACTGGGTATCTATCCTAAGAACCTGATATCAGATATCTCAAGAGTCCGTTGCACCCCTATGTTCATCGCAGCATTATTTACAATAGCCAAGACGTGGAACCAGCCTACATGCCCAGAAACTGATGATTGGATAAAGAAGATGTGGTATATATACACAATGGAATACTACTCAGCCATAAAAAAAGACGACATTGGCCCATTCACAACAATGTGGATGGACCTCGAGGGCATTATCTTAAGCGAAATAAGTCAGTCAGAGAAAGACGAACTCTATATGACTCCACTCATAGGTGGAAATTAGTATATTGAGAAGGAGATCTGATCGGTGGTTACCAGGGAAAAGGGGGGGTGGGGGAGGGCACGGAGGGGGAAGTGGTGTTCCCACAACATGACTAACAAAAATGTACAACTGAAATTTCACAAGCTTGTAATCCATCATAACATTAATAAACAACAACAACAAAAAAAAGATGCTTTGGGGCCCATCTGCCCCTATGGAAAGAACGCAGCACTTTGTGCCTTGCAGCTCTAGGGCAATGTAGCACACCCAGAGCAGAAGTTCTACTTCAGCCAGATCAGGCCCGCAAAGAAACTGCGTTTCACAGGCCTTTGTAAGAGATGTTCCCGGCAGGCTGTTAGAGCACTGTGCAGAGCGAGTTGTTTCTTAGCTTCCCAACGAGCTGGAAGCAAGATGCTTTAGGGGCCATCTGCCCTTAAGTAAAGAAGGCAGCACTTTGTGCCTTGCAGCTCTACGGCAATGTAGCACACCCAGAGCAGAAGTTCTTCTTCAGCCAGATCAGGCCTGCAAAGAAACTGCGTTTCACAGGCCTTTGTAAGAGATGTTCCCGGTAGGCTGTTAGACCACTGTGCAGAGCGAGTTGTTTCTTAGCTTCCCAAAGAGCTGGAAGCAAGATGCTTTGGGGCCCTTCTCACCCTTTGGAAAGAAGGCAGCACTTTGTGCATTACAGCTCCAGGGCAATGTAGCACACCCAGAGCAGAAGTTCTTCTTCAGCCAGATCAGGCCTGCAAAGAAACTGTGTTTCACAGGCCTTTGTGAGAGATGTTCCCTGTAGGCTGTTAGAGCACTGTGCAGAGCGAGTTCTTTCTTAGCTTCCCAAAGACCTGGAAGCAAGATGCTTTGGGGGCCATCTGCCGTTAAGTAAAGAAGGCAGCACTTTGTGCCTTTCAGCTCTAGGGCAGTGCAGCACACCCCGAGCAGAAGTTCTACTTCAGCCAGATCAGGCCTGCAAAGAAACTGCGTTTCACAGGCCTTTGTAAGAGATGTTCCCGGTAGGCTGTTAGAGCACTGTGCAGAGCGAGTTGTTTCTTAGCTTCCCAGAGAGCTGGAAGCAAGATGCTTTGGGGCCCGTTAATTTTATACCCTGCTACTTTACTGTAGTTGTTGATTATTTCTAATAGTTTTTCTGTGGATTCTTTGGGGTTTTGTATGTATAAGATCATGTCGTCTGCAAACAACGCGAGTTTTACTTCTTCGTTACCTATTTGGATTCCTTTTATTTTTTTTTCCTGCCGAATTGCTCTGGCCAGCACCTCCAGTACTATGTTGAATAGGAGTGGTGAAAGTGGGCACCCTTGTCTTGTTCCTGTCCTCAGAGGTATGGCTTTCAGCTTTTGTCCATTGAGTATGATGTTGGCTGTGTGTCTATCATATATGGCCTTTATTATGTTGAGGTACTTTCCTTCTATACCCATTTTACTGAGGGTTTTTATCATAAATGGGTGTTGGATCTTGTCGAATGCTTTCTCTGCGTCTATTGAGATGATCATGTGGTTTTTGTTTTTCATTTTGTTGATGTAGTGTATCACGTTGATTGACTTGCGGGTGTTGAACCATCCCTGTGTCCCTGGTATAAATCCCACTTGATCATGGTGTATAATCTTTTTGATGTATTGCTGTAATCGGTTTGCCAAAATTTGGTTGAGGATTTTTGCATCTATGTTCATCAGTGATATCGGCCTGTAGTTCTCCTTCTTTGTGTTGTCCTTGTCAGGTTTGGGGATCAGAGTGATGTTGGCTTCATAGAATGTGTTAGGGAGTTCTCCATCTTTCTCAATTTTCTGGAACAGTTTGAGGAGAATAGGTACAAAGAACTCACACTGCTTAACAACAAAAAAACAAACAACCCGATGAAAAAATGGCCAGAGGACATGAACAGACATTTCTCAAAAGAATATATGAATATGGCCAATAGACACATGAAAAGATGTTCATCATCGCTAATCATCAGGGAAATGCAAATCAAAACTACACTAAGATATCACCTTACCCCCGTTAGATTGGCAAAAACATCCAAAACCAAGAATGACGAATGTTGGAGAGGTTGTGGAGAAAGAGGAACCCTCATACACTGTTGGTGGGAATGCAAACTGGTACAGCCACTATGGAAAACAGTATGGAGATTTCTCAAAAAGTTAAAAATAGAAATACCCTATGACCCAGCCATCCCATTACTGGGTATCTATCCTAAGAACCTGATATCAGATATCTCAAGAGTCCGTTGCACCCCTATGTTCATCGCAGCATTATTTACAATAGCCAAGACGTGGAACCAGCCTACATGCCCAGAAACTGATGATTGGATAAAGAAGATGTGGTATATATACACAATGGAATACTACTCAGCCATAAAAAAAGACGACATTGGCCCATTCACAACAATGTGGATGGACCTCGAGGGCATTATCTTAAGCGAAATAAGTCAGTCAGAGAAAGACGAACTCTATATGACTCCACTCATAGGTGGAAATTAGTATATTGAGAAGGAGATCTGATCGGTGGTTACCAGGGAAAAGGGGGGGTGGGGGAGGGCACGGAGGGGGAAGTGGTGTTCCCACAACATGACTAACAAAAATGTACAACTGAAATTTCACAAGCTTGTAATCCATCATAACATTAATAAACAACAACAACAAAAAAAAGATGCTTTGGGGCCCATCTGCCCCTATGGAAAGAACGCAGCACTTTGTGCCTTGCAGCTCTAGGGCAATGTAGCACACCCAGAGCAGAAGTTCTACTTCAGCCAGATCAGGCCCGCAAAGAAACTGCGTTTCACAGGCCTTTGTAAGAGATGTTCCCGGTAGGCTGTTAGAGCACTGTGCAGAGCGAGTTGTTTCTTAGCTTCCCAAGGAGATGGAAGCAAGATGCTTTAGGGGTCATGTGCCCTTAAGGAAAGAAGGCAGCACTATGTGTCTTGCAGCTCTAGGGCAACGTAGCACACCCAGAGCAGTTGTTCTACTTCTGCCAAGTCAGGCCTGCAAAGAAACTTCGTTTCACAGGCCTTTGTAAGAGATGTTCCCAGTAGGCTGTTAGAGCACTGTGCAGAGCGAGTTGTTTCTTAGCTTCCCAAAGAGCTGGAAGCAAGATGCTTTGGGGCCAATCTGCCCCTATGGAAAGAACGCAGCACTTTGTGCCTTGCAGCTCTAGGGCAATGCAGCACATCCCGAGCAGAAGTTTTACTTCAGCCAGATCAGGCCTGCAAAGAAACTGCGTTTCACAGGCCTTTGTAAGAGATGTTCCCGGTAGGCTGTTAGAGCACTGTGCAGAGCGAGTTGTTTCTTAGCTTCCCAGAGATGGAAGCAAGATGCTTTGGGGCCCTTCTCACCCTTTGGAAAGAAGGCAGCACTTTGTGCCTTGCAGCTCTGGGGCAATGTAGCACACCCAAAGCAGAAGTTCTACTTCAGCCAGATCAGGACTGCAAAGAAACTGCGTTTCACAGGCCTTTGTAAGAGATGTTCCCTGTAAGCTGTTAGAGCACTGTGCAGAGCGAGTTGTTTCTTAGCTTCCCAAGGAGATGGAAGCAAGATGCTTTAGGTCCATCAGCCCTTAAGGAAAGAAGGCAGCACTTTGTGCCTTGCATCTCTAGGGCAATGTTGCACACCCAGAGCAGTTGTTCTACTTCTGCCAGGTCAGGCCTGCAAAGAAACTGCGTTTCACAGGCCTTTGTAAGAGATGTTCCCGGTAGGCTGTAAGAGCACTGTGCAGAGCGACTAGTTTCTTAGCTTCCCAGAGCGCTGGAAGCAAGATGCTTTGGGGCCCCTCTGCCCCTATGGAAAGAACGCAGCACTTTGTGCCTTGCAGCTCTAGGGCAATGCAGCACACCCAGAGCAGAAGTTCTACTTCAGCCAGATCAGGCCTGCAAAGGAACTGCGTTTCACAGGCCTTTGTAAGAGATGTTCCCGGTAGGCTGTTAGAGCACTGTGCAGAGCGAGTTGTTTCCTAGCTTCCCAGAGAGCTGGAAGCAAGATGCTTTGGGGCCCGTTAATTTTATACCCTGCTACTTTGCTGTAGTTGTTGATTATTTCTAATAGTTTTTCTGTGGATTCTTTGGGGTTTTCTATGTATAAGATCATGTCGTCTGCAAACAACGCGAGTTTTACTTCTTCGTTACCTATTTGGATTCCTTTTATTTTTTTTCCTGCCGAATTGCTCTGGCCAGCACCTCCAGTACTATGTTGAATAGGAGTGGTGAAAGTGGGCACCCTTGTCTTTTTCCTGTCCTCAAAGGGATGGCTTTCAGCTTTTGTCCATTGAGTATGATGTTGGCTGTGGGTCTATCATATATGGCCTTTATTATGTTGAGGTACTTTCCTTCTATACCCATTTTACTGAGGGTTGTTATCATAAATGGGTGTTGGATCTTGTCGAATGCTTTCTCTGCGTCTATTGAGATGATCATGTGGTTTTTGTTTTTCATTTTGTTGTTGTAGTGTATCACGTTGATTGACTTGCGGGTGTTGAACCATCCCTGTGTCCCTGGTATAAATCCCACTTGATCATGGTGTGTAATCTTTTTGATGTATTGCTGTAATCGGTTTGCCAAAATTTGGTTGAGGATTTTTGCATCTATGTTCATCAGTGATATTGGCCTGTAGTTCTCCTTCTTTGTGTTGTCCTTGTCAGGTATGGGGATCAGAGTGATGTTGGCTTCATAGAATGTGTTAGGGAGTTCTCCATCTTTCTCAATTTTCTGGAACAGTTTGAGGAGAATAGGTACAAAGAACTCACACTGCTTAACAACAAAAAAACAAACAACCCGATCAAAAAATGGGCAGAGGACATGAACAGACATTTCTCCAAAGAAGATATGAATATGGCCAATAGACACATGAAAAGATGTTCATCATCGCTAATCATCAGGGAAATGCAAATCAAAACTACACTAAGATATCACCTTACCCCCGTTAGATTGGCAAAAACATCCAAAACCAAGAATGACGAATGTTGGAGAGGTTGTGGAGAAAGAGGAACCCTCATACACTGTTGGTGGGAATGCAAACTGGTACAGCCACTATGGAAAACAGTATGGAGATTTCTCAAAAAGTTAAAAATAGAAATACCCTATGACCCAGCCATCCCATTACTGGGTATCTATCCTAAGAACCTGATATCAGATATCTCAAGAGTCCGTTGCACCCCTATGTTCATCGCAGCATTATTTACAATAGCCAAGACGTGGAACCAGCCTACATGCCCAGAAACTGATGATTGGATAAAGAAGATGTGGTATATATACACAACGGAATACTACTCAGCCATAAAAAAAGACGACATTTTCCCATTCACAACAATGTGGATGGACCTCGAGGGCATTATGTTAAGCGAAATAAGTCAGTCAGAGAAAGACAGACTCTATATGTCTCCACTCATAGGTGGAAATTAGTATATTGAGAAGGAGATCTGATCGGTGGTTACCAGGGAAAAGCGGGGGTGGGGGCAGGGCACGGAGGGGGAAGTGGTGTTCCCACAACATGACTAACAAAAATGTACGACTGAAATTTCACAAGCTTGTAATCCATCATAACATTAATAAACAAACAAAAAAAAAAAGATGCTTTGGGGCCCCTCTGCCCCTATGGAAAGAACGCAGCACTTTGTGCCTTGCAGCTCTAGGGCAATGTAGCACACCCAGAGCAGAAGTTCTACTTCAGCCAGATCAGGCCCGCAAAGAAACTGCGTTTCACAGGCCTTTGTAAGAGATGTTCCCGGTAGGCTGTTAGAGCACTGTGCAGAGCGAGTTGTTTCTTAGCTTCCCAAGGGGCTGGAAGCAAGATGCTTTAGGGGCCATCTGCCCTTAAAGAAAGAAGGCAGCACTTTGTGCCTTGCATCTCTAGGGCAATGTAGCACACCCAGAGCAGAAGTTCTACTTCAGCCAGATCAGGCCTGCAAAGAAACTTCGTTTCACAGGCCTTTGTAAGAGATGTTCCCGGTAGGCTGTTAGAGCACTGTGCAGAGCGAGTTGTTTCCTAGCTTCCCAGAGAGCTGGAAGCAAGATGCTTTGGGGCCCGTTAATTTTATACCCTGCTACTTTGCTGTAGTTGTTGATTATTTCTAATAGTTTTTCTGTGGATCCTTTGGGGTTTTCTATGTATAAGATCATGTCGTCTGCAAACAACGCGAGTTTTACTTCTTCGTTACCTATTTGGATTCCTTTTATTTTTTTTTCCTGCCGAATTGCTCTGGCCAGCACCTCCAGTACTATGTTGAATAGGAGTGGTGAAAGTGGGCACCCTTGTCTTGTTCCTGTCCTCAGAGGGATGGCTTTCAGCTTTTGTCCATTGAGTATGATGTTGGCTGTGTGTCTATCATATATGGCCTTTATTATGTTGAGGTACTTTCCTTCTATACCCATTTTACTGAGGGTTTTTATCATAAATGGGTGTTGGATCTTGTCGAATGCTTTCTCTGCGTCTATTGAGATGATCATGTGGTTTTTGTTTTTCATTTTGTTGATGTAGTGTATCACGTTGATTGACTTGCGGGTGTTGAACCATCCCTGTGTCCCTGGTATAAATCCCACTTGATCATGGTGTATAATCTTTTTGATGTATTGCTGTAATCGGTTTGCCAAAATTTGGTTGAGGATTTTTGCATCTATGTTCATCAGTGATATCGGCCTGTAGTTCTCCTTCTTTGTGTTGTCCTTGTCAGGTTTGGGGATCAGAGTGATGTTGGCTTCATAGAATGTGTTAGGGAGTTCTCCATCTTTCTCAATTTTCTGGAACAGTTTGAGGAGAATAGGTACAAAGAACTCACACTGCTTAACAACAAAAAAACAAACAACCCGATGAAAAAATGGCCAGAGGACATGAACAGACATTTCTCAAAAGAATATATGAATATGGCCAATAGACACATGAAAAGATGTTCATCATCGCTAATCATTAGGGAAATGCAAATCAAAACTACACTAAGATATCACCTTACCCCCGTTAGATTGGCAAAAACATCCGAAACCAAGAATGACGAATGTTGGAGAGGTTGTGGAGAAAGAGGAACCCTCATACACTGTTGGTGGGAATGCAAACTGGTACAGCCACTATGGAAAACAGTATGGAGATTTCTCAAAAAGTTAAAAATAGAAATACCCTATGACCCAGCCATCCCATTACTGGGTATCTATCCTAAGAACCTGATATCAGATATCTCAAGAGTCCGTTGCACCCCTATGTTCATCGCAGCATTATTTACAATAGCCAAGACGTGGAACCAGCCTACATGCCCAGAAACTGATGATTGGATAAAGAAGATGTGGTATATATACACAATGGAATACTACTCAGCCATAAAAAAAGACGACATTGGCCCATTCACAACAATGTGGATGGACCTCGAGGGCATTATCTTAAGCGAAATAAGTCAGTCAGAGAAAGACGAACTCTATATGACTCCACTCATAGGTGGAAATTAGTATATTGAGAAGGAGATCTGATCGGTGGTTACCAGGGAAAAGGGGGGGTGGGGGAGGGCACGGAGGGGGAAGTGGTGTTCCCACAACATGACTAACAAAAATGTACAACTGAAATTTCACAAGCTTGTAATCCATCATAACATTAATAAACAACAACAACAAAAAAAAGATGCTTTGGGGCCCATCTGCCCCTATGGAAAGAACGCAGCACTTTGTGCCTTGCAGCTCTAGGGCAATGTAGCACACCCAGAGCAGAAGTTCTACTTCAGCCAGATCAGGCCCGCAAAGAAACTGCGTTTCACAGGCCTTTGTAAGAGATGTTCCCGGTAGGCTGTTAGAGCACTGTGCAGAGCGAGTTGTTTCTTAGCTTCCCAAGGAGATGGAAGCAAGATGCTTTAGGGGTCATGTGCCCTTAAGGAAAGAAGGCAGCACTATGTGTCTTGCAGCTCTAGGGCAACGTAGCACACCCAGAGCAGTTGTTCTACTTCTGCCAAGTCAGGCCTGCAAAGAAACTTCGTTTCACAGGCCTTTGTAAGAGATGTTCCCAGTAGGCTGTTAGAGCACTGTGCAGAGCGAGTTGTTTCTTAGCTTCCCAAAGAGCTGGAAGCAAGATGCTTTGGGGCCAATCTGCCCCTATGGAAAGAACGCAGCACTTTGTGCCTTGCAGCTCTAGGGCAATGCAGCACATCCCGAGCAGAAGTTTTACTTCAGCCAGATCAGGCCTGCAAAGAAACTGCGTTTCACAGGCCTTTGTAAGAGATGTTCCCGGTAGGCTGTTAGAGCACTGTGCAGAGCGAGTTGTTTCTTAGCTTCCCAGAGATGGAAGCAAGATGCTTTGGGGCCCTTCTCACCCTTTGGAAAGAAGGCAGCACTTTGTGCCTTGCAGCTCTGGGGCAATGTAGCACACCCAAAGCAGAAGTTCTACTTCAGCCAGATCAGGACTGCAAAGAAACTGCGTTTCACAGGCCTTTGTAAGAGATGTTCCCTGTAAGCTGTTAGAGCACTGTGCAGAGCGAGTTGTTTCTTAGCTTCCCAAGGAGATGGAAGCAAGATGCTTTAGGTCCATCAGCCCTTAAGGAAAGAAGGCAGCACTTTGTGCCTTGCATCTCTAGGGCAATGTTGCACACCCAGAGCAGTTGTTCTACTTCTGCCAGGTCAGGCCTGCAAAGAAACTGCGTTTCACAGGCCTTTGTAAGAGATGTTCCCGGTAGGCTGTAAGAGCACTGTGCAGAGCGACTAGTTTCTTAGCTTCCCAGAGCGCTGGAAGCAAGATGCTTTGGGGCCCCTCTGCCCCTATGGAAAGAACGCAGCACTTTGTGCCTTGCAGCTCTAGGGCAATGCAGCACACCCAGAGCAGAAGTTCTACTTCAGCCAGATCAGGCCTGCAAAGGAACTGCGTTTCACAGGCCTTTGTAAGAGATGTTCCCGGTAGGCTGTTAGAGCACTGTGCAGAGCGAGTTGTTTCCTAGCTTCCCAGAGAGCTGGAAGCAAGATGCTTTGGGGCCCGTTAATTTTATACCCTGCTACTTTGCTGTAGTTGTTGATTATTTCTAATAGTTTTTCTGTGGATTCTTTGGGGTTTTCTATGTATAAGATCATGTCGTCTGCAAACAACGCAAGTTTTACTTCTTCGTTACCTATTTGGATTCCTTTTATTTTTTTTCCTGCCGAATTGCTCTGGCCAGCACCTCCAGTACTATGTTGAATAGGAGTGGTGAAAGTGGGCACCCTTGTCTTTTTCCTGTCCTCAAAGGGATGGCTTTCAGCTTTTGTCCATTGAGTATGATGTTGGCTGTGGGTCTATCATATATGGCCTTTATTATGTTGAGGTACTTTCCTTCTATACCCATTTTACTGAGGGTTGTTATCATAAATGGGTGTTGGATCTTGTCGAATGCTTTCTCTGCGTCTATTGAGATGATCATGTGGTTTTTGTTTTTCATTTTGTTGTTGTAGTGTATCACGTTGATTGACTTGCGGGTGTTGAACCATCCCTGTGTCCCTGGTATAAATCCCACTTGATCATGGTGTGTAATCTTTTTGATGTATTGCTGTAATCGGTTTGCCAAAATTTGGTTGAGGATTTTTGCATCTATGTTCATCAGTGATATTGGCCTGTAGTTCTCCTTCTTTGTGTTGTCCTTGTCAGGTATGGGGATCAGAGTGATGTTGGCTTCATAGAATGTGTTAGGGAGTTCTCCATCTTTCTCAATTTTCTGGAACAGTTTGAGGAGAATAGGTACAAAGAACTCACACTGCTTAACAACAAAAAAACAAACAACCCGATCAAAAAATGGGCAGAGGACATGAACAGACATTTCTCCAAAGAAGATATGAATATGGCCAATAGACACATGAAAAGATGTTCATCATCGCTAATCATCAGGGAAATGCAAATCAAAACTACACTAAGATATCACCTTACCCCCGTTAGATTGGCAAAAACATCCAAAACCAAGAATGACGAATGTTGGAGAGGTTGTGGAGAAAGAGGAACCCTCATACACTGTTGGTGGGAATGCAAACTGGTACAGCCACTATGGAAAACAGTATGGAGATTTCTCAAAAAGTTAAAAATAGAAATACCCTATGACCCAGCCATCCCATTACTGGGTATCTATCCTAAGAACCTGATATCAGATATCTCAAGAGTCCGTTGCACCACTATGTTCATCGCAGCATAATTTACAATAGCCAAGACGTGGAACCAGCCTACATGCCCAGAAACTGATGATTGGATAAAGAAGATGTGGTATATATACACAACGGAATACTACTCAGCCATAAAAAAAGACGACATTTTCCCATTCACAACAATGTGGATGGACCTCGAGGGCATTATGTTAAGCGAAATAAGTCAGTCAGAGAAAGACAGACTCTATATGTCTCCACTCATAGGTGGAAATTAGTATATTGAGAAGGAGATCTGATCGGTGGTTACCAGGGAAAAGCGGGGGTGGGGGCAGGGCACGGAGGGGGAAGTGGTGTTCCCACAACATGACTAACAAAAATGTACGACTGAAATTTCACAAGCTTGTAATCCATCATAACATTAATAAACAAACAAAAAAAAAAAGATGCTTTGGGGCCCATCTGCCCCTATGGAAAGAACGCAGCACTTTGTGCCTTGCAGCTCTAGGGCAATGTAGCACACCCAGAGCAGAAGTTCTACTTCAGCCAGATCAGGCCCGCAAAGAAACTGCGTTTCACAGGCCTTTGTAAGAGATGTTCCCGGTAGGCTGTTAGAGCACTGTGCAGAGCGAGTTGTTTCTTAGCTTCCCAAGGGGCTGGAAGCAAGATGCTTTAGGGGCCATCTGCCCTTAAAGAAAGAAGGCAGCACTTTGTGCCTTGCATCTCTAGGGCAATGTAGCACACCCAGAGCAGAAGTTCTACTTCAGCCAGATCAGGCCTGCAAAGAAACTTCGTTTCACAGGCCTTTGTAAGAGATGTTCCCGGTAGGCTGTTAGAGCACTGTGCAGAGCGAGTTGTTTCCTAGCTTCCCAGAGAGCTGGAAGCAAGATGCTTTGGGGCCCGTTAATTTTATACCCTGCTACTTTGCTGTAGTTGTTGATTATTTCTAATAGTTTTTCTGTGGATCCTTTGGGGTTTTGTATGTATAAGATCATGTCGTCTGCAAACAACGCGAGTTTTACTTCTTCGTTACCTATTTGGATTCCTTTTATTTTTTTTTCCTGCCGAATTGCTCTGGCCAGCACCTCCAGTACTATGTTGAATAGGAGTGGTGAAAGTGGGCACCCTTGTCTTGTTCCTGTCCTCAGAGGGATGGCTTTCAGCTTTTGTCCATTGAGTATGATGTTGGCTGTGGGTCTATCATATATGGCCTTTATTATGTTGAGGTACTTTCCTTCTATACCCATTTTACTGAGGGTTGTTATCATAAATGGGTGTTGGATCTTGTCGAATGCTTTCTCTGCGTCTATTGAGATGATCATGTGGTTTTTGTTTTTCATTTTGTTGATGTAGTGTATCACGTTGATTGACTTGCGGGTGTTGAACCATCCCTGTGTCCCTGGTATAAATCCCACTTGATCATGGTGTATAATCTTTTTGATGTATTGCTGTAATCGGTTTGCCAAAATTTGGTTGAGGATTTTTGCATCTATGTTCATCAGTGATATCGGCCTGTAGTTCTCCTTCTTTGTGTTGTCCTTGTCAGGTTTGGGGATCAGAGTGATGTTGGCTTCATAGAATGTGTTAGGGAGTTCTCCATCTTTCTCAATTTTCTGGAACAGTTTGAGGAGAATAGGTACAAAGAACTCACACTGCTTAACAACAAAAAAACAAACAACCCGATCAAAAAATGGGCAGAGGACATGAACAGACAGTTCTCCAAAGAAGATAGGAATATGGCCAATAGACACATGAAAAGATGTTCATCATCGCTAATCATCAGGGAAATGCAAATCAAAACTACTCTAAGATATCACCTTACCCCCGTTAGATTGGCAAAAACATCCAAAACCAAGAACGACAAATGTTGGAGAGGTTGTGGAGAAAGAGGAACCCTCATACACTGTTGGTGGGAATGCAAACTGGTACAGCCACTATGGAAAACAGTATGGAGATTTCTCAAAAAGTTAAAAATAGAAATACCCTATGACCCAGCCATCCCATTACTGGGTATCTATCCTAAGAACCTGATATCAGATATCTCAAGCGTCCGTTGCACCACTATGTTCATCGCAGCATTATTTACAATAGCCAAGACGTGGAACCAGCCTACATGCCCAGAAACTGATGATTGGATAAAGAAGATGTGGTATATATACACAACGGAATACTACTCAGCCATAAAAAAAGACGACATTTTCCCATTCACAACAATGTGGATGGACCTCGAGGGCATTATGTTAAGCGAAATAAGTCAGTCAGAGAAAGACAGACTCTATATGACTCCACTCATAGGTGGAAATTAGTATATTGAGAAGGAGATCTGATCGGTGGTTACCAGGGAAAAGGGGGGGTGGGGGCAGGGCACGGAGGGGGAAGTGGTGTTCCCACAACATGACTAACAAAAATGTACAACTGAAATTTCACAAGCTTGTATTCCATCATAACATTAATAAACAAAAAAAAAAAAAAAGATGCTTTGGGGCCCATCTGCCCCTATGGAAAGAACGCAGCACTTTGTGCCTTGCAGCTCTAGGGCAATGTAGCACACCCAGAGCAGAAGTTCTAATTCAGCCAGATCAGGCCCGCAAAGAAACTGCGTTTCACAGGCCTTTGTAAGAGATGTTCCCGGTAGGCTGTTAGAGCACTGTGCAGAGCGAGTTGTTTCTTAGCTTCCCAACGAGCTGGAAGCAAGATGCTTTAGGGGCCATCTGCCCTTAAGTAAAGAAGGCAGCACTTTGTGCCTTGCAGCTCTAGGGCAATGTAGCACACCCAGAGCAGAAGTTCTACTTCAGCCAGATCAGGCCTGCAAAGAAACTGCGTTTCACAGGCCTTTGTAAGAGATGTTCCCGGTAGGCTGTTAGAGCACTGTGCAGAGCGAGTTCTTTCTTAGCTTCCCAAAGAGCTGGAAGCAAGATGCTTTGGGGCCCTTCTCACCCTTTGGAAAGAAGGCAGCACTTTGTGCCTTACAGCTCTAGGGCAATGTAGCACACCCAGAGCAGAAGTTCTTCTTCAGCCAGATCAGGCCTGCAAAGAAACTGCGTTTAACAGGTCTTTGTGAGAGATGTTCCCTGTAGGATGTTAGAGCACTGTGCAGAGCGAGTTCTTTCTTAGCTTCCCAAAGACCTGGAAGCCAGATGCTTTGGCGGCCATCTGCCGTTACTTAAAGAAGGCAGCACTTTGTGCCTTTCAGCTCTAGGGCAATGCAGCACACCGAGCAGAAGTTCTACTTCAGCCAGATCAGGCCTGCAAAGAAACTGCGTTTCACAGGCCTTTGTAAGAGATGTTCCCGGTAGGCTGTTAGAGCACTGTGCAGAGCGAGTTGTTTCTTAGCTTCCCAAGGGGCTGGAAGCAAGATGCTTTAGGGGCCATCTGCCCTTAAGGAAAGAAGGCAGCACTTTGTGCCTTGCATCTCTAGGGCAATGTAGCACACCCAGAGCAGAAGTTCTACTTCAGCCAGATCAGGCCTGCAAAGAAACTGCGTTTCACAGGCCTTTGTAAGAGATGTTCCCGGTAGGCTGTTAGAGCACTGTGCAGAGCGAGTTGTTTCCTAGCTTCCCAGAGAGCTGGAAGCAAGATGCTTTGGGGCCCGTTAATTGTATCCCCTGCTACTTTGCTGTAGTTGTTGATTATTTCTAATAGTTTTTCTGTGGATTCTTTGGGGTTTTCTATGTATAAGATCATGTCGTCTGCAAACAACGCGAGTTTTACTTCTTCGTTACCTATTTGGATTCCTTTTATTTTTTTTTCCTGCCGAATTGCTCTGGCCAGCACCTCCAGTACTATGTTGAATAGGAGTGGTGAAAGTGGGCACCCTTGTCTTGTTCCTGTCCTCAGAGGGATGGCTTTCAGCTTTTGTCCATTGAGTATGCTGTTGTCTGTGGGTCTATCATATATGGCCTTTATTATGTTGAGGTACTTTCCTTCTATACCCATTTTACTGAGGGTTGTTATCATAAATGGGTGTTGGATCTTGTCGAATGCTTTCTCTGCGTCTATTGAGATGATCATGTGGTTTTTGTTTTTCATTTTGTTGATGTAGTGTATCACGTTGATTGACTTGCGGGTGTTGAACCATCCCTGTGTCCCTGGTATAAATCCCACTTGATCCTGGTGTATAATCTTTTTGATGTATTGCTGTAATCGGTTTGCCAAAATTTTGTTGAGGATTTTTGCATCTATGTTCATCAGTGATATCGGCCTGTAGTTCTCCTTCTTTGTGTTGTCCTTGTCAGGTTTTGGGATCAGAGTGATGTTGGCTTCATAGAATGTGTTAGGGAGTTCTCCATCTTTCTCAATTTTCTGGAACAGTTTGAGGAGAATAGGTACAAAGAACTCACACTGCTTAACAACAAAAAAACAAACAACCCGATCAAAAAATGGGCTGAGGACATGAACAGACATTTCTCAAAAGAAGATATGAATATGGCCAATAGACACATGAAAAGATGTTCATCATCGCTAATCATCAGGGAAATGCAAATCAAAACTACACTAAGATATCACCTTACCCCCGTTAGATTGGCAAAAACATCCAAAACCAAGAACGACAAATGTTGGAGAGGTTGTGGAGAAAGAGGAACCCTCATACACTGTTGGTGGGAATGCAAACTGGTACAGCCACTATGGAAAACAGTATGGAGATTTCTCAAAAAGTTAAAAATAGAAATACCCTATGACCCAGCCATCCCATTACTGGGTATCTATCCTAAGAACCTGATATCAGATATCTCAAGAGTCCGTTGCACCCCTATGTTCATCGCAGCATTATTTACAATAGCCAAGACGTGGAACCAGCCTACATGCCCAGAAACTGATGATTGGATAAAGAAGATGTGGTATATATACACAACGGAATACTACTCAGCCATAAAAAAAGACGACATTTTCCCATTCACAACAATGTGGATGGACCTCGAGGGCATTATGTTAAGCGAAATAAGTCAGTCAGAGAAAGACAAACTCTATATGACTCCACTCATAGGTGGAAATTAGTATATTGAGAAGGAGATCTGATCGGTGGTTACCAGGGAAAAGGGGGGGTGGGGGCAGGGCACGGAGGGGGAAGTGGTGTTCCCACAACATGACTAACAAAAATGTACAACTGAAATTTCACAAGCTTGTAATCCATCATAACATTAATAAACAAAAAAAAAAAAAAAAAGATGCTTTGGGGCCCATCTGCCCCTATGGAAAGAACGCAGCACTTTGTGCCTTGCAGCTCTAGGGCAATGTAGCACACCCAGAGCAGAAGTTCTACTTCAGCCAGATCAGGCCTGCAAAGAAACTGCGTTTCACAGGCCTTTGTAAGAGATGTTCCCGGTAGGCTGTTAGAGCACTGTGCAGAGCGAGTTGTTTCCTAGCTTCCCAGAGAGCTGGAAGCAAGATGCTTTGGGGCCCGTTAATTGTATCCCCTGCTACTTTGCTGTAGTTGTTGATTATTTCTAATAGTTTTTCTGTGGATTCTTTGGGGTTTTCTATGTATAAGATCATGTCGTCTGCAAACAACGCGAGTTTTACTTCTTCGTTACCTATTTGGATTCCTTTTATTTTTTTTTCCTGCCGAATTGCTCTGGCCAGCACCTCCAGTACTATGTTGAATAGGAGTGGTGAAAGTGGGCACCCTTGTCTTGTTCCTGTCCTCAGAGGGATGGCTTTCAGCTTTTGTCCATTGAGTATGCTGTTGTCTGTGGGTCTATCATATATGGCCTTTATTATGTTGAGGTACTTTCCTTCTATACCCATTTTACTGAGGGTTGTTATCATAAATGGGTGTTGGATCTTGTCGAATGCTTTCTCTGCGTCTATTGAGATGATCATGTGGTTTTTGTTTTTCATTTTGTTGATGTAGTGTATCACGTTGATTGACTTGCGGGTGTTGAACCATCCCTGTGTCCCTGGTATAAATCCCACTTGATCCTGGTGTATAATCTTTTTGATGTATTGCTGTAATCGGTTTGCCAAAATTTGGTTGAGGATTTTTGCATCTATGTTCATCAGTGATATCGGCCTGTAGTTCTCCTTCTTTGTGTTGTCCTTGTCAGGTTTTGGGATCAGAGTGATGTTGGCTTCATAGAATGTGTTAGGGAGTTCTCCATCTTTCTCAATTTTCTGGAACAGTTTGAGGAGAATAGGTACAAAGAACTCACACTGCTTAACAACAAAAAAACAAACAACCCGATCAAAAAATGGGCTGAGGACATGAACAGACATTTCTCAAAAGAAGATATGAATATGGCCAATAGACACATGAAAAGATGTTCATCATCGCTAATCATCAGGGAAATGCAAATCAAAACTACACTAAGATATCACCTTACCCCCGTTAGATTGGCAAAAACATCCAAAACCAAGAACGACAAATGTTGGAGAGGTTGTGGAGAAAGAGGAACCCTCATACACTGTTGGTGGGAATGCAAACTGGTACAGCCACTATGGAAAACAGTATGGAGATTTCTCAAAAAGTTAAAAATAGAAATACCCTATGACCCAGCCATCCCATTACTGGGTATCTATCCTAAGAACCTGATATCAGATATCTCAAGAGTCCGTTGCACCCCTATGTTCATCGCAGCATTATTTACAATAGCCAAGACGTGGAACCAGCCTACATGCCCAGAAACTGATGATTGGATAAAGAAGATGTGGTATATATACACAACGGAATACTACTCAGCCATAAAAAAAGACGACATTTTCCCATTCACAACAATGTGGATGGACCTCGAGGGCATTATGTTAAGCGAAATAAGTCAGTCAGAGAAAGACAAACTCTATATGACTCCACTCATAGGTGGAAATTAGTATATTGAGAAGGAGATCTGATCGGTGGTTACCAGGGAAAAGGGGGGGTGGGGGAGGGCACGGAGGGGGAAGTGGTGTTCCCACAACATGACTAACAAAAATGTACAACTGAAATTTCACAAGCTTGTAATCCATCATAACATTAATAAACAAAAAAAAAAAAAAAAAGATGCTTTGGGGCCCATCTGCCCCTATGGAAAGAACGCAGCACTTTGTGCCTTGCAGCTCTAGGGCAATGTAGCACACCCAGAGCAGAAGTTCTACTTCAGCCAGATCAGGCCCGCAAAGAAACTGCGTTTCACAGGCCTTTGTAAGAGATGTTCCCGGCAGGCTGTTAGAGCACTGTGCAGAGCGAGTTGTTTCTTAGCTTCCCAACGAGCTGGAAGCAAGATGCTTTAGGGGCCATCTGCCCTTAAGTAAAGAAGGCAGCACTTTGTGCCTTGCAGCTCTACGGCAATGTAGCACACCCAGAGCAGAAGTTCTTCTTCAGCCAGATCAGGCCTGCAAAGAAACTGCGTTTCACAGGCCTTTGTAAGAGATGTTCCCGGTAGGCTGTTAGAGCACTGTGCAGAGCGAGTTGTTTCTTAGCTTCCCAAAGAGCTGGAAGCAAGATGCTTTGGGGCCCTTCTCACCCTTTGGAAAGAAGGCAGCACTTTGTGCCTTACAGCTCTAGGGCAATGTAGCACACCCAGAGCAGAAGTTCTTCTTCAGCCAGATCAGGCCTGCAAAGAAACTGCGTTTCACAGGCCTTTGTGAGAGATGTTCCCTGTAGGCTGTTAGAGCACTGTGCAGAGCGAGTTCTTTCTTAGCTTCCCAAAGACCTGGAAGCAAGATGCTTTGGGGGCCATCTGCCGTTAAGTAAAGAAGGCAGCACTTTGTGCCTTTCAGCTCTAGGGCAGTGCAGCACACCCCGAGCAGAAGTTCTACTTCAGCCAGATCAGGCCTGCAAAGAAACTGCGTTTCACAGGCCTTTGTAAGAGATGTTCCCGGTAGGCTGTTAGAGCACTGTGCAGAGCGAGTTGTTTCTTAGCTTCCCAGAGAGCTGGAAGCAAGATGCTTTGGGGCCCGTTAATTTTATACCCTGCTACTTTACTGTAGTTGTTGATTATTTCTAATAGTTTTTCTGTGGATTCTTTGGGGTTTTGTATGTATAAGATCATGTCGTCTGCAAACAACGCGAGTTTTACTTCTTCGTTACCTATTTGGATTCCTTTTATTTTTTTTTCCTGCCGAATTGCTCTGGCCAGCACCTCCAGTACTATGTTGAATAGGAGTGGTGAAAGTGGGCACCCTTGTCTTGTTCCTGTCCTCAGAGGGATGGCTTTCAGCTTTTGTCCATTGAGTATGATGTTGGCTGTGTGTCTATCATATATGGCCTTTATTATGTTGAGGTACTTTCCTTCTATACCCATTTTACTGAGGGTTTTTATCATAAATGGGTGTTGGATCTTGTCGAATGCTTTCTCTGCGTCTATTGAGATGATCATGTGGTTTTTGTTTTTCATTTTGTTGATGTAGTGTATCACGTTGATTGACTTGCGGGTGTTGAACCATCCCTGTGTCCCTGGTATAAATCCCACTTGATCATGGTGTATAATCTTTTTGATGTATTGCTGTAATCGGTTTGCCAAAATTTGGTTGAGGATTTTTGCATCTATGTTCATCAGTGATATCGGCCTGTAGTTCTCCTTCTTTGTGTTGTCCTTGTCAGGTTTGGGGATCAGAGTGATGTTGGCTTCATAGAATGTGTTAGGGAGTTCTCCATCTTTCTCAATTTTCTGGAACAGTTTGAGGAGAATAGGTACAAAGAACTCACACTGCTTAACAACAAAAAAACAAACAACCCGATGAAAAAATGGCCAGAGGACATGAACAGACATTTCTCAAAAGAATATATGAATATGGCCAATAGACACATGAAAAGATGTTCATCATCGCTAATCATCAGGGAAATGCAAATCAAAACTACACTAAGATATCACCTTACCCCCGTTAGATTGGCAAAAACATCCAAAACCAAGAATGACGAATGTTGGAGAGGTTGTGGAGAAAGAGGAACCCTCATACACTGTTGGTGGGAATGCAAACTGGTACAGCCACTATGGAAAACAGTATGGAGATTTCTCAAAAAGTTAAAAATAGAAATACCCTATGACCCAGCCATCCCATTACTGGGTATCTATCCTAAGAACCTGATATCAGATATCTCAAGAGTCCGTTGCACCCCTATGTTCATCGCAGCATTATTTACAATAGCCAAGACGTGGAACCAGCCTACATGCCCAGAAACTGATGATTGGATAAAGAAGATGTGGTATATATACACAATGGAATACTACTCAGCCATAAAAAAAGACGACATTGGCCCATTCACAACAATGTGGATGGACCTCGAGGGCATTATCTTAAGCGAAATAAGTCAGTCAGAGAAAGACGAACTCTATATGACTCCACTCATAGGTGGAAATTAGTATATTGAGAAGGAGATCTGATCGGTGGTTACCAGGGAAAAGGGGGGGTGGGGGAGGGCACGGAGGGGGAAGTGGTGTTCCCACAACATGACTAACAAAAATGTACAACTGAAATTTCACAAGCTTGTAATCCATCATAACATTAATAAACAACAACAACAAAAAAAAGATGCTTTGGGGCCCATCTGCCCCTATGGAAAGAACGCAGCACTTTGTGCCTTGCAGCTCTAGGGCAATGTAGCACACCCAGAGCAGAAGTTCTACTTCAGCCAGATCAGGCCCGCAAAGAAACTGCGTTTCACAGGCCTTTGTAAGAGATGTTCCCGGCAGGCTGTTAGAGCACTGTGCAGAGCGAGTTGTTTCTTAGCTTCCCAACGAGCTGGAAGCAAGATGCTTTAGGGGCCATCTGCCCTTAAGTAAAGAAGGCAGCACTTTGTGCCTTGCAGCTCTACGGCAATGTAGCACACCCAGAGCAGAAGTTCTTCTTCAGCCAGATCAGGCCTGCAAAGAAACTGCGTTTCACAGGCCTTTGTAAGAGATGTTCCCGGTAGGCTGTTAGAGCACTGTGCAGAGCGAGTTGTTTCTTAGCTTCCCAAAGAGCTGGAAGCAAGATGCTTTGGGGCCCTTCTCACCCTTTGGAAAGAAGGCAGCACTTTGTGCCTTACAGCTCTAGGGCAATGTAGCACACCCAGAGCAGAAGTTCTTCTTCAGCCAGATCAGGCCTGCAAAGAAACTGCGTTTCACAGGCCTTTGTGAGAGATGTTCCCTGTAGGCTGTTAGAGCACTGTGCAGAGCGAGTTCTTTCTTAGCTTCCCAAAGACCTGGAAGCAAGATGCTTTGGGGGCCATCTGCCGTTAAGTAAAGAAGGCAGCACTTTGTGCCTTTCAGCTCTAGGGCAGTGCAGCACACCCCGAGCAGAAGTTCTACTTCAGCCAGATCAGGCCTGCAAAGAAACTGCGTTTCACAGGCCTTTGTAAGAGATGTTCCCGGTAGGCTGTTAGAGCACTGTGCAGAGCGAGTTGTTTCTTAGCTTCCCAGAGAGCTGGAAGCAAGATGCTTTGGGGCCCGTTAATTTTATACCCTGCTACTTTACTGTAGTTGTTGATTATTTCTAATAGTTTTTCTGTGGATTCTTTGGGGTTTTCTATGTATAAGATCATGTCGTCTGCAAACAACGCGAGTTTTACTTCTTCGTTACCTATTTGGATTCCTTTTATTTTTTTTTCCTGCCGAATTGCTCTGGCCAGCACCTCCAGTACTATGTTGAATAGGAGTGGTGAAAGTGGGCACCCTTGTCTTGTTCCTGTCCTCAGAGGTATGGCTTTCAGCTTTTGTCCATTGAGTATGATGTTGGCTGTGTGTCTATCATATATGGCCTTTATTATGTTGAGGTACTTTCCTTCTATACCCATTTTACTGAGGGTTTTTATCATAAATGGGTGTTGGATCTTGTCGAATGCTTTCTCTGCGTCTATTGAGATGATCATGTGGTTTTTGTTTTTCATTTTGTTGATGTAGTGTATCACGTTGATTGACTTGCGGGTGTTGAACCATCCCTGTGTCCCTGGTATAAATCCCACTTGATCATGGTGTATAATCTTTTTGATGTATTGCTGTAATCGGTTTGCCAAAATTTGGTTGAGGATTTTTGCATCTATGTTCATCAGTGATATCGGCCTGTAGTTCTCCTTCTTTGTGTTGTCCTTGTCAGGTTTGGGGATCAGAGTGATGTTGGCTTCATAGAATGTGTTAGGGAGTTCTCCATCTTTCTCAATTTTCTGGAACAGTTTGAGGAGAATAGGTACAAAGAACTCACACTGCTTAACAACAAAAAAACAAACAACCCGATGAAAAAATGGCCAGAGGACATGAACAGACATTTCTCAAAAGAATATATGAATATGGCCAATAGACACATGAAAAGATGTTCATCATCGCTAATCATCAGGGAAATGCAAATCAAAACTACACTAAGATATCACCTTACCCCCGTTAGATTGGCAAAAACATCCAAAACCAAGAATGACGAATGTTGGAGAGGTTGTGGAGAAAGAGGAACCCTCATACACTGTTGGTGGGAATGCAAACTGGTACAGCCACTATGGAAAACAGTATGGAGATTTCTCAAAAAGTTAAAAATAGAAATACCCTATGACCCAGCCATCCCATTACTGGGTATCTATCCTAAGAACCTGATATCAGATATCTCAAGAGTCCGTTGCACCCCTATGTTCATCGCAGCATTATTTACAATAGCCAAGACGTGGAACCAGCCTACATGCCCAGAAACTGATGATTGGATAAAGAAGATGTGGTATATATACACAATGGAATACTACTCAGCCATAAAAAAAGACGACATTGGCCCATTCACAACAATGTGGATGGACCTCGAGGGCATTATCTTAAGCGAAATAAGTCAGTCAGAGAAAGACGAACTCTATATGACTCCACTCATAGGTGGAAATTAGTATATTGAGAAGGAGATCTGATCGGTGGTTACCAGGGAAAAGGGGGGGTGGGGGAGGGCACGGAGGGGGAAGTGGTGTTCCCACAACATGACTAACAAAAATGTACAACTGAAATTTCACAAGCTTGTAATCCATCATAACATTAATAAACAACAACAACAAAAAAAAGATGCTTTGGGGCCCATCTGCCCCTATGGAAAGAACGCAGCACTTTGTGCCTTGCAGCTCTAGGGCAATGTAGCACACCCAGAGCAGAAGTTCTACTTCAGCCAGATCAGGCCCGCAAAGAAACTGCGTTTCACAGGCCTTTGTAAGAGATGTTCCCGGTAGGCTGTTAGAGCACTGTGCAGAGCGAGTTGTTTCTTAGCTTCCCAAGGAGATGGAAGCAAGATGCTTTAGGGGTCATGTGCCCTTAAGGAAAGAAGGCAGCACTATGTGTCTTGCAGCTCTAGGGCAACGTAGCACACCCAGAGCAGTTGTTCTACTTCTGCCAAGTCAGGCCTGCAAAGAAACTTCGTTTCACAGGCCTTTGTAAGAGATGTTCCCAGTAGGCTGTTAGAGCACTGTGCAGAGCGAGTTGTTTCTTAGCTTCCCAAAGAGCTGGAAGCAAGATGCTTTGGGGCCAATCTGCCCCTATGGAAAGAACGCAGCACTTTGTGCCTTGCAGCTCTAGGGCAATGCAGCACATCCCGAGCAGAAGTTTTACTTCAGCCAGATCAGGCCTGCAAAGAAACTGCGTTTCACAGGCCTTTGTAAGAGATGTTCCCGGTAGGCTGTTAGAGCACTGTGCAGAGCGAGTTGTTTCTTAGCTTCCCAGAGATGGAAGCAAGATGCTTTGGGGCCCTTCTCACCCTTTGGAAAGAAGGCAGCACTTTGTGCCTTGCAGCTCTGGGGCAATGTAGCACACCCAAAGCAGAAGTTCTACTTCAGCCAGATCAGGACTGCAAAGAAACTGCGTTTCACAGGCCTTTGTAAGAGATGTTCCCTGTAAGCTGTTAGAGCACTGTGCAGAGCGAGTTGTTTCTTAGCTTCCCAAGGAGATGGAAGCAAGATGCTTTAGGTCCATCAGCCCTTAAGGAAAGAAGGCAGCACTTTGTGCCTTGCATCTCTAGGGCAATGTTGCACACCCAGAGCAGTTGTTCTACTTCTGCCAGGTCAGGCCTGCAAAGAAACTGCGTTTCACAGGCCTTTGTAAGAGATGTTCCCGGTAGGCTGTAAGAGCACTGTGCAGAGCGACTAGTTTCTTAGCTTCCCAGAGCGCTGGAAGCAAGATGCTTTGGGGCCCCTCTGCCCCTATGGAAAGAACGCAGCACTTTGTGCCTTGCAGCTCTAGGGCAATGCAGCACACCCAGAGCAGAAGTTCTACTTCAGCCAGATCAGGCCTGCAAAGGAACTGCGTTTCACAGGCCTTTGTAAGAGATGTTCCCGGTAGGCTGTTAGAGCACTGTGCAGAGCGAGTTGTTTCTTAGCTTCCCAGAGAGCTGGAAGCAAGATGCTTTCGGCCCGTTAATTTTATACCCTGCTACTTTGCTGTAGTTGTTGATTATTTCTAATAGTTTTTCTGTGGATTCTTTGGGGTTTTCTATGTATAAGATCATGTCGTCTGCAAACAACGCGAGTTTTACTTCTTCGTTACCTATTTGGATTCCTTTTATTTTTTTTCCTGCCGTATTGCTCTGGCCAGCACCTCCAGTACTATGTTGAATAGGAGTGGTGAAAGTGGGCACCCTTGTCTTGTTCCTGTCCTCAGAGGGATGGCTTTCAGCTTTTGTCCATTGAGTATGATGTTGGCTGTGGGTCTATCATATATGGCCTTTATTATGTTGAGGTACTTTCCTTCTACACCCATTTTACTGAGGGTTTTTATCATAAATGGGTGTTGGATCTTGTCGAATGCTTTCTCTGCGTCTATTGAGATGATCATGTGGTTTTTGTTTTTCATTTTGTTGATGTAGTGTATCACGTTGATTGACTTGCGGGTGTTGAACCATCCCTGTGTCCCTGGTATAAATCCCACTTGATCATGGTGTATAATCTTTTTGATGTATTGCTGTAATCGGTTTGCCAAAATTTTGTTGAGGATTTTTGCATCGATGTTCATCAGTGATATCGGCCTGTAGTTCTCCTTCTTTGTGTTGTCCTTGTCAGGTTGGGGGATCAGAGTGATGTTGGCTTCATAGAATGTGTTAGGGAGTTCTCCATCTTTCTCAATTTTCTGGAACAGTTTGAGGAGAATAGGTACAAAGAACTCACACTGCTTAACAACAAAAAAACAAACAACCCGATCACAAAATGGGCAGAGGACATGAACAGACATTTCTCCAAAGAAGATATGAATATGGCCAATACACACATGAAAAGATGTTCATCATCGCTAATCATCAGGGAAATGCAAATCAAAACTACACTAAGATATCACCTTACCCCCGTTAGATTGGCAAAAACATCCAAAACCAAGAACGACAAATGTTGGAGAGGTTGTGGAGAAAGAGGAACCCTCATACACTGTTGGTGGGAATGCAAACTGGTACAGCCACTATGGAAAACAGTATGGAGATTTCTCAAAAAGTTAAAAATAGAAATACCCTATGACCCAGCCATCCCATTACTGGGTATCTATCCTAAGAACCTGATATCAGATATCTCAATAGTCCGTTGCACCCCTATGTTCATCGCAGCATTATTTACAATAGCCAAGACGTGGAACCAGCCTACATGCCCAGAAACTGATGATTGGATAAAGAAGATGTGGTATATATACACAATGGAATACTACTCAGCCATAAAAAAAGACGAAATTGGCCCATTCACAACAATGTGGATGGACCTCGAGGGCATTATTTTAAGCGAAATAAGTCAGTCAGAGAAAGACGAACTCTATATGACTCCACTCATAGGTGGAAATTAGTATATTGAGAAGGAGATCTGATCAGTGGTTACCAGGGAAAAGGGGGGGTGGGGGAAGGGCACGGAGGGGGAAGTGGTGTTCCCACAACATGACTAACAAAAATGTACAACTGAAATTTCACAAGCTTGTAATCCATCATAACATTAATAAACAAAAAAAAAATAAAAAAAAATAAAGATGATTTGGGGCCCATCTGCCCCTATGGAAAGAACGCAGCACTTTGTGCCTTGCAGCTCTAGGGCAATGTAGCACACGCAGAGCAGAAGTTCTACTTCATCCAGATCAGGCCTGCAAAGAAACTGCGTTTCACAGGCCTTTGTAAGAGATGTTCCCGGTAGGCTGTTAGAGCACTGTGCAGAGCGACTTGTTTCTTAGCTTCCCGAACAGCCGGAAGCAAGATGCTTTGGGGGCCATCTGCCCTTAAGTAAAGAAGGCAGCACTTTGTGCCTTGCAGCTCTAGGGCAATGTAGCACACCCAGAGCAGATGTTCTACTTCAGCCAGATCAGGCCTGCAAAGAAACTGCGTTTCACAGGCCTTTGTAAGAGATGTTCCCGGTAGGCTGTTAGAGCACTGTGCAGAGCGAGTTGTTTCTTAGCTTCCCAAAGAGCTGGAAGCAAGATGCTTTGGGGCCCTTCTCACCCTTTGGCAAGAAGGCAGCACTTTGTGAATTGCAGCTCTAGGGCAATGTAGCACACGCAGAGCAGAAGTTCTACTTCACCCAGATCAGGCCTGCAAAGAAACTGCGTTTCACAGGCCTTTGTAAGAGATGTTCGCGGTAGGCTGTTAGAGCACTGTGCAGAGCGAGTTGTTTCTTAGCTTCCCAAAGAGCTGGAAGCAAGATGCTTTGGGGCCCTTCTCACCCTTTGGCAAGAAGGCAGCACTTTGTGCCTTGCAGCTCTAGGGCAATGTAGCACACCCAGAGCAGAAGTTCTACTTCAGCCAGATCAGGCCCGCAAAGAAACTGCGTTTCACAGGCCTTTGTAAGAGATGATCGCGGTAGTTTTTTAGAGCACTGTGCAGAGCGAGTTGTTTCTTAGCTTCCCAAACAGCTGGAAGCAAGATGCTTTGGTGCCCTACTCACCCTTTGGAAAGAAGGCAGCACTTTGTGCCTTGCAGCTCTAGGGCAATGTAGCACACCCAGAGCAGAAGTTGTACTTCAGCCAGATCAGGCCTGCAAAGAAACTGCGTTTCACAGGCCTTTGTAAGAGATGTTCCCGGTAGGCTGTTAGAGCACTGTGCAGAGCGAGTTCTTTCTTAGCTTCCCAAAGACCTGGAAGCAAGATGCTTTGGTGGCCATCTGCCCCTAAGGAAAGAAGGCAGCAATTGTTGCCTTGCAGCTCCAGGGCAATGTAGCACACCCAGAGCAGTTGTTCTACTTCTGCAAGGTCAGGCCTGCAAAGAAACTGCGTTTCACAGGACTTTGTAAGAGATGTTCCCGGTAGGCTGTTAGAGCACTGTGCAGAGCGAGTTGTTTCTTAGCTTCCCAAAGAGCTGGAAGCAAGATGATTTAGGGGCCATCTGCCCTTAAGGAAAGAAGGCAGCACTTTGTGCCTTGCATCTCTAGGGCAATGTAGCACACCCAGAGCAGTTGTTCTACTTCTGCCAAGTCAGGCCTGCAAAGAAACTGCGTTTCACAGGCCTTTGTAAGAGATGTTCCCGGTAGGCTGTAAGAGCACTGTGCAGAGCGACTAGTTTCTTAGCTTCCCAGAGAGCAGGAAGCAAGATGCTTTGGGGCCCTTCTCACCCTTTGGAAAGAAGGCAGCACTTGGTGCCTTGCAGCTCTAGGGCAAAGTAGCACACCCAGAGCAGAAGTTGTACTTCAGCCAGATTAGGCCTGCAAAGAAGCTGCGTTTGACAGGCCTTTGTAAGAGATGTTCCCCGTAGGCTGTTAGAGCACTGTGCAGAGCGAGTTGTTTCTTAGCTTCCCAAAGACCTGGAAGCAAGATGGTTTGGGGGCCATCTGCCCTTAAGGAAAGAAGGCAGCACTTTGTGCCTTGCAGCTCTAGGGCAATGTAGCACACCCAGAGCAGATCTTCTACTTCTGCCAGGTCAGGCCTGCAAAGAAACTGCGTTTCACAGGCCTTTGTAACAGATGTTCCCTGTAGGCTGTTAGAGCACTGTGCAGAGAGACTTGTTTCATAGCTTCCCGAACAGCCAGAAGCAAGATGCTTTGGGGGCCATCTGCCCTTAAGTAAAGAAGGCAGCCCTTTGTGCCTTGCAGCTCTAGGGCAATGTAGCACACCCAGAGCAGATGTTCTACTTCAGCCAGATCAGGCCTGCAAAGAAACTGCGTTTCACAGGCCTTTGTAAGAGATGTTCCCGGTAGGCTGTTAGAGCACTGTGCAGAGCGACTTGTTTCTTAGCTTTCCAACGAGCTGGAAGCAAGATGCTTTGGGGCCCTCTCACCCTTTGGAAAGAAGGCAGCACTTTGTGCCTTGCAGCTCTAGGGCAATGTAGCACACCCAGAGCCGAAGTTCTACTTCAGCTAGATCAGACCTGCAAAGAAAGTTCGTTTCACAGGCCTTTGTAAGAGATGTTCCCGGTAGGCTGTAAGAGCACTGTGTAGAGCGACTAGTTTCTTAGCTTCCCAGAGAGCTGGAAGCAAGATGCTTTCGGGCCCGTTAATTTTATACCCTGCTACTTTGCTGTAGTTGTTGATTATTTCTAATAGTTTTTCTGTATATTCTTTGGGGTTTTCTATGTATAAGATCATGTCGTCTGCAAACAACGCGAGTTTTACTTCTTCGTTACCTATTTGGATTCCTTTTATAGTTTTTTCCTGCCGAATTGCTCTGGCCAGCACCTCCAGTACTATGTTGAATAGGAGTGGTGAAAGTGGGCACCCTTGTCTTGTTCCTGTCCTCAGAGGGATGGCTTTCAGCTTTTGTCCATTGAGTATGATGTTGGCTGTGGGTCTATCATATATGGCCTTTATTATGTTGAGGTACTTTCCTTCTATAGCCATTTTACTGAGGGTTTTTATCATAAATGGGTGTTGGATCTTGTCGAATGCTTTCTCTGCGTCTATTGAGATGATCATGTGGTTTTTGTTTTTCATTTTGTTGATGTAGTGTATCACGTTGATTGACTTGCGGGTGTTGAACCATCCCTGTGTCCCTGGTATAAATCCCACTTGATCATGGTGTATAATCTTTTTGATGTATTGCTGTAATCGGTTTGCCAAAATTTGGTTGAGGATTTTTGCATCTATGTTCATCAGTGATATCGGCCTGTAGTTCTCCTTCTTTGTGTTGTCCTTGTCAGGTTTGGGGATCAGAGTGATGTTGGCTTCATAGAATGTGTTAGGGAGTTCTCCATCTTTCTCAATTTTCTGGAACAGTTTGAGGAGAATAGGTACAAAGAACTCACACTGCTTAACAACAAAAAACAAACAACCCGATCAAAAAATGGGCAGAGGACATGAACAGACATTTCTCAAAAGAAGATATGAATATGGCCGATACACACATGAAAAGATGTTCATCATCGCTAATCATCAGGGAAATGCAAATCAAAACTACACTAAGATATCACCTTACCCCCGTTAGATTGGCAAAAACATCCAAAACCAAGAACGACAAATGTTGGAGAGGTTGTGGAGAAAGAGGAACCCTCATACACTGTTGGTGGGAATGCAAACTGGTACAGCCACTATGGAAAACAGTATGGAGATTTCTCAAAAAGTTAAAAATAGAAATACCCTATGACCCAGCCATCCCATTACTGGGTATCTATCCTAAGAACCTGATATCAGATATCTCAAGAGTCCGTTGCACCCCTATGTTCATCGCAGCATTATTTACAATAGCCAAGACGTGGAACCAGCCTACATGCCCAGAAACTGATGATTGGATAAAGAAGATGTGGTATATATACACAATGGAATACTACTCAGCCATAAAAAAAGACGACATTGGCCCATTCACAACAATGTGGATGGACCTCGAGGGCATTATGTTAAGCGAAATAAGTCAGTCAGAGAAAGACGAACTCTATATGACTGCACTCATAGGTGGAAATTAGTATATTGAGAAGGAGATCTGATCGGTGGTTACCAGGGAAAAGGGGGGGTGGGGGGAGGGCACGGAGGGGGAAGTGGTGTTCCCACAACATGACTAACAAAAATGTACAACTGAAATTTCACAAGCTTGTAAACCATCATAACATTAATAAACAAACAACAAAAAAAGATGCTTTGGGGCCCATCTGCCCCTATGGAAAGAACGCAGCACTTTGTGCCTTGCAGCTCTAGGGCAATGTAGCACACCCAGAGCAGAAGTTCTACTTCAGCCAGATCAGGCCCGCAAAGAAACTGCGTTTCACAGGCCTTTGTAAGAGATGTTCGCGTTAGGCTGTTAGAGCATTTTGCAGAGCGAGTTGTTTCTCAGCTTCCAAAAGAGTTGGAAGCAAGATGCTTTGGGGCCCTTCTCACCCTTTGGAAAGAAGGCAGCACTTTGTGCCTTGCAGCTCTAGGGCAATGTAGCACACCCAGAGCCGAAGTTCTAGTTCAGCTAGATCAAACCTGCAAAGAAACTTCGTTTCACAGGCCTTTGTAAGAGATGTTCCCGGTAGGCTGTAAGAGCACTGTGCAGAGCGACTAGTTTCTTAGCTTCCCAGAGAGCCGGAAGCAAGATGCTTTGGGGCCCATGTGCCCCTATGGAAAGAACGCAACACTTTGTGCCTTGCAGCTCTAGGGCAATGCAGCACACCCCGAGCAGAAGTTCTACTTCAGCCAGATCAGGCCTGCAAAGAAACTGCGTTTCACAGGCCTTTGTAAGAGATGTTCCCGGTAGGCTGTTAGAGCACTGTGCAGAGCGAGTTGTTTCTTAGCTTCCCAGAGAGCTGGAAGCAAGATGCTTTGGGGCCCGTTAATTTTATACCCTGCTACTTTGCTGTAGTTGTTGATTATTTCTAATAGTTTTTCTGTGGATTCTTTGGGGTTTTGTCTGTATAAGATCATGTCGTCTGCAAACAACGCGAGTTTTAATTCTTCGTTACCTATTTCGATTCCTTTTATTCCTTTTTCCTGCCGTATTGCTCTGGCCAGCACCTCCAGTACTATGTTGAATAGGAGTGGTGAAAGTGGGCACCCTTGTCTTGTTCCTGTCCTCAGAGGGATGGCTTTCAGCTTTTGTCCATTGAGTATGCTGTTGGCTGTGGGTCTATCATATATGGCCTTTATTATGTTGAGGTACTTTCCTTCTATACCCATTTTACTGAGGGTTGTTATCATAAATGGGTGTTGGATCTTGTCGAATGCTTTCTCTGCGTCTATTGAGATGATCATGTGGTTTTTGTTTTTCACTTTGTTGATGTAGTGTATCACGTTGATTGACTTGCGGGTGTTGAACCATCCCTGTGTCCCTGGTATAAATCCCACTTGATCATGGTGTATAATCTTTTTGATGTATTGCTGTAATCGGTTTGCCAAAATTTGGTTGAGGATTTTTGCATCTATGTTCATCAGTGATATCGGCCTGTAGTTCTCCTTCTTTGTGTTGTCCTTGTCAGGTTTGGGGATCAGAGTGATGTTGGCTTCATAGAATGTGTTAGGGAGTTCTCCATCTTTCTCAATTTTCTGGAACAGTTTGAGGAGAATAGGTACAAAGAACTCACACTGCTTAACAACAAAAAAACAAACAACTCGATCAAAAAATGGGCAGAGGACATGAACAGACATTTCTCCAAAGAAGATATGAATATGGCCAATAGACACATGAAAAGATGTTCATCATCGCTAATCATCAGGGAAATGCAAATCAAAACTACACTAAGATATCACCTTACCCCCGTTAGATTGGCAAAAACATCCAAAACCAAGAACGACAAATGTTGGAGAGGTTGTGGAGAAAGAGGAACCCTCATACACTGTTGGTGGGAATGCAAACTGGTACAGCCACTATGGAAAACAGTATGGAGATTTCTCAAAAAGTTAAAAATAGAAATACCCTATGACCCAGCCATCCCATTACTGGGTATCTATCCTAAGAACCTGATATCAGATATCTCAAGAGTCCGTTGCACCCCTATGTACATCGCAGCATTATTTACAATAGCCAAGACGTGGAACCAGCCTACATGCCCAGAAACTGATGATTGGATAAAGAAGATGTGGTATATATACACAATGGAATACTACTCAGCCATAAAAAAAGACGACATTGGCCCCTTCACAACAATGTGGATGGACCTCGAGGGCATTATGTTAAGCGAAATAAGTCAGTCAGAGAAAGACGAACTCTATATGACTCCACTCATAGGTGGAAATTAGTATATTGAGAAGGAGATCTGATCGGTGGTCACCAGGGAAAAGGGGGGGTGGGGTGAGGGCACGGAGGGGGAAGTGGTGTTCCCACAACATGACTAACAAAAATGTACAACTGAAATTTCAGAAGCTTGTAAACCATCATAACATTAATAAACAAACAAAAAAAAAAGATGCTTTGGGGCCCATCTGCCCCTATGGAAAGAACGTAGCACTTTCTGCCTTGCAGCTCTAGGGCAATGTAGCACACCCAGAGCAGAAGTTCTACTTCAGCCAGATCAGGCCCGCAAAGAAACTGCGTTTCACAGGCCTTTGTAAGAGATGTTCCCGGTAGGCTGTTAGAGCACTGTGCAGAGCGAGTTGTTTCTTAGCTTCCCAAAGAGCTGGAAGCAAGATGCTTTGGGGCCCTTCTCACCCTTTGGCAAGAAGGCAGCACTTTGTGCCTTGCAGCTCTAAGGCAATGTAGCACACCCAGAGCAGAAGTTCTACTTCAGCCAGATCAGGCCCGCAAAGAAACTGCGTTTCACAGGCCTTTGTAAGAGATGTTCGCGTTAGGCTGTTAGAGCATTTTGCAGAGCGAGTTGTTTCTCAGCTTCCTAAAGAGTTGGAAGCAAGATGCTTTGGGGCCCTTCTCTCCCTTTGGAAAGAAGGCAGCACTTTGTGCCTTGCAGCTCTAGGGCAATGTAGCACACCCAGAGCCGAAGTTCTAGTTCAGTTAGATCAAACCTGCAAAGAAACTTCGTTTCACAGGCCTTTGTAAGAGATGTTCCCGGTAGGCTGTAAGAGCACTGTGCAGAGCGACTAGTTTCTTAGCTTCCCAGAGAGCCGGAAGCAAGATGCTTTGGGGCCCATGTGCCCCTAAGGAAAGAACGCAGCACTTTGTGCCTTGCAGCTCTAGGGCAATGCAGCACACCCTGAGCAGAAGTTCTACTTCAGCCAGATCAGGCCTGCAAAGAAACTGCGTTTCACAGGCCTTTGTAAGAGATGTTCCCGGTAGGCTGTTAGAGCACTGTGCAGAGCGAGTTGTTTCTTAGCTTCCCAGAGAGCTGGAAGCAAGATGCTTTGGGGCCCGTTAATTTTATACCCTGCTACTTTGCTGTAGTTGTTGATTATTTCTAATAGTTTTTCTGTGGATTCTTTGGGGTTTTCTATGTATAAGATCATGTCGTCTGCAAACAACGCGAGTTTTACTTCTTCGTTACCTATTTGGATTCCTTTTATTTTTTTTTCCTGCCGTATTGCTCTGGCCAGCACCTCCAGTACTATGTTGAATAGGAGTGGTGAAAGTGGGCACCCTTGTCTTGTTCCTGTCCTCAGAGGGATGGCTTTCAGCTTTTGTCCATTGAGTATGATGTTGGCTGTGGGTCTATCATATATGGCCTTTATTATGTTGAGGTACTTTCCTTCTACACCCATTTTACTGAGGGTTTTTATCATAAATGGGTGTTGGATCTTGTCGAATGCTTTCTCTGCGTCTATTGAGTTGATCATGTGGTTTTTGTTTTTCATTTTGTTGATGTAGTGTATCACGTTGATTGACTTGCGGGTGTTGAACCATCCCTGTGTCCCTGGTATAAATCCCACTTGATCATGGTGTATAATCTTTTTGATGTATTGCTGTAATCGGTTTGCCAAAATTTGGTTGAGGATTTTTGCATCTATGTTCATCAGTGATATCGGCCTGTAGTTCTCCTTCTTTGTGTTGTCCTTGTCAGGTTTGGGGATCAGAGTGATGTTGGCTTCATAGAATGTGTTAGGGAGTTCTCCATCTTTCTCAATTTTCTGGAACAGTTTGAGGAGAATAGGTACAAAGAACTCACACTGCTTAACAACAAAAAACAAACAACCCGATCAAAAAATGGGCAGAGGACATGAACAGACATTTCTCAAAAGAAGATATGAATATGGCCGATACACACATGAAAAGATGTTCATCATCGCTAATCATCAGGGAAATGCAAATCAAAACTACACTAAGATATCACCTTACCCCCGTTAGATTGGCAAAAACATCCAAAACCAAGAACGACAAATGTTGGAGAGGTTGTGGAGAAAGAGGAACCCTCATACACTGTTGGTGGGAATGCAAACTGGTACAGCCACTATGGAAAACAGTATGGAGATTTCTCAAAAAGTTAAAAATAGAAATACCCTATGACCCAGCCATCCCATTACTGGGTATCTATCCTAAGAACCTGATATCAGATATCTCAAGAGTCCGTTGCACCCCTATGTTCATCGCAGCATTATTTACAATAGCCAAGACGTGGAACCAGCCTACATGCCCAGAAACTGATGATTGGATAAAGAAGATGTGGTATATATACACAATGGAATACTACTCAGCCATAAAAAAAGACGACATTGGCCCATTCACAACAATGTGGATGGACCTCGAGGGCATTATGTTAAGCGAAATAAGTCAGTCAGAGAAAGACGAACTCTATATGACTGCACTCATAGGTGGAAATTAGTATATTGAGAAGGAGATCTGATCGGTGGTTACCAGGGAAAAGGGGGGGTGGGGGGAGGGCACGGAGGGGGAAGTGGTGTTCCCACAACATGACTAACAAAAATGTACAACTGAAATTTCACAAGCTTGTAAACCATCATAACATTAATAAACAAACAACAAAAAAAGATGCTTTGGGGCCCATCTGCCCCTATGGAAAGAACGCAGCACTTTGTGCCTTGCAGCTCTAGGGCAATGTAGCACACCCAGAGCAGAAGTTCTACTTCAGCCAGATCAGGCCCGCAAAGAAACTGCGTTTCACAGGCCTTTGTAAGAGATGTTCGCGTTAGGCTGTTAGAGCATTTTGCAGAGCGAGTTGTTTCTCAGCTTCCAAAAGAGTTGGAAGCAAGATGCTTTGGGGCCCTTCTCACCCTTTGGAAAGAAGGCAGCACTTTGTGCCTTGCAGCTCTAGGGCAATGTAGCACACCCAGAGCCGAAGTTCTAGTTCAGCTAGATCAAACCTGCAAAGAAACTTCGTTTCACAGGCCTTTGTAAGAGATGTTCCCGGTAGGCTGTAAGAGCACTGTGCAGAGCGACTAGTTTCTTAGCTTCCCAGAGAGCCGGAAGCAAGATGCTTTGGGGCCCATGTGCCCCTATGGAAAGAACGCAACACTTTGTGCCTTGCAGCTCTAGGGCAATGCAGCACACCCCGAGCAGAAGTTCTACTTCAGCCAGATCAGGCCTGCAAAGAAACTGCGTTTCACAGGCCTTTGTAAGAGATGTTCCCGGTAGGCTGTTAGAGCACTGTGCAGAGCGAGTTGTTTCTTAGCTTCCCAGAGAGCTGGAAGCAAGATGCTTTGGGGCCCGTTAATTTTATACCCTGCTACTTTGCTGTAGTTGTTGATTATTTCTAATAGTTTTTCTGTGGATTCTTTGGGGTTTTGTCTGTATAAGATCATGTCGTCTGCAAACAACGCGAGTTTTAATTCTTCGTTACCTATTTCGATTCCTTTTATTCCTTTTTCCTGCCGTATTGCTCTGGCCAGCACCTCCAGTACTATGTTGAATAGGAGTGGTGAAAGTGGGCACCCTTGTCTTGTTCCTGTCCTCAGAGGGATGGCTTTCAGCTTTTGTCCATTGAGTATGCTGTTGGCTGTGGGTCTATCATATATGGCCTTTATTATGTTGAGGTACTTTCCTTCTATACCCATTTTACTGAGGGTTGTTATCATAAATGGGTGTTGGATCTTGTCGAATGCTTTCTCTGCGTCTATTGAGATGATCATGTGGTTTTTGTTTTTCACTTTGTTGATGTAGTGTATCACGTTGATTGACTTGCGGGTGTTGAACCATCCCTGTGTCCCTGGTATAAATCCCACTTGATCATGGTGTATAATCTTTTTGATGTATTGCTGTAATCGGTTTGCCAAAATTTGGTTGAGGATTTTTGCATCTATGTTCATCAGTGATATCGGCCTGTAGTTCTCCTTCTTTGTGTTGTCCTTGTCAGGTTTGGGGATCAGAGTGATGTTGGCTTCATAGAATGTGTTAGGGAGTTCTCCATCTTTCTCAATTTTCTGGAACAGTTTGAGGAGAATAGGTACAAAGAACTCACACTGCTTAACAACAAAAAAACAAACAACTCGATCAAAAAATGGGCAGAGGACATGAACAGACATTTCTCCAAAGAAGATATGAATATGGCCAATAGACACATGAAAAGATGTTCATCATCGCTAATCATCAGGGAAATGCAAATCAAAACTACACTAAGATATCACCTTACCCCCGTTAGATTGGCAAAAACATCCAAAACCAAGAACGACAAATGTTGGAGAGGTTGTGGAGAAAGAGGAACCCTCATACACTGTTGGTGGGAATGCAAACTGGTACAGCCACTATGGAAAACAGTATGGAGATTTCTCAAAAAGTTAAAAATAGAAATACCCTATGACCCAGCCATCCCATTACTGGGTATCTATCCTAAGAACCTGATATCAGATATCTCAAGAGTCCGTTGCACCCCTATGTACATCGCAGCATTATTTACAATAGCCAAGACGTGGAACCAGCCTACATGCCCAGAAACTGATGATTGGATAAAGAAGATGTGGTATATATACACAATGGAATACTACTCAGCCATAAAAAAAGACGACATTGGCCCCTTCACAACAATGTGGATGGACCTCGAGGGCATTATGTTAAGCGAAATAAGTCAGTCAGAGAAAGACGAACTCTATATGACTCCACTCATAGGTGGAAATTAGTATATTGAGAAGGAGATCTGATCGGTGGTCACCAGGGAAAAGGGGGGGTGGGGTGAGGGCACGGAGGGGGAAGTGGTGTTCCCACAACATGACTAACAAAAATGTACAACTGAAATTTCAGAAGCTTGTAAACCATCATAACATTAATAAACAAACAAAAAAAAAAGATGCTTTGGGGCCCATCTGCCCCTATGGAAAGAACGTAGCACTTTCTGCCTTGCAGCTCTAGGGCAATGTAGCACACCCAGAGCAGAAGTTCTACTTCAGCCAGATCAGGCCCGCAAAGAAACTGCGTTTCACAGGCCTTTGTAAGAGATGTTCCCGGTAGGCTGTTAGAGCACTGTGCAGAGCGAGTTGTTTCTTAGCTTCCCAAAGAGCTGGAAGCAAGATGCTTTGGGGCCCTTCTCACCCTTTGGCAAGAAGGCAGCACTTTGTGCCTTGCAGCTCTAAGGCAATGTAGCACACCCAGAGCAGAAGTTCTACTTCAGCCAGATCAGGCCCGCAAAGAAACTGCGTTTCACAGGCCTTTGTAAGAGATGTTCGCGTTAGGCTGTTAGAGCATTTTGCAGAGCGAGTTGTTTCTCAGCTTCCTAAAGAGTTGGAAGCAAGATGCTTTGGGGCCCTTCTCTCCCTTTGGAAAGAAGGCAGCACTTTGTGCCTTGCAGCTCTAGGGCAATGTAGCACACCCAGAGCCGAAGTTCTAGTTCAGTTAGATCAAACCTGCAAAGAAACTTCGTTTCACAGGCCTTTGTAAGAGATGTTCCCGGTAGGCTGTAAGAGCACTGTGCAGAGCGACTAGTTTCTTAGCTTCCCAGAGAGCCGGAAGCAAGATGCTTTGGGGCCCATGTGCCCCTAAGGAAAGAACGCAGCACTTTGTGCCTTGCAGCTCTAGGGCAATGCAGCACACCCTGAGCAGAAGTTCTACTTCAGCCAGATCAGGCCTGCAAAGAAACTGCGTTTCACAGGCCTTTGTAAGAGATGTTCCCGGTAGGCTGTTAGAGCACTGTGCAGAGCGAGTTGTTTCTTAGCTTCCCAGAGAGCTGGAAGCAAGATGCTTTGGGGCCCGTTAATTTTATACCCTGCTACTTTGCTGTAGTTGTTGATTATTTCTAATAGTTTTTCTGTGGATTCTTTGGGGTTTTCTATGTATAAGATCATGTCGTCTGCAAACAACGCGAGTTTTACTTCTTCGTTACCTATTTGGATTCCTTTTATTTTTTTTTCCTGCCGTATTGCTCTGGCCAGCACCTCCAGTACTATGTTGAATAGGAGTGGTGAAAGTGGGCACCCTTGTCTTGTTCCTGTCCTCAGAGGGATGGCTTTCAGCTTTTGTCCATTGAGTATGATGTTGGCTGTGGGTCTATCATATATGGCCTTTATTATGTTGAGGTACTTTCCTTCTACACCCATTTTACTGAGGGTTTTTATCATAAATGGGTGTTGGATCTTGTCGAATGCTTTCTCTGTGTCTATTGAGATGATCATGTGGTTTTTGTTTTTCATTTTGTTGATGTAGTGTATCACGTTGATTGACTTGCGGGTGTTGAACCATCCCTGTGTCCCTGGTATAAATCCCACTTGATCATGGTGTATAATCTTTTTGATGTATTGCTGTAATCGGTTTGCCAAAATTTTGTTGAGGATTTTTGCATCGATGTTCATCAGTGATATCGGCCTGTAGTTCTCCTTCTTTGTGTTGTCCTTGTCAGGTTGGGGGATCAGAGTGATGTTGGCTTCATAGAATGTGTTAGGGAGTTCTCCATCTTTCTCAATTTTCTGGAACAGTTTGAGGAGAATAGGTACAAAGAACTCACACTGCTTAACAACAAAAAAACAAACAACCCGATCAAAAAATGGGCAGAGGACATGAACAGACATTTCTCCAAAGAAGATATGAATATGGCCAATACACACATGAAAAGATGTTCATCATCGCTAATCATCAGGGAAATGCAAATCAAAACTACACTAAGATATCACCTTACCCCCGTTAGATTGGCAAAAACATCCAAAACCAAGAACGACAAATGTTGGAGAGGTTGTGGAGAAAGAGGAACCCTCATACACTGTTGGTGGGAATGCAAACTGGTACAGCCACTATGGAAAACAGTATGGAGATTTCTCAAAAAGTTAAAAATAGAAATACCCTATGACCCAGCCATCCCATTACTGGGTATCTATCCTAAGAACCTGATATCAGATATCTCAAGAGTCCGTTGCACCCCTATGTTCATCGCAGCATTATTTAGAATAGCCAAGACGTGGAACCAGCCTACATGCCCAGAAACTGATGATTGGATAAAGAAGATGTGGTATATATACACAATGGAATACTACTCAGCCATAAAAAAAGACGAAATTGGCCCATTCACAACAATGTGGATGGACCTCGAGGGCATTATTTTAAGCGAAATAAGTCAGTCAGAGAAAGACGAACTCTATATGACTCCACTCATAGGTGGAAATTAGTATATTGAGAAGGAGATCTGATCAGTGGTTACCAGGGAAAAGGGGGGGTGGGGGAAGGGCACGGAGGGGGAAGTGGTGTTCCCACAACATGACTAACAAAAATGTACAACTGAAATTTCACAAGCTTGTAATCCATCATAACATTAATAAACAAAAAAAAAATAAAAAAAAATAAAGATGATTTGGGGCCCATCTGCCCCTATGGAAAGAACGCAGCACTTTGTGCCTTGCAGCTCTAGGGCAATGTAGCACACGCAGAGCAGAAGTTCTACTTCACCCAGATCAGGCCTGCAAAGAAACTGCGTTTCACAGGCCTTTGTAAGAGATGTTCCCGGTAGGCTGTTAGAGCACTGTGCAGAGCGACTTGTTTCTTAGCTTCCCGAACAGCCGGAAGCAAGATGCTTTGGGGGCCATCTGCCCTTAAGTAAAGAAGGCAGCACTTTGTGCCTTGCAGCTCTAGGGCAATGTAGCACACCCAGAGCAGATGTTCTACTTCAGCCAGATCAGGCCTGCAAAGAAACTGCGTTTCACAGGCCTTTGTAAGAGATGTTCCCGGTATGCTGTTAGAGCACTGTGCAGAGCGAGTTGTTTCTTAGCTTCCCAAAGAGCTGGAAGCAAGATGCTTTGGGGCCCTTCTCACCCTTTGGCAAGAAGGCAGCACTTTGTGAATTGCAGCTCTAGGGCAATTTAGCACACGCAGAGCAGAAGTTCTACTTCACCCAGATCAGGCCTGCAAAGAAACTGCGTTTCACAGGCCTTTGTAAGAGATGTTCGCGGTAGGCTGTTAGAGCACTGTGCAGAGCGAGTTGTTTCTTAGCTTCCCAAACAGCTGGAAGCAAGATGCTTTGGTGCCCTACTCACCCTTTGGCAAGAAGGCAGCACTTTGTGCCTTGCAGCTCTAGGGCAATGTAGCACACCCAGAGCAGAAGTTGTACTTCAGCCAGATCAGGCCTGCAAAGAAACTGCGTTTCACAGGCCTTTGTAAGAGATGTTCCCGGTAGGCTGTTAGAGCACTGTGCAGAGCGAGTTCTTTCTTAGCTTCCCAAAGACCTGGAAGCAAGATGCTTTAGTGGCCATCTGCCCCTAAGGAAAGAAGGCAGCAATTGGTGCCTTGCAGCTCCAGGGCAATGTAGCACACCCAGAGCAGTTGTTCTACTTCTGCAAGGTCAGGCCTGCAAAGAAACTGCGTTTCACAGGACTTTGTAAGAGATGTTCCCGGTAGGCTGTTAGAGCACTGTGCAGAGCGAGTTGTTTCTTAGCTTCCCAAAGAGCTGCAAGCAAGATGATTTAGGGGCCATCTGCCCTTAAGGAAAGAAGGCAGCACTTTGTGCCTTGCATCTCTAGGGCAATGTAGCACACCCAGAGCAGTTGTTCTACTTCTGCCAAGTCAGGCCTGCAAAGAAACTGCGTTTCACAGGCCTTTGTAAGAGATGTTCCGGGTAGGCTGTTAGAGCACTGTGCAGAGCGAGTTGTTTCTTAGCTTCCCAAAGAGCTGGAAGCAAGATGCTTTGGGGCCCTACTCAGCCTTTGGAAAGAAGGCAGCACTTTGTGCCTTGCAGCTCTAGGGCAATGTAGCACACCCAGAGCAGAAGTTCTACTTCAGCTAGATCAGACCTGCAAAGAAACTTCGTTTCACAGGCCTTTGTAAGAGATGTTCCCGGTAGGCTGTAAGAGCACTGTGCAGAGCGACTAGTTTCTTAGCTTCCCAGAGAGCAGGAAGCAAGATGCTTTGGGGCCCTTCTCACCCTTTGGAAAGAAGGCAGCACTTGGTGCCTTGCAGCTCTAGGGCAAAGTAGCACACCCAGAGCAGAAGTTGTACTTCAGCCAGATTAGGCCTGCAAAGAAGCTGCGTTTGACAGGCCTTTGTAAGAGATGTTCCCCGTAGGCTGTTAGAGCACTGTGCAGAGCGAGTTGTTTCTTAGCTTCCCAAAGACCTGGAAGCAAGATGGTTTGGGGGCCATCTGCCCTTAAGGAAAGAAGGCAGCACTTTGTGCCTTGCAGCTCTAGGGCAATGTAGCACACCCAGAGCAGATGTTCTACTTCTGCCAGGTCAGGCCTGCAAAGAAACTGCGTTTCACAGGCCTTTGTAACAGATGTTCCCTGTAGGCTGTTAGAGCACTGTGCAGAGCGACTTGTTTCATAGCTTCCCGAACAGCCGGAAGCAAGATGCTTTGGGGGCCATCTGCCCTTAAGTAAAGAAGGCAGCCCTTTGTGCCTTGCAGCTCTAGGGCAATGTAGCACACCCAGAGCAGATGTTCTACTTCAGCCAGATCAGGCCTGCAAAGAAACTGCGTTTCACAGGCCTTTGTAAGAGATGTTCCCGGTAGGCTGTTAAAGCACTGTGCAGAGCGACTTGTTTCTTAGCTTTCCAACGAGCTGGAAGCAAGATGCTTTGGGGCCCTCTCACCCTTTGGAAAGAAGGCAGCACTTTGTGCCTTGCAGCTCTAGGGCAATGTAGCACACCCAGAGCCGAAGTTCTACTTCAGCTAGATCAGACCTGCAAAGAAAGTTCGTTTCACAGGCCTTTGTAAGAGATGTTCCCGGTAGGCTGTTAGAGCACTGTACAGAGCGAGTTGTTTCTTAGCTTCCCAACGAGCTGGAAGCAAGATGCTTTAGGGGCCATCTGCCCTTAAGGAAAGAAGGCAGCACTTTGTGCCTTGCAGCTCTAGGGCAAAGTAGCACACCCAGAGCAGAAGTTCTACTTGAGCCAGATCAGGCCTGCAAAGAAACTGCGTTTCACAGGCCTTTGTAAGAGATGTTCCCGGTAGGCTGTTAGAGCACTGTGCAGAGCGAGTTGTTTCTTAGCTTCCCAGAGAGCTGGAAGCAAGATGCTTTGGGGCCCGTTAATTTTATACCCTGCTACTTTGCTGTAGTTGTTGATTATTTCTAATAGTTTTTCTGTGGATTCTTTGGGGTTTTCTATGTATAAGATCATGTCGTCTGCAAACAACGCGAGGTTTACTTCTTCGTTACCCATTTGGATTCCTTTTATTTTTTTTTCCTGCCGAATTGCTCTGGCCAGCACCTCCAGTACTATGTTGAATAGGAGTGGTGAAAGTGGGCACCCTTGTCTTGTTCCTGTCCTCAGAGGGATGGCTTTCAGCTTTTGTCCATTGAGTATGATGTTGGCTGTGGGTCTATCATATATGGCCTTTATTATGTTGAGGTACTTTCCTTCTATACCCATTTTACTGAGGGTTGTTATCACAAATGGGTGTTGGATCTTGTCGAATGCTTTCTCTGCGTCTATTGAGATGATCATGTGGTTTTTGTTTTTCACTTTGTTGATGTAGTGTATCACGTTGATTGACTTGCGGGTGTTGAACCATCCCTGTGTCCCTGGTATAAATCCCACTTGATCATGGTGTATAATCTTTTTGATGTATTGCTGTAATCAGTTTGCCAAAATTTTGTTGAGGATTTTTGCATCTATGTTCATCAGTGATATCGGCCTGTAGTTCTCCTTCTTTGTGTTGTCCTTGTCAGGTTTGGGGATCAGAGTGATGTTGGCTTCATAGAATGTGTTAGGGAGTTCTCCATCTTTCTCAATTTTCTGGAACAGTTTGAGGAGAATAGCTACAAAGAACTCACACTGCTTAACAACAAAAAAACAAACAACCCGATCAAAAAATGGGCAGAGGACATGAACAGACATTTCTCCAAAGAAGATATGAATATGGCCAATAGACACATGAAAAGATGTTCATCATCGCTAATCATCAGGGAAATGCAAATCAAAACTACACTAAGATATCACCTTACCCCCGTTAGATTGGCAAAAACATCCAAAACCAAGAACGACAAATGTTGGAGAGGTTGTGGAGAAAGAGGAACCCTCATACACTGTTGGTGGGAATGCAAACTGGTACAGCCACTATGGAAAACAGTATGGAGATTTCTCAAAAAGTTAAAAATAGAAATACCCTATGACCCAGCCATCCCATTACTGGGTATCTATCCTAAGAACCTGATATCAGATATCTCAAGAGTCCGTTGCACCCCTATGTTCATCGCAGCATTATTTACAATAGCCAAAACGTGGAACCAGCCTACGTGCCCAGAAACTGATGATTGGATAAAGAAGATGTGGTATATATACACAACGGAATACTACTCAGCCATAAAAAAAGACGACATTGGCCCATTCACAACAATGTGGATGGACCTCGAGGGCATTATGTTAAGCGAAATAAGTCAGCCAGAGAAAGACAGACTCTATATGACTCCACTCATAGGTGGAAATTAGTATATTGAGAAGGAGATCTGATCGGTGGTTACCAGGGAAAAGGGGGGGTGGGGGGAGGGCACGGAGGGGGAAGTGGTGTTCCCACAACATGACTAACAAAAATGTACAACTGAAATTTCACAAGCTTGTAATCCATCATAACATTAATAAACAAACAAACAAAAAAAGATGCTTTGGGGCCCATCTGCCCCTATGGAAAGAACGCAGCACTTTGTGCCTTGCAGCTCTAGGGCAATGTAGCACACCCAGAGCAGAAGTTCTACTGCAGCCAGATCAGGCCCGCAAAGAAACTGCGTTTCACAGGCCTTTGTAAGAGATGTTCCCGGTAGGCTGTTAGAGCACTGTACAGAGCGAGTTGTTTCTTAGCTTCCCAACGAGCTGGAAGCAAGATGCTTTAGGGGCCATCTGCCCTTAAGGAAAGAAGGCAGCACTTTGTGCCTTGCAGCTCTAGGGCAAAGTAGCACACCCAGAGCAGAAGTTCTACTTGAGCCAGATCAGGCCTGCAAAGAAACTGCGTTTCACAGGCCTTTGTAAGAGATGTTCCCGGTAGGCTGTTAGAGCACTGTGCAGAGCGAGTTGTTTCTTAGCTTCCCAGAGAGCTGGAAGCAAGATGCTTTGGGGCCCGTTAATTTTATACCCTGCTACTTTGCTGTAGTTGTTGATTATTTCTAATAGTTTTTCTGTGGATTCTTTGGGGTTTTCTATGTATAAGATCATGTCGTCTGCAAACAACGCGAGTTTTACTTCTTCGTTACCTATTTGGATTCCTTTTATTTTTTTTTCCTGCCGAATTGCTCTGGCCAGCACCTCCAGTACTATGTTGAATAGGAGTGGTGAAAGTGGGCACCCTTGTCTTGTTCCTGTCCTCAGAGGGATGGCTTTCAGCTTTTGTCCATTGAGTATGATGTTGGCTGTGGGTCTATCATATATGGCCTTTATTATGTTGAGGTACTTTCCTTCTATACCCATTTTACTGAGGGTTGTTATCATAAATGGGTGTTGGATCTTGTCGAATGCTTTCTCTGCGTCTATTGAGATGATCATGTGGTTTTTGTTTTTCATTTTGTTGATGTAGTGTATCACGTTGATTGACTTGCGGGTGTTGAACCATCCCTGTGTCCCTGGTATAAATCCCACTTGATCATGGTGTATAATCTTTTTGATGTATTGCTGTAATCGGTTTGCCAAAATTTGGTTGAGGATTTTTGCATCTATGTTCATCAGTGATATCGGCCTGTAGTTCTCCTTCTTTGTGTTGTCCTTGTCAGGTTTGGGGATCAGAGTGATGTTGGCTTCATAGAATGTGTTAGGGAGTTCTCCATCTTTCTCAATTTTCTGGAACAGTTTGAGGAGAATAGGTACAAAGAACTCACACTGCTTAACAACAAAAAAACAAACAACCCGATCAAAAAATGGGCAGAGGACATGAACAGACATTTCTCCAAAGAAGATATGAATATGGCCAATAGACACATGAAAAGATGTTCATCATCGCTAATCATCAGGGAAATGCAAATCAAAACTACACTAAGATATCACCTTACCCCCGTTAGATTGGCAAAAACATCCAAAACCAAGAACGACAAATGTTGGAGAGGTTGTGGAGAAAGAGGAACCCTCATACACTGTTGGTGGGAATGCAAACTGGTACAGCCACTATGGAAAACAGTATGGAGATTTCTCAAAAAGTTAAAAATAGAAATACCCTATGACCCAGCCATCCCATTACTGGGTATCTATCCTAAGAACCTGATATCAGATATCTCAAGAGTCCGTTGCACCCCTATGTTCATCGCAGCATTATTTACAATATCCAAGACGTGGAACCAGCCTACGTGCCCAGAAACTGATGATTGGATAAAGAAGATGTGGTATATATACACAATGGAATACTACTCAGCCATAAAAAAAGACGACATTGGCCCATTCACAACAATGTGCATGGACCTCGAGGGCATTATGTTAAGCGAAATAAGTCAGTCAGAGAAAGACAGACTCTATATGACTCCACTCATAGGTGGAAATTAGTATATTGAGAAGGAGATCTGATCGGTGGTTACCAGGGAAAAGGGGGGGTGGGGGGAGGGCACGGAGGGGGAAGTGGTGTTCCCACAACATGACTAACAAAAATGTACAACTGAAATTTCACAAGCTGGTAATCCATCATAACATTAATAAACAAAAAAAAAAAAAAAGATGCTTTGGGGCCCATCTGCCCCTATGGAAAGAACGCAGCACTTTGTGCCTTGCAGCTCTAGGGCAATGTAGCACACCCAGAGCAGAAGTTCTACTTCAGCCAGATCAGGCCCGCAAAGAAACTGCGTTTCACAGGCCTTTGTAAGAGATGTTCCCGGTAGGCTGTTAGTGCACTGTGCAGAGCGAGTTGTTTCTTAGCTTCCCAACGAGCTGGAAGCAAGATGCTTTAGGGGCCATCTGCCCTTAAGGAAAGAAGGCAGCACTTTGTGCCTTGAAGCTCTAGGGCAAAGTAGCACACCCAGAGCAGAAGTTCTACTTCAGCCAGATCAGGCCTGCAAAGAAACTGCGTTTCACAGGCCTTTGTAAGAGATGTTCCCGGTAGGCTGTTAGAGCACTGTGCAGAGCGAGTTGTTTCTTAGCTTCCCAACGAGCTGGAAGCAAGATGCTTTAGGGGCCATCTGCCCTTAAGGAAAGAAGGCAGCACTTTGTGCCTTTCAGCTCTAGGGCAATGCAGCACACCCCGAGCAGAAGTTGTACTTCAGCCAGATCAGGCCCGCAAAGAAACTGTGTTTCACAGGCCTTTGTAAGAGATGTTCCCGGTAGGCTGTTAGAGCACTGTGCAGAGCGAGTTGTTTCTTAGCTTCCCAAAGAGCTGGAAGCAAGATGCTTTGGGGCCCTTCTCACCCTTTGGCAAGAAGGCAGCACTTTGTGCCTTGCAGCTCTAAGGCAATGTAGCACACCCAGAGCAGAAGTTCTACTTCACCCAGATCAGGCCTGAAAAGAAACTGCGTTTCACAGGCCTTTGTAAGAGATGTTCCCGGTAGGCTGTTAGAGCACTGTGCACAGCGAGTTGTTTCTCAGCTTCCAAAAGAGTTGCAAGCAAGATGCTTTGAGGCTCATCTGCCCCTTTGAATTGAAGGCAGTACTTTGTGCCTTGCAGCTCTAGGGCAATGTAGCACACCCAGAGCAGAAGTTCTACTTCAGCCAGATCAGGCCTGCAAAGAAACTGCGTTTCACAGGCCTTTGTGAGAGATGTTCACGGTAGGCTGTTAGAGCACTGTGCAGAGCGAGTTGTTTCTTAGCTTCCCAGAGAGCTGGAAGCAAGATGCCTTGGGGCCCGTTAATTGTATCCCCTGCTACTTTGCTGTAGTTGTTTATTATTTCTAATAGTTTTTCTGTGGATTCTTTGGGGTTTTCTATGTATAAGATCATGTCGTCTGCAGACAACGTGAGTTTTACTTCTTCGTTACCTATTTGGATTCCTTTTATTTTTTTTTCCTGCCGAATTGCTCTGGCCAGCATCTGCAGTACTATGTTGAATAGGAGTGGTTAAAGTGGGCACCCTTGTCTTGTTCCTGTCCTCAGAGGGATGGCTTTCAGCTTTTGTCCATTGAGTATGATGTTGGCTGTGGGTCTATCATATATGGCCTTTATTATGTTGAGGTACTTTCCTTCTATACCCATTTTACTGAGGGTTGTTATCATAAATGGGTGTTGGATCTTGTCGAATGCTTTCTCTGCGTCTATTGAGATGATCATGTGGTTTTTGTTTTTCATTTTGTTGATGTAGTGTATCACGTTGATTGACTTGCGGGTGTTGAACCATCCCTGTGTCCCTGGTATAAATCCCACTTGATCATGGTGTATAATCTTTTTGATGTATTGCTGTAATCGGTTTGCCAAAATTTGGTTGAGGATTTTTGCATCTATGTTCATCAGTGATATCGGCCTGTAGTTCTCCTTCTTTGTGTTGTCCTTGTCAGGTTTGGGGATCAGAGTGATGTTGGCTTCATAGAATGTGTTAGGGAGTTCTCCATCTTTCTCAATTTTCTGGAACAGTTTGAGGAGAATAGGTACAAAGAACTCACACTGCTTAACAACAAAAAAACAAACAACCCGATCAAAAAATGGGCAGAGGACATGAACAGACATTTCTCCAAAGAAGATATGAACATGGCCAATAGACACATGAAAAGATGTTCATCATCGCTAATCATCAGGGAAATGCAAATCAAAACTACACTAAGATATCACCTTACCCCCGTTAGATTGGCAAAAACATCCAAAACCAAGAACGACAAATGTTGGAGAGGTTGTGGAGAAAGAGGAACCCTCATACACTGTTGGTGGGAATGCAAACTGGTACAGCCACTATGGAAAACAGTATGGAGATTTCTCAAAAAGTTAAAAATAGAGATACCCTATGACCCAGCCATCCCATTACTGGGTATCTATCCTAAGAACCTGATATCAGATATCCCAAGAGTCCGTTGCACCCCTATGTTCATCGCAGCATTATTTACAATAGCCAAGACGTGGAACCAGCCTACGTGCCTAGAAACTGATGATTGGATAAAGAAGATGTGGTATATATACACAACGGAATACTACTCAGCCATAAAAAAAGACGACATTGGCCCATTCACAACAATGTGCATGGACCTCGAGGGCATTATGTTAAGCGAAATAAGTCAGTCAGAGAAAGACAGACTCTATATGACTCCACTCATAGGTGGAAATTAGTATATTGAGAAGGAGATCTGATCGGTGGTTACCAGGGAAAAGGGGGGGTGGGGGGAGGGCACGGAGGGGGAAGTGGTGTTCCCACAACATGACTAACAAAAATGTACAACTGAAATTTCACAAGCTTGTAATCCATCATAACATTAATAAACAAAAAAAAAAAAAAAGATGCTTTGGGGCCCATCTGCCCCTATGGAAAGAACGCAGCACTTTGTGCCTTGCAGCTCTAGGGCAATGTAGCACACCCAAAGCAGAAGTTCTACTTCAGCCAGATCAGGCCCGCAAAGAAACTGCGTTTCACAGGCCTTTGTAAGAGATGTTCCCGGTAGGCTGTTAGAGCACTGTGCAGAGCGAGTTCTTTCTTAGCTTCCCAAAGACCTGGAAGCCAGATGCTTTGGGGGCCATCTGCCGTTAAGTAAAGAAGGCAGCACTTTGTGCCTTTCAGCTCTAGGGCAATGCAGCACACCCCGAGCAGAAGTTCTACTTCAGCCAGATCCGGCCTGCAAAGAAACTGCGTTTCACAGGCCTTTGTAAGAGATGTTCCCGGTAGGCTGTTAGAGCACTGTGCAGAGCGAGTTGTTTCTTAGCTTCCCAAGGAGCTGGAAGCAAGATGCTTTAGGGGCCATCTGCCCTTAAGTAAAGAAGGCAGCACTTTGTGCCTTGCAGCTCTAGGGCAATGTAGCACACCCAGAGCAGTTGTTCTACTTCTGCCAGATCAGGCCTGCAAAGAAACTGCGTTTCACAGGCCTTTGTAAGAGATGTTCCCGGTAGGCTGTTAGAGCACTGTGCAGAGCGAGTTGTTTCTTAGCTTCCCAGAGAGCTGGAAGCAAGATGCTTTGGGGCCCGTTAATTTTATACCCTGCTACTTTGCTGTAGTTGTTGATTATTTCTAATAGTTTTTCTGTGGATTCTTTGGGGTTTTCTATGTATAAGATCATGTCGTCTGCAAACAACGCGAGTTTTACTTCTTCGTTACCTATTTGGATTCCTTTTATTTTATTTTCCTGCCGAATTGCTCTGGCCAGCACCTCCAGTACTATGTTGAATAGGAGTGGTGAAAGTGGGCACCCTTGTCTTGTTCCTGTCCTCAGAGGGATGGCTTTCAGCTTTTGTCCATTGAGTATGATGTTGGCTGTGGGTCTATCATATATGGCCTTTATTATGTTGAGGTACTTTCCTTCTATACCCATTTTACTGAGGGTTGTTATCATAAATGGGTGTTGGATCTTGTCGAATGCTTTCTCTGCGTCTATTGAGATGATCATGTGGTTTTTGTTTTTCATTTTGTTGATGTAGTGTATCACGTTGATTGACTTGCGGGTGTTGAACCATCCCTGTGTCCCTGGTATAAATCCCACTTGATCATGGTGTATAATCTTTTTGATGTATTGCTGTAATCGGTTTGCCAAAATTTGGTTGAGGATTTTTGCATCTATGTTCATCAGTGATATCGGCCTGTAGTTCTCCTTCTTTGTGTTGTCCTTGTCAGGTTTGGGGATCAGAGTGATGTTGGCTTCATAGAATGTGTTAGGGAGTTCTCCATCTTTCTCAATTTTCTGGAACAGTTTGAGGAGAATAGGTACAAAGAACTCACACTGCTTAACAACAAAAAAACAAACAACCCGATCAAAAAATGGGCAGAGGACATGAACAGACATTTCTCCAAAGAAGATATGAATATGGCCAATAGACACATGAAAAGATGTTCATCATCGCTAATCATCAGGGAAATGCAAATCAAAACTACACTAAGATATCACCTTACCCCCGTTAGATTGGCAAAAACATCCAAAACCAAGAACGACAAATGTTGGAGAGGTTGTGGAGAAAGAGGAACCCTCATACACTGTTGGTGGGAATGCAAACTGGTACAGCCACTATGGAAAACAGTATGGAGATTTCTCAAAAAGTTAAAAATAGAAATACCCTATGACCCAGCCATCCCATTACTGGGTATCTATCCTAAGAACCTGATATCAGATATCTCAAGAGTCCGTTGCACCCCTATGTTCATCGCAGCATTATTTACAATATCCAAGACGTGGAACCAGCCTACGTGCCCAGAAACTGATGATTGGATAAAGAAGATGTGGTATATATACACAATGGAATACTACTCAGCCATAAAAAAAGACGACATTGGCCCATTCACAACAATGTGCATGGACCTCGAGGGCATTATGTTAAGCGAAATAAGTCAGTCAGAGAAAGACAGACTCTATATGACTCCACTCATAGGTGGAAATTAGTATATTGAGAAGGAGATCTGATCGGTGGTTACCAGGGAAAAGGGGGGGTGGGGGGAGGGCACGGAGGGGGAAGTGGTGTTCCCACAACATGACTAACAAAAATGTACAACTGAAATTTCACAAGCTGGTAATCCATCATAACATTAATAAACAACAAAAAAAAAAAAGATGCTTTGGGGCCCATCTGCCCCTATGGAAAGAACGCAGCACTTTGTGCCTTGCAGCTCTAGGGCAATGTAGCACACCCAGAGCAGAAGTTCTACTTCAGCCAGATCAGGCCCGCAAAGAAACTGCGTTTCACAGGCCTTTGTAAGAGATGTTCCCGGTAGGCTGTTAGTGCACTGTGCAGAGCGAGTTGTTTCTTAGCTTCCCAACGAGCTGGAAGCAAGATGCTTTAGGGGCCATCTGCCCTTAAGGAAAGAAGGCAGCACTTTGTGCCTTGAAGCTCTAGGGCAAAGTAGCACACCCAGAGCAGAAGTTCTACTTCAGCCAGATCAGGCCTGCAAAGAAACTGCGTTTCACAGGCCTTTGTAAGAGATGTTCCCGGTAGGCTGTTAGAGCACTGTGCAGAGCGAGTTGTTTCTTAGCTTCCCAACGAGCTGGAAGCAAGATGCTTTAGGGGCCATCTGCCCTTAAGGAAAGAAGGCAGCACTTTGTGCCTTTCAGCTCTAGGGCAATGCAGCACACCCCGAGCAGAAGTTGTACTTCAGCCAGATCAGGCCCGCAAAGAAACTGTGTTTCACAGGCCTTTGTAAGAGATGTTCCCGGTAGGCTGTTAGAGCACTGTGCAGAGCGAGTTGTTTCTTAGCTTCCCAAAGAGCTGGAAGCAAGATGCTTTGGGGCCCTTCTCACCCTTTGGCAAGAAGGCAGCACTTTGTGCCTTGCAGCTCTAAGGCAATGTAGCACACCCAGAGCAGAAGTTCTACTTCACCCAGATCAGGCCTGAAAAGAAACTGCGTTTCACAGGCCTTTGTAAGAGATGTTCCCGGTAGGCTGTTAGAGCACTGTGCACAGCGAGTTGTTTCTCAGCTTCCAAAAGAGTTGCAAGCAAGATGCTTTGAGGCTCATCTGCCCCTTTGAATTGAAGGCAGCACTTTGTGCCTTGCAGCTCTAGGGCAATGTAGCACACCCAGAGCAGAAGTTCTACTTCAGCCAGATCAGGCCTGCAAAGAAACTGCGTTTCACAGGCCTTTGTGAGAGATGTTCACGGTAGGCTGTTAGAGCACTGTGCAGAGCGAGTTGTTTCTTAGCTTCCCAGAGAGCTGGAAGCAAGATGCCTTGGGGCCCGTTAATTGTATCCCCTGCTACTTTGCTGTAGTTGTTGATTATTTCTAATAGTTTTTCTGTGGATTCTTTGGGGTTTTCTATGTATAAGATCATGTCGTCTGCAGACAACGTGAGTTTTACTTCTTCGTTACCTATTTGGATTCCTTTTATTTTTTTTTCCTGCCGAATTGCTCTGGCCAGCATCTGCAGTACTATGTTGAATAGGAGTGGTTAAAGTGGGCACCCTTGTCTTGTTCCTGTCCTCAGAGGGATGGCTTTCAGCTTTTGTCCATTGAGTATGATGTTGGCTGTGGGTCTATCATATATGGCCTTTATTATGTTGAGGTACTTTCCTTCTATACCCATTTTACTGAGGGTTGTTATCATAAATGGGTGTTGGATCTTGTCGAATGCTTTCTCTGCGTCTATTGAGATGATCATGTGGTTTTTGTTTTTCATTTTGTTGATGTAGTGTATCACGTTGATTGACTTGCGGGTGTTGAACCATCCCTGTGTCCCTGGTATAAATCCCACTTGATCATGGTGTATAATCTTTTTGATGTATTGCTGTAATCGGTTTGCCAAAATTTGGTTGAGGATTTTTGCATCTATGTTCATCAGTGATATCGGCCTGTAGTTCTCCTTCTTTGTGTTGTCCTTGTCAGGTTTGGGGATCAGAGTGATGTTGGCTTCATAGAATGTGTTAGGGAGTTCTCCATCTTTCTCAATTTTCTGGAACAGTTTGAGGAGAATAGGTACAAAGAACTCACACTGCTTAACAACAAAAAAACAAACAACCCGATCAAAAAATGGGCAGAGGACATGAACAGACATTTCTCCAAAGAAGATATGAACATGGCCAATAGACACATGAAAAGATGTTCATCATCGCTAATCATCAGGGAAATGCAAATCAAAACTACACTAAGATATCACCTTACCCCCGTTAGATTGGCAAAAACATCCAAAACCAAGAACGACAAATGTTGGAGAGGTTGTGGAGAAAGAGGAACCCTCATACACTGTTGGTGGGAATGCAAACTGGTACAGCCACTATGGAAAACAGTATGGAGATTTCTCAAAAAGTTAAAAATAGAGATACCCTATGACCCAGCCATCCCATTACTGGGTATCTATCCTAAGAACCTGATATCAGATATCCCAAGAGTCCGTTGCACCCCTATGTTCATCGCAGCATTATTTACAATAGCCAAGACGTGGAACCAGCCTACGTGCCCAGAAACTGATGATTGGATAAAGAAGATGTGGTATATATACACAACGGAATACTACTCAGCCATAAAAAAAGACGACATTGGCCCATTCACAACAATGTGCATGGACCTCGAGGGCATTATGTTAAGCGAAATAAGTCAGTCAGAGAAAGACAGACTCTATATGACTCCACTCATAGGTGGAAATTAGTATATTGAGAAGGAGATCTGATCGGTGGTTACCAGGGAAAAGGGGGGGTGGGGGGAGGGCACGGAGGGGGAAGTGGTGTTCCCACAACATGACTAACAAAAATGTACAACTGAAATTTCACAAGCTTGTAATCCATCATAACATTAATAAACAAAAAAAAAAAAAAAAGATGCTTTGGGGCCCATCTGCCCCTATGGAAAGAACGCAGCACTTTGTGCCTTGCAGCTCTAGGGCAATGTAGCACACCCAAAGCAGAAGTTCTACTTCAGCCAGATCAGGCCCGCAAAGAAACTGCGTTTCACAGGCCTTTGTAAGAGATGTTCCCGGTAGGCTGTTAGAGCACTGTGCAGAGCGAGTTCTTTCTTAGCTTCCCAAAGACCTGGAAGCCAGATGCTTTGGGGGCCATCTGCCGTTAAGTAAAGAAGGCAGCACTTTGTGCCTTTCAGCTCTAGGGCAATGCAGCACACCCCGAGCAGAAGTTCTACTTCAGCCAGATCCGGCCTGCAAAGAAACTGCGTTTCACAGGCCTTTGTAAGAGATGTTCCCGGTAGGCTGTTAGAGCACTGTGCAGAGCGAGTTGTTTCTTAGCTTCCCAAGGAGCTGGAAGCAAGATGCTTTAGGGGCCATCTGCCCTTAAGTAAAGAAGGCAGCACTTTGTGCCTTGCAGCTCTAGGGCAATGTAGCACACCCAGAGCAGTTGTTCTACTTCTGCCAGATCAGGCCTGCAAAGAAACTGCGTTTCACAGGCCTTTGTAAGAGATGTTCCCGGTAGGCTGTTAGAGCACTGTGCAGAGCGAGTTGTTTCTTAGCTTCCCAGAGAGCTGGAAGCAAGATGCTTTAGGGGCCATCTGCCCTTAAGGAAAGAAGGCAGCACTTTGTGCCTTGAAGCTCTAGGGCAAAGTAGCACACCCAGAGCAGAAGTTCTACTTCAGCCAGATCAGGCCTGCAAAGAAACTGCGTTTCACAGGCCTTTGTAAGAGATGTTCCCGGTAGGCTGTTAGAGCACTGTGCAGAGCGAGTTGTTTCTTAGCTTCCCAACGAGCTGGAAGCAAGATGCTTTAGGGGCCATCTGCCCTTAAGGAAAGAAGGCAGCACTTTGTGCCTTTCAGCTCTAGGGCAATGCAGCACACCCCGAGCAGAAGTTGTACTTCAGCCAGATCAGGCCCGCAAAGAAACTGTGTTTCACAGGCCTTTGTAAGAGATGTTCCCGGTAGGCTGTTAGAGCACTGTGCAGAGCGAGTTGTTTCTTAGCTTCCCAAAGAGCTGGAAGCAAGATGCTTTGGGGCCCTTCTCACCCTTTGGCAAGAAGGCAGCACTTTGTGCCTTGCAGCTCTAAGGCAATGTAGCACACCCAGAGCAGAAGTTCTACTTCACCCAGATCAGGCCTGAAAAGAAACTGCGTTTCACAGGCCTTTGTAAGAGATGTTCCCGGTAGGCTGTTAGAGCACTGTGCACAGCGAGTTGTTTCTCAGCTTCCAAAAGAGTTGCAAGCAAGATGCTTTGAGGCTCATCTGCCCCTTTGAATTGAAGGCAGCACTTTGTGCCTTGCAGCTCTAGGGCAATGTAGCACACCCAGAGCAGAAGTTCTACTTCAGCCAGATCAGGCCTGCAAAGAAACTGCGTTTCACAGGCCTTTGTGAGAGATGTTCACGGTAGGCTGTTAGAGCACTGTGCAGAGCGAGTTGTTTCTTAGCTTCCCAGAGAGCTGGAAGCAAGATGCCTTGGGGCCCGTTAATTGTATCCCCTGCTACTTTGCTGTAGTTGTTGATTATTTCTAATAGTTTTTCTGTGGATTCTTTGGGGTTTTCTATGTATAAGATCATGTCGTCTGCAGACAACGTGAGTTTTACTTCTTCGTTACCTATTTGGATTCCTTTTATTTTTTTTTCCTGCCGAATTGCTCTGGCCAGCATCTGCAGTACTATGTTGAATAGGAGTGGTTAAAGTGGGCACCCTTGTCTTGTTCCTGTCCTCAGAGGGATGGCTTTCAGCTTTTGTCCATTGAGTATGATGTTGGCTGTGGGTCTATCATATATGGCCTTTATTATGTTGAGGTACTTTCCTTCTATACCCATTTTACTGAGGGTTGTTATCATAAATGGGTGTTGGATCTTGTCGAATGCTTTCTCTGCGTCTATTGAGATGATCATGTGGTTTTTGTTTTTCATTTTGTTGATGTAGTGTATCACGTTGATTTACTTGCGGGTGTTGAACCATCCCTGTGTCCCTGGTATAAATCCCACTTGATCATGGTGTATAATCTTTTTGATGTATTGCTGTAATCGGTTTGCCAAAATTTGGTTGAGGATTTTTGCATCTATGTTCATCAGTGATATCGGCCTGTAGTTCTCCTTCTTTGTGTTGTCCTTGTCAGGTTTGGGGATCAGAGTGATGTTGGCTTCATAGAATGTGTTAGGGAGTTCTCCATCTTTCTCAATTTTCTGGAACAGTTTGAGGAGAATAGGTACAAAGAACTCACACTGCTTAACAACAAAAAAACAAACAACCCGATCAAAAAATGGGCAGAGGACATGAACAGACATTTCTCCAAAGAAGATATGAACATGGCCAATAGACACATGAAAAGATGTTCATCATCGCTAATCATCAGGGAAATGCAAATCAAAACTACACTAAGATATCACCTTACCCCCGTTAGATTGGCAAAAACATCCAAAACCAAGAACGACAAATGTTGGAGAGGTTGTGGAGAAAGAGGAACCCTCATACACTGTTGGTGGGAATGCAAACTGGTACAGCCACTATGGAAAACAGTATGGAGATTTCTCAAAAAGTTAAAAATAGAGATACCCTATGACCCAGCCATCCCATTACTGGGTATCTATCCTAAGAACCTGATATCAGATATCCCAAGAGTCCGTTGCACCCCTATGTTCATCGCAGCATTATTTACAATAGCCAAGACGTGGAACCAGCCTACGTGCCCAGAAACTGATGATTGGATAAAGAAGATGTGGTATATATACACAACGGAATACTACTCAGCCATAAAAAAAGACGACATTGGCCCATTCACAACAATGTGCATGGACCTCGAGGGCATTATGTTAAGCGAAATAAGTCAGTCAGAGAAAGACAGACTCTATATGACTCCACTCATAGGTGGAAATTAGTATATTGAGAAGGAGATCTGATCGGTGGTTACCAGGGAAAAGGGGGGGTGGGGGGAGGGCACGGAGGGGGAAGTGGTGTTCCCACAACATGACTAACAAAAATGTACAACTGAAATTTCACAAGCTTGTAATCCATCATAACATTAATAAACAAAAAAAAAAAAAAAAGATGCTTTGGGGCCCATCTGCCCCTATGGAAAGAACGCAGCACTTTGTGCCTTGCAGCTCTAGGGCAATGTAGCACACCCAAAGCAGAAGTTCTACTTCAGCCAGATCAGGCCCGCAAAGAAACTGCGTTTCACAGGCCTTTGTAAGAGATGTTCCCGGTAGGCTGTTAGAGCACTGTGCAGAGCGAGTTGTTTCTTAGCTTCCCAACGAGCTGGAAGCAAGATGCTTTAGGGGCCATCTGCCCTTAAGGAAAGAAGGCAGCACTTTGTGCCTTGCAGCTCTAGGGCAAAGTAGCACACCCAGAGCAGAAGTTCTACTTCAGCCAGATCAGGCCTGCAAAGAAACTGCGTTTCACAGGCCTTTGTAAGAGATGTTCCCGGTAGGCTGTTAGAGCACTGTGCAGAGCGAGATGTTTCTTAGCTTCCCAAAGAGCTGGAAGCAAGATGCTTTGGGGCCCTTCTCACCCTTTGGAAAGAAGGCAGCACTTTGTGCCTTACAGCTCTAGGGCAATGTAGCACACCCAGAGCAGAAGTTCTTCTTCAGCCAGATCAGGCCTGCAAAGAAACTGCGTTTCACAGGCCTTTGTAAGAGATGTTCCCTGTAGGCTGTTAGAGCACTGTGCAGAGCGAGTTCTTTCTTAGCTTCCCAAAGACCTGGAAGCAAGATGCTTTGGGGGCCATCTGCCCTTAAGGAAAGAAGGCAGCACTTTGTGCCTTTCAGCTCTAGGGCAATGCAGCACACCCCGAGCAGAAGTTCTACTTCAGCCAGATCAGGCCTGCAAAGAAACTGCGTTTCACAGGCCTTTGTAAGAGATGTTCCCGGTAGGCTGTTAGAGCACTGTGCAGAGCGAGTTGTTTCTTAGCTTCCCAGAGAGCTGGAAGCAAGATGCTTTGGGGCCCGTTAATTTTATACCCTGCTACTTTGCTGTAGTTGTTGATTATTTCTAATAGTTTTTCTGTGGTCTTTGGGGTTTTCTATGTATAAGATCATGTCGTCTGCAAACAACGCGAGTTTTACTTCTTCGTTACCTATTTGGATTCCTTTTATTTTTTTTTCCTGCCGAATTGCTCTGGCCAGCACCTCCAGTACTATGTTGAATAGGAGTGGTGAAAGTGGGCACCCTTGTCTTGTTCCTGTCCTCAGAGGGATGGCTTTCAGCTTTTGTCCATTGAGTATGATGTTGGCTGTGGGTCTATCATATATGGCCTTTATTATGTTGAGGTACTTTCCTTCTATACCCATTTTACTGAGGGTTGTTATCATAAATGGGTGTTGGATCTTGTCGAATGCTTTCTCTGCGTCTATTGAGATGATCATGTGGTTTTTGTTTTTCATTTTGTTGATGTAGTGTATCACGTTGATTTACTTGCGGGTGTTGAACCATCCCTGTGTCCCTGGTATAAATCCCACTTGATCATGGTGTATAATCTTTTTGATGTATTGCTGTAATCGGTTTGCCAAAATTTGGTTGAGGATTTTTGCATCTATGTTCATCAGTGATATCGGCCTGTAGTTCTCCTTCTTTGTGTTGTCCTTGTCAGGTTTGGGGATCAGAGTGATGTTGGCTTCATAGAATGTGTTAGGGAGTTCTCCATCTTTCTCAATTTTCTGGAACAGTTTGAGGAGAATAGGTACAAAGAACTCACACTGCTTAACAACAAAAAAACAAACAACCCGATCAAAAAATGGGCAGAGGACATGAACAGACATTTCTCCAAAGAAGATATGAATATGGCCAATAGACACATGAAAAGATGTTCATCATCGCTAATCATCAGGGAAATGCAAATCAAAACTACACTAAGATATCACCTTACCCCCGTTAGATTGGCAAAAACATCCAAAACCAAGAACGACAAATGTTGGAGAGGTTGTGGAGAAAGAGGAACCCTCATACACTGTTGGTGGGAATGCAAACTGGTACAGCCACTATGGAAAACAGTATGGAGATTTCTCAAAAAGTTAAAAATAGAAATACCCTATGACCCAGCCATCCCATTACTGGGTATCTATCCTAAGAACCTGATATCAGATATCTCAAGAGTCCGTTGCACCCCTATGTTCATCGCAGCATTATTTACAATATCCAAGACGTGGAACCAGCCTACGTGCCCAGAAACTGATGATTGGATAAAGAAGATGTGGTATATATACACAATGGAATACTACTCAGCCATAAAAAAAGACGACATTGGCCCATTCACAACAATGTGCATGGACCTCGAGGGCATTATGTTAAGCGAAATAAGTCAGTCAGAGAAAGACAGACTCTATATGACTCCACTCATAGGTGGAAATTAGTATATTGAGAAGGAGATCTGATCGGTGGTTACCAGGGAAAAGGGGGGGTGGGGGGAGGGCACGGAGGGGGAAGTGGTGTTCCCACAACATGACTAACAAAAATGTACAACTGAAATTTCACAAGCTGGTAATCCATCATAACATTAATAAACAAAAAAAAAAAAAAAAGATGCTTTGGGGCCCATCTGCCCCTATGGAAAGAACGCAGCACTTTGTGCCTTGCAGCTCTAGGGCAATGTAGCACACCCAGAGCAGAAGTTCTACTTCAGCCAGATCAGGCCCGCAAAGAAACTGCGTTTCACAGGCCTTTGTAAGAGATGTTCCCGGTAGGCTGTTAGTGCACTGTGCAGAGCGAGTTGTTTCTTAGCTTCCCAACGAGCTGGAAGCAAGATGCTTTAGGGGCCATCTGCCCTTAAGGAAAGAAGGCAGCACTTTGTGCCTTGAAGCTCTAGGGCAAAGTAGCACACCCAGAGCAGAAGTTCTACTTCAGCCAGATCAGGCCTGCAAAGAAACTGCGTTTCACAGGCCTTTGTAAGAGATGTTCCCGGTAGGCTGTTAGAGCACTGTGCAGAGCGAGTTGTTTCTTAGCTTCCCAACGAGCTGGAAGCAAGATGCTTTAGGGGCCATCTGCCCTTAAGGAAAGAAGGCAGCACTTTGTGCCTTTCAGCTCTAGGGCAATGCAGCACACCCCGAGCAGAAGTTGTACTTCAGCCAGATCAGGCCCGCAAAGAAACTGTGTTTCACAGGCCTTTGTAAGAGATGTTCCCGGTAGGCTGTTAGAGCACTGTGCAGAGCGAGTTGTTTCTTAGCTTCCCAAAGAGCTGGAAGCAAGATGCTTTGGGGCCCTTCTCACCCTTTGGCAAGAAGGCAGCACTTTGTGCCTTGCAGCTCTAAGGCAATGTAGCACACCCAGAGCAGAAGTTCTACTTCACCCAGATCAGGCCTGAAAAGAAACTGCGTTTCACAGGCCTTTGTAAGAGATGTTCCCGGTAGGCTGTTAGAGCACTGTGCACAGCGAGTTGTTTCTCAGCTTCCAAAAGAGTTGCAAGCAAGATGCTTTGAGGCTCATCTGCCCCTTTGAATTGAAGGCAGTACTTTGTGCCTTGCAGCTCTAGGGCAATGTAGCACACCCAGAGCAGAAGTTCTACTTCAGCCAGATCAGGCCTGCAAAGAAACTGCGTTTCACAGGCCTTTGTGAGAGATGTTCACGGTAGGCTGTTAGAGCACTGTGCAGAGCGAGTTGTTTCTTAGCTTCCCAGAGAGCTGGAAGCAAGATGCCTTGGGGCCCGTTAATTGTATCCCCTGCTACTTTGCTGTAGTTGTTGATTATTTCTAATAGTTTTTCTGTGGATTCTTTGGGGTTTTCTATGTATAAGATCATGTCGTCTGCAGACAACGTGAGTTTTACTTCTTCGTTACCTATTTGGATTCCTTTTATTTTTTTTTCCTGCCGAATTGCTCTGGCCAGCATCTGCAGTACTATGTTGAATAGGAGTGGTTAAAGTGGGCACCCTTGTCTTGTTCCTGTCCTCAGAGGGATGGCTTTCAGCTTTTGTCCATTGAGTATGATGTTGGCTGTGGGTCTATCATATATGGCCTTTATTATGTTGAGGTACTTTCCTTCTATACCCATTTTACTGAGGGTTGTTATCATAAATGGGTGTTGGATCTTGTCGAATGCTTTCTCTGCGTCTATTGAGATGATCATGTGGTTTTTGTTTTTCATTTTGTTGATGTAGTGTATCACGTTGATTTACTTGCGGGTGTTGAACCATCCCTGTGTCCCTGGTATAAATCCCACTTGATCATGGTGTATAATCTTTTTGATGTATTGCTGTAATCGGTTTGCCAAAATTTGGTTGAGGATTTTTGCATCTATGTTCATCAGTGATATCGGCCTGTAGTTCTCCTTCTTTGTGTTGTCCTTGTCAGGTTTGGGGATCAGAGTGATGTTGGCTTCATAGAATGTGTTAGGGAGTTCTCCATCTTTCTCAATTTTCTGGAACAGTTTGAGGAGAATAGGTACAAAGAACTCACACTGCTTAACAACAAAAAAACAAACAACCCGATCAAAAAATGGGCAGAGGACATGAACAGACATTTCTCCAAAGAAGATATGAACATGGCCAATAGACACATGAAAAGATGTTCATCATCGCTAATCATCAGGGAAATGCAAATCAAAACTACACTAAGATATCACCTTACCCCCGTTAGATTGGCAAAAACATCCAAAACCAAGAACGACAAATGTTGGAGAGGTTGTGGAGAAAGAGGAACCCTCATACACTGTTGGTGGGAATGCAAACTGGTACAGCCACTATGGAAAACAGTATGGAGATTTCTCAAAAAGTTAAAAATAGAGATACCCTATGACCCAGCCATCCCATTACTGGGTATCTATCCTAAGAACCTGATATCAGATATCCCAAGAGTCCGTTGCACCCCTATGTTCATCGCAGCATTATTTACAATAGCCAAGACGTGGAACCAGCCTACGTGCCCAGAAACTGATGATTGGATAAAGAAGATGTGGTATATATACACAACGGAATACTACTCAGCCATAAAAAAAGACGACATTGGCCCATTCACAACAATGTGCATGGACCTCGAGGGCATTATGTTAAGCGAAATAAGTCAGTCAGAGAAAGACAGACTCTATATGACTCCACTCATAGGTGGAAATTAGTATATTGAGAAGGAGATCTGATCGGTGGTTACCAGGGAAAAGGGGGGGTGGGGGGAGGGCACGGAGGGGGAAGTGGTGTTCCCACAACATGACTAACAAAAATGTACAACTGAAATTTCACAAGCTTGTAATCCATCATAACATTAATAAACAAAAAAAAAAAAAAAAGATGCTTTGGGGCCCATCTGCCCCTATGGAAAGAACGCAGCACTTTGTGCCTTGCAGCTCTAGGGCAATGTAGCACACCCAAAGCAGAAGTTCTACTTCAGCCAGATCAGGCCCGCAAAGAAACTGCGTTTCACAGGCCTTTGTAAGAGATGTTCCCGGTAGGCTGTTAGAGCACTGTGCAGAGCGAGTTCTTTCTTAGCTTCCCAAAGACCTGGAAGCCAGATGCTTTGGGGGCCATCTGCCGTTAAGTAAAGAAGGCAGCACTTTGTGCCTTTCAGCTCTAGGGCAATGCAGCACACCCCGAGCAGAAGTTCTACTTCAGCCAGATCCGGCCTGCAAAGAAACTGCGTTTCACAGGCCTTTGTAAGAGATGTTCCCGGTAGGCTGTTAGAGCACTGTGCAGAGCGAGTTGTTTCTTAGCTTCCCAAGGAGCTGGAAGCAAGATGCTTTAGGGGCCATCTGCCCTTAAGTAAAGAAGGCAGCACTTTGTGCCTTGCAGCTCTAGGGCAATGTAGCACACCCAGAGCAGTTGTTCTACTTCTGCCAGATCAGGCCTGCAAAGAAACTGCGTTTCACAGGCCTTTGTAAGAGATGTTCCCGGTAGGCTGTTAGAGCACTGTGCAGAGCGAGTTGTTTCTTAGCTTCCCAGAGAGCTGGAAGCAAGATGCTTTGGGGCCCGTTAATTTTATACCCTGCTACTTTGCTGTAGTTGTTGATTATTTCTAATAGTTTTTCTGTGGATTCTTTGGGGTTTTCTATGTATAAGATCATGTCGTCTGCAAACAACGCGAGTTTTACTTCTTCGTTACCTATTTGGATTCCTTTTATTTTTTTTTCCTGCCGAATTGCTCTGGCCAGCACCTCCAGTACTATGTTGAATAGGAGTGGTGAAAGTGGGCACCCTTGTCTTGTTCCTGTCCTCAGAGGGATGGCTTTCAGCTTTTGTCCATTGAGTATGATGTTGGCTGTGGGTCTATCATATATGGCCTTTATTATGTTGAGGTACTTTCCTTCTATACCCATTTTACTGAGGGTTGTTATCATAAATGGGTGTTGGATCTTGTCGAATGCTTTCTCTGCGTCTATTGAGATGATCATGTGGTTTTTGTTTTTCATTTTGTTGATGTAGTGTATCACGTTGATTGACTTGCGGGTGTTGAACCATCCCTGTGTCCCTGGTATAAATCCCACTTGATCATGGTGTATAATCTTTTTGATGTATTGCTGTAATCGGTTTGCCAAAATTTGGTTGAGGATTTTTGCATCTATGTTCATCAGTGATATCGGCCTGTAGTTCTCCTTCTTTGTGTTGTCCTTGTCAGGTTTGGGGATCAGAGTGATGTTGGCTTCATAGAATGTGTTAGGGAGTTCTCCATCTTTCTCAATTTTCTGGAACAGTTTGAGGAGAATAGGTACAAAGAACTCACACTGCTTAACAACAAAAAAACAAACAACCCGATCAAAAAATGGGCAGAGGACATGAACAGACATTTCTCCAAAGAAGATATGAATATGGCCAATAGACACATGAAAAGATGTTCATCATCGCTAATCATCAGGGAAATGCAAATCAAAACTACACTAAGATATCACCTTACCCCCGTTAGATTGGCAAAAACATCCAAAACCAAGAACGACAAATGTTGGAGAGGTTGTGGAGAAAGAGGAACCCTCATACACTGTTGGTGGGAATGCAAACTGGTACAGCCACTATGGAAAACAGTATGGAGATTTCTCAAAAAGTTAAAAATAGAAATACCCTATGACCCAGCCATCCCATTACTGGGTATCTATCCTAAGAACCTGATATCAGATATCTCAAGAGTCCGTTGCACCCCTATGTTCATCGCAGCATTATTTACAATATCCAAGACGTGGAACCAGCCTACGTGCCCAGAAACTGATGATTGGATAAAGAAGATGTGGTATATATACACAAAGGAATACTACTCAGCCATAAAAATAGACGACATTGGCCCATTCACAACAATGTGCATGGACCTCGAGGGCATTATGTTAAGCGAAATAAGTCAGTCAGAGAAAGACAGACTCTATATGACTCCACTCATAGGTGGAAATTAGTATATTGAGAAGGAGATCTGATCGGTGGTTACCAGGGAAAAGGGGGGGTGGGGGGAGGGCACGGAGGGGGTAGTGGTGTTCCCACAACATGACTAACAAAAATGTACAACTGAAATTTCACAAGCTTGTAATCCATCATAACATTAATAAACAAAAAAAAAAAAAAAAGATGCTTTGGGGCCCATCTGCCCCTATGGAAAGAACGCAGCACTTTGTGCCTTGCAGCTCTAGGGCAATGTAGCACACCCAAAGCAGAAGTTCTACTTCAGCCAGATCAGGCCCGCAAAGAAACTGCGTTTCACAGGCCTTTGTAAGAGATGTTCCCGGTAGGCTGTTAGTGCACTGTGCAGAGCGAGTTGTTTCTTAGCTTCCCAACGAGCTGGAAGCAAGATGCTTTAGGGGCCATCTGCCCTTAAGGAAAGAAGGCAGCACTTTGTGCCTTGAAGCTCTAGGGCAAAGTAGCACACCCAGAGCAGAAGTTCTACTTCAGCCAGATCAGGCCTGCAAAGAAACTGCGTTTCACAGGCCTTTGTAAGAGATGTTCCCGGTAGGCTGTTAGAGCACTGTGCAGAGCGAGTTGTTTCTTAGCTTCCCAACGAGCTGGAAGCAAGATGCTTTAGGGGCCATCTGCCCTTAAGGAAAGAAGGCAGCACTTTGTGCCTTTCAGCTCTAGGGCAATGCAGCACACCCCGAGCAGAAGTTGTACTTCAGCCAGATCAGGCCCGCAAAGAAACTGTGTTTCACAGGCCTTTGTAAGAGATGTTCCCGGTAGGCTGTTAGAGCACTGTGCAGAGCGAGTTGTTTCTTAGCTTCCCATAGAGCTGGAAGCAAGATGCTTTGGGGCCCTTCTCACCCTTTGGCAAGAAGGCAGCACTTTGTGCCTTGCAGCTCTAAGGCAATGTAGCACACCCAGAGCAGAAGTTCTACTTCACCCAGATCAGGCCTGAAAAGAAACTGCGTTTCACAGGCCTTTGTAAGAGATGTTCCCGGTAGGCTGTTAGAGCACTGTGCACAGCGAGTTGTTTCTCAGCTTCCAAAAGAGTTGCAAGCAAGATGCTTTGAGGCTCATCTGCCCCTTTGAATTGAAGGCAGCACTTTGTGCCTTGCAGCTCTAGGGCAATGTAGCACACCCAGAGCAGAAGTTCTACTTCAGCCAGATCAGGCCTGCAAAGAAACTGCGTTTCACAGGCCTTTGTGAGAGATGTTCACGGTAGGCTGTTAGAGCACTGTGCAGAGCGAGTTGTTTCTTAGCTTCCCAGAGAGCTGGAAGCAAGATGCCTTGGGGCCCGTTAATTGTATCCCCTGCTACTTTGCTGTAGTTGTTGATTATTTCTAATAGTTTTTCTGTGGATTCTTTGGGGTTTTCTATGTATAAGATCATGTCGTCTGCAGACAACGTGAGTTTTACTTCTTCGTTACCTATTTGGATTCCTTTTATTTTTTTTTCCTGCCGAATTGCTCTGGCCAGCATCTGCAGTACTATGTTGAATAGGAGTGGTTAAAGTGGGCACCCTTGTCTTGTTCCTGTCCTCAGAGGGATGGCTTTCAGCTTTTGTCCATTGAGTATGATGTTGGCTGTGGGTCTATCATATATGGCCTTTATTATTTTGAGGTACTTTCCTTCTATACCCATTTTACTGAGGGTTGTTATCATAAATGGGTGTTGGATCTTGTCGAATGCTTTCTCTGCGTCTATTGAGATGATCATGTGGTTTTTGTTTTTCATTTTGTTGATGTAGTGTATCACGTTGATTGACTTGCGGGTGTTGAACCATCCCTGTGTCCCTGGTATAAATCCCACTTGATCATGGTGTATAATCTTTTTGATGTATTGCTGTAATCGGTTTGCCAAAATTTGGTTGAGGATTTTTGCATCTATGTTCATCAGTGATATCGGCCTGTAGTTCTCCTTCTTTGTGTTGTCCTTGTCAGGTTTGGGGATCAGAGTGATGTTGGCTTCATAGAATGTGTTAGGGAGTTCTCCATCTTTCTCAATTTTCTGGAACAGTTTGAGGAGAATAGGTACAAAGAACTCACACTGCTTAACAACAAAAAAACAAACAACCCGATCAAAAAATGGGCAGAGGACATGAACAGACATTTCTCCAAAGAAGATATGAACATGGCCAATAGACACATGAAAAGATGTTCATCATCGCTAATCATCAGGGAAATGCAAATCAAAACTACACTAAGATATCACCTTACCCCCGTTAGATTGGCAAAAACATCCAAAACCAAGAACGACAAATGTTGGAGAGGTTGTGGAGAAAGAGGAACCCTCATACACTGTTGGTGGGAATGCAAACTGGTACAGCCACTATGGAAAACAGTATGGAGATTTCTCAAAAAGTTAAAAATAGAGATACCCTATGACCCAGCCATCCCATTACTGGGTATCTATCCTAAGAACCTGATATCAGATATCCCAAGAGTCCGTTGCACCCCTATGTTCATCGCAGCATTATTTACAATAGCCAAGACGTGGAACCAGCCTACGTGCCCAGAAACTGATGATTGGATAAAGAAGATGTGGTATATATACACAACGGAATACTACTCAGCCATAAAAAAAGACGACATTGGCCCATTCACAACAATGTGCATGGACCTCGAGGGCATTATGTTAAGCGAAATAAGTCAGTCAGAGAAAGACAGACTCTATATGACTCCACTCATAGGTGGAAATTAGTATATTGAGAAGGAGATCTGATCGGTGGTTACCAGGGAAAAGGGGGGGTGGGGGGAGGGCACGGAGGGGGAAGTGGTGTTCCCACAACATGACTAACAAAAATGTACAACTGAAATTTCACAAGCTTGTAATCCATCATAACATTAATAAACAAAAAAAAAAAAAAAAGATGCTTTGGGGCCCATCTGCCCCTATGGAAAGAACGCAGCACTTTGTGCCTTGCAGCTCTAGGGCAATGTAGCACACCCAAAGCAGAAGTTCTACTTCAGCCAGATCAGGCCCGCAAAGAAACTGCGTTTCACAGGCCTTTGTAAGAGATGTTCCCGGTAGGCTGTTAGAGCACTGTGCAGAGCGAGTTGTTTCTTAGCTTCCCAACGAGCTGGAAGCAAGATGCTTTAGGGGCCATCTGCCCTTAAGGAAAGAAGGCAGCACTTTGTGCCTTGCAGCTCTAGGGCAAAGTAGCACACCCAGAGCAGAAGTTCTACTTCAGCCAGATCAGGCCTGCAAAGAAACTGCGTTTCACAGGCCTTTGTAAGAGATGTTCCCGGTAGGCTGTTAGAGCACTGTGCAGAGCGAGATGTTTCTTAGCTTCCCAAAGAGCTGGAAGCAAGATGCTTTGGGGCCCTTCTCACCCTTTGGAAAGAAGGCAGCACTTTGTGCCTTACAGCTCTAGGGCAATGTAGCACACCCAGAGCAGAAGTTCTTCTTCAGCCAGATCAGGCCTGCAAAGAAACTGCGTTTCACAGGCCTTTGTAAGAGATGTTCCCTGTAGGCTGTTAGAGCACTGTGCAGAGCGAGTTCTTTCTTAGCTTCCCAAAGACCTGGAAGCAAGATGCTTTGGGGGCCATCTGCCCTTAAGGAAAGAAGGCAGCACTTTGTGCCTTTCAGCTCTAGGGCAATGCAGCACACCCCGAGCAGAAGTTCTACTTCAGCCAGATCAGGCCTGCAAAGAAACTGCGTTTCACAGGCCTTTGTAAGAGATGTTCCCGGTAGGCTGTTAGAGCACTGTGCAGAGCGAGTTGTTTCTTAGCTTCCCAGAGAGCTGGAAGCAAGATGCTTTGGGGCCCGTTCATTTTATACCCTGCTACTTTGCTGTAGTTGTTGATTATTTCTAATAGTTTTTCTGTGGATTCTTTGGGGTTTTCTATGTATAAGATCATGTCGTCTGCAAACAACGCGAGTTTTACTTCTTCGTTACCTATTTGGATTCCTTTTATTTTTTTTTCCTGCCGAATTGCTCTGGCCAGCACCTCCAGTACTATGTTGAATAGGAGTGGTGAAAGTGGGCACCCTTGTCTTGTTCCTGTCCTCAGAGGGATGGCTTTCAGCTTTTGTCCATTGAGTATGATGTTGGC